>NC_140507.1:61648654-62848654 GCF_964339955.1 Pipistrellus hanaki
AGTCAGGAGAAGAAGCAAGGAGAGACCAAGAGAAGCATCTGTGTGAAAGCTGGAGTGAGAGAGAATACCATGCATTCATTCATCTAAAACCAATCCAACTTGACTGAACCAGGGTGAGCTCCAGAGAGAGGGACAGGTGGCCTGTTCTACTGTCATCTGGACAGCAGGGGAAAGCTGAGACGACCTCATGCAGGAAAGCACATGGTCAGGTTTATGCTCTGAAAAGACCATTCCTAGATACAAGAGTTTGTTGTTTCATAGCATTTCTAGTTGGTTGTTGAAACATGGCGGGGGGGGGCGGGGGGGGGGCAAAGAAAAGCTCATAGAAGAGAATCTGTTTTGAATTGGTGGGGGGAAGCTGTCAATAATAAAAAAAAAAGCCGATTCCTTTTTGTATTTTTCTATGCTCCATGAAATTTTATAGCCTTGAGAAAATGTTGTCTTCTAATTCTCACCAAATAATGCTGGTGTCTGTTGAACAATTAGTGTGTTATGGGTCATATAGAGCCTTTTTTTTTCTTTCTTAAAATACCCATAGAATTTTTGACCTGTCCTGTGACCAAGCTCTAAACACAAAGGGACTATTTTGATTATAATAGTGTGAAATAGATCAGAGATAACGTAAGAGAAAGGATATGGCCTCTTAGCATTTAGCTAATCTCTTTGGCCATCATCCAACAGAAAATTTTCTTTGGGAGTGCTTGGAGTATCAGTTACTAAAAAGTAATATATTTTTAGAAACACCAACTTCAGCTCACACTCTTTTCTAGATGTAGACCTTGTTATAAAGAACAAAATTCTTCCAGTTTTTATAGGGAAACACTTACTTACAATTACCAATTCTAAGTGCTTACATTTTGGAAATTGTATTGATTCCATGTGTCTGTTCAATAAAAATATTGCTTCATAGAATGTTTCTTCTCACAGAGCCATAAGAAATATCAATCTCATTTTTTCCCTCTAGCCTTAGCTTTAATGAATATAGACATTGCATTAAAGTGCTAAGCAAAAGAAATCTGCATATTGATAAAATGGGATATAGAGGGGTCATTTATGCATGTGTATTTCATAAGCACAAAATGAAGGGTTTCCACAAACCTTAGACTGGCCTGGCCAGTGTGGCTCGGAGGTTCAAAGTCAACATATGAACCAGGAGGTCACAGTTTGATTCCCATAAAGGGGTGCATGCCCAAATTGCAGGCTCAATCATAAGTGGGGGGCATGCAGGAGGCAACTGATCAATGATTCTCTGTCATCATTGATGTTTCTATCTCTCCCTCTCCCTTCTTCTCTGAAATCAATAAAGATACACACGAAACACACACACACACACACACACACACACACACACACACACACAGCACTTTAGACTGCCTGGCTCAGCAGAGATCAATAAATGCACTGAAGCTGGATATTCACCAGATTTTTCCTTAGAGACACCTTGTCTTAATTGGGAAGGCCACACAGAAAAACAACCGGCACATCATTCTGCAGTGCACTTTCTAGCTAAGACCATGACTCCCTCACTTGTCAGTTGTCTATTTTAGAAATAGCCGAAGTCTAGTAGCATCACATGGTCCTCATATGTTTGAGTTCAGAAAATATTTTAGGTGTCAGAAACATCACCTTTTGGGTTGTCCGTGGACATGCTTTTCAATTATCTAAAATTTTTAATTTTGAAAAATACTCAAGATGAAACTTGAAATTCCATAGTCCCAGTGCAGAATTTAAAGCACCATGGTCCCTTCTGGTTCTAGAAGAAATGTAGTTAATCTATTATTATGAATTTATTTTATTATAGTTTTTCTCTCTATTAGCAACCAATAATCAAATATATAGCTAAAAAATCTATTTTGCTTTATTTAACCAGTGATAAAGAGCAAATTAGAGGTACATAAAGAACTAAAAAGCATCCTACTTGTTAAGATAAATAATTTATTCCACTTTTCTCTTAGTTTTTGGCACACCAAGTCCATTACTAAAAATGATTTGTTAAAGGCACATCTAATATGTTTGTTTTCATGTGCCTCTGTTCATTACATGAAGTTAAATTCAGGATCTAAACAGTCTTCACACAATCCCACAAAAATGCACTCACACTCAGTATAAGTTGAAAAAAAAATAGTAGGGTGTTTCTCTAACTACAAAAAGAGAAACATCTGCCTTTGAATTTCTTTTAAATCCTGCCTAAATTGGCATGTGCTTTACATTAGCTCTGTATTGTTCAAACGTGCATACATATGTGTGCATTATGTATGCTCACACAGTTTGGTGACAGAGAATGTGTATATTTTATATATATACATGAAATCTCCAAACTGTTTCACTTGAAATTTGTGGAAATTCTCCTAATGTAAACCTCCACTAAGAAAAAAAAAAATTTTTTTTTAATTGTGTGTGTGTGTGTGTGTGTGTGTGTGTGTGTGTGTCTGAAGAGCACCATGTACTGTTTTAATTATATTTTAATGGGTTCTCAAAGTTAGGGTGGATGAATTATTCTTTTATATTTCAGGTTTAGTGAACTTTTTTAAAAAATAAATATTTAAGTGTAGTGTCTTTAGATGTGGATTCCTGCAAAGGGAAAATCTAAAAAATGAAAACAGAAGTCATCTCTCGGTTTACTTTTTGCAACAGCTGTTCGAATTTGGAGAGTGGCAGGAAAATGTCCATAGCCGTCCTACATTTTGGCCCCCACCAAAAAAAAAATAAAAAAAAAAAATCTCTTTTACCTTCGTTGGTGAGCATCTTATCAGCAAACACATTCACTCAAACAATAACCACGCTTATCTGCAAAGGCCAGGTTCAGGCTTATTAGTGAAGTGAATTGGCAGCCACCCCTCTCTACATAGCAACTAGGCAAATATTGTTCCAGCCCGTGGAGTGACCAATGAGAACCAGGATAGTGCTGTCGAATCTTTTCAATACGAGTAGTGTTAGTGGGAACAGCCTCTCTTTCACTCTCGTTCTCTCATTGAGGCTTTAGCATTGCGACCGTGTGATCTCATCTACCAACTGTAAATACTTGGGGACTTTTATGAAGGGAAAATATTACAAAGCGCTGAAGTTTGCACCGAGAACAACTTAGGTAGGCACCGCAGTTTAATTATTAGCAATGTGTGTATGTTATGGTATTTGGAAAGTGCTGTAGTGTTAGCATATTCATTGTCCATATTTTTAAATGTCAGGGCATAAATCAGTGACAGCGGTCGTTTTTGTTGCAGCAGGACGTTGTAGACTGCCTAGAATGTAGCAGACTGCATGCTTTCCAATCACTTAAAATGAATGAACCAGGCAGCCAGTGGTTCTGAGACGCTAGCAGAACGAACCCTCTGGAACCAGTTAGAGTGGCATATGGTGAATCAAAGTCAGGCCTGACCCCCACTGCCTGGTAACTGAAACGTTGTGGTGCACTGACCCCACCCTCCATTAACTCATCTGCTGCCAAGCTGTTCTAGGACGAAAGAGAAAATGTCATACGAATTGTGAAGTGAGAAGAACCGCAGAGATGAGCTTTTTAAAACATGGCTGGAACCTGGTTTCTCTCTGCAGTTCTGAAGGTCTGGGTGCACGGTGCAGGATTGACCACGTGTCCTGTGTCTTTCTTCCTCCTTGTGCTTTTTGTCTTGTGGTATGATGCTGGCGCGTGGAGCCTCTGCCTCCTGTGTGAATGTATATTGCTGTAATTCAACAGAGGATTAGGGCTTTGAATTACCTCCTGCCGGTACAATAACCTCGGCTGTTTACTGAGTGCAGTGTAAACAACTGGCTTTAATGTCAAAGGTTTTGAACAGCAGTGTGTTGCAGGGTTTATGACTAGAAAATGAATGCTCAATAATTGTCTCTCTGTTCAACTGATGGGTTTTATTTCAAACCAACTTAACACTGTCTGTATAAATGCTGAGATGTTTGAGGGTTTTTTGGGGTTTTTTTTGTTTTGTTTTTTTTGTCTGTAGCCCAAAAGAAAATTCCCACAAATGCAAACTCATTCTGGCCACCTAAGAATTTTGTCATAGACGCAGCATGCTTTCTTTCCCCTGTGGGTTTTGAATCTCGGCCACATGGTATTTTTAAGTTGGCAGAGGGATACCTTTTTAGTCAGGGCTTTAGGATTCTGCTTAATTGAGTACAGCAGGTTAACAAAAGTGCCAGTGTTCCTTAAAAACAAAAACCAAAATGCTCTGTGGACCTAAAGCTAATGTGAAATATTAGATTAAATTGCCAATTGCATTTTTCCATGTTTATCTTCTGAGATAGGAATAAAATTAAAGTGTGTTACCATAGCAGCATCTGTAACATTTTATGAGACAAAAGATCCTTTTTTTCCACACAAAGATCCAAGCCAGAAGCATTATCCATTAAGGGAAGCAAATAAGGCTAGAGGGACATATTTTTTACAGGCATATTATGGAAATACTAAAGATCCAATGTCCTGAGGTCAGGTTGTGGAACACAGCTGTTCACATTCATTTTTTTTTTTTGTCCTGGATTGACACTCTTGGTGAATTTCTGAATATTGATCCATTCTTACCCTCGAACATACCTAAAATTGGAAAAGTTTTCTCCCATGTGCATTTCTTCTCAACTCACATTTTAGGGAAAACAAAGAGGTGAATATAAATGCATTTAGGCTTTATGCCTGACTCCGTTTTGTAATCTTAATTTTTACTCTCTGGATCTTATTTTTTTGGCTCTGTTCCTTTAAAATGATGGCAGGGTTCTCATTCGCAGAAAGAAGCATACACATCTTAAAACCTTTGGGACTGTGACTTTACTTGGCACTTAAACCTGTCCATCCTTGCCTCCCCTACCATTCATTTCTCATGTCTCCTTTCTTCCATTTATTACCACGGCTGACTCTTCTTCTTCTACCTCATTTACTCTAGAGCACATGCTCTAAACACTGACCAGCCAATTCGCTTGTTTATTGTATGTGTGAATCTGTGAACTCTCTAAGTCGAAGATTCTTACTGGATCCATTTTATAATCAAGAGAACTTCTTTCTGTTTCTAAATTTAAGCATAATCTCCAAGTTAATAAATTTCATCCACTTCAAGAGATGACTTGCTACAATAAACATAAGGCTAATATAAATATAACTTATCAACCAAGCAATAGTTTTAAGGTATATCTAAGGAAAAAAAATCGTAAAAATTCTTGACTTCCATCTAAATTTTAGATGACTCCTAAAATGTAAGATACTTTTTATAGACCCAAAATTGTGAAAACTATACAGAACATGCCATTCCATTTTCTTTATTCCCCTTATTATTTATTGACAATTTTTATCATTCTTTATAAATCTGGTTTTGTGGGGACAGAAGGAGAGATTCCTAGAGGCAAGTTTTATGCCATGTATAACATCATTCTTCAAAAATTGCCTGCTGAGTGCATTGCTAAACCAAAGGGTCTTAAAGTTTCCTCTGCACATTTTAAACCTGGATAGAAGTGAATGTTCTGAATAATTCTATTGCCTCTTGAGAACATTGCAAACATCTTGATGAATTATAGAATTTTTGCATATAAGCATCATCAATTCCAGCCTGAATATAATTACTCAGGGGAAATATTTGTTGAGGGAGAAAATAAGTAAATAAATTAATAAGCAACTGAATATTTAACTGCCTCATAAAACCTCCACATTCTTATTGTAAGAATACATTATCCTATATAATAGGATAAAGCCACAATCTCAAAGGTTTTAAGTATATCCTCGTTCATAAGAGCATTACTCGTAATAACCAAAAAGTCGAAGCAGCCCAAGTGTCCATTGACAAGTGAATGGATAAAAAAAATGTGGTATATACACACAATATTATTGGAATATTATTCAGCCATAAAAAGAAGGAAATTCTGACACATGCTGCAACATGGACGAACCGTGAAGATATTCTGCTCAGTGAAGTAAGCTTGTTGCAAGAGGACAAATACTGTGTAATTCTGCCTACATGAGGTACCCAGAGTACCCAGTTCATAGGAACAGAAAATAGAATAATGGTTGCTGAACCCGGGGAAGGGAAGATTGGGGAGGTACTGTTAAATGCTACCGAGTTTCAGTCTAGGGAGATGAAATGTTCTGGAGTGAGTGGTGACAGTGGCACAACAATCTGCATAGACTTAGTGCCACTGAAAATCACACATAAATTTACGTAGTTAAAATGGGAGATTTTTAGTCATGTACAACTTACATTTGAACAACGTGAGGGTTGAGGGTGCCTACCTACCTGCCCTGCACAGTCAAAATCCACACGTAACTTTTTTTTTTTTTTTTTTTTTTTTTTTTTTTTTTGAGGCAGAGGCTTCTTTTATTTTGTTTGTTTTATTTTGTTAATAAATTGAGGGTATTTTCCCATTGATTTTTAGAGAGAGTGGAAGGGAGGTGGAGAGACACAGAGAGAGAAACATCTTTGTGAGAGTCACATCCATTTGGTTGCTTCCTGCACATTCCCCCACAAGGGCCGGGGCTCGAGCCTGCAACCCAGATACATGCACTTGACTGGAATTGAACCAGGGACCCTTCAATCTGCAGGTGACACTCTATCCACATAGCCAAACCAGCTGGGGCCACACATAACCCTTGATTCCCCAAAAACTTCACTAGTAATAGCTTAACAATCCAGTCAATTAACACATATTTTGAATGTAATATACATATATTATACTAGAGGCTTGGTGCACAAAATTTGTTCACAGGGGTTAGGGGGAGAAGTGGGGGTGTCCCTCAGCCCAGTCTGCACCGTCTCCAATTTGAGACATCCCTCTCACAATCCAAGACTGCTGGCTCCCAACTGCTCACCTGCCTGCCTGCCTGATTGCCCCTAACCACTTCTTCTGCCTGCCAGCCTGATCACCTCTAACCACTCCCCTGCCAGTTTGATCAACACATAACTGCTCCCCTGTAGGCCTGATTGCCCCAACTGCCCTCACCTGCAGGCCTGGTCTCACCCAACTACCCTCCCCTGTAGGCCAGTCCCCCTCAACTGCCCTCCGCTGCAGGCCTCGTCCCCCCCAACTGCCCTCCCTTGCCCGCCATCTTGTGGTGGCCATCTGTGTCCACATGGGGTGGCCTTTTTTGACCACATGGGAGCGGCCATTTTGTGTGTTGGAGTGATGGTCAATTTGCATATTCCCTCTTTATTATATAGGATAATGTATGCTTACAATAAGATAAGCTGGAGAAAATCTTATTAAGAAAATAATAGGGAAGAGAAAATGCATTTATAGTATTTATTTTAAAAATGCATATATACTAGTAAGTGGATTCATGCAACTCAAATCCATGCTATTCAAGGGTCAACTGTATATTTTAGTAAATATTTTAAAAACCTATATACCAAAAGAAATATTTTATTCATGATTAGGAGAACAAATTATACATATAGTATGCTAACTTGCGAAATGAGTTGGCCCTCCTGAAACCTGAAATAATAGAAACCTAAGCATGGGGGTCGGGGGTGGGGGAGGGAGACACTGCTTACTGAGAAATAAATTTGATATGATTTTCAATGCATTAGACACAATGCCCCCCCCCCCCTCTTCTTCTCTTTCTCTCTCTTCCCTTACCAGTGAAGTCCCCCACTGCATTGCTATCATTGTGGAGCATTAACTATGATCCAAACAAGCACTCCATGAAGAATCTCACATACACCCTCTAATTTAATCTTCCAGAAAGTCCAGTGAAGCACATATTGGCCAGCTTTTAAAACTAAGACTCTAAGAGGGTAATTATCCAAGATGGCATGTTTCACTAGGAAAGCAGAGGTACTGACTAAAGTCTGTCTCCTTCCAAAGGCCAGGATCTTAACTACTTTTCAGAGCGGTAGAAAAATATTAAGAGGACTACCCACTATTTGATGTGCCTTGGTTTCTTGAACCCTTCCAGAACATATGGATGTCTAATAGTCCTCTCAAAGTCAATTTGTCCAAAAATGAACTCTTGACTTGGCATCTCACTTCCCAGTATCTTCCGCATACTTTCTCAGTAAATGGCACCACCATCTACCCAGATGCTTAACACAAGCCAGGCAGTCAAACTCTCATTCCTTCACAGCCTGCTTCATCACCAATGCCTATTGGCATAACTACCAATGCCTATTGGCATAACCTCCACTGTTCAACCTGTCCAAGTCACCATCTTCTTCCTTGGACATCAGCAGCTACCCCCTGAGGAATAACCTTTCTCTTGTTTTCCATGTGATGGTCAGAGTGATCTTTTCAAAACATAGATCTGATTATCACATTTGTTTGCTTACAATGCACCAGAAGCTTTTTATTGCATTTAGAACAAGTTACTATCCTCAATGTGGTCTGCAAGCAAAGCTGGAGCCTACCCACCTCTCCAACCTCATCTAGCACCCTTTTCCTTCCCTGACTCCTATAGCTAGGATCTGAGTAAATTTAATTTCTATTTCCTACGATTTCCAAGCATAGGAAATCACGGGGCCTGTGCATTTACAGTTCCTTCTGCCTGAATGCTTTTTAAAGCCAATATATACCCATGGCCACAGATCCAAGCTCAAAGGTCACCATCTCAGGAAGGCTAGCTCTGAACACTTTAGCTAAAGATTCCCTTTCCTGCCCCATTTCTTCTCACCCCGTTGCCTTGTTTTAATTGTCTATCATTCATTGCTATCTGAGATTATTTCTTTATTCCCATGTATGTGTTTAACTATCCACCTCCCTCCACTAGACCTTTAGCTCCTTAGTAACTAGGAATCTGTCTGCCTTTTCCACGGCTATGTCCCCTGTGCCTACAACAGCACCTAAAGCAGAGTATGAATGAATGAATGGCTAAGAAGACTGATGGTCATGTAAATATAACTCAAACACCCTTCTGGCTTTTCTAAGTAGGGAAAAGGGCAATGGAAGGATGAGTGTTATGACAGAAGAATGCAAAGAATTCTAAGAAACATGGAAAGTTGGAAAGGAACCATGTTGGACAGGGCTCCCTGGAAAAAGTCCAGCTTATAAGGAGACCCTCTTTCCTCACCTCTGTTGACTCTGTAATAAGAAAGCATAAGGGTACCATCCTTAAAATGTATGAAGCAGCAGCATCCCATCATTGGTGTGGAACACACACCCTGATACCTTGTCTCTAAGTGCTTAGACTACTAACATAACCATGATCACGATGCTCATTTGTCCTTGGAATATAACCTCTTACTTTTTGGATCTTTCAGTGAAAAGAGAAACAATTTCTGGGAAACATCTCTCTTTTTTGCAAGGTTTATCCTTAGCCTGCCAGGAGTGCTGCATTTTTGGATGCTCTGTGGCACATCTTGCTTTCTGACTCTTATTGGTATTGTCACGGCGCTTAATTAAGCATAGTATTGGCATAAACAATATAGTCATGGAATGCTGGAGATAATAAAAAGGGTATGTTGAGAAGCATCAGACATTTATTGGATCATTTAAAATATGATTTTTATAGAACCCTCCCAAGTCAGGGATTTTTTTTTGAAATTTTATTTTGAATCACCTGAGTCACTTTTTATTTCTAGTGAGAACAGTGGATCAATAGCTGATTGTAAATAATTCTATTTAGAAGACACTTCTATGGATGTCCCTTCTACATTTTGTTGCTGCTCAGCCTCCTGATTAAACTCCTACAGTAGCTTCTTCCTGGCCTTTCTACTTGTTATTCTTAACTATTCTCAAACTCTTTAGGCCAGTGGTTATAACAATCATTTCATGCCTCCATTATACAATGCATCATATTGTAGTGAAACTATTTAGCTGTTCTGGTTATCTCTCTAATAGACTGCATGCTCCTTGAGGGAAGAAACTGCCTTTTTAACTTTGAATTCTTAGTATACAATATCATCTGACTTATGGTAGGCACTCAATCATCAGTTAAATGATGAAGCATTCCCCAATATGTTCACATCATTAGCTCTCCCATTTATGTACATAGGGAAGAGAAATATTCAGTACTCACTCCTTTGTCCTGACTTTGAGTTTGAAGTTGGCAGTGTTTCAAAACAGAACTCATTAGATACTACAGAGAACTCTCATAATATGATGGCTTAGTCAATGTTTGCTCTGAAGACTTGAGCGGGGAGGGAGATAAAGTAAAAGATTAAAGCTAGAAAAAAGTACTCAGGTGTAGAATGTCCTTATCTCTCTCTGACTCAGAAATGGAGACCAACATTCATCAGTATTTTATTACCTGTCTTTTCCCAATTGTTATATCTACTATTATTTTAATATTTGGGATTGAAGGTTTACTTAGCCCTTGGACACTAGTTAATGCCTCTTAATCACCATGACTGCAAAATAGGTATCTGCCCTCAGCTGACCATCTGCCTTGAGCTAACCTAATGAGCACTTGTCATTAGGTGGGTTTAAAAAAAAAGATAGGCTATGCCAGTGGCTCCCCCACTTCAGCATGCATCAGAATCACCTAGACTAGAGCAGTGGTTCTCAACCTTCCTAATGCCGCAACCCTTTAATACAGTTCCTCATGTGGTGGTGACCCCCAACCATAAAATTACTTTTGTTGCTACTTCATAACTATAATTTTGCTACTGTAAATGAATCATAATGTAAATATCTGTGTATTTCGATGGTCTTAGGCTCTATAGCAGCAGTTCCTAGAGGCTTATTAAAACACAGATCATCAGGGCTCCACCCTACCCCCTTCCCCAAGTTTCTGATTGACTAGGTTTGGATTGAGGTTTAAGAATTTGCATTTCTAACCAGTTCCTAAGTGATGCTGCTGCTGGTGGTGCTCCAGAAACCATCCTTTAACCACCCTAGTATATGCTGCTTCTCTAACTTTAATGTACTTTTGAATCCCCCCCTATCTCCCTTGGGCATGCAGTTAATATTCAGATTCTGCTTCATTGGTTCTGGGATAGGGTTTGAGAGTCTGCATTTCTGTAAAGCACCCAATTGATGCCATTGCTATTGGTCTGCCATCACTTTTGAGAAGTTCTCTTTTCTGGCTGCTGGTTAGAACCATGTGAAAAGCTTAAAAACTACTGCTGCCCAGATCCTGCCACAATATGCTGTTCCATAAACCAACACTGGGGCCCAGAAATCTATATTTTTAATGAGCAGCCCCAGGTGATTCTATTACTGGTGATCTGTGGTCCCCATTTGGAGGAAATGTGCTTTCAGTACAAAATCAGCAGCATTCTATTTCTCTGAGTACATAAACTAATTGGTATAAAAGATGGAGGGCCCTGCCCAGTGTGGCTCAGTTGGAACTCCTTGAAAGATGTCCAACCAGGACTGCTGGCTCCAAACCATTTGCCTGCCTCTGCCTGATTGCCCCTAATGACTTCTGCCTGCCAGACTGACCACCTCCTAACCACTCCCCTGCCAACCTGATCGACGCCTAACTGCTCCCCAGCAGGACTGATTGCCTCTAACTACCCTCTCCTGCTGGGCCTGCTCATCCTAAATGCCCTCCCCTGCCAGTCTGGTTGCCCCTAACTGTCCTCCCCTGCTGGCCCAGTCACCCCTAACTGCCCTCCCCTGTAGGCCTGGGTCCCCCATCCCAACTGTCCTCCCCTGCAGGACTGGTCCCCCCTCCAACTGCCCTTCCTTGCAGGCCTGTTCCCCCCCCCCCTCCAACTGCCCTCCTCTGCTGACCTGGTCACCCCTAACAGCCCACAACTGCCCTCCCCTGCAGGCCATCTTGTGGTGGCCATTTTGTTTCCACATGGGGGCAGCCATCTTTGACCACATGGGGGTGGCCATCTTGTGTCTTTTGCATATTACTATTTTATTAGATAGAGTGTGTGTGAGTGTGTGTGTGTGTGTGTGTGTGTGTGTGTGTGTGTGTATATATATATAGCAATGTTGATCTTTGTAAAAGACATTCAGTTCCGGGGATTCTTGAAGGACAATAGAAGAGAGAGGAAGAGAAGGGAAGTAAAAGGAGAAAGGCAGCATGAGGAGATGGACAGTAGAAGAGAAAGCAAAGAGCTAAGCAGCAGCCTGAGAAGCAGAACTTTGGGAAGAAGGGAGACATGAATGAGGAAGTTCAGGAATGTGTGCAAGGCACAGTTACTTCCTAGAGGAATTTTTATAAAGACCCAACTACTTTTCAAAGTTCTTTGAACTTAAAGAGTGCTTTCTTTAGATACAGCACATACTGAGATAAGGTGATTTGGGCTATTCAGGAACAACTTGTTAATTTGACATTTAATAATAACATTTGTTTGCTCTGCATTATCTTGTTGGGTAGGCCGTTTCCCTGGACATATACCCTCCATTAATATAAGGCTTCAAAAAGTGTAATCTGAATTAAATAGCTTTTACAAACTCATTTCCAAAATTATTATTCTAGAAAATAAGTATGGAAAATGTATGGATATTGAGTAAGAAAAAGAACATACATAGATGATAGATGGTTGACAGATAGATAGATGGATTCCTAAGGTTATGGGGTGGGGAAACTATGATTTAAAAACACACATACACACACAACTGTTTATATTGTTAAACTCAGGATTTCCCAAACTCATTTGAATAGAACAACTATTTGAGGCACACCCATTAACATTCGGTGAAAGACTGTCCTGTAGAATTCCAGTTGTTACCCTCTGTATATTTCAATTTCAAGTTTTAACCAACTCCTCGTGGTTTTCTGTGTGTAAAGGGAGGTATCACTTATAGCCATCTAAAAAGGACATACCAAATAAAGACCAGATGTCACCTCTAGCCTACTTATCTTACCCCACTCCAACGTGGGTGTGCGAAATCTGGAACCATTACTTGTGGGCATTATGAAGAAATTAGCCCTAGATTATGGAGCGCCTTAAGACCTTCACTTTTTTTCACCTATTTTCTTGGGTTTGATGTGTAGCAGTAACTATTAATAAATTCTGATTTCCACACCTCATAAGCATCCTCTCCTGAACTGGTAGAACATTATTTTTCTAGGTTGATTTGAAACACCTACATGCCTTTGCTTGGTCTCTCACATCAAGCGAATATAATTTTAAATTGACATGTTCATCAACAATCTTGGCTCCCAACAAAAAATAATTTTTTATTTATTTTTTTATCTTTTCATTCAGATTTCAACTTAAGCCTTCATTATAATATGTGTTAACACTCTTACTTTGTATGATTTGCTAAATGAAAATTGGACTATATGTAATAAATATCACTTTTAAAGGACCTAAAGAATTGTTTTCTATCCCAATCACCAAGTATGTCAGAAACATTTTAATCTTTCATTTGTTTCTGCCATCCAAAAACTGAGTAAATTTTAGGAGCACCCAGCTGTGTTTCTGAATATAGACATTCAAATGTGAACTAAGTGCGATGGAAAATCCTCTAATGGCTATAAATATGGATATATTTGATGGGGACTGTTTGGTGGAAAGTTACTGTATATTTTCATTCATTCATTTAACAAAAATTTATTCTCATCCAGATACTAGGAGTACGGTGGTGAGCAAAATACTCTCTCAACAAGGAAACACACACACCACACACACACACACACACACACACACACACACACACACATAGAAAATACACATTTCCCACTGGAGTTTCCCTGTCTATTAGCTATTTTATACCAGCTTCAAATAACTAAAAAGTTTTATTATTATGAAATTTGAAATTAGCTAGTATAATAAAAATTCTAATTGGCAAGAATCCATGTTTGTTTTAGGGGAAAAAAAATTCCATTTGGTAACAGAGGTAACAACGTCTCTAATGTATTGAGAAGCCTTTTAAAGATGTAAGGACAACAGGATATACTGCTTGTGGTGCCTAACGAAAAAATGCTTTCAAGTTGATAGTACACTGCACTTTTATAATACAAGTGGTTTCATAACTGTTATCTTGTTCAGTTCACACAACAAGCTCGTGAGTGTTTTGCATGTGAATATAAGTAGAATACGTGAGTGAATGTGAATGTGTGAGATTGAGTTAAGGTGCATATGTTTATGTCAGTGTAAGAAAGGGTAAGCAGAATAAGACATTATCAACCCACTTTATGGATGAGGACATTAGAGCTGTGACTAACAGCGGGACTTCTGTTGCGCTGGTAGGTCCCAGAAAGAGTTGAAAACAGCCTTGTGCTTTTACTCCCACTTCTCCCAACTAACCCAGCACTCTAAGATTCTTTATGAAGGATTAGAATGATCCCATCAGCCACAATGATGACTACACGTGAAAGCATTCTTCCATAGAAGAGAAAAGGGAGAAGAACTGAGAATCCGGTTCCCAGTGGGCAGACGTCCAGTGTGCCCTGGCCTGCACATTTTAATTCTGAGAACACGGGGCCAGTCTGATGTGTAGCCTGTTGTTTTCTGAGACACCAGCTGAGGGAGCATGTGGACACCTAAGTGATGAGACTCTCCCTGGCAGGGGGTAGAGCCAAGCAGCCTACTACCCTCTATTCACAGGAGCCAACTTTTCAAAATAATTAAGAGTTGACTCGCAGAACCCTCTTAGCACACTTAGGAGACCAGAGTTGTGGTTTTCACACAATTGACATACTATTTTTAAATATTGGCTCTAAGGTCATTTACATAGCAGAATATTAGGGAAATAGCATTGGCTAGATAAACTGCTTTTCCTGACATCCAATAGAGTAATGCTGTGAACTATGGTAGATCTATCCACACTAAAGCTGCGTTTCAATGTTACTAATTGGCTTATACTCTGGTAATTTTGTTTGAAATTGGGAAGAAATGTCTTTGAAAATTTTTGGTGTAGCCCAAGTTAGGAGCACCTTAGGATAGCTATCATACTATAATAAACTACATCTCTACTGGTCTTCAAGAGACCCGAAAACAAAAGAATGGCGTTCTATCCAAGCAATAACTACCAGGGTGCTATGTCCAGCCCCACCAAAAAGAAAGCTGAGCTTCTACCCTCCTCATTCCAGTAGTCCCCAAATTCACAGCAATCCACTAGGGCAGGGGTCTTCAAACTACGGCCCGCGGGCCACATGCAGCCCCCAGGGGAGTCTGATCCTGCCCGCCAGGTTTTTTGGGCAGTGAGCGCAGCCAAGGTGTTACAGTAAGGATTAGTAGTTCATATAGTCCGGCCCTCCAGCTCTCTGAGGGACCATGATATGGCCCCCACTTTAAAAAGTTTGAGGACCCCTGCACTAGGGACTGGAGATGTCCCAAATGTTTATAGCAACTCTCTTTTGAAGAATACAGAGCAGTTCAGGCCAATGTTTCTCAGTGGTTAGAGCACCAGTCCGAGTCAGCCCTCACACCACAGGGTCATGGTTTCAATTTTCAGTCAAGGACACGTACCTGGGTTGCAGGTTCAATCCCCTGCCCAGTCGGGGGCATAAGGAGAACAACCAATAAATGTATCACATTTATCTCTCTCTTTCTCTATCTCTCTCTCTTCCTCCCCTCCCACTCTCTCTAAAAATCAATGGAAAAAATATCCTTGACTGAGGATTAATAAACAAACAAACAAAAAGAAATACAGAGCACATTTTTAACACACTAATAAGACCTCATAATTGAGCCTCAACTCAAGATTTTATCACCAGCCCAGCCCAGAATTGACCATTGCTTAGATGCTGGCCCCAATTACCTTTGTCCCAACTCATCATTAATTTAGGAATCGGGGGAAGGAGGGAAAATCTCTACCTTTACTTTAGAACTGGTAAAACTGAGGCAGCTAGACATTTATAGACTAGTCAGGCTAAACTGTAAGTTGAATCAATTTCCAAGTATGGATTAGAATCCAGCATCAGATTCTAGTTATAAGCCCTGTTTCTGGTCCTCAGCCAGCCCAGTGCTCCTTGCAACTGAGTTTATTGTTTCCTGGACTCAGAGGAGTCATGCTTCTGAGGGCAATTTGGGAATCTGCGGAACAGGCCTGATTGAAACACTAGGGCTCTTTCAAACCCTAATATACCAAATCATCAGCTCCTTCTTGCAATTCTCTGTTAAAGCTTTTGCAGACTTTAAGGATATTTTCTCCTGGATTTCCTTGTAAAAATATAAATGTTCCTTTAGGGCAGTGGTTGGCAAACTGCAGCTCTGTTGACTAATGAGTTGCCAACCACTAACCTAGACACTCAATTCCAATAATTGCAGGCTGTTGTTGTTCCTTGTGATTAAGCCCCTATCCCAGTGGTAGGCAGACTCATTAGTCAACAGAGTGACAAACAGTGGCTCGTAGAGCCTCATGTGGCTCACGAGCTGCAGTTTGCCGACCACTGCCTTAGGGCAAAGTGATATGACCAGGAGCACCTCGTGACAAAAGGGTGAGTGAAATGAACAAGTGTAGCATCCCGGACTGTATCTGTGTAGAGCAGTGTTTCTCCATGCCAAGGGGTTTGGCTCCCTAGGAGACATTTTTGGTTGTTACGGGGGTGTGTGAGATGTGCTTTGTCATCTAGAAGGCAGAGGGTAGAGATGCTGCTTGGACCTCCTGTGATGTAGTGGAAAGCCCCTCACCCCCAACGAAGAATCATCCAGCCTCAAATGGTAATAGTGATGAGTTTGAGAAACCCTGATGTGTAGATACAAATATCTGCTAATCTTTCAAAGGATAGCAGCTGGAAAGGTCTTCAAGAGTCAGAATTTGGTATGATCTCACACCTATGTGGAATCTCATGAACAAAATAAACTGATGAACAAAATAGATCCAGAGACATAGAAGCATGGAACAGACTGGAATCTCAGAGGGAAGACAGCGGAGGGTGGGTGGGTGAGATCAACCAAAGAACTTGTATGCATATAGGCATAACCCATGGACACAGACAATAGGGTGGAGAAGGCCTGGGGTGGAGGTGGAGGCTGGCTGGAGGAAGTCAATGGAGGGTTAAAAGGGGATATATATATAGTAGTAATACTTTCAACAATAAAGATTAGAAAAATAAAGAGTTGGAATTTGGAAAATTCTGGTGTCATGATGATACATCACACAGGAGAAAGTTTTTGAAGGCCATGTAGGCGGCATCTGGTCAAATCACTGCATCAAGTTTGAAATGGTTTTTACCTTTTACCGAGTTTGCTAGAACACACCCTTTTGCCCTTGTAGAACAGGAACCGCTTACATCATTCAGTAGCAGGCCTGCTTGGCTGAAGCAGCAGACAGCTTACCAGATTTGCCAGGAAGGGCTGCCCAGCACAGGCTCTGCCAGGGACTTCTAAGTGCAGGGAGGCTGCGGCGCTGGGGAAAGTGGATGTGAAGGCCATGGCCAGGGGCGGGTTAGTCAAGTCCTCCCAACTTTTCCATTTGTCCTCAAACCTCAGATTGCCCTGTGCGTGGCTGAGGCTAACACTTGCCAGCTGCTTTGTGTCTTGGTCTGCTTGCCCTCTGGTGCACCCGTTCCTAACCAGCAGTCCTGAGGGCTGCACACTGCCCTGCCTCCTCTCCCTGCCCACCACACAGGAATCTACGATAGATAACCGAGTTGGGGGAGCTCTCCTGTGGATCTCAATCACCAAAAAACAGAGGTCAGCCCTGGCCCAGGTGACTCATTAGAAGGCAATGAAAGCACATAAAGGGTCTGTGAGGAGAGATTCAAAAGGCAAGGTGTGCCGGGCCAGCATGGCTTAGTGGTTGAGTGTTGACCTATTAAATAGGAGGTCACGGTTCTATTCCCAGTCAGGGCACATGCCCGGGGGTGCAGGATCAATCCCCAGCATGGGGTGTGCAGGAAGCAGCTGATCAATGATTCTCTCTCATCATTAATGTTTTTCTCTCTCTCTTCTTCTCCATTCCTTTCAGAAATCAAGATCTGTTATAATATATTATAATAGATCTTATTGATTTTTCACGGAGAAGAAGAGAGAGGGATAGAGAGTTAGAAACATCGATGAGAGAGAATCATCGATCAACTGCCTCTTGCACACCCCCGACTGGGGATGTGCCCACAACCACGGTACATGCCCTTGCCCGGAATCGAACCTGGGACCTTTCAGTCTGCAGGCCAATGCTGTATCCATTGAGCCAAACCGGTTTCGGTTTTATATATATTTTATTTATTTATTTATTTATTTATTTATTTATTTATTTATTTATTTATTTATTTAAAGGCAAGGTGAGACTACAAGGGGAGAGACAGGAGGGAAGGAGGGAAGGGCTGTGAGGATTATCGTGGGAAGTGAGTGTCCTGCTGCCTTTCTCCAGAACCCAGTTCACTTAGTCAGGAACTTGGCTGCGGCATTCTTCAGATGAGTGTGGTGCTGACTGGCCCTGCTGAATTTGGGTCAGGGCAGTGTGGTCTGAGAATGCTGCGGGGTGTCCACATTCCTCCTGCGAGTGAGCTCATACATTTGTGCAGTTCTGACTCACCGATTAGCTTTCTTCTCGTGATCCATTCCCAGTTTCCTACCGGGATCACTGGTAGCCTTGGGAGTTTAGATTTGTGAGAAATGCCTGGAGCCAAACCCCCCCGTAAGCTATAAAACTGGCTCATTATTCCAAATATCTTCAAAGGCAAAGAAATATCGGTCGGGGAAAGACAGGAGCTTCTGTGCCTACCTTGTCAACCCCAGGTGGGTTGTCTGCAGATATTTATGGTGAAACGAAAATAGTTTTCTATAGTGTGTATTTGGTTACTTTTTTAGAAGGCTCTGATTAATAATTCCTCTCAGGTTACTGCACTAAATTGTTTTTTTAAACGTAGGATGAACAAGACGTTTCAAGGAACAGACTTGTTCAATCTCTATTAAAAAAAAACACCTTCAAGTAAAATTTGCCTTCAGCCTATTTCTTTTTTCAAGTATTCCCTTCTGTAAAACACTCAATCTACAACTTTACATGAAATTCAGTTCTCAATTTTTACTGAATTTTCATATTAGGATCGAAACTTGAAGGATGGGTTTGTGTGAAACTCTAGATAACAGGGCAACACTGTTAGTGTTGCTTTTGTCAAACACGAGCATACTGGTTCTCAGAACTGGCTTCCTGGGTGGAGAGAGTTTGTGTCCTTTTTAAAGAGCTTGGATTGTCATAATTTGTTATTCCTGATTGAAATACAGGATAAATGATGCTGCTAGAAAAGCTATCGCTCGGATCCATGCCTGATCTAATGGGAGAAGCTGCGTCATCCCACTGCAGTCAGGGTTCTTGTCAGCTCATTCCCTGGGGGCCGAACAGGTGTGGCCCAAGCCCCAGCCTAGGTAGGAGACCTCCAGGGACAGCCCAGGTGTTCTAGAAAGCCACAGGATGAGCTCAGGAGTTGGCCCAGATCCCTCTGAGTCAGAATTCGGAGTCCTTGTGTTAAAGGCGATTCCCTATTCATTTCCTCCGGTGACTACCCCTGTTGTCAAGCCATGAGACCACCTGTGCTGGATAACCCAGGCCACTGCACCCCCAGCACAACCATCACCAAAATTATATTGCTGAGGCAATCTCTTCACATTTGAAAATGCAAAAGGAAGGGTAACAAGTTGACATTTCTCTTCAGAACTGACATTCTATATCAAAAAGCAGGAAAGAGAAGTTTGGCGAGTTATTAAGGATGAGAAGCTTAATTGCTAAGTTATATTGTGATCCAGATATTCTCTGAGCTTTCTTGCAACTCAGAGAATCGAGCCTAATGGACTCTTTTGCAAAACGCAATGCCCAAGAAACACTGAAACAGCCTTGCCAATTTCTTAAAATTTCGGACTGCTTTTGCTCTCAGGATCCTCTTTAGTTTCTGTTCTTTCTACACGTGTGATGCTTCTGTTGGGCCCCATGTCAACCTGAATGTAAAACCCAGCCCCTCACCTGTTTCTACAAGGAAGTCCACTTGCTCCCAGTGTCACAGGGCAGTAACATTTCTGAACCCTCTGGGGCTGGCAAACTTAGCTCAAAGTCGTCTTCCTCCTCATCCCCCACCCCCCACCCCCCACTGCTCCCAACTTGACCAGAAGTTTTAACTCCTTCAAACAAGTTTTAATGTCAGTTGACCTCTGGTGTCTATCTTGAATTTTTCCAACAAATAGTTCTCTTCCTCAGAGAAATTCTGACACCAGTCAGTACCACGCTGTTGCGATATTAGGAATTCCCAAGGATAACACTGGATTTGTATACACTAGTGGTACAGTGCAACTTCATATCATCTATTTAACAATCAAATAGTAGCTGTTTTTTAAGTATCAGGACATATGGCTTAGAAATTTATTTTTCTGGTAGGAGTAAGGAATGATTCCAGGTGACTAAACCACTAGCGAAGGATATGCAAGGGGCTGGCTGAAGTTTAGATGCTTGTAGCACACTGATCTCTAATTGATACCAAACCTATACTGCAGTGCAGAAGGGAAGACATTATGAAGTGAAGAGTGGAGAGAAATAGGTGAGGAAGAGCATTTTCTCTTCACTGAGGATCGAAAAGGTTGATACTTTCCCTCTAAGCAAATTCCAGCTTATTTCCAATAGAGTTGCTGCAACATCTCTTCCCACACAATAGCATTAAGAGAGATTTAACAATATTGTGAGTCTGCATCAAGACACCCAAAGCATGGGGTTTTATAGCATAGGTGGTAGATTCAAATCCCAGCAAGCCAAATACTCACCATTTAATTCTAGCTGGGTCCTTATCTTCTCAACCACTGGATTTACCAGTTTATAATGAGATTATAACATCTCCCTACAACACTGATGTGGAATTAGAGATGTAGGTATATAGCATAGCCTGGGGCAGTGGTCGGCAAACCATGGCTCGAGAGCCACATGCGGCTCTTTGGCCCCTTGAGTGTGGCTTTTCCACAAAATACCATGGCCTGGGTGAGTCTATTTTGAAGAAGTGGCATTAGAGGAAGTTTAAGTTTTTAAAACTTTGGCTCTCAAAAGAAATTTCAGTCATTGTACTGTTGATATTTAGCTCTGTTTACTAATGATTTGCCAACCACTGACCTGGGGTATAGCAGACATTTAGTAAAAGTAGTCACAATTTTTACTATAGATTCTTTCTCATCACAAGTATAATCTTTCACAAAAACCTTACCTCCAACCCTGACCATAGCCTGAGAAATTCACTCAGTAATATCAACTCTACATTTATGTAGGATTACTTCTATTTCTATGTAATATTGGTGTGTCTCAAAAACTGATTAGTTTTAAAAACTGGTTATGTCATGCTAAGGTGTGCCTCAAAAGCCAATTGTTAGAAAAGAAGCATACAATTGAATGAATTGATCTGTTCCTAAGATCTACTACACCACATTGAAGAAAAAAAAAAAGTTAAAATATTTTACTTGATCCCTAGCTGGTTTGCTCAGGTGATAGAGCATCCGCCTGTGGGCTGAAAGGTCCTGGGTTCGATTCTGGTCAAGGGCATATACCTTGGTTGCAGACTCCTCCCAGGCTGGGGCTCAGGTCAGGGCACATGCAGAAGGCAATCGATGTGTTTCTCTCACGTGGATGTTTCTCTCTGTCTTTCCCTCTCTCTTTCACTCTATCTAAAAAATCAATGGAAAATATCATCTATGAGGATTAAAAAACATATATATATATTTATTTTTATTTTTTTTTTATTTTACTATTTGACACTAAATCTTTATTGGGGCTTATTCCTTAGATACCGAATCACTATTGCAGAGGTAGCAATTTGAGGTATTACAAAAAGCTTATCTTTTTCTATATCCTGTGCCTTTTCTAACTTAGTCTGATGTGTGTGGAAGCCAAGGTGTGAAGAATGGTGCTATTGTGCTGTGTGAGGCAATGAGCCCTGCAGGACCCAACTTGAAGAGGAATTTAGGTCACTGTCCTGACAGATTTGAGCTTTAAAATTTACAAGACACCTACATGTCTAGAGCCACACCACATGTGACATGAATCAAGGTTTTATTTCTGAGATTTACAGTTGAAGAAATAGTCAACTAGGCAAAAATTATACACGAGACAATAAAGCATGACACAGTAAATCTACAATTTCTGAATAATATTGTCTATAAATTTTATTTTAGATTCCCTTGTGTTTTTTTTAATTATGATATATGGCTTTTAAATATTTATGTTTAATTAAATCTAATCCCCTCATAAGATTTTCCATCTTTGCTCTGAAAATTCTCATCTCTTTTACTAAACTTTCTTTCAATGACAGTTAAAGGTGCTTAGATTCTTTCAAACATAGTGGGCTATTCACACCACCTTCTCTCTGCTGAGTCTTTTCTAATTAAGGAGAAACCCTTCAGGTTACCCCTTCTACTCAGCCAAGAAAAGTTTTGTTCAACAAAGAGATTACTAGTCAACAGGCAAAAGGAAAGGGAAGTGGTACAGATGAAACCATGGATAATCAAAAGCTTAGATTTGAAATTCACACCAAATGCACATGCCTTCTTCCCTGTGCAACTTTGCAGCTGGGTCTCTTTGAGCAAGTTCCCATCCATCCAGAAATGGGGGGGAAGTGGAGGAGGCCAGAAAGCAGGAGGTTCCCAAAAGCAAGCTGGTTATCCACAAGTAATTAAAATGGAAATACGCATCTCTCCTGAAATAGAACACAAGGAGTGATTTTTAGAAGTAGCATACTGCAGTTTACTTGTCAGTTGTTTGGAATCAGAATATATTTTCCATTAGAAATAATGTTGCAAAACAGGCACACCACAAAATCCCAACTAATTTGTTGTGTGTGTACTCCATGTACAACTCATCTCAGCTCATCTTATTTCATTTGAAAGGAAAACGATGCTGTTGCAACTATAGTCACTAAACATTTTTAAGATATAAATGTGTTGTTATTTTCATTATTATTTTTCAGAAATGTGCTTGTGGAAAGGCATGGAGTAGGATGAGTTTTGGGGGAGGCTTCTAAGAAGGGGCCATCAATGTAGATTCCCAGCATTAGACGTCAGTGGCCCGTTGGTTTTAAGTGTATTGTTAGTGGCTCTCTTACATTTGTCAGTCACTATTAGGAAACTCTTGGAATAACAAATTAAATAATGAGAAGTAGATAGGAAAAGAAGTTGTTTGTTTTAAAAAACTGAGCAAGCTTTGGAAAAGAAAGGGAAGGGAAGGAGATGCTTAATGACGATTAAGTAGACGTGAAAAAGACCCTGAGGTGGAATTCACCTATCAGTTACTAGTGAAAGTCTGAGCAAGAGCACATGGGTATAGGCAAAGTATGTGAAAACTTAGATAAAGAAAAGAGAAGTTCCTTATCCTGATCCCCAGGTGACACCACCATTCCTGGCTGTTTAATTACATAGAGCAGAGGTGTGTAAGGAGAGGCAGTGTCCTAAAAAGTATTCATACATCGGATGTTCATAACACAGGATGTGAACATTTTTGACAAGCGTGTATAGGACTTAATGGAACCAGCATAATGGAAATGGCATGCATAGGTAATGAAAGCAACTTGAATTTGAATTCTGGTTCTGTTATGTGATTTTGGACAAATGGTCTAACCCCGTGGTCGGCAAACTGCGGCTTGCGAGTCACATGCAACTCTTTGGCCCCTTGAGTGTGGCTCTTCCACAAAATACCACGGCCTGCACAAGTTTATTTTGAAGAAGTGGCATTAGAAGAAGTTTAAGTTTTAAAAATTTGGCTCTCAAAAGAAATTTCAATTGTTGTACTGTTGATATTTGGCTCTGTTGACTAATGAGTTTGCCGACCACTGGTCTAACCTCTCTGGCCCTCAGTTGGGATATAGTACAGACGAGCCCACAGTGTGTTATTGTGAGGATTTTTGTACAGCTGCTGTTGACTAGACATTCAATAACTGACACTTACTGGGCTTTTGAAATCTGCCAGGGATGCCTTATAAGTTATATGTCCAGTGATATAGCCATGATGTTTCAACCTGTACCATATTCAGTAGATATTTTTAACCTATGGTGTATTCCAATAGATAGTAAATCAAGACCAGAATAAACATAACTAATTCCATGTGGGATTGTCAGAGTTGCTATAGAAACTTTTCTGGGCTTATGGATTTTGAAAGGAATCCCAATTAATAGAATCTTCTTACAGAGTTATCTATTCCAAGTAAATGAATTATCTCTTCTACGGCTAAAGGTCACATGCATTTGAACTGGTCGTTGTGGGGCACGTTTTTCCCAAGTGAATGATAAACCATCAAAAGGCCTTGGGTTAGATAAATTGACTAGATGTCAATAAAGACCCCAAATGAGTATTTTTCTGTCCGTGACCTCCATGAAGATAAATGGTGGTGGGTCCTGAGGTTATCGGCTGTCTTCATTGAATCAATAAGTTGGTTCCTTTAACAGTATCTGTCAGTCTACATGTCTAGAATCAATTAAATACTGGGCTATTTTAACATTCCCAACGCTGCTGTACTTTGGCAAGTGTAGAAGAATGAGTGAGAAACTTACACTTCCAAACACAGTGATTTATTGAGAAGATCTGTGCTACATAACAAGCAGACGGGATGACGCCAAAAGCACATGGTATGACGGTCCCCCAGGGATCTCCTCGCCTCTCCCATATCCCATCATTTACTATAAATGTTTAAAGGGCCTTTGCTCAAGACATCTATTGTGTATAGTTATATAAATGAGTATTCATTGAAGTATGAGTATTGTCATTTTTTGGACAAAATCATGCCTCTCTATAGATGTTAGCAGTCTTCACTTAATGGTGAGTGTGGTTGTATTACATTGGAAGTGTTGACCCATTTATAGTGAGCAAGAAGTGTCTGAAGATTCCTGTGGCAATATCTTTAGAGCCTGAGATGAGTATGGATATGCACTCAGGCATGACAGGGAAATATATGAGAAAACTTAGAATAAAATCTGTCCATGGTGCATTGCTTTTGCCTACTCGCAGAGTATTATTCTTAACCACTATCTCAGAAACAAACCATACCACACATCTGTTGTTATAAATGTACCTGTAATATATTTATTTTTTGTGGTTTGGGTATACTCTTTCATCCTCCATTTAAATCATATTTACATATTTTAAGCACATTCCATAAAAATATCTTAAGTATTATGTGCCAAATACTATGCTGGGTTTTGTGGATTTAAAGATGAATGAGACATACTCCTACATACAAAACTCAAGGTCCCATGGAGTAGAAATATGCACAATATACATTACATTGTAATACATCTGAAGTGCTACAAGAATACTGTGAAACAGATGCTGTGAAAGCATCAGTGAGAGAGTGATTAATCACTCCTGGGGAATCCAGGAAAGTTTTATTGAGGCGACACTTGAAGTGGGCCTGAAAGATGAGAAGTAGCTTGTCAGGCGGGTGAGCAACTAAGGTTTGTCTTCCCAGGGGAGGCTTCTGAATGAACAGAATATGTTTCCATGTAGAGCACTCTTGTCTTTTGTATAGGATTGGCATTGTTCACTTATCAAAATCCATACAGAGCTAAGAGCCTGTGGGGATGACCTTTGGACTTTTCAGTCCAGTGAGAATAAAGGCTGGCACTCCATCAGGAGCACAGCAGCATGGGTAGCTTAGGGCTGTGCTTTCAGAGTCACCTCTTTTCTTTTTTTTTTCTTTTTTTATTGATTATGGTCTCACATAATTGTCCTTATTCCCCCATTCCCATCCCAACCCCTCACTAGATATGCCCCCCCAACTCCCATTGTCCATGGCCACTGGCAAGGCCCATATGTATGCACACAAGTCCTTTGGTTGATCTCTTCTCCTTACCCCCATCCCCCCTTACTTTCCCTCTGAGGTTTGAGAGTCTGATCGCTGGTTCTTTCTCTGGGTCTGTTTATGTTGTTCATTATTTCCTCTAGATGTGTGAGTCACCTCTTGGCAATGAAAATGCAAGTTCTACAGGTTGGACCTATTCTCTCTCCAACTCCAGTAAGCTTGTAGAGAAAGGAAAGGGGAGAGATTACCTAGAATCCTTGATTTCTGAGAAAAAAAAACCAACATTTGACCATCTCTCTGCCTACAAAAGTAAGCCAACGTATCTTGGTTTCTGATATTTCTTAAAATATACTTATTTAACATTAAAGGTTTTTCATTGAGTCAACCTATATCTGAGCCTCGATATATTGAATCTATGTAGCACTTTTACTTTTTTTAAAATGCTGCTATCAATTGGTAGGTCCAATAAAAAATTAAATGCTTTTGAATGAGGTTTTAAAAGTTCTACTATAAGAAAATTTAAAGGACTAAAATAAACTGAGAAAGGGATTTGCAGCATGACTGACAGAGAGAACTGTGTTATACCAAGAGTTCCCACTGATACATTAAAAAAAAAAAAAAAAAAAAAAAAAAAAAAAAAGACAAGCAATTGATAGGCAAAGATAATAAATGGGGAATTCTATAGAAAATAATCATACAAAAATGCTCAACTCATAATTATAGAAATATAAATTAGAACAATAATGAAACACCATATATTGCTTATCAGATTAGCAAGTACAAAAATATTAATATTACCTGTATTGGCAAGAGTCTGGGGAAACAATCTGTCTCATAAACTCAGGGGTGGACCCAACGCATATGCCTAAAGCTCAATACAATTTTGGAAGACTTTTAAGAAAAAATAAGTATGACCTTGAATTTTGCTTAGAATGAGAAAAATTCTAATCCTATCTAATAAAGAGGGAATATGCAAATTGACTGTCACACCATCACAAAGATGGGCATCCATAGCCACAAGATGGCGGTGCCCAGTCCCCTCAACCCCACCGAAGTCCCCCAGTCCTTTCAGCCTAGACGGGGGCAGCAGGCACATGGTGCAGCCAGACCCTCCTGAGACCCCAGCTGCCCAGGGCTGGCCTGAGGCACAGGCAAGCCTTGGATGGCGGCTGCCCAGGCACCCAGAGCTACCCCAGGCTCAGGTAACCAGGGCTGGCCGAGGATTGTGCTGCCGGCAGTGGCAGCAACAGAGATGTGATGGGGGCGTCGCCTTCCCCTGATCGCCGGGTTGCCTCCCACCTCTGAGGGGACAGGCTGGGCTGGGGGATCTCCCTCCAGTGCATGAATTTTCATGCACAGGGCCTCTAGTTAATTATAAATGTTTAAAAAATAACAAATACCACAAGCATTGCAAAATCCAGAAAAATAATATTTGTTTTAATTTACTGCCCTGAATACCTCTATAATATTTGCATTTAAAACAATATATGTTTTTATTGATTTTAGAGAGAGAAGAAGGGAAAAGAAGAGAGAGAATAACATTGATGTAAGAGAGACAAATTTATCGGTTGCCTCCCTCACACACCCCAAACCAGAAACAAACCCACAACCTGGGCATGTGCTGTGACCAGGTATCAAACCAGCAACCATTTGCTGCATGGGACAATACTCAACCAACTGAGTCATACCAGCCAGGGCTATACCTGTATTTTTTATTACATATTTTCTGACTACCATGCCATGTAAAAATTTTACAATATTTTATATATAGAGAGAATAGAAATATAAGTTATAGTTGATCAAAGTTTTAAATGTTTGATAGTTCAGAAAAGGGGATTCACAACTTATTGGAAATGTGAGTAGTTTTTAAATATCAAATTTGGAAAACAGTTTTAAAAAGTTTCTTTCACTTGATTTGTAATATTTCAGGGCATGCCAAATGTTACATAGTGACTAATTTATCTTAAAAACTCTCTGAGTTGATGGCACTCCCCTTAGTATTATACTTGAGGCCTTATTGTGGTTTGTGTACTGTGAGCTTCATGCTATTGTTTCCCATGCCAGTATTTCCTGTCAAATCAATGAGAACTGAATCATTTTCAATGTATTAACATAAATTTGATTATCAAATAAGCCAAGAACCTGTTCACTACTTCTACTTAAAAGTGTATTGTGTTATTTAAATGAATTGCTGCTTTAGGAGTGACTTGAACTTCTTAAACAACTCATTTCTTTATGTAAAAATAACTTCTATTAAAATTAATTAGCTCACTGTGCATACTCTTCAGCACACCCAATGGTGAAAGTAGAAATGCTAATCATATATTTGGGGGACAAGTTGGCAGTATCAACCAAAATTTAGAATCACATATTTTTTGACCCAATACTTTTACTTGTAGTAATTCACTATAAAGATAGGCTTTCACAAATTAACAAAACTTTATGTATAAGAATGTTCCTTGAAGCATTGTTTGTAACAGAGGAAAACATGGAAACACACTATTAATAGAGGACTAGAAACTTAATTATGTGTATCCATACTATGTATGATATGCTATGTGGCTATTAAAAATAAGTTATATACATATATATGATATTCAAATTCTATTTTAAATAAAAAGATATAAATTGTAAAATAGTACATATAGTCCAGCCACAAATTAAATTTATACATAATTATATTTATGTAGAAAATTTGTGGGCAGGCACAAATAATACTATTTACAGTTGCTGCTTCTAAGGATTGGACTTCTACTTATAAATATTTGTATATTTTAATACTGTTCCCTCCTTTTTAAAACAAAATGTTTTTATTTTTATAATAAAAATATTAAAACTGATACTCAAAACTATTTCTGAGACTTCTCATGCATAAATGACTACTTTCTCTCTTTAGACTCATCTTTGTAAAACAAAGATTAGTTAAAGAGTATTCCCTAGAGAACCCTTGTCTGCAAAGAGCCTACACCATTCTCAACCATTGTCTGTTATTTGGAGTTGTTTCTGGTTACTCTGTATTAATCCCAATCTTGTGAGCAGAACTTTAGTACGAAAGTAAACCCAAAGCTTTTCAGGATTTCTTGGATAATGTCTTGTTAGAATAAAATATTATGATGATTGGGTGATTTAAACTATTTTGTTCTGAAACCAGAATAGCTATTATTTTGAGAAGTGGGCATTGTGATCCAATAGGAGATATAAAGAAATTCTAGCCTATAAGTGGTTCCAGTAGGGTATAAGAGACAAAATGACTTGTAGTCATATTAGAAGAGAAGGATGAGTATATTCTAGAACATTTTCAAGTCTGCCTTAAAAAGGAAAAAGTAACTCATAAAGAATATAATGTCTATGATGCAATGTCAGCTTTGCCTGGGGAGAGAGGGGAACTCTCAGGCTTGCTTGTGAGCTGTCATTGGCATCCTTTATTAAATGATGCAAGGGGATTAAGAAATCAGTGTTTTATTGCTATTTCCTTGTGTCTCAATGTTTTATCCCCTGCAAGTTTGGATCTGCCATAGATCTTTTAAAAAATAATCCTAGCTAGTTACAACATAGGTACAAAAATATCTGCTTTTGACAAATTATTTATTTTAAAATAATGTGTCTGTAGTCTGACAGAATCAAACAGATTGAGTGGCTTGTTTCAGAGGAAAACTGTTTTTACTATTAAAGTACAGTTGACATACAATGTTATATGAGTTTCAGAGTACAATCTAGTTAATTCAACATTTATAGACTTTACAAAGTGATCACCGCAGTAACTCTAGTAAAGGTCTGTCACCATCACCATCCAAAGTCATTATGATGCTATTGATTCTATTCCCTGTGTTGCATATTACATCCTGTGACTTATTTAATTTATATCTGGAGGTTTGTATCTTTTATTCCCATTTACCTTTTTCACCCATTCCTTCACACCCTTCCCTTTCGGCAACCATCAGTGTATCTCCTATGTCTGAGTCTGTCTGTTTTGTTTGTTCATTTGTTTAGTCTCTTAGAGTCTACATGTAAGTGAAATCATATGGCATTTGGGAATGAATGGCTTCCAAGTGAACAAGACTAGTTGTTGGTCACTTTAGTCCAGAAAACTAGGGCATTCTCTCAATTCTTACGTCATTAAAGAGCAATGATCCTTTTTATATATGTTTTATTGATTTCAGAGAAGAAAAGAGAAGTAGAGAGAAATAGAAACATCAATAATGAGAGAGAATTAATGATTGGCTGCCTCCTGAACACCCCACATTGGGAATCAAGCTCAAAACCTGGGCCTGTGCCCTGACCAGGAATCAAATGGTGACTTCTTGGTTCATAGTTCAATGTTCAACCACAGAGCCACACCATCCAGGCCAAGAGTCATGATTCTTAAACTTCATATACCTAAGAACACCATAAAGAGCTAGTTAAAAAGAACCAACCACCATCACCATGTGATGTAGGATCACACTGAGAAACCTGTCTTATTGCTGAGGTCTGCTCGGGTGAAAGGCTACAGCTACAAAGCCTTATCTCCTATTCCTCTTCTTGAGCAAGTCCAACACTCTGCTTCCTGATCTGTTAAACAGAACTAAAACTCTACGTTAGGTTAAGCAATAGAAGTTTAATACATGGACACAAGGGGCTATCAAAGAAAGCAGAGCTGAAGCAGCTGCACAGCCTGGTTTGGAAAAGTGGGAATCCACTCTGCTGGAAAAGAAGACATCAGGGTTCAGAGCCCAGGAGTAGCTCTCTACTTTGTGTTTCATGTGCAACTTCTGCTTTCCGACCAGCTTTCAGAGCCTCTCTCCTGCTACGCCCCTTTGCCCTCTTTACTGTGTACTAGTAACTATGTGCCTCTGACTGAACCAAACCAAGACAGGATGGGACAACCAGATAAGACAACCACAAGCCAGAACAGAGCCTGTGGTCGTCAATGTTTGAATTGGCAGCTGGTCTAGCTCAGTGGTCGGCAAACTCATTAGTCAACAGAGCCAAATATCAACAGTACGATTGAAATTTCTTTTGAGAGCTGAAAACTGACTTCTGCATATGGGCCACAAAGTTTCAATTGCACTGTACGTGCGTGCCCTCATGAGGTATTTTGTGGAAGAGCCACATTCAAGGGGCCAAAGAGCCGCATGTAGCTCGAGAGCCACAGTTTGCTGACCACTGGTCTAGCCACTATGGCCACACTGGCAGAGTCATAAGGTACAAAGCATGCAACTAAGCTTTGAAAACCCTTCGAGCTGAAACCAACTTGGCTCAGTGGATAGAGCGTCGGTCTGCGGACTGAAAGGTCCCAGGTTCGATTCTGGTCAAGGGCATGTTCATTGGTTACGGGCACATCCCCGATGAGGGATGTGCAAGAGGCAGCTGGTCGATGTATCTCTCTCATCGATGTTTCTAACTCTCTATCCCTCTCCCTTCCTCTCTGTGAAAAATTAATTAAAAAATATATATTAAAAAAAAGAAAAAAAGAAAACCCTTTGAAATGAGGTTTTGAAAGGACAGATATTTGTCAAAAGAGGCCAATGCATTGCCTGGCGAGCACTTGCAGACCACTCATTTACTCAGCCATTCAACCATTTGTTGAATCTTGACTAACACAGAGCCTCTGACCACCAGGAGCTTAGAGTTGAGTGAGGGTGATAAACAGGTTAAGTAAGCAAGTACCACTCAGGGTGATCGCTGCTGTAAGAGACATGTGTTCAGGTCCACGGGAACCCAGAGAAGCAGGGACTCCAGACAACTTTCTGGAGGGTGTGAACTTTGAGCTAAGTTCCATCAATCAGGCGAGGCAAAGTGTGAAGGGAACACACAGGGAGGTACTACCCGGTGTGCAGGCACGCATGGATTTACCTCAGTGTCACCTGAATTCCACTGATGCTGCTCAGCCTCGCCTCACCTATCTTTAGTGTACTGCATGTCCAGACTCCTTTTCAGCCATTACAGAGGCTGCAAGGGAAATGAAAATACAAATCACCTTGAAAAATAAGGGACTATTATTATCTGTGGGACTGCAGAAAAATATGGTTCCTGGAGGCCCGCTTTGGAAAGAAATGTACCCAAAGGTATTAAAATTATGCAGTGATATTCCAGGCGTGGATTAACTACTCTAAATAGAAATTCTATTCCTGTCAAGTCCACATTTATTTCTAACTTTGGCTTGACTGTGGAGAATCTTTGAAAGATACTGTACAACCCAGTACCATCTGGAAACATCCACTGTTTATCAACATTTTAATAACCCAATTAAGCATTCTTGGCCTGGCTAAGTTACAATTCAAAATGTCTCAGGATTTATTTTCCTGATAAAAAAAAAAAATTACAGGAGTTTTTTTTTTTTATCTAAGACTATTTATATAGAAAACTTTATGTTCTGAAGTATTTTAAAGGCTATTGATTTGTTCCTGAGTAGAGTTTTGAAGAAGAGTAGTCAAACCTCCTTTAAATGAAAATGTGTCCAATTAATGATGAAGGTATAATTTTATCAGTAATGTTTTATTACAACTTATCAGTAAGTACAGAAAGAACTATTTCTAAAAATAAAAAAATACTTCCAGTAAATATGAATGTATAATTTGTCAGTAAACTTTTATCATGTCCTATAAATCATTATAAAAAAAGAACTATTTTTCAAAATATAAGACCTCTACATCATAACTCTAAGTTTGTTTATGTTTTGCTCAGGATGTTTCTTATTATTTTTATAGTAACCCTCAGTCTACAAAGGATTTTCACTAGGTGTAGGGGCAGGTATTATTCCTTTTTTAAAAATGAGGCAAGTAAGTTTTAAAAAGTTAAGTGACATGCCCAACTTGTGTAGCTGATAAATTCAACCCTTCTCAAAAAAAAAAAAAAAAAAAAAAAAAAAAAAAAAAAAAAAAAAAAAGGTCGGTGGAGGAGGGCGGTTCTGTAGTTAAGATAGTTTGAGAAATGTTGAAATAAGCAAGCTAAGCAGTTTTTTTTATTGCAGACATTTCAGAGAATGGATATATGCTAATGAGCTTTGTAAATCTCTAACAAGAGAAATAGAGTCTGCAGCATTTTCTAAACATATTTGAACATGAAATCTTTTATATCCAAAAGTATCTATGGGATTAACTATGAAACATAACTGGTAAATTCCAGCCTACATTAGACTCCTTGTCTTTCAGTAACTCTGAAAACCCTCCCTTAAGAATCTAGTTTATGAGAGTTGTGATGAGAAACAAGAAGAGAAAAAAGCAAACAAGCCTGACTAGTGCTATAGGAATAACTTCAGGAAGGTTCCATAAATCAACAGGGACAAAAATTCACTTGAAAATCACAAATAAATTTCTCTCTTGATCAAGGATAGTCATAAGGATGGAGAGCAAACCACCCATCCATTATCTTTATTTTGTTGGGTTCTAATTTAATTTAGACCAGATAAGAATCCAATCAAAGGAGGTATCTCAACTTACCATAAGAAAAAGGTCACTGATTTGATTCCCAGTCAGGGCACATGCCCGGGTAATGGGCTCAATCCCTGGTCGATGTTTCTCTCGCATCAATGCGTCTCTCTCTCTTTCTCTCCCTTTTATTCTCTCTAAAAATCAATTTAAAAAAGAAAGAACAACTAACTTCCAGAGAAATCGCATAAAATCTTACAAATGGAAAACTTAACGTGGCCAGTTTAATAATAAGTTCAACAATATGAAAAAAATGATATAATAGTGTCTGAATTTAATTTGAACATCCCTAGACATAACAAAAAAGAATAGTTACATTAGCAGACTAACATTGCTTTTTTAAGGCACAGAGAAATTGGAAGAACAAAGAGCATATTTGTATAAAGTGTAAGTTTATTATGTTGCAATAGGAATATTAAAAGTGCATGTGATTTAATAATGAACAGGTTTAATAAAATGCATGTCTCTGAGAATTCCTGTCATGAAGGACTGGAAAGAACTTTACTATGGAAATGCTTGCTACCTAACAATGTCATTGGTGATTCATCTGAAATTCAGACATAGTCCTAATGAGGCTCTGAGAGAATGCCTGGCAGACTCAAGAACTAGTTACCCAGTGCATGAAATTCATGTACATTAAAAGGGAATTCATTAGAAGAAATATTTTAACATTGCTATTGCCCTTTCTCTATAATAGAAGTGTCAGAGATGAAAGAAAATTAGTAAAATGTATATGAGAATCTCCCTCCTGTCAGAGTCTGGTGTGCACCATGGGATCCAGAGTCAAGTCCCCGCCCACTTGTGCACACCTTGAAATCATGAAGATCCAGACCCGGCTGGCCCCACCCCTGTCAAGCCCCACGGGGTAGTGGGGTTCAGCCTCAGGTCCCCCAGCCCAGGCTGGGAGGCATGCTTTGAGGTGCCCTGCCCGGGATGGGGTGGGGGACACACCCTGAGGTCCCCCATCAAGTCCCACAGGTGGGTGTGGGGGTGTGTCCTGAGGTCCCCGTGAAGCCCCACATGGCATGGGGTGCAGCCTCAGGTCCCCTGGTCTGGTGTTGCAGAAGAGGGCATGGTCTGAGGTCCCCCATCAAGCTCCGCCATGCAGGGGACTTGGCCTGAGGTTCCCCCAGACTGGATGCAGGGCAGGGGTGTGGCCTGAGGTCCCTTGTCAAGCCCCACCAGGCTGGGGAGGGGCACACCCTCAGGTCCCTGCTGATTGCTCGTTAAGGCTCATTATGGGATCTTGGCCTCCCCTGTGGATGCAGCCACCTTGTGTTAAGAGATTCCCCACCTCCACTGTGGTTGCAGCCATTTTGTTACAGTGTGACGGTCAATTTGCATATTCCCTCTTTATTAGATAGGATTGCAAATAGAGGATTAAAAAAACCAAAGTTCTCAACTGATACAGTTTTCTGCAAAGCTCTGTTGTTTTGATTTTAATTAAAATCTTTGCATGTGCATGCCATCTGAAACTGAATTTGTTTTTGTTGAAAGGAGCTCCTCCCATTCAGGAGCACAATCAAGTAGGTAGTCAACTGTCTGACATGGAATGTGTGTGGTGGTCACTCCAGAGCATTCAGAATAATCTTACCTTTGCTCTGACTTGGACCCTGTGTTCAGCCCCTGTAGCAGACGTTCTTGAGCCTGCCGCCCATTAGATTCATTTGGGAGCTTTAACAAATCCCCATGCCCATCCCCATTCTGCACTAGTCAGGAGAGAATCTCTGGGAAGGGAACCCATATTTTTAAAAGTTTGCTAGGTGATTCAAAATGAAAGTCAAAAGCCTCCAAACACTGTTGTTACATTCATGACAAGTGACTGAGGAGGCTGTCTAGTCTCTAATGCGTGGTCCAAAAATCCAAAGAATTAAGCACGAAGGAAATATTTCCAGCCAACAGTCAGCCTATAGTCAGTTGCTTGGGAACCAGCACATGGGACACTCGAAAATGGGCCAATGCTTGAGGCAAGGGACCCTGAGTGCTGTAATAAATGTTCGTGAGGACAATCCAAGAAAATGACCCACAGACTAAGCAAGGGAGCCTAAACCAAGGATGAACAGTGCCAAACTTTTTGGAGCTTGGCTAAGTACATCTGGGGGTCTGCAATGAGCATTGTTTTTCTCCACCTGGTCTCTCCACCTACACTCTCAGTACTACCGTTACCCCCCAAAATAAAATAAAATTGTTTTCTTCTCATAAAAAAATTTAGATAACATAAATATATAAAGATTTAGATAACATAAATATATAAAAAAGGAATTCCTGCCACCAGAGGAATTTACTGTTCATATTTTTGGTTTTCAGACTTTTTGCTATACAACTATATATGTAGTTTTTTTGTACATTTTTGAAAGTTTGCTCATACTCAATATGAGTTTTTTTTTCTGTAAAAATTAAATAATGGACTATGGCAGATCCTTATATTATAAAGTTTTAATAACTAGAGTCTCAGTAAAAAGTGACAATAGATAATTTTGGTTGAGGGTCAGGCACTGTTCTCAGTGCTTTACATATATTACTGGCACATTTAATTATGACAGATGTATAAGGCTGATAAAATTATCCTCTCCATGTTACAGCTGAGAAAACAGGAAGCTTAAGTAACTTGTTGAGGGTGACAAACCTAACATAATCCAGTCGAGAGACTGGGTTAAGCTGTCACCAATTCCTTTATAATACTAATGATTTGTGAGTCTTATAAAAGAACTATTTTGGTTTGTAGAAACAAAGAATCAACCTATAGTAGCATAAGCAAAAATAAAACATTTTTATTAGGGTAAGAGAACCCAAGAAGTGGGCCTCAGAAACAAATAACAACAAAGAACTCAACACCCTCAGGATTCTGCTGCTCCATCTCCCTTGCTTTGCTGATACGCTTCTCTGTTTCCCAGTCCATGAGGTTGAAAATATGGCCTCCCACTACCATTTAAAGAGTTGTCTCCTTGCCCAGCCAAGGTGGCTCAGGGGTTGACCATTTTGTTATAACAAAAATTGCACAATTTTTCAGAGGCACGAATCGGAAGCATGCTCATAGTAAGCCCCATCACTCACTTAAAGAGCCCACATCTGAATCTCAAGATGGTTTCATCTTCTCCTCCAAAATGCCCTACTGTTCATGAAGTATTATAGTGTTAGTCTTCCTGAGACTGAGACTTCCTGACTTATAGCAGCATGGTATTACTTCCCAAAGTAAAACAGATTCATATCTGAAATCCTTGAAATATCATTTGAGTGCTTTCTGAAGTATCTTGAGGATGAATTATATAGTTTAATACACATCAAAATTTATTTTTAAATCTTCATTAGATATTTCTCCTCTCCCCCACCCTTACTCCAGTCTCTTTGTTCTCTTAGCCCTTCTCTCATATCCAAACTGTTTGGTTGTTGTTATTGCTTTGGTCATATTAATTTGGGGTGGGGTTTTTTTTTGTTTGTTTGTTTGTTTTTGCGCCCAAACTTAAATGAATCCCTGGCATTTATTTTAGTATCTTTCATTTTTCTCCAACCACTACTCTGATCAGTACAATAGTCATAGGAGAGTAGAAAATGAGGAAGGGGAAAGCTGAATATGCCTTACCAAGTTTTGTCTTACTGAAGTCATTGCATTTCTCTACGAAGAAGGAGCCATCCCCACAAGGTACCCAGGCTTTCTTCCGGTTCATGCCTCAACACCCAGTTCCTTCCTGTCTTCTGCTGAGCTGAGTAAAATTCTTTCCAAGGCAAGCTGAGAGCAAAGCTGGGGAATCTGCAATAATCCTTAAGTTAAATATTCAGCAGCAGGAATGTCAAAACCGTCTCCCTCTTGCTAATACCTAGGGTTTAATCTTTGACCAGACTGTGACCAATCCTGGAAGCTGTCTATGACTAAGTGTCAGATGACTCTGGCTGGACCCTGGGCCATCAGTGACCAGGCCCTTGCTGGTCTGGATCTGATAACATCAACTGAGTATTTTCTAGTTCTCAAGTTTACTCTAAGAGCCTCAGCCAAACTCTGCCATTTGATCTTGTGTCCCGAGGATTGCCACAGTTGCCTCTTTCTCTTTCTTTTCTCTAATGAGCTCCACCAACAATGAAAATTCAGGTCATTCCACCAATCTGTGGGTGAAGTCTAAGCTTGTTCAAGAACTCTTGGCTATAAATCACTCCCCACTGACCTGAATCGGTTGCCTCTGATCCTATAAACTGTGTTCCATCTTATCTTGCCAGGGGGCCAGTTGCCAGAGTCCCTGAAGCTCAAACACAGGAGTAGGACCTTTCCCTTTCCTGCTAATATATGACAGAACAACAAAGCACACACACACAAAAAAACCTCAACATCAAAATCACATCAACTCTCAACTTCATATATATATATTGCAGGACTGTCAGACTACTTATCACCAAAACTGAGACCTATGGAGTCTTATTCTATGATCTAGTACAAATGACAAATTCTGCAGGCTACCTTTTCTGTCTTTTATCTATTTTTAGGTTTTGCTTTTCCAGTATTATTTTAATGCACAATTACCTGGGGATATGCACTAACACTATCTACAAATTTTTCTAGTTTCTGGTGTCATGTCACCAGAGGTTTTAAAGGCTTCTTGATTCCTTGTCCTATTTGAAGAGTTCAGAAGATGCAGTCCCCATTAATGAAATCAGATACACCAACCCAAACATGTCCACCACCCACTCTTCTCCACTTCCTGAAACGGCTCAGTTTTGTAAAGAAATAAGGTGTCTGTGCAGGCTGCTATAACAAATAACCATGGACTGGGTGGCTTAAAAAACAGGCCTTTATTTCTTACAGTTTTAAAGGCTGGAAATTCCAGATGAAGGTTCAAGTGTGGTCACTTCCTGGCAAGAAGCTCTTCCTAGTTTGCAGACAGGTGCCTTTTAGCTGTGTCCTCCCATGGAGCAGAGAACATAAAAGAGTGTAGGAAAGCACTCTCTTTTCTCTTCTTATAAGGACACTAATCCCATCATGAAGATTCCACCTTTATGGCATAATTTCCTCCCAACGGCCGCACCTTCAAATACCATCACATTGGGGATTAGGGGCTGAGCATATGAAGTTTAGAGGGACAGAGACATTCCCACAGCAGTGTCTTTAAAATATTGGTTTAAAAAGTGCTCAGCCTATGATTTTTAAGATCAGCTCTTCTAATTAAAGGAACTCATATGCTACCATCTACGTGTGGTGGTTCCCAGGGTCCATCATCCTTGGTACACAATTTCCCTCACAATGGTAACTCTCATCCCAGAGAAATCTTCACAGTTTTATCTGATTTGGGGATGACACTCCAAGAACCATATGGCCTGTGTCATATTGACCTCCCCCCCACCACACACACACACTCTTTTCCTCCATATTTTCAACAGCTGAGCAATGGTGAAAGTATTTCTTGGCTGCATTCTGGTGTCATAGTTTTATCCAAGGTGCAGCTGCACATTATTCTTTGGGTCCAATAGCCAAGGCATTTGCCTCAAATGCAAGCTGAATTCAACCAGATTGCCTTGCACCTGTTTCAAAGTCAGCATGGTAGCCCACCCAAGAGAAACAGAGATGTGTCACCCAAAATATCTTCATGAAAAAAAAATGTTTCTTTTGACTTATTAGAAGCACTTAATGTAAAGAGTGGAGGGGTTTGCACAGTGCTTCGCAGAGCTGAGCTGAACTTTCTGAAAACTCCTCCTAGGGCCCCAGAGCCAAACAGCACAGCACACAATTTCCCTCAGAAGAAGGGGGTGTGGAAAAAAGATGAATGTGTATACTGTACGATTCGTATCTCTGAAGCCATGGAATTTATAAGTTTTTCTATATTTTATCCCCATATAGTATTCAGAACTACCAGCTTATGTCTTTAAAAAGTCCACTTTGCTAGCGTAGTGGCTGAAAGTTTTGCTTCTTGAATGCCTTTTCCTTGCCAGCTTCCCTTGGTAACAAGTGGAAAATAATGAAAATGTTCTGAGAGATGGCATGACAGAAGAACTAATTTCTAATGGCCCTCTGAAATGCCTTGCCTGCGGGTATATCTCTCAAACACTTATCTGTGTCTGTGTCTTTTTCGGGTGACCAATTATCCTGGTTTTGATTAGGATGTGTGTGTGGAGGGCGAGAGCGGGGGTGTTTGGGACACAGGACACCTAATGCTAAAAGCAAGAAGATTCAGGGCAACCCCAAATGAGTGGCTCACCCTCATTCCATGCCCAGTATGAATAGAGACCCTGAAGTGTCACTAAGGAAATGTCTTAACTGAGGCACCAGATGTTTTTGATGGCTGTGCTGAATTAAAGAGCATAGACCATAATTCTTTTCAGGACTCCCCCAGCCCTATATCCTGCCCCAGCCCTCGTTACCTACCCACATCATCTCTTGCTCATCTTTTGGATGTGTGTCAACACCCTCTACAGTTAATTGTGCTACATCCTGTATTCCAGATAACATTGCCAAAACACCGATGCAGGTCTTAGATTTTGGCTGCAAGGGTCTGGTTGTGAAACGTACATATTTATATTCGAGAGGAAAGTGGCAGAGAGAAGAATCCTACGTCCTTTGGCTAGTGTGTGGAGTGAGCTCAGTACTACAGATTCGGATTTAAAGTAATTAGAAATAATGAGCCCCTGGGATTACCCCAAGTCTTCTAGGAGATATAGAGTATGTGTGCCCCAAGTCATGCTGGCTATGAAGACCAGAACTCATTAGGGATAAAAGTGGGAGAATTAGATTAAGTTAATTCATGGGCATGTGTCCAAAGACCATTTAAAAACATGGCAGTGATGCCACATAAATTAATATAATACATGGATCCAAAAAAGGACATGCCAACGTTGTGAAAAGAAACTTGATTCACAGAATTCCGGTCCAGCTGCCCCGAAGACCTAATGGTGTTATCCTTCTGGTTTGTAGCTGGGAATTTATTTAAAGGCTGGAGAATTTGGTTTCGGCTGTTCTTTCTCGGCTTAAGTAATGTCATAAGTAATGTCCATCAGATGTAAATCTGTCTGTGTGGATGGCGCCTTGACTAGAGCAGAGAATCTCCAGTCTAATGAAGAAAATGAAAAGTCTCTTTACTTCTTGGCTGGATTTCTGCCTCTCGTTGTCTTTTTTTTTTTTTCCCTATTGTGGAAGCATTGCATTGGTCTTAATCGTGTGTTTTTTGTTTTTTTTTCTTAAAAGTCCTGGACTTTCCGATTATTAAAAAAAGACACTGTGGACTCTGTTGCTCATATTTAAAAAGTAATAATAGCAATAAATTAACGGGAGGCCCACGATTGTGACAGTGCTGCCCTGGGGAGAGTCCCGGAGCCCAAAACAACAGCCCCCCAGACCCAGCGAGGGAGCGAGCAGCTCCTCTGGCTGGCTGCTCGGTGGGTTTTGCCAAAGATTTCTTCTTCTCTGGAAATTGCTCATGTGTGTATCATACATGTTTGAAATAGCTCTCTCCAATTGGAAAACCATAAAGCAGCAATAAACAAATGGAACTCTGGTGAAAACCCCTTTAGAAATATCATGCATGCTTTTTCAGTTGTGTATTAAATGGTCTCCTTGTGCCTTTGCTTATGCATAGTGAACTCTCATTGCTCATCTACACTTCCAGATGTGGTTGGGTCCCTATTCTGTCCACTAACTTGGGTGTATCTTTCACTATTATTATTATTATTTTTTTAAAGGATCATAAGTAAAGAACCTCATGCTGATAAAGGAGCCAAAAATACAATGAAATGAAATAAGTCCTAATAACAAAGGCCTTTCTTCTTTCCAAAAGCATGAGTGTCTCCACAGCCCTGCAGGATGAACCACCTGGGTGTGGGACAGTGCCCTTTCAGTGAGCTATTTGAATTGTTGGAAACAGAATTCGTGAATAAAAAGCAACAGCAGTGAGACTATCCATAGGCCGTCGGTATTTAAAGCAAGATTCTTCCAATGTGAGGGAAAGCTGGAGCCAGTAATCATTAGTGCATGGATATGAAGAGGCTGATTAATTAGGGCAACATGATTAAAGAAACAGGCTAGGAGAATGAAATAAACTGCTATATGTAGGGTTTGGTTCTTATGTCTTGCAATGCATCCATCCTTTTGAGTACTTTTGCCCTAATTTCTAGGGAAATGCTAGGATAAAAACTAACTTTTCTGAAACATTACTTTTAACATTTATATAAAAGACATTAAGAATAAAAATATTTGGCTCAGTGGATAGAGTGTCGGTCTGCGGACTGAAAGGTCCCAGGTTCGATTCCAGTCAAGGGCATGTACATTGGTTGTGGGCACATCCCCGGCAGGGGGTGTGCAGGAGGCAGCTGGTCGATGTTTCTCTCTCATCGATGTTTCTAGCTCTCTATCCCTCTTCCTTCCTCTCTGTGGAAAATCAATAAAATATGTATTTTTAAAAAAGAATAAAAATAATATTCCTACTTTGGTTTCATAAACTGTCGATCCAAACATCACGAAAATAAAAAAGACATTTTTTTTTTTTTTAAGCTGCATCGTGGCTTTATACCACAAAGGGCTCCCATATCAGGAAAGGAAAAGATGATTTATCTTCATTACCATCTATCCACACCTACTTTTGGTAATCATGAAGACATTCCCCTCACAGGTTCATGAGGACTTGGGGGCTGAGTGTCAGTATCTGGCCTGAGTCCCTTTAGTGGCAACAGGAATCTTGAGTTTTGACATGACCTTTCAACAGAGCACGAAGAGCCTGAATTTACCTTCCTTCTTGGATTAGGTTTTTTTTTTTTTAACATTCATTCTCTTTAGATAATCAAAAGCAGCTCTACAGGTAGATGGGATGTGCAGCGATACTAGTGATCCTCAGGATGAAATCAGAGATGTCTGAGAGGACATCTGAAAGACCAAGTGGCTGCACCCACCCCCAAGGAAAGGGCGTGCTTGTGATTCCTCTCGCCTTACCTCTGAGGTGTCTGTCACCAAAGCAGTGAATGTCAGTTGTTCTGAACCCCACCAGTGACTCACTCTGAAAAACATGTCAACGGTTTGAAATAACCACTGCCTTGTGCTAAAACGGGGGAAGACAATCCCAGTCAATTTATGAGGTTTCTGCCTCCAAGTTATGGATGAAAGGAGTTTGTTGCTAGCCGGGGAAGGTTATTTATGATGTGATTGTTAAAAAAAAAAAATCACCATTTCTCCCCACTCTCACTGACTCTCTCTTTCACTCCTGCTCTCTCTCGAAATTCCTTGGGCTTGGAAGACTGCTATAGCATGTTTTTATGTCCTGCCTATTCTTCATGTGCTCCTTTGGCTGTGAGTTTAAACTGGGTTATATTGTAAGGAGTCAACCGTAATTTTTGTGACCAAGGAATCTGTAACCATGAATATCCATTTTGTATACTCCTCTCTAATTTGTCTTCTTTTTAAATCATGTGAAGAATGGATTCTAATTGCTGCATGCATGTTTTGAGATGGTTAAAACTATTTTTATTTCAGGCCTTCAAGATTTTAAAAAAAATCTACATTAGATAATTTTTAAAGAATCCTAAATTTTAAAAAAAAAAATATCCAAAATTAATTCAGAGAAGAGTGGTTCACAGAATTGAAATAATATATTTTTACTTCATCCTCAAGAGAATTTACTTGCAATTCTTTTAGTCGGGAAACTCCGCTGTGGCTGCCAGAGAAGCAGGTTAGCTACTGTATAAAACTTTACAGATTTCATCATACCCTCCATTCGCTTCTCGTGCCTTCTAAGTGGAACCTCAGATAGTATTTCTCAGGAGGCTGACGAGTCCCTAAGCCAGTGGTTCTCAACCTTTCTAATGTCGCAACCCTTTAATACAGATCCTCGTGTTTTGGTGACCCCCAACCATAAAATTATTTTCGTTGCTACTTCATAACTGTAATTTTGCTACTGTTAATGAATCATAATGTAAATATCTGTGTTTTCTATGATCTTAGGCTCTACAGCAGCAGCCCACAGGTTGAGAACCGCTGCTGTAGAGCCTAAGACCACCGGAAAACACAGATATTTACATTATGATTCGTGATAGTAGCAAAATTACAGTTATGAAGTAGCAACGAAAATAATTTTATGATTGGGGTCACCACAACACGAGGATCTGTATTAAAGGGTTGCGGCATTAGAAAGGTTGAGAACCACTGCCCTAAGCATTTGAGTAAGGAGGTTAGGCTGTCTGAGAAAACACAGGGGTTACTGAGCCCCATCCCAAATCTACTGAATCAGAATCTTTAACAGTGGCTTCATGAATCTAAATTTTTAGCAAGCTTCCCAGGTAATTCTTAAGACCCTAAAGTTTTGGGGATGATTGCTACAGAATGTCATAAAAGAGTCCAGAATGAAAAGTGTGGACGGATTGCTGAGTGCTTATGCCAAAGTCAGTCCTCCCTCAGGTAGCAGAACCCCTGAGTTTAGCCAGATGCAGGGCTCACAACCACTAGCTGTGCCTGTTGTACCAAGTCCAGACCACCATGGAGATAGATACAAGCGGAGATGCAGTGGGAATCTTAAATGACAGCTGACATGTGCTCTTTACCTTTCTTAACTGCTCCCTTCTTCCTGGTTGGAAGAGGGACATTATGACTGGCACTCAAACAGGCACTTTAGAAATGAGATTATGTATGAATAAGGGCAGAGGAGCAGGTAGTAGAAACCTTGAATCCTTGTGGATCATGATGATACTATAATAGAAATAAACATCCTAACTATATATGATCTCTTTTATATGATAAATAAATGTCTGTCTAGTTTAATTTGTAAGTCGCTCCTTTTTGGCTTTTGTTTGGATTTTAGTTGGGAGGTGGGTGGGATAGATATTATATGCAGCTGACCTAACCCTACATGATTCAGACACCAAGAAAAAGTTGGCTTTCACGTCCTTAATCCTAGAACCTGGTTATTACCTACCAGTAGGGTAGGTAAGCTGATTTCTTAAGCAGGTAGTCCACTGTGGATACCTGTGGTTTGGAGACAAGCTGCCTCACTTTTGGATTCAGAGCTTGAGAAGCTCCTGAGTTACCAGAGCAGGAACCAGGCTGATCCAGGTGTAGGGGATCTGCACTATGTGCAATCTGCCCAAGTTCAAGGAAGAATATCATGAGATGACTCAGAGCAAAGATTAGGGAAAGAGTCAGACTCCCTGAGTATGAATCGTGGCCTCTCACTTATTTTGTGCTTTTCAGCAAGTTACCCAATTCTTCTTCAAACTTTAGTGTCTTCCACTATAAAGGGTACTTACATAACCAACCTCACAAGGTTCTTGTGGGAATTAAATGATATACATATAAAGTCTGGCATATCGATAATAATTAATTTCTCTCAATAAAAGATAACTTATGATTATGATAACTTATCATAATATTGTGATTGTTACCAAAACTGCACATGCCATAATATTTCAGGTATTATAGGCAATCTGCAAGCACAATATGTCAATGCTCATCAAGAATATTTCAGTTACACACCCATCTCAGTCACTATTTTACTCCTCTGGTTGTGCAAAAAGAAACAATTTTGAAAGACCAGTCATATTCAAATATTAGGAGATGCATAAATCCCTTCTAAATGTGGTGAACGCACATGGCAGGGGCCTGTACTCACTTCCTTAAGGTTTGAAGGGATAACATAAGGGATCAAACACTCTATCTGTCACCTCTGCCGAGCCATGAGGATGAGTTCTTTCCTCCAAGGTAAATACTGGCTACTATGAACTACATATTTGTTTATTCATGAGCTTCACTCCTGCTGGATTCCTCAGCTGCCTCATCTGTTAGGTTTTTATAAATCCTTGAACATATTTCTTCTCTTGGGTATGCTGCAGGTTCATTTTCAGATTCCTGGAAGGTGGAAATAATTTTTTATCATACTCTTAATACAACACCAACATATGTGGATGCTGAGTACCCTATGTCCAGTTTTTTTTTTATGAGGTGGATGCCCAGCCATGACCAGGCCCTGACTGCTCCTTTCATGTTGAGCAGCTACTATGTGCCAGGTCTGCACTGGATGCTGACTTACAGATATGAACTTGCTCATGGAGCCCACCCTTCTGCATGAGAGTCACTGGACACAAAGACACGGAATATCTCTGATAGGTGGTGGAAAGCAGAGTGCAATAATGCAAGATGACTTTTTGAGGGGATAGATGACTCAAGAGCTAAGACTTGAAGGATATGTAGAAACAGATGCAAAGGTCATGGATGGGAAAGATGTGACATGGACCAGGAACTGAAACGAAAAAAGCAGGCTCTGACCAGATAGCTCAGTTGGTTAGCGCATCACCCCAACACTCCCAGCTTGTGGGTTTCATCCCCTGTTAGGGAACATACTACAAGAATCAACCAAGGGATGCATAAATAAGTGGAACAACAAATCAATGCTTCTCTCACCCCCTCTTTCTGTCCTCAAATAAAAAAGGACAGAGGCAACAAAAAGAAATTACAAAACAACGGAAAATAGGAATGCAGAAGAAGCTGGAGGTGTTGGAGAAGTAAGCAGTAGCCACATCAGGCACGTCCCATGGAGCATTTCAATGACTTTTGTTCTCAATCCAATCTCAATGGGCAGCCAGGGAGTTGTTTGAGACAGGGGAATGACCTAACTCCATCTGCATGTTAAGATGATGACACCTGCTGTTGTGGGGGAAGCAGTCCGGAGGATCTTCTGTTGTCTGGGCTAGAAAGGATCATGGCTCAGACTGGGCTGGCAGCAGTAGGGTTGGAGAGGTTTGGGGGTCTGCTATTTCTCACACGGTGGTCGGGCTCATCAGTAAAACCACCTCAGGGCTATGGTGCCTTGACAGTGGGGGGGATGAGAATGACGAAGGAATCTGTGTAATTTATAATAAGCTCTGGGGTTATCTCACACATACACAATGTTCAAGGGGTCTAATTAGGATGGAACAGACACGTCTGAATCTTATTGCTAATGGATTCCTTTAAAGAACAGAATCCAGGAGTCTGGGTTCACCCCAGGACTAATCTTCTGTAAACATTCAAAAACGCCAGCTATAACTATAACCAAACTTAGTCTTAAACAAAAACATGTTGCTCCATAATGAAAAATACAGTTCTCCTAACCAACGAGGAGTAGAATGTGCTCTTTAAGCTTTTCCAGTGATAGTGATGAGTTTGTGCAAATCCATCCACACATTTTCTTGACTCACAGCGTAAATGTCGAAGACTAGTGGATACAACACACAGCCTGCTGCCATGGAACAGAGAGAAACTCACTTGGATCTGAGCCACAAACCACCCTAGCGCCAAGTTAACAATGTAGTCAACAGGCTTGATTAATGATACTTAATTTTTTTTTATTTTATTTTTTTTTTTGCATTCATGGCTGTTCCAAAAAAATCGTCCTCCAATGGGCAAAAAACCAGGGAACCCAACCAAAAAGATGTCTGCATTGTACTGCCGGATGAAAAAAAGCAAGCCACAGAGTAATAAAGATAGGACAACGTTATACCATGGTCAGATCTGCTTTTGCTAGAAACCCCGGGGCCATGCAGAAGCTGGCTCAAGAGACTGAGCCTGGCACAAGCTCACGCCAAACACAGGCTGGGCAGCCTCCGTGCACAACATGACCGTCTCCCTTTTCAGGAAGAGGCAGCACCTTTGCAAAGAGAGGAGTCCAGAATTTAGGTGCAGACCCTGACTACATTGTGGGTACAGAATTTTGGGTCATAATTAAATGACACTGTATGTGCAAAAGTTCTAAGTAATAAAAACTCAATAAATACCATTATCCTCCCACCTTTTTTAAAAAAAAATAAAGTAAAAAAATATTCCAGACCAGTGATTCTCAAAATGGGCTTTGAGGTTCATTTCCATCAAACCACTGAGGATATGGCTTTCTCATGCAAATCCCCGGTCTCTGCTCTGACCCTCAGAATACACGTGGCAGGGCATGGGAATCTGCATTTTTCTCGAGATCCACTCGATTCTGACGCACACAACTTGGGGACCACATTGCAGCCAGGCAGATACGATGTAATTCTCCTGCAGCTGTTTCAAACGCATATGGGTTTGTTTTGCTTTGTTTTGTTTCTCTTCCCCAGCCATTGATCAACCTCTGAAAGTTTAGGCCTGGGCCTTCCATCACATAATCCAGCAGAGGCTGGGTTTAATAAACAATGAATATAATACACTTGATTGATCGAATGGCATGCAAATAACATTTGTTACATAAAACTTCTCTCATCATTAATAAAAAAAATGTCAAGAATTACAGCGTATTCACTGTTGTCATCGTCCTCCAAATCCTTGTCTGAGATTTATTTCTGAGGAGAGGGAGGAAAGCCCCAGCCCCCAGGTAGAGAGCAGTGGGGCCACACCTGGGAGCAATGACCCACCACAGACCAGAATGGGAAAGGCAGGACGCCTGGCTTCTATCTTCCACTCCTTCGCTTCTACCTCCCACCCCCATCCCCCACCCCAGCCCCCAGGCCTGATATTTTGGTACAAGAAACGTTTCTCTTGTTGACTCACTTGATGCTTTACTGTGTATGGGAACGTGCCTTTTTATCTGAAACTCCAGTCCAATTCTAGCTTGGATGCAAAGACTGCATTTCCATATTTTCTTGTTTGGGTGTGTAAATCCCTCTCCCAAATGTCTCCGAATCCCATGACAAGTGGTGAAAGATGGGGTTCTTTTCCCACTTGCCAACCTCTCTCTTGGCAAGTGTGACCCCAGGGGTCCATCATTTCATTCAGTGGCAGATGAGCTGCCCGGGCTGTGAATCCCAGTGACCTGTGACCCACCTTAGCTTCTTAGAAGCTTATCATCCCGATGTTATGTAGGAATAAGAGGCTGTGTAAATCTACCATGAAAGCCCCGTGCAGGCAGAAGAGGGTGATCCTTCAGGTCCGCAAACCCATGCTTCATTCATTTGACTTATATGGGCACCCTAGGGCTTTCATTTGGGCCAGAGAGGGGAAGCCAAGCTTTCATTGTAAACAGATGGTGCTGCTAACAAGGAAAAAAGAATTTAAAAATCCTTCCAGTCGCTCTCCCACACTAGAGACCTGCAGAAGAGTCTGCTTTAAAAGCAAACAAAACTATCACATACTCCCTCTCCTCAGACTCCACAGGCTCTAGGTTAACACACACAGAGACACACACAAACACACACACACACACACACACACAAGCTGGTCCCCATTCCTCTCTTTCTCCCTGCTTCCCCATCCTCTCCCCACGCCAGATTCGGCATTCCTTTGGTATAGATACTATAAGTATAAAATGAACAAACTCAATCCCAAATCGCGAGGGGGCTTTTCTTTGCATGATCACAACATAAGCATTTGTCCATCATTTGGGGATTTTTATGAAGCCGCTAAGAATGTTCAGAATTTCAGTCTTATTCAAACAATATCTTGCGTGTCGGCGTGATTCAGATGTCGAATCTTGGGACAACTTGGGAATTTCTGGTTGGAAGAAAGCATAATCCTGAGGTGTCTCAATATGAAAGATTTTCATGGATTGGCCCCCTTTGCCTTCCTTCTCTCAGCCCAGAGGAGAAATGTGGGCGTTCTAATGTTTCCTTTAACTTGAGGCGATTTGAAGTTGATTTTAATGACCCTGTCCCTAACCCCAAGAGAGAAGCAGCATTATCACGCTTGAAACTGGATCCTGACTTGAATTTCCCCGTGAGGTAGCATCTTGTTACATAACCACTTTATGCTTTTAAATCTGAATATCATTGATAACAATCTCCTGACAGATCATACTTCTGGGGCCTAAGTTTGATCATCCGGATTCCTGAAATGACACAGGAGGCTTATCTGGTCACCCATGCCTTGGGGCAGGACCACACTCAAACTGTTTGAAAGAGATGGAATCTCCTTTATTAATGTTTCCCCAGAAAAGCAGATTCCGTGACTTCCCTAAGTAAGTAAACTCTCCAGGGTAACAAACATTTTCAGAAGAGAGTTAAACCTACTATCACTTTACTTATTATTATTATTATTTTGAAACTCTGTCCTTTGGGCCCTAGAAAACATTTCTCCCAACCTCAAAGTTTTCCCACAGTATACCAGAAAGCCGAATTGTCTACTTGTGTAAGAAATCATGAGGAAATAATTTTCTGAGAAGCTTTACCCCAATCTCTCTCAGCTGTTTATGGGGGTATCTGCTCTGACAAAGTTGGTATTATTGGGAGCATCAAAAGAGATCGTGTGTCACACTGCCTGAGTATCAATAGTATCAGTACCAAAATAATCACTTTAAAGCTGAATCTGGAAGTAGTGGTCCATTGTAGAAATAACAGGGACTCCTGAAAAATAAAACACTGCAAATATAAGCCTAAATGATAGATACAAACATTTTGTTCAGGAAATAGAATGTAAGAAAATGAGGTGTTGGGACCTCACAAAGCACCAGGAAAAGTACTCTGTCTTTCTCTCTGAAGATGAAGGACTCACTTGGAGAGCAATATCAGAAAGCGATATCCATTGTTTTGCAACAACACCTGGTGCAGGGACCAGGTGAGCAAGGATGGAAGCAGTGGAATACATCACAGAATGAAACCCTATACATAGAGACATATGTAAGTCAAAGTGATTCAGAAGGTTTGAGTTAAAAGAATAAGACATACCAGACAAAGGGAACTGAAAATAAAGTAAAGTTATGACGTTGTTATTATCCAATAAGGAGGAATTTAAACCAACAAGTAAATTAGAAAAAGAGCAATTTTAAATGCTAAATGATAAGACACAATGAAGCTATAACATTTATGAGTATATAGTCACCAAAGAACATATAGCTGCCTATTAAGCAGAAATTACAGAAGGATATTATAAAGCAATGAAACTTTCAGCTCATGATATATCAAAATAAAATACCTGAAGTGTAAAGAATAAATAACATAATTAATATGATATATGTTATTCAACTCTGTACCCTGATAATATAGAACCACCATTCTTTTCAAATGACCAAGAAACATACATGAAAATTGACTATAAATTAAGCCACAAGGAAAAAGCCAATCAATATCAAAAGATAGAAATATTAAAGATAATATTTGATTGAGAAATATTTAAATGGATCCCATTTACAATAGCAATACAAACATAAAATAGCTAGGAATAAGTGTAATAATAAATGTGCAAGACACGAAGAAAACTGTAAAATATCCCTGAAGGCCACAATATAAGATTTAAATAAATGAAAAGATCTACCTTTTTCTTGGCTAGTAAATCTTGACACTATAAAGATTCTATGTTAATTATTTAAATTTAATTCTAATTTTAAAAATAGTAATAGGTATTTCTATTGTTATTATTGTTTATTTACTCTGATGTTCATAAGGAACAACAAGAAATTCTGAGAGAGAAGAGTAATGAGAGAATTAGGCCCACAAGTTATTAAAATTAAAAGACTCAATAATTACACACTGTGGTAATGGCACTTGAATTAAAAGATCAACCAAGCGCCGAAACCGGTTTGGCTCAGTGGTAGAGCGTCGGTCTGCGTACTGAAAGGTCCCGGGTTAGATTCCGGTCAGGGACATGTACATTGGTTACGGGCACATCCCGGGTGAGGGGTGTGCAAGAGGCAGCTGGTCGATGTTTCTCTCTCATCGACGTTTCTAGCTCTCTATCCCTCTCTCTTCCTCTCTGTAAAAAATCAATAAAATATATTAAAAAAAAAAAAAAAGGATTTGCTCCTATTATTTAAAAAAAAAAAAAAAAAAAAAAAAAAAAAAAAAGATCAAGCAAGGAAACAGAAGAAAATGTTTAGAAGGAGACCCAACTATACACAGGAATTTAACACATGTTAAAAATGGCACCTCAAAGCAGTCGGGGAAAAAACTACTGTTATGGAGCGGTATGTCAAAGCACAGGCAACAGAAGCAAAATGTCTGTGCATCAAATCCAGAGAGAAAAGCCAGGCTAAGGAATTGGAGAAAATATTTGCAAATCACATATCTGGTAAGGGATTAATACCGTATTATATACATAATTCTTACAACTCAACCACAACAAAATAATCCAATAGAAAATGGGCCATGGAATAGACATTACTCCAAAGGTGACATTCAAGCATATGAAAATATGTCCCACACTATTAATTATTAGAGAAATTCAAATCAAAGCAATTCAGATGTCCATCCACAGAAGAAGGGATAAAGAAAATGTGGAATATATATTCAATGGCATATTATTCGGAAGGAAATCCTGTCAGGTGCCACAAGATGGATGAACCTTGATGATAAATTTTATGTTGTGTATTTTTTAAAACAATTTTTAAATTTATTTTTTAAAGTGTTAGTGGGGCAACTGGATCATTAATTGGGACAAAATGAAGCAGGACCCATACCTTAATACTTTATAAATTAAACAAGGATAAAATACTTAAGTGTAAAAAGAAATAAAGTCACAAGAACGTATGGTATAGGAAAGGCATTTCTACATACCTTTTCTGCCTACATAAAAATCAGAAACTTTTGCACACCCACAAAATACCCTAAGCCCAGTCAAAAGCCAAATAACAAGATGAGAAAACAACCTGTAATTCATAACACAAAAGAATAATTTTATTAATATATGTGAAGTTCCAAGAAATCTATGGAGAAAAAGGCCACGAACCCAGTAGAATATGGGGAAAGGATATAAACAGAGAGGCCACAACAAAGGAAATAGAATTGGCTCTTAAACATATTTAAAAGTTGCTCTGCCCGACTCAATATCAGAGAAGTGCAAGTCAGACTATCCTGAGACATTATTTTTCACCTATCAGATTGGCGAACACCCAGAAATTTGTTTGCACATTCTGTTGGCAAGGCGGCGGGAAAGGAAGCACTAGTCAACATTGTTAGTGGGAGTGTCAGTGGTTTTAGCCCTTTGAAGGGCAATTTGGCTACACCTAGCAAAATTATAAATGCGAGACTCCAGGAATCCCACTGTGGAATTAATGCCATAGACATACTCGCACAAGTGTAAGTTGTTCAATGTGGGAGTTTTGCAGCATGAACAGCAAAATGTTGAAAAGAACTCAAGTTTCCATCGGTGGAGTTCTGATTCAATAAAGTGTGGTGCGTTTACCCAAGAGAATGGATATAGCTCTGCATATAGTATTTTTTAATAAATCAAGGAAGAAGAGTAAGAATTTATTTCTGTACACATTAACCTGGAAGTCTACAGAAAACACTATTGTCAGTGGTTACCTGAAAGGAGAGGAGTGAACTAGGCCTATGGGGAACAGTGGTAAGGACCTGAAATGTATCTTAGGGAGACCCACCCAACCAGGCCACCCTGCTTCACTGGGATATTTTTCAAATGATCAAAAGCACTTGACTCTGTTACCCAGTGGGTCTAGTAAAGCTCTACAAATGGAGTGCAGAGTTACAAAATATAAAAAGGAACTAAGGGCATACAAGCGAGACTGCACCTGCCAAACTCAGATTATTTTTAGTTTAAAAACCAAACTCATCCTTACTAACTGTACATTAATTCCCCAAAGAAGAGGGGTGGGGCAGATTTAATCATGGAAAAACTGTCCGTATTTCACAATCCACCACTTCTCTTCAGGATTAAGGGGGGAAAAAAAAAATGAAGTAAAGATACATAGTAAACTCTCAACATTTCATTTTCATCTCAAAAAAATGTTTCTACACTATCTCTATTTTGGACCTCTCAACATAACTCTATTTCTGGAAAACACTTTCTGATATGTTTTCTGATCATGTTTTCAAGAATGTGTCACGCCTTTGACATTTTATATGCTATACGAAAATGAATCGCTTCCCTTGGTCCCTTCTGAATCTCTTCTTTAACTTTCCAAGTACAATGCTGGGTTTCTATTTCCCAGGCTGACCAATGGCAAGCAATTGTGTCACTCCAAGGCAGAGAACAACGGAAGGTGTGGGATAATCTTTCAAAATGCTTTAAAAAAAAAAAAAAAAAATGGGGGCCTGCCAGCTAATTGGTTATAGTTAGCAAGTAGGCCTGTCTTTATTAAATGGTTGCTTTTGTTTCTCCATAATATCTGTGTGGTCACTGAGTCACGATGACATAATGCTGCAAGAAAGACCGTAGGACAACCAGATAGATACACATGTTCATCCCTCAATGCGTCACAATCTTGGGTCTGTTCCTAGATGTTAGTGGAAAGATGTGATTAATGGCAAACTTGTTCAACATTAAAAAAAAGAAAAAGAAAAAAAAGAACAAGAACTAGATTTATGCTTGGCATTCTTTTTTCCTACGGGCTTCGTGTGTAATGTAGTAATTAATTTATAGCTTTGCGGTAAGGCAATGCAATGCACAAGAAGTGATGTAGGTGAAGAGTGTATTTGAAAGATGCCCCCGCCTGGAAGGGTATATACAAGGAAGATCAGGATGGAAATTGAGTTATTTTATAACTAAAACAAATTCACTACTTAGTCACCACCTGAATTTACCCCCCCACCCCCCCCACCCCCCCCCCACACACACACAAAGGGGTCCAGGTTGACTAAATCAGTGTTTCCCAAACTTCTCTCATGATGAGAATCACCTGGTGGAGTTGTTAAAATACAGATTCCTGAATCCCAACTGAGAAGTGCTAAACTACTAGAATTTTTTGGGAACATATAGGTAAAATTGTATACGTATTTAACTAGTGCTCTAGAGATTCTCATCATGAGAGAAGTTTGGGAAACACTGGACCCAATGAACAGAGGTCTTTGAGAAACGCTCCCAACCCCAGCTGAACGCGCTTTAGAAAGCGTGGGTGGGAGACTTGCTCATGACCCTCTCCTCCACGGGGGATGGCCATTCCCCACAGCAAAAGCCTTTCTAAGAGTGATAAGAGCGTGGCGGCGTGAGGGGAGGTGGGTCTCCCTCCGTCCCCTCTCCGTGTTATTTCTGGAAGTGAGCAGCATTCCTCGCGAGGACACACCCTCTCCACTCCCCTCTCCACCCCTCCCCTCCCCTCCCGGGCAGCCCCCTCGCGGACACCCCGCTGCACGGGCGGCTGGGGCTGCAGTCGGCGGCGCCTCCAGAGCCTGCTGGCCGCTGCCTGGCCGCCAGGAGGCTTCCCGGGAGCCGGGGACGCGGAGAAGAGACGTCTTCATCGCAGCCTGCGAGGGGCTGGGCTTGCGGCGGCCGGCTGGCTGGTGCGGCTGCTGCAGATTCTCTGTTGCATTCTGCAAAGGAGCCCGATGCAGAGCTCTGGAGCTGCACGCTGGGAGTAGCTGAGGTCTGAAAGCACCTCTCTTCTCCCCCAGAGGAGCTGCTTTAGGGGCAGAGGCTGCTTCCTGCTCAGCCGGTAAGTGAGGGCATGAAATGTGGAAGGAATGCTTTTTGCAGCGTTTCTGGGCAGTGGCAGGCAGGTACTATGTGAAACGCTCGGTTCTGAGGGTTTTAGGTTCTGGGGGTTTTCCTGGGAGTAGGCTCAGAAGACCCTCTGCAGCCACGGATCCCCCGAATCCTTCCTTCCCCGGGACCGCTCGCTAGTAGGGGGCGGGTGGTGTGTCCTGCTCCGCGCGACTTCTCTGTGGTTGGCGTTGGGGTGGAGGAGGGGCGCGAGGTTGAATGTCCCCCCCCCCCCCCCCTATTTTCCTACTGGAAGACGTAAGATACTTTGGGGAGAAGCTTTCCTTTCGGGCGCTGATGTGTCTGGAGCGGTTTGCACCAGGTTGGTTTGTACTCTCTCTGAAGTCTTTGTGTCATCTGCCCCGTCCCCTGTTGGCGTGGAGGGAAACTTGCACGGAGCAAGCAGCCTCTCGCAGCCTGATTGCTCTCAGTCGCTGAATGAACTTTAGCTGGAAGCCCTTGAAAGGCAGGTTTTGGTGATTCTTCCCCTGCTCCTCGCCTGCCCAAGACAATTCTGGGCGTTCTCACACCTGTTGCTTTTCAGCACCTGAAAGGTGTGTGTGTGTGTGTGTGTGTGTGTGTGTGTGTATGTCTGTGTGTGTGTGTTGTTGGGTTTTACTTGACTGCAGTCCTTTGTCTAACAAATTCAATTGCTCCATTCTCCCTCTCTTGTTCTCCCGGAACCCTTTGGTTGGGGTCCCTGTCTTCCTTAGCATTCAGTTGGCTGTGGTTCTCAGGGAACAAGTGGCAGGCAGAGTACAATAGGGAAGAGTGCATTCCTGATGACTTGTCTACCAGGGGAAGACCATACTGAAAAACTGACATTCTCCATCCGTTTTTATGGAAGGCATGCTGTCACAGTTTCATGAAGAGTCAGTTCTTCACATGAGCTAATCCGGAGGTAACCAGCAGGAATTTTAAAGAGAGGTTCCCCCCACCCCCTAATTTACCTGCACAACAAGCATAAAGACCCTGACACCTGAGCTCCCCAAGGATGCTTGTCACCTCTCACCTGACAGCAGATGGCCTGCTGATGAAGGGAGAGGGGTTATGTGGTGTGTGGCGAGGGCCAAGGGGGCGGACCACCTTCTGCGAAGGGGGCTGAAGTTTGTTTTCAGCTTTGTGACGATGAAGAAAATCATCAGGAGCCTGGGATGCACCGTAACATCCCAGCAGGTTAAGTTGAATTCCTGTCCACGTGATGAAAACGACTTTCAATAGCCCTCCGCACACTTCCAAGTGGATCTGGTGGAATGCTTGTTTGTTTCTGTTGCTGATAAATCCATGGGAAATCTCGGCTGAACCCAGCAATTTAAAAAAAAAAAAAAGCAAGTCCTAGCTTATAATTGCCCACATAATGGCAAACAGGTTATTTCCAGTAACCCAAGAGTCTTGCATTTTCTCCGACCGTTGCCTTCAGAGGTTACATGGAGATATTATGAGCATGCATTTGAGCTTTCCCCTTACCCCAACTGAAATGGAAAGTTATCCTGGGGTGTCTGATGCAAAAGATTGTTGCCAGATCCATTACTGGGCTATAAAATAACATGTTTCTGAAAAGATTATAGCTGCTAGACAGGAGTGCCTCCAGCAGACTATGCAATTTCTCATTGTTCCTTTAGGGATGGGACCTACTTTGATCACCACAGGTTTTCCATTTGTTGTTTGTTCGCTGTGTGGTTTTGCTGGCTTGTTACTGTGTTGTGGCTGTTTTTCTTCAGGAATACCCTCCCTTCGCGCAGGTGAAATCACAGACTGGAATTAGCAGCGATGATGTTCTTGGCTGGGGCTAAAATTAGAAGAGTCCACGGGGTTTTTCAGGCATCCCCTTGTTGTCTCAAAGAAGATTCTGCAGACGCCTTTCAAACGTCCCCTTTAGTAAAGGTTGTAGGCTGGTGCTTAAGTACCCCTTGAAGATAGCATTTTTCTTTGGACAATTTTTCTCCCCTGGAGCTTTTTAATCATACTTTCCCAATGCACGTTGAACTTGGTTTCTCTGAGGAGCCCAATACACTGGCCATGCCTTCTAAGTGTATAGAGTTCACTCTTTGAACAATTTGTTGTTGTTTTTTGTTGTTGTTGTTGTTTTTTTAGAAAAATAAAAGCTCCAAAGGCACTTGCAAAATGCAACACCGTGTCCCCTGATGCCAATGGCAGATGGCAGTCCCATGAGCCCTGTGAATGCCCAGGACAACCTCGGTGTCTCTTCAATTAACCATGAGTTGAATAATTGATCCCTCTCACCTTCTGCTGCCCTTAATCTGCAGCTATACATTTAAAGGTGGGTTGCTTAACTGAGGTCCAGTTCCCTTGGAAGTCGTCTCGAAGCCTATCAGGTGACTTTGCAGCCGGGTCAAATCTCATCCTAGCACACCTTTCAAAGCGAGCGCAGCCAGTGAGCTTCGAGCGCTTCTGGCTTCCCCGTTTCTCAGATGGGCTTCCCTGACCTCCCCGCTTGGCCGATCACCTCCAGAGATGGTGGGGCCGATGGATATAATGGGTTTCTGTGAATGTAATTAAACGTGCCTCTGCCAGCTGCCTGTGGTATTGGTGAATGTTTTCGTAAGAAAAGCTGTTCTCCCGGCTTTATCTGCCCACTGTGGTTTGTGGCATGTGGTGCTATTCTGCAGCCATTGCAGTTTTTTCCGGAATGATTGAGCCATGATGTCATGTGCTATCTCCGTGCGGAGCCCTTTCGGGCCTTTGCCGGGGTTTGTGTGCCTGAGCGGGGGCAGGGAGGCTCCCTCGGAGCCCTCTTGGTAGCGACTCCCCGTCTGCCCCAGCACATTCCACTGCCTGGAGACCAAAGCCACCAAGTGATTTGCGGTCAGCGATTTGGGGCTGGTTAGCGATGATTTAAAAGGAAGGTTATGGGCACATGAAGTGTAGGGTAAAGAAAATATATTTTACTACTTTATTGAGACCACATGGCTCCAGCTTGAACTTTTTTTTTTTTTTTTTTAAACATGGAAATTGTTGGCTGAACTGGCTTACAGTGTCTCTCCTCCCTCCCCCACCCTTTTACTTCTTTTTATTGCTTCGAGAGAACAGCTATATTCTCTATTTATGGTAGGCTTGACCTCCCCATTATTTCTGAAATTTGAAACATTTTTTTTTATGCTTAAGAAAACAGAGAAAAGTAGGATTTCTCTGTTGTGCTCTTTGAGGGCCAAATAACATTGTCAGGGAATGGACTCGACTCTCTCCAATGACTGAAAGAAGGCTGTCCCACGCCAAACTCTGGGGGGCATTAGTTATGAAAGAGACACCCCATTGTACCCGAGGGTCAGAGAGCATGTGCATGGCAGTATATGCACATCTCTTGATGAATGGAGACGTGATTTTGGTCCATCTCCTGAGGGCCATTATACACCGTAATTAAAATGAAGCCAGATGAAACATGGCTGGTATTTCCCAAGGGTGGGGCTCAGGGCCCCAGGGCCCCAGGCCCCTTCCGTGAGTGGTCCCTTGGGCCCACACTTTATTTGTGAGACTCAGCAGCCATCTTCTGCCTCTCCTCTGTGGACTGCCACAAATTGGCACAGTAAACCACCTATTACCACTAAGCCCATTCCCAATTCTCTGTCCAGCATGAACTTCAACTGCCTATTATCACTTTACTTTGTGGTTCACTCTCATCCTATGTCAGCCTTCAGTGTACATGCCGTAGACTAATATTTTGTTACAGGCTATCAAATCGCCGTCTCCTGTGCCCAGTTTGGTATTATGAATCTGGTTAGAGAAGCTACAGGGAATGCTAGCTCACACATGTACCTGGTCCCTCGGAAGCTATCAATCCAAGGTCTGAGGGCCATAACCCTGATGTAGTGGAAGGCTGCTTGAGAGATCCCCCAACAAGTCCTCAAAGATGCTGTTCTCTAATCCCTCTGAGCCAGTCTGGAGTCCCACCGTGTGAGTCTGTGTATATCCAAGGGTTTAAAGGAAAGCATGTGGAGATCAAATTAGTGTGCTGCCTTATGAGAAAGGCTTATAACTACAGAATTGGAAAAATGTCAAGAAGGCAGCATTGTAGGATGGAAATTGAATTGCCCTGGAACTGGGGGTCCTGGTTTTGCCACAGGGTGACTCTGCACAAGCTTCTTAAGTGTGCAACATTGTTGGTAAATGATTATATTTTACTTGCCTTTCAGAAATATAATACCCTATTACACTAGAACCACACTAGGAAGCAGGTAGGGTATGTGGTATTATTTCTGTTTCACTAGTATGCAAACCAAAGCTCTGGAGGTTAATGACTTGCTCAAGGTCACTCAGCATGTGACTGGTTGAGTTTGGCCTCACATCCAGAACTTTGAACTTCAAACCCCATGTTCTTTCCCCTGTAGCAAGCAGCCTCCACAGCTCTTCACCTCTATGGACTCACTGTCCCGGTGTGCAAAAAAAAAAAATGAGACATTTGGCCTAGAATCGGTCAATCCATTCCAGTTTAAAAGTCTATGTCTGATGAATCACTGGCTGGAAGGGGCTTTAAGAAATTACTTAGTCATATTCCTTGCTTCTAGCAGGACTCGATGCAAACTATTTTGAAAAGAAAATGTCAGCTCTTTAAATTTTTTTTTTTTTTAATAATCCCAGAGCAAGGAAAGGGTCCCAGAGAGTGCCTGAGCGCATGAGAAAGAAAAGAGGAGCTCCAGGGTTTGTGCTTGGCAGGGAGACCCCTTCTCTAGGCTCAGAAGCAGTGAGTCTTGCCTCATTAAGAGTGTCTGGTCCTGGGATCACTATCCAAAGGAGGAGAGAAGAATCACAGGCGTGCCTTGCTGGTTGGAAAGGAATTCTGTGAGGGGAGATCAGAGAGATGGTTCCTTGGCTGTGAGGGAGAAAAGAGCTAAGGGACTCAGTCACAGTCTTAATGTTTATTAAGGGCTCCTGGAGAGAGTTACGACTGCAGAGCCCTGGTAATGATTCTATTTAAAGACACAAACAGAAGAAGCCTCTTCATTCAGTAAGTGTGACAGACAGAAAGCTGTGCTAATCTGGTGCTGACTGTGCTTGCATTGGCAGGACTGGCGGCGCACTGCGGTCGGGAGGAGGAGAGGCTTAGGGTCTAGCAACCTTTCAAGGTCAAGGAACTGTTCCAGCAGTCAGACCAGAGCACAAGTTCAGTCTCATGTTATTCAGATACATTGGTTAAAATGTCAGTCCTTCTCCCAAGCTCCTCTGTTTCTCTCCCAGGGAGTAGATGGTAAGGAAAAAGCAATGGCTGAAGCCAGAAGATGTAAGTCACTACCACACCTCTGCCACTTACTCACTGAGGCTGGACAAGGCATTATCCCCGCTCAGCCTCAATGTCTCATCGTTTGAAATGGGGAAGTGATAGTAATGCCCACTTCAAAGTTAAATATTCATGAGGCTCAGATGGAGGAACACGGGAGAACATGTTATGAAAACGTAATTTGGAACATTAGGTGGTGATAGTAGTTAGTAGTAGAGGTAGTAGTCATCCAGTTTCAGGACCTTTCTAGAAACCATAGAGTCACAGAAGTTTGTTTTTTTGTTTGTTTGTTTTTCTGCCTTAATTCCATTCCCAGGCCCAAATCAGAATTACAGCAGTCTTTACTCACTATTGTCAAGCCCGTAATCATGTTTAATTCTCATAAAAATATCACGAAGTAGATCTATTTCCTCTTGTTACTATCTGGAACTTGTGTCTAGCAAGGAGAAGCATCTTGCCCAAGATCACTTGGGTAATGAGTAGCAGAGGCAGAATGGAAACCACGTCTGTCTCACGTCAAAGCCTATGTGCTTTGAGATCTTTAGGTCTCTGAAGAGTTGGGGCCCCTCCTCCCTGAAGAGAGACCCATGCTCTTGGTTTGGGGTTGCAGTTCATCTTCTGGCAGTCCCTTGAGTGGCCTCCTTGGCTGTTGAGTCTAGACCCGGTCCTAGGGTTTGGCTGGGTCCTTAGCTAAGGCTTCATCTTCATCAGCTTGTCCTGCTTCACACCCCACAGTCTTCTCTCCTCTCCCTGTCCTCGTTCCTAGGTGGCCTATTGGTACTGTTACACTCAGGGAATACCCCTTCCCAGGAGTACGCTGTATTCTCTGCCCCACCTGTCTCTCAGAGCCAGAGGGAATAGCTCTCCACAGTTTGTTCCACCCCAGCTCAAGGCATCAGCCCATCAAGCCCAGATCAAATGCCACCTCCCACCCACCCCAGCATGGTTTCTATTGTTGCTTTATTGGAAGGAAAACTTTCACATGTTAAATACAGCCACCTTATTACTCTGGAAGATGACAGAATGTGACTTTTTAGAACTGAGAGAGACCTTGGGAATCATCTGATCTATTACCTTTGTTTTTAAGATGCAGAAACTAAGGACCAGAGAAGTTAATTGCCTGCCCCAAATCACAGCTCTGGGCCAGAAGTGGGGCTGATTCCAAATTCAGACAATATTGTCTTTCCTTCCAACTTTCAAAATAGGGTAGAGCAGCACTTTGTCACATCCCTCAATCTGGTGTGGCCCCTGAGTTGGTGTTTGGAAAGGAGTCTCTCTTGCCACCAGAGCCTGTTTAAGCTCTAAACATTCATCACACACACAAAAAAAGTATTTTTCTTTCCTTAACATACATCCCTTTTACTGAACATCAGCCTATTTACCCCTCAACATAATGCAAACAAAAATGGTCACTCTCAACCCTAATGCATGAACTGGAAGAGTTAAGTCTCCCCTTAGCTTGCCTTCTCTCTAGGTTAAATAATACCAGATTTTTTTTTTTTTTTTTTTTTTTTTTTTTTTTTTTTTTTTTTTTGCTTTTTCTCATAGTTCATGTTCTCCAACAACTTCATCATCTTTATTTCTATTGTTGAACTATGTCCAAGTACTCCATGCCTCTCAAACTGTGAAGTCCAGAGCTGGACAAAGAAGTCTCATAAAGGTATGATAAAGTGGCGATTACCTCACAGTTCCTTCATGCTGGGCTTCATTCAGTTAGTGCAGCCAACTTTCACGCTCATGTTTTGAGTGACCTCTGGACCTCATTGGATTGTTTTCAGCTTATTATCCTCATTTGGCTGGACATTGCTTAGCCCGCGTTTGTGATAACAATCATTTCCTCCATGTATCATCCAGAACGTTTCCTATTGAGCTGTTTTTTGTTCCTGACTACTCCTCCAATTCATCAACCCACTTGGGACTCTAATCCTATTCTTCCTCTTCTTAATTCTTAACCCCAGCTACTGTCCCAAGTAGCTTAGCACATTAAAAGCCTCTGGAATTGACCCGTAGAGGAGCAGACCCATAAGACTTCTGGCCCCTCAAAGCTCTTCTGCCTCATGACTCCAGGATTTGAAAAGCAAGCAGTCCAACTCCCAGTGCTGGCACTCGAACTGACCATCAGAGTTACAAGTGCTGGATAGAGTACGAGACCATTGACACATAGCTAAGGGCTGTAACACTGGGCAGTTCTGAGATAACTAACCAAGCCCAGACCTGTCGAAGCTACAATGGTGGTAGTCTCTAAGATTTCACTCTGGCTCAAAAACGTGATAATTACAAACATGTGCATTTGCTCGCCACTTTGATCTTTATTCACTTAACCCACCCTTATGAACGAGTACATTGTGCCCATTTTACAGATGAAGAAACTAAGATTCAATGAGATCAAGTAACTGCCAAGATCACATGGCCAAGAAGAGAACTCAAGCTTTCTGTCTTGTAATTCCTTGAACATTACCAGATTGCAATAGTTGTAAAACTTTACATTTTTGAAAAATCCCATGGTGGGGTCGGGTGCTTGTCAGAAATACAGATTCTGAGGCCCTGACTCCAAATCCTATTGATCCATTAAGCCTGAGTAGAACCTTGGAACTGGCATTGAATAAGTACCCCAGAGGCGTCAGCAGATCATACTTGAAGAAAGCTTCTTTTACACTATCCATTCTAGAACAGACTCCTTCAATGCAGCAGGTCTGCCTTTGCCCCATGCCAACGCTGGTCCATAAAAACCAGCCACAGACACTTACGCCAGTTAGTTGCTTGAAGTTTCCTGCTTACCCTGGGCCCATGGCCGTGACTCTCAGAACTTGCCACTCAGCCCTGGTCCACTCCTGCTGTGGTCCCCTCCTCTCTGCCAACCTGTTTGACTACTTCTTTGGAGTACTCTGTCTCAGCTTCCCCCCACCTCTTGGGTAAGCTCTGGCCCCTGACTTTGTCTCTCTAGCTCTAGATCAAAAGCCTGTCTCCCTCAGGCCTTTCCAGATGTGATTGGTAAACCACAAATCAAGAGGGAATCTGGCGACTCCCCCAGGAGGTCTTTATCTGGGAAGCCTTCAAGTCACATGCACTCCAGCTGGGTACCGCTTATAAACTTCTCCGAGAGAAAGGGTCATTCACAGCCACCCCCTCAAAGAGACGTGAACCACAATGTCAACCATTCAACAACGCTCACAAGTGAAATTTGAAAACGTATCTTCTCCACTAGACCAGGAGATGACTGGAGAAGGCGCAGTGTAGTCAACATTAGCTACAACCCCCACCCCCAACCCACGCACAGGCTCCGTGCTGGCTCCTTCCTATGACTTGTGTCACGTTACCCTTTCATTGAGACTCTCACCCAAGAGGGTTACACGTGGTACCCATTCCCCAGTCTCAGGGCATTTGGAGATTATGTGTTCACAGAAGGAAGAATACTGAGCTCTTCTACAGAGAAGTCACCTAAGTCTTTCTAGACTCAACAAATACGTAAAAGGTCTCTGGCTAGGTTCCTTTATGCACATTTTGTCAAGGAGGAGGTACAATCTTGAAGAAAATAGTTTCTGGGGTCAGTGCAGATTAATTGAGTGGTTAAAAATTTTACATGGATCCCAATTGGACTCCAATCTTGGTAGACCTGTTTCACTCGCTGCCTCTTTTCTATTTTTTTCTATTCTTTATTCAAGTGGAGGCATCGTCTACACAATAGACTTGATGCTTCTGCACTTCTTAAGAAACATATCCAGCCCTGGTCAGTTTTTTCAGTAGTTAGAGCACTAACCAAGGGCATGTATCCCAGTTGCAGATTGGGGCACATGTGGTAGGCAACCAATCGATGTATCTCATCAATGTTTGTTTGTTTTTCTCCCCCCCTCCTCCTTCCCTTCCACTCTCTCTAAAAACCAATGGAAAAAAATATTCTCAGATGAGGATTAAAAAAAATTATTTTTAAAAGAAACATAACCAGATTATGATAGCATACTTTGATAGCAAATAATACAGTGTGAAGAAACCATTACCCCCCCCCCACACACACACACACACACACCTTGGCTTCTGCTCTCTTGTGACACTCTGAAGAGAAATTTCCCAGCATAAGCCTTCTGAGTGATTGTCAGCTGTATACCTTGCCTTATCTTCAGCAGATGGGAGAGTTCTCTGGGAAGGCAGCAGAGTATTTGGGCCTCCAGGGAAAGGGATGTCTGGAGCCCATTGGTTGCAAGCCTTAAAATATCATCCGTACAAGAAAGCTTAGGTTTTTCCTGAAATAAGCACTTACCTTTTATGTTGTAACTTGGCAAGTTATGGAATAACACTAATGTTAAATGACTTGTCAAAGGATCTCAGAGCATTATGTCAAGATTCTTCGCCCGAGCCTTAATTAGGTCAAGTTAAACTAAAAAGGAAACGCAGTCTGGTTTGCTAACCACAGTGGAAGTATTGCTTTCGGGTGGAATTCCTATCCAGATTGCTTTGTCTGACTTGAGGATAATACACAGGAAACAATTTGGGGCTTTTCTTTCTTTGGGTTTTGATATTTAAGCTGCGAGGAACTTGCAGTCCAGAAGCTGGCATTTGTAGTGTTAACAGTTATCACAGCTCGCTAGCCAAACCGTCCCTGTTGAACATCTTGCTGCTGTTTATCAAATAGGAGTGCACAATATGCTGTGTATGGTTTCTAATACACATGTGCTAGTTATTACTACCAATATGAATATCTGCTGAGCCATTAATCAAGGCGCCCAGCGCACCCTGCCAGTGCACAGAAACTCTATCTGCTGAAAAAGCAGAATTCCCCTCCGCAAATGAGCACTTGGAGGAACACAGACTGGTCGAGAGCGTCTGAAGCCACAGAGTGTCATACAAGTGAACTCCATTTATAGATCATGGGGTTCCCACAAAAACCAGGAACTAGAAGCAGAGTTCTATGTTTTAGTTCCCCGTGAAGATGGCCACTTTCAAAACAATAGTTAGCTCGGGTTGGGAGCCGCTCTGTATTCATTTTTCCCTTGAATGTAGTAAGCCCATGACATAGGAAGCATTATTGCGTTTTAGAGATGAGGAAACGGAAGCTCAGAGAGGTGAAGTAACTGCCTAAGTTACTGGAGGGAATGATGAAGCCAAGGCTCTCACCTAAATGCGTCTGATGCCAGAGGCCATGCATCCTGGAGGCCATTCTTCTTTCAAAACCATTTGGTGAGTCCAGAGAGGGAAATGGTTAAGTAATTACTCTCATTTGTTTCACATGACAGACAGGAGCTCTTTGGATGTGAATGTGTTTTAAACATTTGTTGAGCATCGACTTTGTCCAAACAGTTTAAATGGGCTGTATCACCGTATTCTCCCAATAAACAAATACTATAGATTGGGGTGCCCCTATTTTCCTGGCAGGTATCTCCTGCTCTCCCATTGCCCAGCGCCGACCCTGTGGTTCAAGGTGTTTATTTCCTCTTTGACAATGATGTATGGAGAGGGCAAAAAGAAATAGCCATTTGGTAGTTGTAGGAAAGAGGGATGGAAGTCCAAAAGCATGCTTCTGGTCCTGGACACCATCACTCATGGTACGTCTCTTCATCTCCTTGAAACCTCTGTTTCCTTTGCACGTATTTTTTTAAAAATATATTTTATTGATTTTTTTACAGAGAGGAAGGGAGAGAGCTAGAGAGCTAGAAACGTCGATGAGGGAGAAACATCGACCAGCTGCCTCTTGCACACCCCCTACCGGGGATGTGCCCGCAACCAACGTACATGCCCCTGACCGGAATCGAACCTGGGACCTTTCAGTCCGCAGACTGACGCTCTACCACTGAGCCAAACCGGTTTTGGCTCACTTATTTTCTTTTATTGAATTGAGAACGTCTCTTAAATTTCGTGAAATAGTGAATGCACTAGAAAGCTTTCTTTCCTAATTCGGACTCTAATGCCAAGCGCCAGAATTCAAATTAGTTCCTCTCTCTGACCCTCTGTAACCTGAGCTATCACATGGAGGCTGTAGTGCCGACATCAATAGGCTGCGGTAAAGATTAAATGAGACTGAGCCTGTGGTGTGTGTAGCATAGCCCATAACCTGTATTCTTAATGGTGTCTTTTATATGTTAACTAAGTCCATCTTGTCTACTCTACACATCTTACTCTGTATTCGTGAGTTTTGCTTTAATATCTAGGCATGATAAGGAATTTGTGTACTGATTCCATTCTCAACACTGCTTATTGGGGGGGAGGGGCTGTATTAAGAGTTGGGTCTTCCATGGCCGGATTGGTTTAGTGAGTAGAGCACCAGCCTGTGGAATGAGGGTTCCCAGGTTCAATTCTGGAAAAGTCATATACCCGTGTTACGGGCTCGATCCCTAGTGGGGGCGTGCAGGAGATAACCAATCAATGATTCTCATTATTGATGTCTCTGTCTCTCTCCCTCTTCCTCTTCCTTCCTCTCTGATATCAATTATAAAAATGAAAAAAAAAAAAAAAAGTTGGATCCCTTGAAGCTAATTGATGGAGTTGAAATCCAATCTGCCATTTCCTGTGTGACCTTCACCTCCCAGGCCCTCAGTTTCCTCTTCTTTAAAATGGTCCAACACTCATACTTCTCTTCTGGAGTTTTTGGGAGAGCTGAATTAGTTAACAAAAGAAAAGCACTTAGAAAATACCTGGCACAGAGTGAGCCCTTATTAAATGTAAGCTGCCATTATTATTATTATTACCACCTGTTATCGCCGCGGCCTCTTGTAAGCTGTTTTGAAATAATTGGCATGGCTAGCTGTGCAGAGTGAGGCCATGAAACAGATTTTCTCAGTGCAAATGGGGCTGCTCACAGGGGGCTCGTGAGGGGCTGAGTGCTGACCTTGGCCCCATTAGCACCGTTCTCTAACCAGCCCAGGCACAGGGCCGTAATGAGGATTATTGAAGTCACATATGGAAAACTCTCCTGCTTAGCTCTTGGGAGAGGAAAAAGGCACTAAATAAATACAAGGAATTATTAAAAACCAGGAGACGACCTCACAGGGATGCTGGGCCTTGCATGCCGCTTGCTATTCTAAGAAGAAACCGGGGCAGGAAGCCAACTCCATCACCAGGTGGCAAAGTGGTCTCCTGGCTGCCGCTCAAAGGCCGGCGACGTGGAGCCTCACCTCCGCGGGTCCCAGGCCATCCGCCACCTCTTCCTGACTGCAGGCAGTTCCCCTTTCCCACACAGACTTTGGGAGGAGGAGCAGGGCCAGGGCCCCGTGCCAGATGCTGCGCCTGCCCCTCCTCCTCCTCCTCCGGATCACATTGCCCAGGGGCTCCCTTCAGGAGAGCCCGGAGGTGGTCCTGGAAGTGAGAACCCACCCAGCAGAATGCTGATGCTGAAATCTCTCTGACACCAGACTCCAGGGCCACCAGCCATCTGCTTCCACAGCGGGACTCCAGTCCTGCTCGGGCCCAGCCCAGGGATGGGCTGCCAAGCTTTGACAAGTGTGTGGAGAGCACAGGGCTGTGTGATTTTGGAGATAGCAGTCCGTCAGTCCCTATTTACAACTTTACCACCCACCCCTGAAACATCCTTTTCTCCAGAACAATCCTCACACCAACATGAAATATATTGGAAGTGGTCTCCAGGTATCACTTGTGAAAGGGTGTGGATGAGGCTTCCAAGAATGAATCAAGGTCTGGCCCACAGCCACCACCGAGCTTCAGGCCTCTGGTTTCCCCTGGATCTCAGTGGCATAAGATGGATGTCCATGGCTCTAAGTAATGAGCGTAGAAACAGCCCATTGCTCTTTGCCACAAAATAAATAGTATGTTAACGGTGATGTCTTATGTTAGAAAGTCTCAGAAGGCAAAGATGATAGCTGTGCAAATCTCCTCATTCGAGAACATAGCACTTCATGGCACGGAACCTTATGTATACTTTTCTGGTAACAGTACAAGTAAGGAGTACAGATCGTTTTTCCAGATATAAATGAGAGGATCTCAGGCCTCAAAACTATTAAACAATTTAAGGTATTTGTGTTAATAGCACCTAAAACAATACTTAGGCATAGACTATTATGAAGACATAGTCTGCCCTCTCAGTTTGCATAGCAAAAATAGTTTGGGAAAGAACTAACAAAAAGCTCACCCCTCAAAAGAAAAAGCAAAACAGTATTACCTCTCTCTTGCTTAACCACCTTTCTTCAACCAGCTTCAAAAGTGCTATCCTGCCGAAACCGGTTTGGCTCAGTGGATAGAGCGTCGGCCTGCAGTTCGATTCCGGTCAAGGGCATGTACCTTGGTTGCAGGCACATCCCCAGTAGGAGGTGTGCAAGAGGCAGCTGATCTATGATTCTCTCTCATTGATGTTTCTAACTCTCTATCCCTCTCTCTTCCTCTCTGTAAAAAAAAAAAAATCAATAAAATATATTTTTTAAAGTGCTACCCTAATCATCATAGATGAAAAGAATTAAACATTTCAGTAGCCCTTTAAACCTAGAAGTCCTGCAAAAGGTAAAAGAATTAGAATTACACTATTTCCCCTGAAAACTTAACGCTTTGGAGGTATCTGGTGAGCTTAGCTAAATCCTTCAGGTAGGTTTGGCTGACTGTTGACTGCCATGCAAAATAGATTCTCTGGACCATTTGTTACAGTGGAATATCGTTTTCTTATTCATGCGTTTCCCCTCTCCAGAGTTCAGGATTATTTATTAAAATATTTATAGAGAGGAAAAAACTGTGTTCCCCAGGGTGCTAGGAAGACAGATCATAATAGTAGATCCCAATCAGAATAAGTCTGGGTGTGAGACAATCTCTTGAGCAGGGATGGTGGCGTGTGCCTGCGAAAGCAGTTGGGAAAAAAAACCAGGCAGGTTTTCAGAACCCCCTCCATGTAACCACTGTGTTCCAATGCACCCCTCAAGTGTGAGCACTCCCATGTATCTAACACTCATTTTCAAGGGAGGAATTTCTTATTTTCCTTATTTATCCAAATCGCATACTTAGAACAAGACTACATCATTTGTCCCTTTTTCCCCCTGCCCCCATCCCTTGTCAATGCACCGAGGTCATTCATTCTCTTGTGGTTGATGACAGCTTCTGAAAGTGACATAAACTCTCTCCTGGTTGTTAGTTTTTCTGCTGCTTATAAGGAACAAAAGTACTCCAGGGAGCAGCACAAGTAGGTCTGTTTTTCTTCTGCTTTCCCTAGTCACTGGCTTTTCAGGCAAAGACAAGGCAGGACAGTTTGCAATGGCTACTAGAGAAACGATTATAATGTAACTAGAGGCCCGATGCATGAAATTCATGCAAGAGTAGTCCTTCCTTTCCCCAGTTTCCCTCTGGCACCTTGGACCTGGGCTTGCTTCCCTTGCAGCCCCAGCTTCTCGGCTTCGTCCAGAAGGTCATCTGGAAGGACATCCAGAAAGATTTCTGGTCTAATTAGCATATTATGCTTTTATTATTATAGATAGTAGCCTCACTTTTGAAATCTGTCCATATGCATTAGCAACAGCTGTTTTATTAGCTTAAGAGAGAAGAATCGGACATCTGTGACATCATGGATGGGAGAAAATGGGCCATTTCACCGTAGAGATAGACCTGAATTCTGTATGAAGCCATTAGTGACATGTTTTTGGTCCTTATGGGTATAAATTAACATGAGAGAATGCTCTCAGGAAAGAAGGTGTGAATTCTATTTGCCTAGAAGGCGAGACATTGCTAATGAGTCCAAGTAGCTCCAAGGAGGGAGAGGAGTATCTTTGGAGGTGGGTGATATGAAGCTCATTGTTAGAGTATCTTCAGGTATCAATACTTCTGCATCAGGCATCTGCTTTCAGGCTCTTTTTATTTTCTGACTAGAGGCCAGGTGCATGAAAATTCATGCACTGGGGGTGGGGGTGGGGGGGCATCCCTCAGCCTGACCTGCCCTCTCTCACAGTCCAGAAGCCCTCAGGGGCAGGAGGTGACCTGGTGATTAAGGGAAGGTGATACCTCCATCACACCTCTGTTGCTGCCACTGCTGGCAGTGCAAGCCTCAGTGGCCCTGGTTACCTGAGCCTTGGGCAGCCCTGGGCAGCTGGGTAGCCAAGAGCCAAAGCTTGCCTACACCTTGGGCTGGCCCTGGGACTCCGGAGGCAGGAGCGCTGGTGGGGCAAGGGGTACTGGACGCCGCCATCTTGTGGCTGTGGGCACCACTTTCTTTGAGGGTGTGGCAGTCAATTAGCATATTCCCTCCTTATTGGCTGTGGGCACCACCATCTTTGTGATGGTATGAGGATCAATTAGCATATTCTCTATTAGATAGGATATCTTTATTCTTACACAATCTTGGTAAACACACACACAAACACATACATACACAATCACTCACACTCTCTGTACTCTCACAGCAGGAAATGACCTCACTCTTCCACAACCACCCTATCTGATGGAGCATTGATCACTAATGCTGTGTTTTGTTTTCTTTATGGCATTGCCCTATATGAAATAATTTCTTTTATATGGTAGTTTAAGTACGTATTATATCTCTCCCCACTCTCACCCCCACTGGAGTGAAAGCCACATGTGAATCATCTTCTCCCACATGACAGTGTCTTCATTTGGCTTCTTAATTAGCTTCTCCCTTCTCCCAGCAAGATTTTCAAGATCCAACCCAAAGGGTGCTCGGAGGCTAGAGCTCAGATTCCTCTGAACTCAGCAAGAATCACTGATGGTTAGAAGCCATTTTGTTTCTGGGACATGGACTCAGCAGAGCCAGGAACTGTCCTATAAGCTGTTGCTTCATCGCTAAGGAAACACAACAGAATACAACCCTAGCATGTCACGTTCTGCAGATCCTCATTGATGATACACTGTGGCATTTTCCACCCATTACCTGAAGCAAGATGAGATAATCCATGGCTGGGTGTGAATTTTCTTAAAGCATATTTGCCTCAGCACATCTAGTTTTAGGACTAAATACCTCAGTGTATAAGACAATACACTGACATTTGTTTAATTTAATTGAGTCCACTATGATTTGGGAAAGTGTGGAGTTCCCTCCTAGCAGTGGGAAGCTTCATAGATACATAAAAGAATAAAGGCAAATATTACAAATCCATTCATTTATAACCAGGTCTAGTGGATTGGCTCTCAAAGAGGAGACAAAGTAGAGGATGGATTTTGAGTAACATACATCCAAAGTCAGAGGCTTTTCTGAATTGCTCTGTGTGCCCCTACAGGGGACTCTTCCCTTGGCTTTTGTAAGAAATTATAACAACCGGCGAACCTTTCTGAGTAAAATGCATCAAGCCCCAAACCAAAGGTTAGATGTTTAACCCTCCTAATAACCTCATGAGGGTAGTACAAATACAATATGGGTTGAAAGGCTCCAGTAATTAATGGTAATGAAATAATAATGCAAGTCTTTTTTAATAGGATATAATTGTTCCAAAAACTATGTTTCCTTTCAACTTTTAAAATGCTGCAATAGAATGGGTATGCTAATATTATCATGTTTTCTTCTAGGCTTCCTCTTTGTACATTTTAATAAAATTAACATGTATGAATTTACCATTGCTTATGGTAAATATATGGAGAGAGCGCTCCAAACTGAAAAGGGAAAAGTTCTCTCTCTTCCCTTAGCGTCAACCCCTCCTCTCCACATAACTTAAAAGTGACACGATTCTTGTATGCCACTGCAGAAGTCTGCTTTCCTTTCTATACTGTTGGAGTTTTACTAGATTATATATTTTTGACAGCTTTATATAACACTACTAGAGGCTCAGTGCATGAAAATTCATGCACAAGGAGGGGGCCCTCAGCCCAGCCTGCTCCTTCTCACAGTTCGGAAGCCCTCAGGGGTGGGAGATGACCCAGCAATCAGGGGAAGGCAATGCCCCATCACACCTCTGCTGCTGCCACTGCCGGCAGCACAAGCCTCAGCCAGCCCTGATTACCTGACCCTTGGGTGTCCCTGAATAGTGGGCAGTCACCATCCGAGGCTTGCCTGTGCCTCAGGCCAGCCCTAGGCGGCTGGGAAGATGAGGGGACTGAGGAGACTGGGGGACTCCAGAGGCAGGCGCGCAGAGTGGTGGGGCTAAGGGTTCTGGGCACCACCATCTTGTGGCTATAGGTGTCGCCATATTTGAGAGCGGGGCAGTCAATTAACATAGTCCTCCTCATTGGCTGTGGGCGCCACCATCTTTGCTACAATGTGAGGGTCAATTAGCATATTTCCTCTCTATTAGATAGGATTTTTTAAAGCTGCATGTCTAGTATTTTCATAATTGTTGGATAATGTAATTAGTTTGCCATTTCCTCTTTGATGGACCTTTAGGGCAAGATGAGTGCTTTCCTATTTAAAAAAAAAAAGTGTTAACATGAACATCCTTGTACATATGTGTCATATGTCTTTGTGCCCTTGTGTGAGCATATTGAAGTGTAACTTCCTAGAAGTGAAACTGCTGGGTCAAAGGCATGTACATTCTAAATGTAAGTGTTGCCAAATTCTCTTCTTGAGAGGTTACACCGATTCATGTTCCCATCTTAGTTGCAACAAATTTCAGTTTGTGGGAGTGTTGGCTTACATTTTAAATGTTTTCATTTCCCTTTTAGATGTTTATATAGCTCCCAATTGGAAAAGTCCTGCACTCATCATCCCGCACTGCCTCAGCTAAGAAGCCTACATACCTTACACATGTCATATGTGTGGGATAATATTGCAAAGTACAACCATGCTTCCTGCATATTTCTCTCTTTCTCCTTCATGGAAAATACGTACATTCTAATGATACTATTTGCTAATAATAAAAATGTGCTTACACATTACTTTTAAAGATGAAGTAATACAATCCAAAACTTTGCACAACCAGATCCTGTCCCCCAAGGGGGTAGAGGGGATGCCTTGTCAACCTCATGATTTAACTTAGCTAATTGCAATTTAAAGATTAATGTGAGAAGGCAAAGGGAACCAGAGTGAAGTCAATTTTTCCTGACGTTAGGAATAAATCTATAAATTCTGGTTGTATTAATCACTGAAAAATTATTGTTCAGGGATCAATAAATCACTTCTAAAATAGTGTTAGAAGACTGTTCCGTCTCGTCAGTATACTAGTTACAATTACATTATTGGGCTCTGGAGTGTTGGGCAAACTCGCTCTTTCATCTTTTAAACATTGCAGTAAATGGCCTGGCAAGAGATTTAACATTTTCTGTGTAATGTCTAAGGTTAACTCTTTAGCCACTGGCCAGAAACTCTCTTTCTAATCTTACCAGCATTTTAGAGCTATTGAGTACTTTACTTTTTAGTCACTTAGAAATCATAAGGATACTTTATAGGAAGAAGAGGTAGGGGAAGAGGGAGAGGTTTGTACTCTTCCTCCCAGTGCTATGAGGACAAAAAAAAAAAAAAAAGTGAGGTCAAGATTATGATATCTAAATTTATCTATATTGATCAGAAATACCTATTTTTTCATCTTATTCAGGAGACTTACTTTTGAACAAAAGTGAATAGCTAAAAATAGTATTTCTGTACAACTAGCTAAAAGGCTTGCTTTTCATTATTTTCTTGTCATCTTCACCCGATGATCTACTTGCTGACTTGTTTTAGAGAGAGGGGAAAGAAGAGAGAGAAACACCGACGGGTTGTGCCATGACTAGGGATTGAATCCACAACCTTTTGGTGCATGAGTTGATGCTCCAACCAACTGAACCACCAGGCCAGGGCATTTATTTGTTTTTCCCTCTCGATGCTGGGATTAGACAACACCTGGCAGGGTAGAAGCAGAAGAACTGCTGCACGGAACCTGGAAGGCCAGCACCTTCTCCAGAGGCGTGGCTCTGAAGGGTGAAATGCTGAGAGAGCAGCTGTAGCTTGTGTAGACTCACACGCACAGCGTGACAGGGGCAGGGAGCTCCCTCTGCACAGAAAAGAGCTGCTTTGTCCCAACAGATACGTTTGTGGGTGAGCCAACCAACCCCAAGCAGAAATCATGGTTTTCTTTTACTCTTTAGGTGGTATGTGATTCTTCTGCAAGAAAAAATCGTTGAAAAATAAGAAGAGACGTAAAAAATTGTGGAAAAAGTGGGGGATTCAGGAAACTATCAAAGCACACATATAAAATAATTTTGATAAAAAATTGTTCTTTTGTTAAATGATAGAAAAACCTTTCAATCTTTTTAAAGGTCTCAAATGTGCTTTTGAAAATTCGAATTACACTTCATTGGATTTGAATTGTAGCGTGAGGTTTCCTAACACAAGCATTTTCAACGTTAGAGAGGTTCTACATTAATAAAATAAGATCAAAACATGAAACTTGGAAAAAAAAAAAAGGAAACTTTAGTACAAAGCAAGTAAATAATCCTATATAATAAAAGGCTAATATGCAAATTGTCTCCTCCACCAGGAGTCTGACTGGGAATTCAACTGTGAGTTCGACCAGGGGGCGGGGCCAGCCAGCCAACCACAGGAAGGGAGGCCCCGGCCGCCGGCAGCTGGCAGCCACTAGGGACCTTACCCATGCACAAATTTCGTGCCCTGGGCCTCTAATAAATAATAATAAATTTAAGAGAGCTTTTCTTTTTTCTGTTTATTTACTCATCACCATTTATTCTCTCTATGTCCTCTTCCTCTACTCCCCTCCTCCTGCAATCACTGAACTATTGTCCATGTCCATGAGTTCTCTCTCTCTCTCTCTCTCTCTCTCTCTCTCTCTCTCTCTCTCTCTCTCTCTCTCTCTCTCTTTCTCTTTCTCTCTTTTTTTGCTTCCCCCCTAACACTCCTCCCCACAGCACTTTTCTTCTAGAGGGAATACTCTGTCACATATTGACCCAACTTATTGTATAAAGTAAGAAATATTTTTAAGTATATTTTGTAAGGCAAACATTGTAGCACTTTTGCGTGCTGAATATGAGCTTCATTTAACAGTTACTGCATCCCCAGTAAACTATCCTAATTAAAAAAGCAACTGGAAATCTCTAGTTATTTGATTGAATTAAGCTGCTCTAGTGAATGGGTCCTAATTAAGAGGATTATGCCCATTCTTTAGTATTCCGCTCACCAGGCATGTAGGTGTTTTGTCCCACTTGCATACATCAGCTGTCATTGTTTGCTAAAAGAAAGATTATAGCACCAGTTATCATAGTCTCTCAATAAACCATGTAGTTCTTGAATTCTCTTTACAATATCTCTGCCAACTGATCCTACATCTTCAGTATATCTAATCACCCACTACTTCATTCCAATCTATTCCATCTTTGGGCATATAAAATAATTTTAGCCAAAATTTACCTAACATAGTACTCAGACAAATATAGGGTATATCCCCCTAAAATGTATACACACAATGTCTATAGATTTTATTACATTTTGGAAATGAAATGTATTTTTTAAAATATATTTTATTGATTTTTTACAGAGAGGAAGGGAGAGGGACAGAGAGTTAGAAACATCAATGAGAGAGAAACATCAATTAGCTGCCTCTTGCACACTCCTTGCTGGGTATGTGCCTGCAACCAAGGTACATGTCTTTGACTGGAATCGCACCCTTGAGTCCTCAGACCAATGCTCTAGCCACTAAGCCAAACAGGTTAGGCAAAATAAAATGTATTTTAATAAACACTGGCTTTGTAATTATTCAAAGTGTGTATACATTTTTGGGACACCCTATATTTTTTAATCCTTATTTCTTTTTTAAAAATATTTTTTCATTGATCTCAGGGAGCAAGGGAGAGGCAGAGAGAGATAGAAACCTCAATGATGACAGAGAATCATTGAATGGCTACCTCCTGCATGGCCCTTACTGGAGATTGAGCCCACAACCAGGGCATATGCCCATACCAGAATCAAACCCGGGACCCTCCCGTCTACAGGCTGATGCTCTATTCACTGAGCCAAACCAGCTAGGGAGCTAGGGTGGGACAACCTATACTTTTAAACCCAAGCTATCACCTGGAAACACTGTGAATCAATGGAACATTAAATTTGGAGGGGGAGAGAGTATGATCATTCTTGCCTCCCCCCCCCACCCCGCCCCAAATTGAGTTTGATTTGTGTGAGATAGCCTTTTACAGATAGCGTGGATTCCTCCACCTTTTTCTATCACTGTGTAATTTATTTCTCTTGCATTCATGAGTTGCCAGAAAGAGAAGGTAGTGATGAAAGGCTTTCTCACCATGTACACAGACTTGAAAGGATAAAGTGAGCTGTTGGCACCCTTCCTTGTCACGAGGAATGCCAAAGAGAGGTGTGGCTGAGGCAGAGACCATGGGCTCTAGATGTCCTGATACACACACATTGGGCTCAAAATTAGAATCCTCTCCACAAGACAAATGTTGAAAGTTTTGCTGCACAGCAAACACATGTAGCCATTATCCTCAGTGACATTTTTTAATACAAAACACACACACACATGTATTTTTATGTAAGCAAAGAAATTATTATAACTTCCTATACCTAGTAAATTGCATATGCTAGAGCCTTTGCCGCTATTATCTGCACCCACGTAATAATTTTTGGGTGGGTTTTTTGTTTTGTTTTGTCTTTTGCAAAGTTTTTATGTGCCTCTAAAGCCAGTTTTTAAAACTTATGCCTTGTGTGATCTTAGATGCATGCAAGATATATGGAATGATGGAATGTAGCCAGGTGGAAGGTGCTATTTTCCTTTGGAATATGTGGATTTTTTTTCCCCCTTTTGGCAAACATGGATTTTCATGATGAATAAAAAGAGCTTTTTCATCATGAAGAAAAGCATACTTTTCAAAGAAAAAGATTTAAGTCTGTATCTAATCATAACATTAATTTTAACACTTCAGGAATAATCTAATCCATTGGAATGAAGTATCAGCCTGAGGTAGTTTGCTCTGAAAAGGAGACGTGCCTTTTTATTTGTTACTCAGATTGCCAAATACGACAAGGTATAATTAGTCCTGACTTCCTGCTCTTGCTCATACACCTGAGGCCCCTCCCTGCTCCCGCCCGTTCCACACGCCCAGGATCTGAGGGAAAGCGGGAGAGGCAGCTTTCTTGGGGAATGGCTCACTTTTCTACAGATTCAAAAGCATGTGCTTGATCCGAATTGTTGGAGGAAGAGGACAGGTGCGATTCAGAGAATTGCCCGTGTGGCTAGAATCAGAAAGGCAGTTTGCAAAGCTGCGCTTGCAGAACGTTTGAGACTCCTTGAGAAAATTGATCCAAGGAGTGTGTCAGATGTTAAATCCAGGTACGTGTATATATAGCTATGCGGTGTGGTGGTGGTGGTGGTGGTGGTTTGTGTGTGTGTGAGTGTGTGTGTGTGTGTGTGTGTGTGTGTATAAAATATTGCTCAACATTTTTAAGAAGGCATTGGCTATTTAATGAGTAGGATAGTTGGTGCAGGGTGGGCCCCTGAGTGCTACCTGCTAACAATATAATTCCTGCTGCACCTCCCTTTTCATTGTCTAATGAAGAGAGATCCCTCCCCACCCCCTACACACAGGGGATACGTTATTTTTTATAGCTCCCCTTGAAAAAGCTGACCTCTACAGGTGGACTTCCAGAAGGAATTCAAAATAAAAAGAGGGAAATGCATCCGGGAGTGAGCTAGCCAGGTTTACAATGTAACCGTGCACTCACGCTGTTGTTGGCATGTGTCGTGGGGTCGCACTGGCCACATTGATCTAATGACGCTCATCGTTAGATAAGACGAGAGCCAGAGCACTGCAGGAGGAGGCCACTGAGCCTTTCCCAGAACATCCATCAGGCTGGAGCGGTGGGTGCTGCCCTCCTTGCCTGGAGCAGCTGAGCGTGGCTGGACTGCAGGGGCCTCAGCCAGCGCAGTGCTGGCTAAAGTAAGGTGACCAGATGTCCTACTTTTGGCAGGACAGTCCCGATTTTTAACAGTTTGTCCCGCGTCTCGCAGCGTTTTAAAAAAGTCCCATTTTTGGAAAGAGTGTACTACAAGCTAGGGAACAGCGGGAGAATGGGAAGGGAATATATGGTTTTAGGCAGCCATGTGGCTATTTAGCCAGGAAATGAGTTTTATATTATTTTTGTTAATTTTATGATGTTAAACTTTAATAATAACAATTGTTGAGACCTGATTATCGAGAACTGCTTATCCAAGTTAGCATTGTTGATCAGTTGTTAGAATTTGACCACCATTGTTTGGACTTAATGAACAATGGCATTTTTGGGGATTGGCAATGATGAAAACATTTTGTAACTGTCTCTCAGACCATACACATCGTACTGCATGCTAGTAAGCTAGTTAAACAAGTGATGTCATTACAAATCAGCTATTCAGATAATTTAGGTAAGTAATTTATTTCATAAATACATAAATTTTCTTGAATTTAGCAGACAGTACTCGTGTTATTTATATTTTATAGTGGCGGCAAAAAGTCTAGCGCCGGCCTTGAAAGTGACACTTACTATACATAATTTTTATTTATTTATTATATTTGTAAATTGTACTTAAGTTGAAATTAAAAAAAAGATTAAAATGCTATTTTTGCGTTCTATGAAAATTTTTGTTGCTCTGTATGGACCAAATTTTTAATCAAGAACCCCCCTCTCCCCCCAATAGCCCCCCTGGTCAGTGGTGTCCCGCTTTGCCAATGTCAAAACCTGGTCACGCCAACGGCTTCTTTAGAGATGAGATGAAAGATAGAGATGCCAAGCCCTTTGACTACTAAAGTTCCAGCTTTCTCGGAAAGAGAATTATTCCCTGCATCCTCTATCCTCACTTCATTGTGTTTCCTCCTCCCTGCTCGGGATCAGCTGGCAGCACGATGAAGGCCAGACCTTGAGGGGCCTAGGGGAAATTGTAGATGAAATATTTTCCTTAATTTCGGGGAAGGATGTTCTTCCATTGCGGAGGAAAAGGTTGCGTTCAGCGTGGTTGCTCGCCCAATGCAAGGAACCAACCCCCAGCAGGCTTGCTAGGAGTCCGTGTGCGAACTGATGTCCGTGGGTTTCTGTCATTCCATAGGCCTGGGGATACCAGGAGGACCTGTCGTCCCATGCCCCTACTTCAGTTGTGGTCGTTTGGGGTTTCATAATTCCGAGGTAATTATGGCATTTCGGTGGACAGGTTCTAAAAGCATAGGAGCCGGACAGCGGAGTCTAATAAAACATCTCCCGTTTTATCCCCGTTGGAATGTAATCCAAGTCACAACAATGGCTGGTAATTACCTTCCCGGACTGTCGCAACAAAACAGCTGAATGTGCAGCTCTAGCTGTTTCATGTGTGCAGGCTCTCACTCTCCGGCTCTCTGTGTAATCCGCGCTTTCCCCCGGCGCTTTGAAGGCTTGGAAACGTTCAATGAACGTTTTCACAACGCAGGTAACTTTGAAGTGTGGCTTGTCGGGTCACGCTGGCTTGTTCGTGTCTTTGCATAGAGGGTTGGTGAGGATGGATCTTTTTTTTTTTTGTAACTAACAGGTGTAACTTGAGAATTTGTAAATGAGTGACAGGAGGATTGGGAACCCCTTAATCCCCTCCTATACTGTGAAATTTACTTTTGTCTACTCGCAGGAGTGAATCGCATTTGCAGAGAGTGAAAATATCCACTAAGACCAAAATCACAATTTCAAGTTGGCAGTGAAGTATCAGTAGGACAACTCTACATCCTGGTATGCCCGGAACATTCCCCATTTGTCCCCATAATTATTAATGGTAGCCTATTTCACTGTCAGAAATGTCCTGACTTGGACATTTAATATATGGACCATATCATATATGGTTACCAGAGCATTTTCCAAAAGGGGAATTAAAAAAAAAATCAGTAAATTCATGTGCCATGTCAAATGGCAGCTTCTCTCTCCCCACCCCCACCCCCAAAAAATATTTCTTAGAGTTAACAGTCAAGGATAGAGATGGTATGTTAGCAATCAGCATTTCATGTTGATTCCTACCTAAAAATTTTTTTATTATTATACTTTGATTTCAAAGAGGAAGGGAGAGGGAGAGAGAGATATAGAAACATCAGTGATGAGAGAGAATCATGATCGGCTGCCTCCTGCATGCCCACAACCTCAGGATGTGCCCCAAGTAGAAATGGGACCTTAACCTCCTGGTTCATTGGTCAACGCTCAACCACTAAGCCACACTGGCTGGGTATAAGCAAATACTATTTACACATAGGCCTGGCATATATGTTTCAACTCAGATGCAAACTCCAGCCAATAGACAAGGGCTGCCCAGAGCACCCTCTGAGAAGGGCTCTGAAACCAAATCTGAGGCAAGTGGGAATGAGTGCTTTGCCCTGGAAGAAGTAGTTGTAAAATGTAGGCCAGGCATTAAATGTTACTGTTGTGGAGTTAGATGGGATGTTAGTGATATAATTCAACCCAGTGTTTCCCATACTGTGTTTCATAGAACACTCATCCTTCAACATGATTCTCAACACATCGGTTCCTCGGTCAAGGAAGATAGAGAATGATGCCTGCCATTGTTCTCTCTTAGGAACTCAGTACAAAGTTCTAGAAAGTTCTGAGGTCAAGACCCATGTTTAATTTTGTTTAACCCGGTGAGTGCTCCGTAAATGTAATTGGCCACAGAACCCTTTTTCAATGGTATCTGTCAACTTGCTTCAGGACTTTTTTCTTGAGACACTAATGAGATGACCCTGGCCTAGCTCATCCCTCAAACTACTCAACGAAGGAAACCCAAGCCTCAAAAGAGAACAACGAGGATCATGTTCAGCTTTAGCCAGTCTGTGCCAGGCAAAACCAGACTCCTGGACTGCCGACTCCCAGTCCTAGATCCTCTCTCCTACATCACCAATGCAGGGAATATCAGGAGCAATCTAAGAGTTCAACAGCTTCTGGCAACTAATGGTTTAGACTTCTGTTTTTCTAGTTGCTTTTTAGGGATAGTGATTGAATATCTGTGTGCTCATAGTGTCCAAACATAAAGCTACCTCTCATAGTCTCTTTAAAACAAGATGAAATTATTTATGAAGTTTAGTTTTATCTAGGCTGCCCCCACTTGTCTTTTTAAAAATATATATTTTAATCTATTTCAGAGAGAGGAAGGGAGAAGGAGAGAGAATCTTTAATCAGTTGCCTCCTGCATGCCCCCTACTGGGGTTTGAGTCTGAAACCCTGGCATGTGCCCTGACTGGGAATCAAACCATGACAGCCTGGTTCACGTGTCCATGTTCAGCCACCGCACCACACTGGTGGCCATGTGTTCCCCCCATTCCTGTTTTATCTTTATTTCTTAGGAGATAAAATGACTATAGATGAAAGAATTGCTAGACATGAGTCTTGCTTGGAATCAAAATCTATTTTATCATTTCCTGGGCTTTGAATTAAAAAAAAAAAGTCTATTTATTGGTCTCTTTTGGACCGTGAGGTTAAAGTACATCTGTCATCCACACAGATTTAGCTATTGGTCTCTGGGTTGGAGCAGTCATGAAATTATAGGCACAATAAATTTAAACAAGGACTTAATTTCACTTTGGTCTGCCTATTAATCCACATGGCAGGATAAACATGGTGCGCCTTGTGGTTCATAGGAACATGTGTAAAAAATTAAGAAATCTTTGGTGACAAGACAAAAACTGCTCCATGAAAATTAATTGGTGTTTAATTGCGGATGTATGAAACACGATATTTACAGATGGCCTGCCTTTGAGTCCGCATAAACAAAATTCATCTTGGGCTTAAGTTGCCAGTTGTGTTTTAGTGGTTCTCCAGCCCACAGCAGGGCAGTGCCATTCCCTTGGGAGAAAAGGAACACCTGGAAAATATAACCATTGCAGAGCCATTGATGTCTCTGGGTTTTTTCCCCCACCTCCCTTTATTTTTTGTTATAATAACATTAAAGAAACTGGTTCCTTCAGTTTTTGTCAAGCATGCACTTCCATGAAGCCATGTGGCTGCTTGCGCCCTGGGAGAAGGGGCAGCTGCAGGCTAAATTTGCCATCCTGCACTCATTGACATCCATTTGAAGATAAATGTTTCTAGGAAGTACACATCGGCAGAGTTATGGAGCAAAAATAGACAGACATCTTTCAACTTCACTTTGTTTCCCCCGCTGAGCATAAGAGAACTGGCCTATAGCAGAAAATAAAAACTCAACTGTTTTTCAAGGTTTTTATTTTAAATCACCTCCTTGTTTCTATTAAGTGACTTCTCAGATTTACCATTTCCCTAGCAGAGTTGGAGACTATCGGCCCAGAGTGACTGACGAAGCTTTATAACTTTTATAAGTCAGATTTGTTCATTTTAAAAACCACATGTTTAAGATGCAGGGCACAGAGAATTTCCATGAGACATAGTTGTGGTTCAGAAAAAAGAAAGATACCAAAAGAAGCTGTCAGTCATGAAATCTATATTTCCTTTTAAGTGGTAGAATCGGAATAGACCGTATTAGTCAACGTAAGCCGAGCAATGCCATATGTGATCTTTTAAAACAAACTGTTAGTTTGGTATACTGGACGGTATAGAGTATACTTTGCCAGTGGATTAGTTAGTTCTTGTTATTGAAGCAGTTGAGTTTATTCTCATAAAAATCAGCACCATTGCCCTATCTCAGAGAACCTGAGTGTCCTGAGCTCCCCCAGATGTACTTCTTGACTCCTGGATACAGTGCTGAGCCCCTCCTGCTAGTTGCCAGGGTCATAGGAGAAGGAAAAAAAGGAAGGCCATATTGGGGGGACAGTTTTCTTACTGTTCAAGAAGGACATAATTGGTGATTTTCAAAGAGACGCTTGCTCAGAAGCAGTTGGGGCCCCTGATTTTAGTTACTATCCTTCGCCCTCTTCTGATCCATAACAGTTGATACAGCCACTCACCCCCAGCAGTGGGCCTCAGACCAAGTCAGAGGTTACATTGAATCTCACCTTGAAATGTAGAATGTGAACAATGAAGGACAGGGTGGGGCAAAAGTAGGTTTACAGTGGGTGAGTGCGCAAAACACAAGAGTTTATTCTTGTATCATTTATTAAGTATTGTATTATTTCCATACAAATAACTGTAAACCTAGTTTTGCCCCACTCTGTAGTGAACTTGTCTATGTAAAACATTGAATTTCAATCCTACCAAATTCTGCTGGTGTCATATTGTGATCCTTCAATTTTCAGTATTATCTCATCCATAGGCTAGAAGGTTTAAAAAAAATCTTGGGGTTGGGCGGGAGGCATTATGAATTAAGTATATATTTTAAACAATGTTGATTTCAATATCTCAGAACAGAAATAGAAAGAAATGTGCCATCTTACAGAGCTTTAAATACTATAATTCTTTTTCTCTGTGTGTTAGAATCTTTGGTGAATTGAAAGCAAAAAATTCAAGACTTGTGATGTCCATTACATTATTCCTTCTCTAATAAATTGATCTTACCCTAAGTATTTTATCCAAAGCAAACCTAATTTATAAGTAGAAAGCAATAACCAACTTTTAAAGAGTTTTTTAAGCAGCACATACTTCCATGTGATGGAGGAACTTCATTAGATGAAGTGTATTCAGTATCTCTTTGTGTCTGTAATTGAGTTTTCATCTCTCTTTGTCCCCACTTGTAGTCTCATGAAGGAAGATACCCAATCTAGCTGTCATCTGTACCCCCAATCAGTTCTTGGTTTAGAATTGAAGAGCAATAAGCCCCCTTGATGAATAAATGTTTGGTTGATAGAATGAATTAGACATTTTGCTACCCAATTAGTGCAAGATTGTTTTCATACCCTATTTATGGCCTTGAAGTTTGACAATCAGTCTAACTCTTAATACTTTTGAATAGAGATTTACTGAACACACTAATTTTTTAAGGTTTCCTTCTCAGCAACTGGTTGTGCGGCAATTATGTAACTAATGAGTAGTCCACCAGAGATTAGAGAGGAAGAATCAGTAAAAATTGTTCAAATGTGTTTGTCTCCATAGTAAAAAGTTGAGTGGAAGGTGAAGCAACAAGTATTGAGGAAAATGAAATTGTGAAGATTATCTGGATTGAACTTTCTTCTGTTTCAATAAATTAGAGTTGCCTATATAAAAAAATATAATGAAAACTCCTTTACAAGGTTGTTGAGAAATAAAACAAGGCCATCTTTACAAAGTGCATAGCCTATGAAAGGCATTCAATAAATATTAATTCTCTTTCCCTTAATTTGAATTTATGGCAGTCCTTAAGAACTATCATTATTCCCAAATTTTGTGTCATCCCCTCATTCTATGAAATTATAATTATATATTTTAACCATTTCATAATAGCAAATTTGAAGTATGATTGAAATTAAAATTTATCCAAGGTACAAAATGAAAATGTAGAGAAATAGATTTTGATTTCCCAATATGTTATCCAGTGTCTTATCCACTAGATAAATGGCTTCCAAGTATTACAAATGGAATGTAAAAAAAAAAAAAAATGTCTGGGGTGTCATCAAGTGGAATTTTACCTAAGGAGACTCTCTCTCAGCCATATTACATGCTTGCACATGCTCCCTCTAAACCAAACCCTCTTTTCCATTCTTACCTCTAAGTAGAAACAGATTTCAGGATATGGAGGGAAGACACAAGGAGTTTTCTAGAAAGAGACCAAGTTGAAGATGGCTAGTGTGTTTCATTGAAGACCTTCCCTCTCACCAGGAAAAGCATTCTGATTAATTAGTGATGTCTGCCACAGGCCAAGGAGAAGGGACATTACCTGTGCCATGCATGTGCCAAACCTGTGCTTAGTCTTATATTGTTGCTTTTACATTTCAGCTTGCCACACCAGTATTGCTTTTTCTAAGTTGCACTAGCAACAAGAATTTAGGAAAAATTCAGGAGGTCAGAATGTAATCAGCAGATTGACTTTTTTATGTCTTCTTTCAAAAATATTAAGTATTTTGAGGGCTTTGCCAGAAATCCAATTGAATAATGACCTTTAAGAGATTAAAAAAAAAAAAAAAAAAAAAAAAAAAGCATGATTGTAGCACATCTCATCCATCTACTTTGTGATTTTAAAACTTCAAAATTCTAGGAAGAAGATGATTTGGTTTTGATCTGCTACATACACAGTAGACAAGGTTGATTTTTCTCTTTTGATATGTGCATTTAATTGGTTATTTAGAGTTTCATTTTATGCTTTTTAAGTGTAGTTCATTTTGAGTAGGTGAGAGTAGATAAACTTCTCTCCATATATCTTAAGGCAGAAACTGATAGTAATTATTAAACTGTTTATTCAGTCCTTTGTAAGCTTATTCTTCTTTGATTTATTCAATGTTTTAATACTAGATTTTTTGTATGGTGACAGATCTTAAAAATAGCATGCTAAGCAAAATAAGTCAGATGGAAAAAGTCAAGAACCATATGATTTCATTCTTATGTGGGATAGAAAACTGCAAACAACAAATGAACAAACAAGAACTCATAAATACAGAAAACAGTGTGGTGTTTGGCTAGCCAGTTTGGCTCAGTGGATAGAGTGTTGGCCTGCAAATTGAAGGGTCCCAGGTTCGATTCCAGTCAGGGGCATGTACCTTGGTTGCAGGCACAACACCAGTAGGGAGTGTGCAAAAGGCAGCTGATCAATGTTTCTCTCTCATCAATGTTTCTATCCCTCTCCCTTCCTCTCTGTAAAAAATCAATACAATATATATTTAAAAAATGAAAACAGCATGGTGGTTACCAGATGGAAAGGGGAGAAGGGGAGAGGTAGTGAAGGGTAAAGGGAGTCAAATATATGGTGACAGAATATTTGTCTTTGGGTAGTGAACACAATGCAATATACAGATGATGTATTATAGAATTGTACAGTTGAAACCTATAAAATTTAACCAGTCAGTCTAAATTTTTTTATTGTGATGAGAAACATAAAACATACAATTTTCCATCTTTTTTTCAAATATATTTCACATTCAATATTCTGTATTAGTTTCAGATGTACAACATAGTGGTTACTTGAAATTTTAAATGTAGGCTTTATTATTATTCAGGTATGGTGAGGCCAGTATATCATGAGATGATTACCATTGGAAGATTGTTACAGTTCCCAAGAGTAGGAAGCATACTATACTGGTGAGGGTGAGGGTGAGGGTGGGGGTGGGGGTGAGGGTGAGGGTGGGGGTGAGGGTGAGGGTAAGGGTGGGGGTAAGGGTGAAGGTGGGGGTGGGGTTAGGGGTGGGGACACATAAGGAAGCTTCAGAGTTGGTCAGGAGGCAGAGGGAGCGAACTGAAACATGGGCAAGAGCCTTTATTGTAGTTTCCATGAGAAGGAATGGATGAAGCAATGTAGCCAGATTTAGGGGTGGCCAGTGTGAATAATTTTAGCGGGCTCTGGAGCATAGAAGTTGTCTCTAGCTGCTACCTGGCTCTGGGGTGACTAGGACAGGGGGTTCATGGCCCTGAGTTTGAGAGCCCATAGAGGAGGTGGTGGTGATGTGGCTCTGGACTGGTTAGTTTTTACTTGAAAGGAGTGCTTGAAGGAGAGTCATTTACTATAGCTAAGAACTGGCCATTCCTGGGAAGGGCCCGTTTGCTAGGCCATTACTAGCTCCAGTGTGCAAATGGTTCCAATCATAAACTAAACACACATTTATCTAAACATTGGCCGGGAACCATGCTTCCCTTTTTGTTGCTAAAGGGAGTCCACCATCTAAATATTTGCAGGGGTGTTTTCTTCTCCTCCCCTGAGTCACACCCTATCTTCCTAAGTTTAACAACATGGAACTGATCACTTGACAGGTACTTACATCAGTAACAGCTTGACTTTCCCTGACAGTGTCAAAGCAATATAATGACTCATGTTAATTATTAGGCTGACCACCTGATTTTGGACATATTTATAGTTTTTTATGTGCACTGTATCTTCTGTGGGTTACAATCTGAGATGCTTTTTAAATTTTATTCACAGAGTTGGAGAATAAAAAGCATGAGTGTTTAAAAAAAAACCACAGGTCACCCAAGAAGTCTGTAAGCACCAATCATTTCACCCTGAGCAAGTGCTAAAGGTGGAAGGAACCATTTCAAGAGACTAAATATATGTGTTAGACTGTTGCAGAAAGTGCATTTGTTGCCTTAATCTTTCTGCCAGTATTAAAATATGTTCCAGGTATTTTATTGTGCTTACTGATTATGTATGTTCTTCAGCCTTACACTTATCATTATTGCTCAGATTACAATTGATCTTAATTCATTTTTTAAAACTACAGTTTCCAAGGAATACATATACTAGCAAAGCATCTGGTACCTACACTTGAGATATTAGTAGATGCTAAATAAGAAAGAACATCATGATCAAATAAGTAAATGCTAGATTAGACAATGTAAAACAAATTCTTTTCTGCAGGATTTCTCAGGGCCTTTGATAAGAAAATGTGAATTGCAAACATCAGTTCACATTGATGGACTGATATATAATAATGTAGCATCTTCCAAATCTAGTAGGCCACAGATCCTTCACTATTTGATTTTTCATAGAAAGCATATTCTAAAGTAATGAGTGGCAGACAGTATATAAAAAAAGGATCAATAAAAAAAGTTTTAAAAATGCATTTTTCTGCAATGTAAGAGTCAATTTTTTAGATGGGGAAAATTAGGCATAAATACAATAGACTTCATATAATGGTGTGAAGCAACAACACAGAAAATATTCTGAAGTGATATATCATCAATTGTTAAATGAATTATGCTAATTTTTTTAGTAGAGAGGTGGGATGAACAAACAAACAGAACACAATTTTCCATATACCCATGTGCAAGGGACCAGAGGTACAAAACATGTAACATATGGTTGCTATGTTAGAGAAGTGAAAACCTCAATGGAGAGCCAGGACTCTGTGAAGCAAGATAGTGTGATCCAAAAATAGGCCAAAGCATCTTAGCCTTTGCATTAGCAAGGTGATCAGCACTGAATCAGTAGATTTGGGGTGAGAGTAAAGATGCTGCATCCTTTTTTTTTTTTTTTTTTTTTTTGCTGGGTATTTATTTCATGGATATTTATTAATTACTCAGGGAAATGATGGTTTATTTATTGTATCAGGACCCGCTGGCTGTCCTTGGCTAGGCCGCCATTCTGGGTGCCTAATAAAGCACTCTCACCCTCTCTCTGCCTCCGGTTCTTTTCAGAGAAGGGGTGTCTGATACGCAAAGAGGGCACAGAGTGGACTCAGCAGCCTCACGATGCTGCATCCTTAACAAGCTCCTAAACAATGCTGATGCTGCTGGTCTAAAGCTCACACTTTGAAGAGCAAGAAGTTAGGGCAGAAGTTGGCCAACTTTTTCTATGAAGCCCACATAGTAAATATGTTAGGATTTGTGAGCCATACAGTCTTTTGCAACTACTCAACGTTGTCATCCTAAAGCAAAAGCAGCCATAGACAGTAGGTAAGTGAATGAGCATGGTCGTGTTCCAAAAAATTTATAGATCACGAAATTTGAACTTTATATAATCCTTTAAAAATATTATACTTTCAAAAAATTTTTTCCATTAAAAAATATAAAACCATTTCTCAGCTCATGGGAAACAGAGAAAAAGCAGTGGGCCTGCAGGAGGCTGCACACTTGCTGAACTGTGAGTTAGAGGTCAAGATAGACGCTCCCGTTGAGGTTTCCCTATGAAGCACATCTAACCAAAGCAACTAATCTTTTATTTTAATATATATTGTTATTGATTTCAGAGAGAAGGGAGAGATAGAAACATCAATGATGAAAAAGAATCATCAATCCTCTGCCTCCTGCATGCCCCCCCCACACACACACACACATACACACACACACACATTCACTGAGGATTGAGCCCAAACCCAGGCATGTGCTATGTCTGAGAATCAATCCATTAACTCCTGGTTTATAGGTCGATGCTCAACCACTGAGCCATGCTGGCTGGGCAAATCTTTCTCTTTTTTAAACCTTTTACTACATTGTGTTCATGCTTCTTTTTTCCTCTAATAGTTGGTTTATGGATTTTATATGAAAGATTAAAAAAAAATTCTAATTGGCAGTACAGACAGACAAACACCTTAACCAATTTACCAGGTATTCCTTCTGTTTCCTGTAGTATGTAATGCAATGCCTTCCACATAGAAGATGCCAAGCAAGCAGGTGTTTGATTGCATTTAATCTGTCAAAGGAGCCTTTCACGTGGCTGTGAGGAGGAGGAGCTCCTGGGTGGGATTGACATAGAGTGTAAGGAGAGCATTCCAAGAAGGGGAACGTGGGCAAGTAATACCTAAGGGCGTGTCAGGGACAATAAATCCATGCAAATGTTTGACAGAAACAGTGGATTAGTATAGGGAAGTGATAGAAAATAAAATCGGGGCCAAGTTATATGGAATGCCTCAACACAGATCTGAAGTTTAGGGGATGATGTATGTAGGGAACAGTTTCAAGAACTTTAATCTGCTACAGGATATAGAAAAAATCCATAACTTACTGGAGATGAAGAGATCAATGAAAAGATTTAAGATTAATTAAAATGTAAGCCATAGTTCTCATGGGTGAAGACCTGGACTATGACCCTGGAGGGAGAACAGAGAAGAAGGAACTGAATGATGGCTCCAGGCTGGAATGCTCTCCAAGACTTTAGAAAACAAAGGAAACCACAAAATACCCCAGAAGCAAGAAATACTGCTCTTCTCAATTGCCTCCAAATAACCTGCATGCATTTATACAATGCATGCATATATATGGCTGCTCCATTGACTGGGTTTTAGTGTGCGTGCCTGTTTGTGTGTGTGTGTGTGTGTGTGTGTGTGTGTGTGTGTGTGTGTGTGTGTTTAAAGTATCTTAATTCCCCAAATCACATATGTTTTGTGAGTATCCCATATTTACTTTTAATACAGTTTCTGGAGATAATACCGGAGTATTGACAACCTGGAGGTGTTAGCAAACAGATTTGCTTTATTAACATTTTCAGATTAAAAATAGTCACATACCTATTTTATGTTATATAAATACAAAAAAAAAAAAAAAAAAGGCTTCCATGCCATATTTTTACAAAAAGGGTACCAAGGCCAAAAAATTTTCTAGAAGATTAGGCTCAGAGGAAATCTCCAAGTGCTAATTAAGAGCTCAATGGACAATACAGTCCCAGCGACTTCAATCCTTTCCATTGTAAGTGGCACATTCCTACATATTTTTTAAAAAAATAAATCACATTTGGAGGGAGGTGGTGGCGGGGAGGTTGGGGCAGCTTCATAGTTTTTATAAAACTCCTGTGGAGAGTTTGAGGTGCTGGGGGAATAAAGGAAAAAGTGTGAGAGAGAGCTTGTGTTAAAATAGTCTGGCAGCTTGCAGCCTCCCACATCAAGGTCCTCGTTGTTTGGGGATGGAAAAGTGCTGACCAGCAAAAATGAATTACAACTCCATTTCTCTAGTTGTGGAAGCCAAGCGGTCTGCTAGAGACGTTTGTAAATATCAGAAATGTGGAAGACATTAACTCTGTTATTGCTCAGTTGATCAGAAGTCTTAGGGTCAATGAAAATATTGCTGCCTCTGATATTTTTAACGCGATGATTAGTTTCCCTTGGTACAATAGATATTTTGAGCATAACGTTTGTATTACTTTCATATTTTTCTTTAGATAAGAATAATAGATAAAATTGGAATAAATCTAAAAGTCATTTATTTAAAACATTCTATAAGACACTCTGAATTTCTGTTCCTTTTCTTCTGCACTGGAATGGTCTCACAAAGTTGGACAATGTCGCTTATTTCCAGGTTGAGAAAACATACAGAATGCTTTACAAACAAAACCTGTGGGAATTGTCTAGTCATTCATCTCATGGTCTAGAATGTAGAGTTCCCATCAGTAACATGGACACATCTTTCTTTCTTTTTTTAAATTTAAGTTCTTTATTGTTTGTGTATGACCCACATCCCACATGGTTCAGGGTTCGGGCACTGGAAAAGGGGCCACACGCAAATGAAAGTGATGAGACAAGAAATAATAATTTGGAAATTGGGGGGCCAAGCAGGAGCCCAACACAAGAGGGAGGACTCCACTTGTGCTCAGGCTTTGCCATCCTTTTATTCAGTTTGGGATTGCCTATAGCCCTTAGGCAGGCAATTCCCAGTAACAGACAGACTATCTTAACAGTAAGGATTTACATAACTATTTGGTCAGGAAGTTGCTTCAGCTACCTTGTTGTCTCAGCTAAACAGTGGGTGCATAGCTCTGACCTTTGCTAGGGCTGAAGGATCACCAGAGTTCTGGGATCCTTGTCCACACCTCTCTGCTAGTGAAGACAGTAGGTGGCTTTCCACAGTTGTTTAAAGTATTGCATGAGTCTTCTTTTTCCCCCATTGACCTCTCCCTGGCTGCCCTCATCCCCTAGTGTGTCCATTTGTTATGCTCATATGCATGCATACAAGTCCTTTGGTTGATCTCTTTCCCCTTTACCTCCTGCCTTCCCTCATAGGCTGGACAGTCTGTTAGGTGCTTCTGTGTCTCTGGTTGTATTTTTGTTCATCAGTTTGTGTTCATTATATTCCACAAATGAGTGAGATCATGTGATATGTATCTTTCTCCGACTGGCTGATTTCACTTAGCATAATGCTCTCAGGTTCCATCCTTGCTGTTGCAAATGGTAAGAATCCCTTCTTTTTTTGTAGCAGCACAGTATTCCATTGTGTAGATGTACCACAGTTTCTAATCCACTCATCTGCTGATGGGCACTCAGGCTGTTTCCAAATCCTAGCTATTGTAAATCGTGCTGCTATGAACATAGGGGTGCATATATCCTTTCTGATTAGCGTTTCTGTTTTCTTGGGATATGTTCCTAGAAGTGGGAACACTGGGTCTTTTTTGATCAAACAAGCATCTGATTGTAGAGCATCCAGCCTTCCACGTCTGCTGTATTATTTTAATCACCACCATTTCCTTTTTTTCTCTCCTCTCCGTTGGCCTCCGTTTGGCATGCAGATGGTTCTGTGAGGGGAAGGAGCTGCACAACACTCCTGACATCCAGATCCGCTGTGAGGGCGGGGACCTGCACACCCTGGTCATCGCAGAAGCCTTTGAGGAAGACACTGGTCGCTACACCTGTCTGGCCACGAACCCCAGCGGCTCAGACACAACATCCGCCGAGGTGTTCATTGAAGGTGAGGAGGTGTGCTGCAGCGGTCAGTGGTGTGAATGGTCCCACACCATGGTCGGCAAACTGGGGCTCGCGAGCCACAGGTGGCTCTTTGGCCCCTTGAGTGTGGCTCTTCCACAAGATACCATGAGCCTATTTTAAAGAAGTGGCATTAGAAGAAGTTTAAGTTTAAAAAAAAATGTGGCTCTCAAAAGAAATTTCGATCGTTGAACTGTTGATATTTGGCCCTGTTGACTAGTGAGTTTGCCGACCACTGGAAGAGCTTCACATCACAGGGCTTCACGGTGAATATGCTTTTCCAACGCAGACAGCACGGCGGTGTTGTGATGCAGAACTCATTTCTCCAGAAAACTGTGAGAGTAAATCGAACAGTTCCAACACTTAGGCATGCAGCAACCGGGTCTACTGTCAACATGTGTTCCTTTTCATTGGAAACATTCCAGCTACATTAATTGATTTAAAATGTAAAGTACCCAATTCACTTTTGCTTTCTCTAGGGAAAAAAGAATGGAAACGTATTGAAATACGGTATCTACCAACCAAAGTTAAACTCTAAATTTTTTAGGAAATCGTGAGAATAAGGGAATATTTTTAAGTATTCTCATTTGTATTAAATTCTAGAATTTTCCCTCTTTTAAGACTCTGCTATTCCTGCTAACTAAGACTTAATGGGCAGGCAGGAAATAGAATATTTTTATTTCTATCAGTTCGCTTTGGACAAGACAGCCTGTAGAGAATTAAAAAAACTTGATATCAGAGTATACAGCTTTACATTATCGTTGTATTGTGATCAATGCCAATAATTTAAGTTGGAAGTGTTTTAAGCACCACAGTGCTATATCATCTCTAAATCCATAAATCAATATGCATCTTATTAATTGGCTGCTTTTCAAAATACTAATGAAAATACAGAACGTTAAAATTCCTGAGGTCTCCACCACATTAATCTTCATCTTTTAACTCCTTTCAATGTTTAATGCAGCCACATTTCTTCATTACTTAAAGTAGAAGAAAGCAGGATGTGAGCTCCTTCAAGAACTGACAGTTTGGTTTTAGAAGTAACTGTTACCGCTCATAAAAGTGCGCACCTTGACTTCTGCTAAAAGCTTCCTCTGCGTTATCTTTGAAAGCAAACATCTGTGAGCTCCTCTGAGGACCTTTCCCTGTTCATAAAAGCAAACTTTCTGTTTCTAGTAGTAACTAATGCTTACATGGGACTTACAAATGCACACATAATACACATACGTAACCACTTAAACGTCACTGAAAGCCTATGAGGTACTATTAGTAGTCCCTTTTTACAAATGAGTAAACTGAGACCCAGAGAGGTTAGAGGGACTCATTCGAAGTTACACAAGCATGTAAACCCAGGCAGTCTCTCCCCAGAGCCCATATTCTTAACCACTGCTCCATACACACATCAAAGTGCTGAAGTAAGAGGAAAAGAATGACAAAGGTTTTTAACATTTAATAGGTTAGAAATAAGTATTAGTCTTGGGCAGACTGTGTAGCAGACTCCTTGAACTATTTTAGAACTAAAAACCTGTTTGTTAAGGATGATCAGGTTCGTCACCCAAATCCAAGCTCAGATAGAGCACCTTAAAATTAAACACTTCGCTTGCTTTCGGCACTGGTAGGACTGGGGTGAATTTTAGTGTGTGTTGCTTCTATGTTTCAGATGTTCATGAATTCACATCAGTTTAAGTCATAGCCTATAGACTCAATTCAGCCTGCACTTTTTTAGGCCCTACTGTGTGTGAGACAGAGCAGGTACAAATATGATTAAGACACAGTTCTTGATATCTAACAACAGAGATGGACATATTTAAGAAACAATATAAAATGATAAATGATCTTATAATAAGTGATATAATAATAGAAATATATAAAGTATTATATGGTTACAAATGAATTTTAAAAATTAACTGCAGTATCTATAAGATACACTCACTTTCTATATGAAAAAAGGAAAAATGTCTCTATCTGTGAAATTGGTTTCAGTATCTAACTCTGGTAGACACAAAACATCCACATCATGGACTTTAATTAAATGTGGTCTTCTAAACTACCAGTCCTCTTCCACTTTTCAAATCACCTGCAAGAGCTACTCAGTGTTGGGAAATGCACCCCTAGTTCTATATGCATGTATGTTTCATGCCCTGGACTTGAGCAAAGACAGTGGATTATTTTTGCCAAAGCACAGTTTCCCACATGATAACACTGAACTCGCTTAGCCAACTCGCCATTAGGTGTCTGACTTCAGATAGACTGTGTGAGAGGAGGAGTATACAGAAGCTGGACACAGTTAGAATAAAGAGCTATTAAGATTCAGTCTCCTATGCCTAATATAAAAAACTAGCTCACTGGCCTTGTAAAATATGGATAATAATTTTAAAAAATACCTGGGAGATTTCAGTATACTTTTATCCCTGAGAACAAGAACTTTAGATAAATCCTTAGGCTATTATGGCTGAAAGTAAGAAATCTTCCTATGTTACTTAGCCAGCACTAAATTAGATGCAGCCATCTCTCCATTGAATTGTTTCCTAAAGCGCGTTATTAATAGGCCAGCATGTGGTCACCAAGGGCCTATCAGAGTGTAAGAAGTTTTCTGTAGAATTCAGAAATCCAAACAAAGCCTTTCCTAAAAGTTTAACAACCTGCTGGTTGGAAACGGTCTAAATTTCACTGTCTTATGGGGCAGGTTTTAGAGCGACACAAAAGAAATTATAGCTTAAGGACTAGCTACTGTTTATTTCATGTTAGCAAGGAACCAGCACTTCATTTTTATATGAAAAATTACCTCCATTTTATAGAGGCTTATAGAGGCTAAGTAGTGCCAAGATTGCATACAACACATATACATGCACATGCGTGCACATATACATACATGTGCACAGGTGCTCCCCCCCCACACACACACACATAGCATTCCAGAATTGACAACCAGGCAGTCTGACCCTTGAATCTGCATTCTTCACCACTCCAGAATAAAATGTAGATGAACTCATTATTGTGGCAGCTGTAATCACCTCAAGCTATTCAGGGCATGTATGGAGCACTGCATGGACAGTTTACTAAGGAATTACCGTTGGCAGGCGGTGATGTAGACACTGCGGGCATGCAGGCGCATGGGATAGGCCTGTGCTCTGACTGCCCTGACGCTCCAGGAGAGGAGGGAGAATAGAGAAGTGCACTCATCAATCATCACAACACCAGCCAGTGCTGGGAAGAAAGTACAGGAGGCTGCTGGAGCCCGGGGATCAGGAAGCCCTCTCTGAAGAGATGACATTTGACCTACGACCTGGACCCCGAGAAGAAACCCACAGGAAGACTGGGGGAAAGTGCTCCGCACAGCGGGCTCAAACACAAGGCCCTGAGAGGGGAGGACCAGATGAGTCCGAGGAGCAGCAGGAAGTCCGGGGTGGCTGGAGCATCAGAGAGAAGAGACAGCTGGGCAGGTGGGGCAGGGGACAGTTCACATGGGACCCAGGGCCTTGTGGTCACGGTTAGCAGTGTGGCCTTGATTCTCAGTCACATCACAAATCATGGAGGCTTTAAGCTGAAAAGTCACATTGGCTGATTTGTACAGGGTGGGGACAAAAGCAGGCTTACACTTGTGAGAACACAAAAACCGTTTATTCTTGCATTTTTATTAGTGTATCATTGCCATAGGAACAACTGTAAACCTACTTTGGCCACACCCTATATATTTTAAAAAATATGTTTTATTGATTTTTTTACAGAGAGGAAGGGAGATAGATAGAGAGCTAGAAATATCGATGAGGGAGAAACATTGATCAGCTGCCTCCTGCACAACCCCTACTGGGGATGTGCCCGCAAACAAGGTACATGCCCTTGACTGGAATCAAACCCGGGACCCTTCAGTCTGCAGGCTGATGCTCTATCCACTGAGCCAAACCAGTTTCAGCACATACACACCCTATATTTCTAAAAATTATTGCTTTATCTTATAATGGGAGACCCAGTAGAAGCCCAGAGGAGAAAGAGGGACTTCAGGAGGAGATGGTGTAAATGGGGGTGGGGGAGAGTCAGAGCTGGGTTAGGAATTTAGAGGTAGGCTCCCAAAGCTGAGCACTCTGCAGACTGGATGAGGGGCTGAGGGGATGAAAGGAACCAGGCGAGCGGCTCCACCGCTTTTGGCTTACCAAGTGTGTGGGCTGTGCTGCCAACCTCTGAAAAGGGGAAAGGGGGGCTGGGGAGGAGAGGGTAAGGGAATAGGGAAGGGTGTATGCAGTTTTGAACATGCTAAGTTTGAAATTCCTACTTAGGTAGGCAAGTGGGTGTGCCATGTCACTAATTGGACACATGCCTACAGTCTAGCCCACATGGCTGAGTAAAACATCTGGGAGCGTCAGGACGTCAATAGTAACGAAGGCTCTGGGGTGGGACATACCTGCCAGGTGGAAAAGGAGTGAGAGAGAGAAAGAGAACCAGGTCAAATGCCAGCAGATTCGAAAAGTATGCGATCAAAAAAGATTTTTAATTGAGGTATAATTGACAGATAATAGTTTCAGGTGTACAATATGATTCGTTATCTGTATATATTATGAAGGGATCATCAGCATGAGTCTATTTAAAATCCATACACCTATTACTATACATAGCTATAGTTTTTTTCTTCTTGTGATTAGGATTTTTAAGATCTACATTCGAATATAGAATGCAGTATTGGTAGTAACTATAGTGGCCATGCCAGACATTGCATATCCAGGACTTAATCTTGTAACTTGAAGTTTGTACCTTTTGACTCCCTTCAACCATTTCATCACCCCTTTAACCTCCCCCCTCTGGCAGCCACCACTTTGTTTTCTGCATCTATGACTCTGGGTTTGTGCTTTTTTTTTTGTTTTTAAGATTCCACCTATAAGTGGCATCTTATGGTGTTTGCCTTTCTCTGTCTGATTTATTTCACTTATATAAAACCTTCTAAGTTCATCCATTTGTTTGCAAATTTCAGGATTTCCTTCTTTTTATAGATACATAACATTTGTGTGTATGTGTGTGTGTGTGTGTGTGTGTGTGTGTGTGTAAGTGTAAGTGTGTCTCACATTTTCTTATCGATCCATCCGTCCATCGATGGAAATTTAGGTTGTTTCCATATCATGGCTATTGTAAATAAGGCTGCAATGAGCCTGAGGGTGCAGCTCTCTTTTCGAGTTAGTGTTTTTGTTTCCTTTGGACAAATACCCAGATATGGAGTTGTTGGATAAGAAAGATGGATTTTTGCAGTTAGTTTGTTTTCATACCAGAATTAATAGAATTTGTTTATATGCTAATACAAATAATCTAAGAGAAAAAAACAACAACATGGATTTTGCAGAATGGGGAGAGAATAAGATAGAGCAAAGTCTTTGCAAAAGAGAAAGGAAACTGAGTCTGGCCTGTATGGGTGCTGGATGGTGAGGAAGTACTCTCAAGGACTAGATGGCAACAAGATATTCTCACAAATTTCATGATGTAAGTAGGAAAGAAACACACAAAATAAATACAGACATGTCAAGCTTCCGCCACCCCACCCCTCCTGATTGCAAAAAAGGATTACACAGGTCATGATAGATTTAGGAGCACCAAACAGGACAGGATGGTGGCTCTGAAATGTGGGATGAAGGAATGTAGATTGAAATGGACCTTGTGAATAAGGAGTTGGGTCTGATAGAGAGGAGAGCAGGGCACCTTTAAAAAGGTAGGGCGTGGCCAAGTGCTCAACCTTGGATGAATGGATAAAAAAGCTGTGGTACCTTTACAGTGGAACACTACTCTGCCATAAAAAAGAGGGAAATGTTAGTCTTTGTAACATCTTGGGTGGACCTGGAGAGTATTATGCTAAGACAGTGGTCGGCAAACTCATTAGTCAACAGAGCCAAATATCAACAGTACAATGATTGAAATTTTTTTTAAGAGCCAAATTTTTAAAACTTAAACTTCTAGCACTACTTCTTCAAAATAGACTCGCACAGGCTGTGGTATCTTGTGGAAGAGCCACACTCAAGGGGCCAAAGAGCCCCATGTGGCTCAAGAGCCACAGTTTGCCGACCACTGTGCTAAGGAAAATAGGCCAGTCAGAGAAAAATGAGTGCCATATGGTTTCACTCATAAGTGGAATTTAATGAACAACCTGATCTACCAAGCAAAATAGAGACAGACTCATAGATAGAAAGCAGGCAGACAGCTCAGGTGGGGAGGGGGAGTTGGTGGGAGAGGGGGAATTGAGCAAAAAAGAAAGAAAAGGAGAACTCATGGAATGGACAACAGTACGGTGATTGTGTGGCATGGGGGTCAGGGGGGTGTAGGGCATAGAGGGGATAGTGATGGGAAAAATAAAATAAGATACATTTTTAAAAGGTAGGGAGAGGGTAGTAATATTCATGCTTGGTGCATATTGACAGATTCTAGTTGATATTTTTTTCTAAGTTCTGAATTTTTTTTTGAATGGTCAAATAAAACATGTGCCCCTTTTAAGTGACATTTTGACACATCTTAAAATGTTTTATGAGTAATGGCTCCTGTTGATCCCCAGCAAGAAAAAGCCTCATTGAACATAAGGATTCCTCTGCTGGCTTTTGGAAAAGTGTTCAGAGAAGCTGAAGGAGTCTAAGCCCAGTTTGGCCCTTCTTTCACAATGTTTTCTGACTAGCTTAGTTCCTTGCCACCAAGACCTTGAACAGTCACCCACTGACTCTGAATTCAATTTCTCTGTCTGTGGATAGAGAAAATTAGATTGTTGTAAGGATTGAATGAGTTAATTGCCTAGAGCTGTGCCTGGCACATAGTGTGAGCTATCATTATTATTATTACCAAAAGAAAACCAAAAACCCACATTTTCATTTTTAAAAATCTAAAACATATGCATAAACCAAGAAAATATAAAAATCACATAGAACCTCACTATCCTATGTTCTATATTTGTATATTTTACTGTGTACTCTTTTGTACCTGGTTTTAAAAATTTAACCTATTTTTATTTAAAATATTATTGAGTAACTAAGAGGTTAAATAATTTGCATGAGGTCATAAAATAGAAAGCAGTGGCAACAGAATTTACACTCAGATTTTTTGAACTTGTTGAGTGATTATTGCTGTGCTGGTAATTATAGCAACTGAGAAAGAAGGGAGGAGAAAAATGAGTAATGGGGCCAGAGTATAGTTAGTCCTTAAATTTTGAAAGGCAAAACATGTACAAAAGGATGAACTTCATGATGAGATTCACTAAATTCAGAATTTAAAAAATACACACACGTGTGTGCGTGTGTGTGCAAATATATATATATATATATATATATATATATATATATATATATATGTGTGTGTGTTTTTTTTACTGGTTGATATCTTCTTTTAAGAAGACTGCTTATTTCATGAAGCTATGTGATTTCCATCTAATTTGTTTTCTCTCAGAAGTACACATTTTTAAAAAATCATGGAATATATCAGATTGACAAAAATATAAAAATAGTAATTTCATGAATATGGGCATTTTGTTATATTGCAATTGTATACACCTTTCTGGTGAAATGTTTAAAAATGTAAATAATGCATATATCCATTAATAATGGAATAATAAAATTATGGTGAATCCACACAAATGAGTTTGAAGCAGCCACTAGAAAGTTACAAAGGTACATATTTATTTAATGACATGTATTAAATGTGGGAAAAACAGTAATTGAGCAGTATAATAGTATTGTCATCTTTTAAAAATATATTTAATTATTTTTCTATGTCCATAGACATAAACTTTAGAAAGATGTGGTCCAAAGTATCTGGTTAGTGGTATTTCAAATGATTTTTTTCTTTAATTTTCACTATTGTACATTTTATGGGCTATTTTCCTACAAGGAAGTATTAAATTGCTTAAGTTTTAAAAATGAAAAGGTAATACCTTTCTTAATATTTATTGATTTCAGGGAGGAAGGTCAATATTTATTAATATATAATACTCATATATTAATACCTTTCTTAATATTTATTGATTTCAGGGAGAGAGAGAGAACATCAATGATGAGAGAGAATCATTGATCTGCTGGCTGCCTCCTGCAACCCAGGCATGTGCCCTGACCTATGAACCTTCTCCTGGTTCATAGGTCAATGCTCAACCCCTAAGCTATGCTGGCAGGGTGGAAAGATAACGCTTTTAAAGTGAAAGGAGGAAGCTCATTTTTGGTGACACTTCCACTGCCCTTTATCCCTGGAGTGGGGCGGAGAACACAGTGTTTGATTCCTTTGCTCTGTGTGGGAGGCAATGCAGAAACAGCTTTTAAGCAGGTAAATACCTGATACTCAGATAGATAGTAACATGGAGGGCTAGAACGTGTGCCTCCTTCAGATTGGAGCCTGCAGAAAACACGGAGCGTGGTGGTTTGATAAATATGCAGAAAAACATTAACCTGAGACAGGAGTGGTGTTTCCTGACCAGCAGGTGCAAAGCAGATGACTCAGGAGGAGACAGGAGAGGAGCAGGAGGGAAGGTGCCCTGCGGGGAGAGGAGGAAAAGGGAGGGAGCGGCTGGCACAGATGGGGAGATCCGATCTGCTACCATCTGCAAGAGCTGCTCTGACACCTGAGACAGAAGGTGACATTGAGATTTCACAAGGGTTGGACAGGTGTGCGAAAACCAGCGAATGTATTACCAGGGGACACTATCCTTTTTGGTTCCTTTATGTTTCTCTGAAAATCAGCTAGAAAAAGGTAGTTAAAAAAAAAAAAGAATGAGAATGTCTTTCTAAATAGAGGTAATCAGATGGGCTTTAAAGAAAAGATATAAATATTCAGAATTATATGAGAAATAGCCATTTCTCTCCCCAGTTTCAGGACACGTAGAGTGTCTGTGATAGCTCCCATAGGGCTTTTGCCAGCCTCTCTGAACGCTCTCATGACTCCAGCACAGTTGATCTCTGTCAGGTTCCCCTGACTTTCTGACAACCAAGCCTACTGGTTTTTCCCCTCAGTTTCCCTGCTCAGCTTCTGCTGGTATCTCCTCATCAAACTTCCTCCTTGTTTATCACCTACTTACATGGTTTGCTGTTTGCTTTACTCTGTTTCCCCCCTCTTCCCTTCTCCCTCAGTTCATCCTGTACAGTTAATGTTCCCACTCACCACCTAGACGTACATCCAAACACTTTGGCCCTGGTATTCCACCCTGTGTTTCATGACTTGCCTCCTACCACCTCAAGATGCCGCTCTTCTCTGGTTGCAAAGTCTACTGCCTCTCCCTGCACAAACCTTGCAGTTCCTTAATTCCATTCATTCCATCAGAAGCTAAAGGCCTGCCATGAGCAAGACAGGAAGCTGAGCCCTCCAAGGAATGCAGACATGCCCATGGAGATCAGATGGAACGGGCCCTGCCACCACTGCTTCCTAATTATGTGACCCGATGCAATTTACCTAAGCCCCTGGTTCCTCGGTTTTCTTATCTGTAATCTGTAATCTCACTCTCCTCATAGTGAAGTTCATTATTATAATAATTAAATGCTATGAGGTGTCTAGCCGACAGCCAGGCAAATAGTAAGTACTGAAGAATTGGTAGTTCCCTTCCGAACACCACTTCATTTCCCAAAGAACTTAAAACGTTCTAGCAGATGCGATGTAATAAGTGGTGAGAGTAATGTAAACAAGAACACTAGGAGTCCAGAGAAGACAGAGCACAGAAAAATGAGTAGGCTGATCTTACAAGATAGACTATCCAGAAATGACTGGGTAGGAGTTTCCTATAGGAATGAGTAATATAACTAAAGGGTCAGTCATGCGAAAAGGCCAAGAAGGGAAAGTCCTTACCTACACTGGATGTTCATCTAAAGTTCCTAGCTCGGTGGCACTGTCCTCGCCACTCTGCTTAATATTGCTCCCTCTGCATTCCCGTTGCTCCCAACGCCTCACCCTGCAACATGTTTCTTATATCACTCACCACCACACCACGCATTTATTTACCTTGTCCATTGTGTATGTTCTCAAAAGAATTGAATCTCTTCAAAGGCAGGTGTGTGTGTGTGTGTGTGTGTGTGTGTGTGTGTGTGTGTGTGTGTGTGTTCACTGTGGTTTTCCCATTACCTAATGGGATAGACACCAGCGATCATGGTCAACTCTCTGGATCAGGATTATGTGATGTGGAAGTCCAGGAAGTTCTGGAGGATAGGAACACTAATCTCATACAGGTTGAAGACAGATTTGAGAGGGAGAGAGATGGGGAACCAACCATTGCAGTGGCCCAGGGACTAGGAGAAGAAAGCCTCTGCTAGGTGATTGTTATAAATATAAATAGGGACAGCAAACATTCCAGCGGAGTTACCTAAACGTCATTGTTTCAACATCAATCAAAGGCTGGAAAGCATACCTTAGACCACACATGTCAAACACAAGGCCCGCGGGCCAAATCCAGCCCGCCAGGCCTTGCAATGTGGCCCGCACCGCGCTGTCATCACTGCACTCCGCTGTCAGTTTATGACATTGTCAGTTTATGACTGTTCAGTAAACCATTCGGCCTGCGATTTAGGCTGGATTTTAGATTTTGGCCCCTTCTCTGATTGAGTTCGACACCCCTACCTTAGACAAAGGAAGTAACGCTTTAGGCTGCCATCCAAGAGAAGTAAGTAAATGTATCTGTTCTGAATGTACTGATAGGAAAATATAACCAATTGCAAGGAGTACATATAGTATGATTCCATTTATATAAATATGTATGTAAATATATGTGTGTTGACACATTAAATTTATCTGAAAAGCACACACCAGACTCTTAACACATACGGAATGGCATTAGGGTAGGTACCAACAGGTTTTTACTACAATATCACACAATTCTGTTATGTTTGGTTAATTTTCTGTAAGCATGTATTACTTTACATTAAAATAGTTTAAAATTAATAATTTAAATGACTCGGGCTGTATAAAGGAAATAATCAAGAATATACTTCTGAACTATCAGTTATTTAAAATGTCACCTAAAATCTCTTGTCACAAAACATGTGCATGAAACTGTATGCATTTGGACTAAAAATCTGACCCTTAACTCAAAAACAGTAACGACACAAATGAATTTGGGAAGGCATGATCCAGAGTCAGAGACCCTTTTATTTCAAACTGTCGCACTCCAGTTTAAGAGTCAGAAAGCATTTCCTAATTAATGAGTGAGGAAGACATTAATAATTCATGCCATGAAATCTCTTGGGAGAGGGTTAAAGTTTAAAACCATGACTCTTGAGCTCACAGTTACACTAAAATTTATTTCATAGTTTATAAGCCATTTAAAAGTATGGTTGTGATGGCCAAAGAGATAAAAATTAAATTAATAATAAATATGGCATTAAAAACATGTTGCTTTGAAGAAAGCTTTTCATAGTTCTTTTTAAAAAAATGATTTTCTGAATATGCAATCCAAGTAAAAATGGTATGAACCAATTTCTATTTCAAAATAAGACTATGATATTGTTTAAAAATAAAGAACATTACCCTTTGACGCAATTATAGATACTACTTGCATCTTAACTTTATTATTATTTGTAACTCTCCTAGGTACCAGTTCAACAGATTCTGACAGTGAAAGTTTAGCTTTCATATCGAAACCTGGAGCAATGCCACAGTAAGTGCTTATAATTTACTCAATTATATAGCAAAGAACAGCAGCAGAATTGGGGTAGGAAGCCACCAGTGTTTTTTCAGAAAAACTGATGTCAATCAAAGATCAAATACTTGAACTTGGAATGTCATTTTTAACTTAGGAATTTGAATTTGGAAGTCTGCATTTCATCATTGATATGCAAAAAATCTAACCATAGATAATGTTAGTTTCAAAGACAACTAGCCAGTTATAAGTTTATGGCAAGAGCAGTCATGTTGAGAGAAAATGTATTAAATCACTATTACAAATAAATGTATTTATATAAATTGGAAAATATTTCATTAGGCCAGCAATGTGTTTCCATTTAAATAAAGTCTATTTCTAGCTAGATTGTGTCATGAAAATCTTAAAATTTATTTACTTCTTCCTACAAAGACATGGATTCTTAGTAAAATGTTGGTATCTTAATTATTTCTCAAAAAATCAAAATCTTCAACAGTTTTGTAGAAAACTCTATGAATATGCAGACAGTGTCAAATTCTTTTGATCTGCTGGTATATACATAACAATTATATCCACTCGATGTCAAATCGTCACCAAATACTAATGCTGAATGGGCCTTAATAAGATCCTATATGTATTCTACCACCTCTCATTTCAGAGAAGGATCAGGTTGAGTGAAGTTACATGGCTCGCTTGGAACTCCACAGCCAACAACCTAACAAAACTTGGTCTAGAAACCAATTCTTCTTAACCTTTGTCTACATCTCACTAACTTCCATGCACTACAAAAAGACAAAAATTTTAAGACACTCTCAACTTCACAAAATTAGAATCAGAACAAAGAACAGCTGCTAGACTTTAAAAAAAGACAACCATAACTTTGGATTAAATATAGAACCTTAATCCTAAAGATTTCAAATATCTTCCTACTCCTAAAGATTAGACTTTTTCTGAGCATTGTCTTTGCAGATTCTCAAGTTCAACACCTTAGGTTCACTGATAATGGCTGTGTTACATACAGCTACTCTTCTTCTATCCATGTGTTTATTTTGCTAATATCTATAAGGTTCGTTCTCTGCATATACTGGCTATTGTAGCCCTTCCCATTTCTGAAGCACGTAACAGTTGAAGTGGATTAAGTACACAAAAAGAAACTGGGCTATTCTGTGGAAATGTTTTAAAGAGTAATGCCTGCTTTTTACAAGAATTCTAGCAGAACACTTGCCTCCCTATTTTCCAGGGCTCAGAAGAAAACAACGTCCGTTTCCCTGACAATAGGATCCTCATCTCCAAAGACAGGAGTGACCACAGCTGTGATTCAGCCACTCTCTGTCCCTGTTCAGCAGGTGAGTATGCCTAGGACCAGGGCCCACAGGCAGTGGAACTCATTGGAAGACTTCTTGCTTAAAGAATATAGCTTTAGCCGAAACTGGTTTGGCTCAGTGATAGAGCATCGGTCTGTGGACTGAAAGGTCCCAGGTTCGATTCTGGTCAAGGGCATGTACATTGGTTGTGGGCCCATACCCGGTAGGGGGTGTGCAAGAGGCAGCTGGTCGATGTTTCTCTCTCATTGACATTTCTAGCTCTCTATCCCTCTCTCCTCCTCTCTGTAAAAAAAAAACAACAACAATAAAATATATTTTTTTTTTTAAAAAAAAGAATATAGCTTTAATTTTACTAGTCTGCCCCTTGAAATAGTTTCTAAGTGGAAATACAGTGGGAGGGTGGGAGTGGGGAGAAAATTCTAGGTAAAGGTCTTCCTTTTAATCCACTAAAAATAATTTTAACCAAGGCCACACCAGCAGTTAGTCAGCACCTGCATTTCCATTAGAACTTCCCTTTTTAGTAGCCAGTAATCTGCTAAAATGATACCTGTTTTATTTACGACTATTACAATTTGATTATCCCCCCTCATATGTGCTCTCTTCCTTTCAGCTAAATTTATTATTTCACTTAAACAAATGAGTAGACAAGAGAAGTCTACATACCAACACAGGTATTCATTGTCATCCTCTAAGCACTAAACAGATAATAAAAATTTCAAATTTGACTTTACCATGCATTTTTATCTTTCTTTTATTATGAATATTGAGACAGTGTTAAATTCTTTTGATCTGCGGTATTTACAACTTTGATGAAGTTGTCAGGCTGCTTTATCCAGGAAAGAATAACAATACTAATGCCTGGAAAGAAACTGTAATGAGTTTATTTTGCAAACACAAACAACATGAATTCTTTAAGTAATATTGAAATCTAAACATTTTTAAGTTAAATGTATGTTACTTTGCCTTTGTGCTATGATGATTACCTTTAAATACAGCACTCATAAAAGCTTCCCCCAATACCCTGAACTGTAAACTCATTCCTTACACGTCTGTTAGGTATGTTTTGTGAAGATGACCGTGCACTCAGAAGTATTTTAGTAATTACAGGTGTGTGACTTACACTCTGTGATATGTAGAGTATGCAGGCACTAGAGAAAAGACCTTTGAGTTGAAAAGAACCCATCAATATAAGTTACTTGGAAGTGGCATATAGGGTAGGTATTTCCTTTAAACCCCTAAACTAGAATGGAATTTATAGAAATATTTCTGATTAAATCAGTGAGGTGTTTTGTGTGGGTTTTTTTTTTTTTATGTTTACGTATTTAATGAATGCTTTGCACTGTGCTAGGCATTTTACAACAGAAAAAAAAAAAAAAAAACGTATCACCAGCTCCATTCACAGTTTATACGCTGTGCATGGGAACGGGAATGGGAAATATACACATGAAACACTTCTCAGAGATGAAAGACTGTATTAAGGTGTAACAGGGAAGCCTAGAAGCAGAAAGACACACATACATCTAAATGAGTAGGTATCATCATAATGTAAGCCGCACATTTAAATGGTTTAAATTTTACAGGAACACTGAATGGGAGGTAATATATCCCACTTGTCTAGTTGGGAGAATGAAATGCTCAAAGAAACTCCATTGCTTTATTATAGGCAAAGTGATGTAAAGCTTAAAAATGCCCTGAATTCATATTGCCTGGGTTTGAATCCCAGTTCTAACACTTACTAGCTAAGATATCTTGCACAAGTAATATAACCTTTCTTTATCTATTTTTATTACCCATTAATTGAAGGTAATATCTCAAAGGATGGTCATGAGGATTCATTGAGTTAGTTTCCATATAACTCTTAGAACAATGCCTGCCACAGACTAAATACTTTGAGTGTTCATATATTCTTTGCACATAAAAAGACAGTTAAAAGCGAGACTTCAATCTCCTAAATAACAGCCTATAACAGCCTTACAAGGATAATGAGTAAGGCTCATTGCCACCATCCTAGCCTCTCTACCACTCTGCCAGCATTCTCCATGATGTCCGGTGGCATTCTTGGGCATATAATACCAGATCACTAATGGTTAAAAAACTATGAACCATTTATATAGAAGTGAATGAATCCAGAGTGCTTGAAAATTCATGACTTGGGCACAAGGAAATATTTTCCATTCACTACCCTGAAATCCTTTTATTTTCCCAGAGATGAGCACCATTCAGTAATTGTTTCAGCATCTTTGTTTTTTTGAACATCAAGAAAAAAAAGGATATATTTTTTTCTTCATTTCCTATAATCCTTATCTATACCAAAAAGGAATACAAGTTAAAAATAAGACAGGTAGATGTTTGGTTATTTATCTTCCAATTCCAGTAACATGTGCTCTTGATTCAATGAATCCAGACTATATTAAAATATATATAATGTCTATAAGAGCTTGTAAAAAGACCCTTGTAGAAGTCCCACACACAGAAATCCATTTGGTAATAGCATTTTAAAGTGTGTGGATCCCTAAGGAACCACGGGACTCTTGCCTTGAATGTCCTTTTGAACAGAGAAGAGTAACAGATGTGCAACGAGGAAGCAGACAATGTCTGTGCTGTAAGAGTAGATCAGCAAAATGATATATGGAGAGACTTGCATCCACTCGTTTCATTCATGTGGAGCGACCTTCATAGTGAGCCCTATCTTTTCAGCAATTTATATATTTAGAATTTGATCCATGTGTCTCTGCTTTTTCAGGTTCACAGTCCAACCTCGTATCTCTGCAGACCTGATGGAACCACTTCTGCCTACTTTCCTCCTGTTTTTACAAAGGTCTGACATCTGCGAGTCTCATTCTCTGTATTTGCTTTGGTGCTCAAATTTCACTCACATGTGGCTTTGTGCAGCATCTTTAAAAAGTAAAGGAATAGATCAGTAGACTGATTATCATGGTTACCTTTGGGACTCAGATATTTACTGAATGAGGGTTATGTGAATATAATCTTATAAAGGGTCCAACTAATGTGGGCATGGTCAGGGGCCTGATAGGGGTCAAAGTAGAGTGGGAAAGCCAAGACAGAAAAAAACTAGACAAAATCCCATCTAGGATATTGCTTGGGAAAACCAGCTAGCTTTATAGAAATTTTTTTTAATGACTTTCAGCTTGTTCTAAGTTGGTGTTTTGCATTGCCACTGTGAATGACATCCATTTCATTGGACAACTGCTCAACTCAGAAATGGTACCAAGCATTTCTTCTTCCTCTCCCTCTCCCCAACCTTCAATGGACAGATAGTGCCAGGCCTGCAGACTGGTAGGCTAAAGAAGTCATGACTCCCAGATTAATCTATAAATGTAATGCAAATCTACTAAAATTCCAGTGGGTTTCTTGTGTTTATTTGTTTAATACTGAACTTGGCAATTTGATTCTAAAAGTTTGGTGGAAGAGACATGACTAAGACTTGCCAAGACACACTCCTGAAGAAGGAAAACAAGATGGTGTTATGGAAGGGGTGAGATTCGCCCTTGGGGACAGCACAGCTTCCTCAGTGTAGACCCCTGGGATAGTGTGGAGCTGGCACAAGGCTAAGCAAATTGACAAGTAGTCAGAATAGTAGCCCACTCCGATACCTATAGAAACCTGCAGACCACCAGGTGAAGAATGAATTCTTCAGCAGAGAAGAAAAATCCTAAACTCGATTTCTACCTCACACTTTTCACAAAGCTCAGTGCCAAGTAAACTAAAGACAAACATGACAAGCAAATCGAGAAAACTCCCGTGAGGCAGTAGAGCAGAGCATTTTCATTTTCCTCCTATAAGGAGTGATTTTTATTTTTTCCTTTGAAGCCAGCCCACGTCCAGCTTTATTAAGGATCTTTTCATAAACAGACCAACAGACCATTTACTGTAGAACACAGACAACAAATGATAATCGCTGGCAACAACTTTGAAAGTCCCCTCCTGGATAAACTACCAAAAGAGGGGGCGGGGGTCGTGTAAACCCGTGTCACTGTAAACAGCCAGTGAAGTCGTCCTTTGATGCTCAGAACAAGAAAGGTTTGTGGAGGGTGGACGTCCACATTTACATGCCGTTTAAGAGTTTTCCCCAAGGAGCTTTACGAGACCATCCCCAGAAAATCCCTGTTTCCTGATGGATTCTTGCCTGGGACATGGTTGATTTGGGAGTATCAGGGATCAACACATCCCTCAGTTTAAGCAAATAAAGTCCATGCTGGTGGCCTCAGAGGAAGAAAGGAGATTGGAAGATTCTGCTTTCCTTCGCCACAGAGGCCTGGCATGTGGAGATGTTACCGAATTCCTCCTGGGCCCTGGGGGCAATCCTCACACACTAGACACAACACTGTTCTGTGCCATCCAGCCCCTGAGACATAGACATCCTATTAGTGTTGTTTCTCGCTTTCCAAAAAGAGAAGCATGCAGCATTCTACATCAGCTTCATGAAAAGAAAAACAACATTTTTACTGAGGTTGATTGATTTTATTATTTTTTTTAATCTCAAACTGTAGAGTAACTGGAAGCTGAGAGCACACCTCACTGGGCATTCCTAGGGACCCCACTTCCTGTGTCTGGACTGGGGACCATCTGTTTTCCACCTGTTGTTTCATTCCTCGTTTGTATCTGCTTTTCTTGCCCTTTGCCTTTGTGCAGTGTCTCTTCCCTGCTTTGCAGGGTTCCTTGTGGGCCTGGGCTGTGATGATTGGAGAGGCGGGTTTAGAAGCTAAATCTGCCCATCTCTATAAGTCAAGCCAGCCTTTGCTTTGTTGACAGCAGCATCTTCTTCAGCTTTCTCTTGATGGTTGACAGCGGACAGCAGGTGGGCTTTGCCAGTCCAATGGCGGGCCTCCTTCTGTATTCTCTTACTGCTCTGGGAAAACGGTCCCTGGGTTCGCAGCCAGCACCTCTGCCTTTGGGCCACTGTGCTTCGCTGGAGCCACAGAACTGGTGTGGCTGTGGGACTGAGTAGCAGGGACACACATGAGGCCAGGAGAGCAACTAGCTCTGCATGGCATTTCTTCCCACATAGATCCCTCAGAGGAATCACAGTGTCACGTGGACTTGATTTATGTCCAGAGATGTTCTATATGGACCCTAAAACACCAAGAGTCCCAAATTCTACCCTGAATGGATAATCCAGATTGCCAAGTGCAACCTTAAAGGTTGGCGCTCATCTCCCTCAGGGCTCTGCTTCATGCTCCTGCGAGTTCTCCTAATGGCTAACTGTGTTTAGCTGGGGCTTTTGCCAAGATAAAAACGTTTGCTCCAGGAGGAGCCAAATTGTAATCTTGGAATAACGATGGCATTTTGACTGCTTAAGGTCCTTGGCATCCACCCATCCCGTTTCCTACATCTCTGACTTTCTAACGTTCAAACAAAACACACAGTCCTAGGGATAAATCAGTCTCCTTTGGTGTCCGTAAGCTCACACATGAAAAATATTTGGGTACCTCTTGTAATCTCCTGTGAATGGCTTCCTGGACAAGCCTGGAGGAGGGGGGTGGGGGTGATTAATCCACACCAGCTGAGGCCTGAGAGCCACACTTTCCCTCAATGGTGCACTCAGCTGTTTCTGGACCCAACAAGAAAGTAAGAGTCAATCTAAAACCAAAAATTTTCTACAAGTAAAAATCAGGTGGGAAAAAGAACGAAATCAGAAATAGCTAATAATCTTAACATTTACACTTGAAGACATTCTTAACCACCAACATGCTTATCAAATGCCTTCTCAGACTTCACTGTAGACTTTGAGTTCTTTTGCCAACAGCATGACTTTGAGGATGTCCATAGCGCTTTAGCACCGAAGGCCATTTGCTGCAGGATAGGGTTTTCCCAGCACTGGATTTGTTGTGTTTTCAAATAATTCAAAAACTAAACTAACAAAACAAACTAATAAAAAAGACACACACGCTCATGTGAATGTGTTTGCTTTTGGTCTATGTACAGGTGAACTACTTTATTGCATTTAAATTATTTTAAGTCTTCTACAGACTCTGTATCAGAGCCAATGCTCTTTAGTCAGAAGTTTAAATAGTCAAAATGTAAGTGATACAGGAGAAGGAAGGTCAAGAGAGGACATACGTAAGCGAAATAGTAATCTTTTGATATTTAATAACAAGTATATGAAAGCTTTCCCTCTTTGTCTCGATGAAGCCAAATTAATCTCTAATCCGTTGGGTTGTAAAAATTTATTGGTCTGGAGTTGGAGTGGATGGGGGCCCGCAAGGATAATAGTAAGGGGGTGGAATTGAAGGTCAAGAAGATAAAAAGGCTGCCTTTTTAAACATTTTACTCAGCACGTCAAAATGAGAAAATACCAAAGCCCCTCATCTTCATCAGCCTGACAGAGGGAACCAGTTGGGCAGAGATGGCGGGGGAGTACATGAAAAGGTTGGCGCATGGGAAAACGAATGTGTGTCTCTTTTTTCTCATCCTGTCTGGTTTTCATAGGAATCTACATTCCTAGGGTGTGTGATTGCTTTAAGAAGTTTACATTCCTACCAGCTTCCTCTTACATGTTAGTAGGAAAAGGTAACAATTGTCACCGTAAAATTCCCTAAGTCCAAAAGAGTCCATACTCTTGCAGACCAGTCCATGCTAATTTCATTGTATGGAGATGAGGAAAAGCTGATAATAATGAATGGATTTAAAGCTCTTTATCCTCATCTGAGTCAATGAAAATTTTTTATGATGCAAGTTGTTTTGTTTTGTTTTCCCTCTACGCGATTTGGAAGTTGTATTCTCTGTTGTGAGATTGTGTAAAACCGCACCAAAGTTGATGGTCAGCGTTTTTCTCTAATTTCAGGAACTGCAAAACATAGCGGCCTCCGAGGGCCAGGTGGTGGTGCTGGAGTGCCGGGTGCGAGGAGCGCCCCCTCTGCAGGTCAAGTGGTTCCGACAAGGGAGTGAGATCCAGGACTCTCCAGACTTCCGAATTCTACAGAAAAGTAAGGAGAGGTGCCCCATCTCCCAAATCCAACTGCCGTCTTCCCTCTAGCTTTAGAAATAGCAAGGGCTTAGCTGTTTTATTTATTTATTTATTTATTTATTTATTTATTTATTTATTTATAATCCTTAATCAAGGGTATTTTTTCCATTGATTTTTAGAGAGAGGGGGAGGGAAGGGGAGAGACAGAGAGAAACATCTATGTGAGAGAGACACATCAATTAAATTAGTTGCCTTCTGCTTGCCCCCGATCAGGGTCAGGAGCCTGCAACTGAGGAACGTGCCCTTGACCAGAACAGAACCTGAGACCCTTCAGTCTGTAGGCCAGCGCTCTACTCAATGAGCCAACCTGGCTAGGGAAAGGGTTTAGTCATTTAGATGAACTGACTTCTGTTTTCCAAGAGAGTGAGACCAGATACTCTGCAAATGTAAGGCGCCCAGTAAATTAAAGCTAAACTGCTCACTAGCGGACCCTTTTAATACTCTGATGAAAGTTGTATGTTCTTTCTTTAAAAAAAAAAAAAAAAAAAAAAAAGACATACATTTGGGCTCAAAGTTGGGCAAATAATTTTAAAAGGCTTACAAGCTTCTGTAAGACCTTCTATGAACTTCAGTTTAAATAACTCCCGAGTGTAAGCTGTTACTGGAATTTGAGTTTTTGTATTTGTAGAAATATAAATTGATCTATCACTTTATTGCCCTGCTGATATGGAGTTTGTCTATAACGTTTCAGCAGACATGCCCTAGACGAGGTAATAGGAAAAGAGAGGTAGGTTTATTATTAAATGGAACCCTATTCTAATAAAACATTCTTTTTTTTTTTTTTTTTTCTCGTGTGGCAAACAGAACCTCGATCTACCGCTGAACCTGGTAAGAAGCTTTTTTCTATGTTTTCCCCTTTGGTAACGTATCTTTGGGGTCTCAATAGTTCTTTGTGTCTGTTTCAAAGCCATAAGCAGAACAATGTTTTTGCAGTTCCCTGGAAATGTGAAACCCCCTTAAAGACAATATCTTCTTTATCGTGGGGTCTGTACACTGCGTTTTACATCAACTTCTTTATTAGTAAAACATTAGGTTCCATTCAGACAAGAAGGTCAAGCTCAGTGACTTAAGGCTTTTTAAAAACACAGTCTTTTAGACTCCGAAAGCCCACTAAGCTAATGTTGGAAAAACATCCTCCTAAGACTCCCGTAGACAAGACCAGCCGGCTGCATACTTCTGCTGACCAGACTCGCCAGCAGCCAGACTCCCCGGCATAGAAGTGAGTCTCGCATGAGAGCAGCCCTGAGATAGAAGCAGCACGGACCGCCAGGCATTGCTCATTGATGTGCCCGAAGCCATAAAAGTTTACTATCCTACAAGCATGAAGAAAGTCATCTTGCCCTAGCATCTCGCTTAATTACTGGGTCATTTGACCTCATCTGAGTGCTATGTTACCCAGAAGCATCGGGTCCAACTTTTCTCTGGCCTCATACTTTTTTATATAATTTTTGACTCCTCATGGGCTAACGTGATCTTTGTAGAGGGAACAGAAACGTTTGCCAAGGTGTTTCCTAGGGCAGCCTCCTTGGGACCCCTTTCTTTGGTATTTGGTAAAAGTCACTGCTTTTACCCCTTGCCATAGGGTAGACAATCACACGTGTGCCTCCGCTTCAGCATCAGGCAGATCCTTTTGGGATCCCTCACCCGAGCCTGCCCCTTCTTTGAGAGCTCGGAGGTTTGCTGTGGGCTGCTGCATTTCAGGTTACTGTGCTCAGCCCTGGACCTCTGAGTGTTGGGTCATTGAAAGCAGAGTGTGATCCTATGAGAGTCCATAGTTTAAGGGATGCTAAGTAGCACCCTTGGGCAACAGCTGGAGTTGATCTGCTGCTTTCTTGTCATACGTTACAATTAGAGCTTAAATGTGTCCTCAGCACATCAAATACTGTAGTCCCCTTCCAAACCATGGAAATACACAGCTTTGTGTTTTGTCTGTGGATACGTCTTTGTGTAGAATGGCATAATGTCGGTTCCCTTATCCATGACACTTCTGAGACTCAACCTACTGCATGAGCTCATATGGAAATCCTATTGCATTTACTACTGAGGGAGAGGGAGAGAAAGAATGAGAGAGAGCAAGTAGGCACCAAATGCCTCTTTTATCTGCAAGAAAGTTTATATGAGCAAATCTATGGAGTCATATGGAGCAATTCATGTCCTCTGATGCTTTATGTACAAATACAACTAGAATCTTGGGACAGAAATTCTGAAAACATTACTGGAACAAATTAGGACTGGTTTTGAAGTTGCAGTTTTGGATTCTGAGTGAATTCATGCAACTCTTTTCATCATGTTGTTACCCATTGTCCTCACCTACAGAGGTGATGGCGATTTATGAAATGTCTCCCATGATATGTGATTGGAAATCATAAACTAACCATCATCCAAAAACTCAAAATACTTGTTAGAAACTGAATAGTTTAGTTTTTGAGTATGTACATGTTTAAAAGTTGAAAACACTCAATATACTGGCTAAGAAGGAATACATTTGGGTGAGGAGAGAGATAGAAGAATCCCCTACCACCTCCTTCCTCAACTCTTGATTCCAATAATTATAGGCTGTTGTTGTTCCTTGTGATTAAGCCCCTATCCCAGTGGTCAGCAAACTCATTAGTCAACAGAGCGCAAACCGCAACTTGTGAGCCGCATGTGGCTCGCGAACCGCAGTTTGCCAACCACTGATCCACCCTGTTCTCCCTTTGCTCATACCACATATACTCCTGTTTCAGTTGTGGATTGCCGTTTTGCTTCTAAAATACAGTTTTGATCATGAATTATGTAATGAAATCGGTCGTCAGTCGCTTCCTGGAATAATATGACCTCTAGAACTTTCTGAAATGCCTTTTGGTGAAATGTGACAAAAGCTTGAAAAGGACTATGGAAGACCTTCCTTTTAAACTGCATGTCCTAGTAATGTATAAAACAGTTTCTCCTCCCCTTGTTAATGGAATTTTCTTATTTTTCTTTTCCCTTTTGTTAGATCGGAAAGCATTTAAGAAAACAGACTCCTCCCTTCCAACCACAATAACAGTATTTGCTTAAAACAAATGTTTCTTGGTAGGAAAATATTTTAAGCAAATCTGTCCATATAGTAAAAAATATATATTATAAGAACTACTTTTCCCTGACCTTAGATAATTCCACCACCGTTGTATTTACCGCACACTATTAGAATTGCTCCTTCCCTTTTTATAGTGGAGTATTAAAATGCTCTGCTTCAGGAAACCTGAAACTGGCATGTAGCACTCAATCCATGACCATATTTTTTAAACAACAGCAAAATTACTTTAAACACATGATGCACTGTCCCAGCCACTATTTATGTGAGTTGTCATGAGTAAGAACCTCAGAACAAGCGAATGTTGAAACATACTTGTCTTTAAACAGTGTTTTGGCATGCCTGACACAACTAGGTAAGATCATGATTCTTAGACTAGTAGCCAAATGTTTTCCTTACCTTGACCTTAATGTTGACCCTCGGCTTTGTCAGGGAAAAACAAAATACAGATTGAACCATTTACATTCCATAAATCACCTGATGGACTGTGATGTCCAGTAGACCATTGAACTATTCAAGTATGTAAAATATATGTAGGAACTGGCTTCCCTGAGAGCTGCGTTTTTAGCCACTGTTACGTGGAAAGGAGAAAAACAGACGTGACTACACTCCATCTGAGACAAGAGATAAATTTTATAGGCCTAGGTCAGTGATGTGTTCCAAATGCTAAAACATGAATAGCCTTTGAAATTCAGGAACATATTTAAGCATTTGGATTTTATTACCCTCTTTTCTCTTCCTCTCACATATTCACTCTTGCTCTCGCCTTGCTGGCTTGCATTCAATCTCTCTCTCTCTCTCTCTCTCTCTCTCTCTCTCTCTCTCTCTCTCTCCCTCTCCCCCCTCCCCCCTCCCCCCTCCCCCTCTCTCCCTCTCTCCCTCTCTCCCTCTCTCTCTCTTTTCCTCTCCCTCTCCCTCTCTCTCTCCCTCCTTCCTTCCCTTATCCCTTTCTCCTTCCTTTCTTTCCTCCTTCCCTCTCACTTTCCTTCTCACCCTCTCTTCCTTCTATCTCCTCACTTTCTTCATCCTCCCCTCCCTCTCTTTCTGTATTATCCTCATTCTTTTTATCTCTTTTTTCTTTTCTTCACTATCCTCCATTTTTTATTTATGTGTAAGATGTTTTAAAGCTCTAGAAGTAAAACTGAAGTTCACTAGTACCTAGACATAGCGCCACTAGGGATTAGATATTTAGATAAAGAAGGACCTAGCAAATTCCCTCCCTGTGCATTTGTGCAACTGAAACAGGTTTTTCTTGTCACTACTGTGTTGTATCTGTCTCATATGTTTTACACCCCCTTCTCTGTCTAGACAGAAGTCAGCTTGCATCATGAAATCTTTTCAGACTGTTTTGTGCATTAATAGCTAAGTCAGCTTCCTTAAGACCAACATCCGTTTGTCATATTACCTGCTCTGGGCTTCTTCTCTGACATTCTGACTTTTCACTGATTGGATCCTTCAAAGACTAGTCTGGTGGGAATGGGGGTGGGGTGGGCGGAGAGCAGAGGAGACTCATTTGACAGCTGTTAATACTCAGGCCCTTACTCAGCTGTCTGAAAACAACCACAAACTGGATTGAGTTACTTTTATAGCATTGTGTAATACCAAGCAAATTGAAAACACAAAAAAAGTGTCTTACTGGCTGGGGAATTATACATACAAAAGGAAGGTGTCTCCTACTTTCAATATAAGTCTCTGCTACCAGTGCCACCCATCATCCTGGCTCGAGTGCCGTCAAGCCCACATTTGATTCTGTGATTCAGAATGTGAAGTAGATTACACTTTGTTAAATGTGTTAGGGTGCCGAGTTGCAGGAGTGCAGTGGTGAGGGTGTTTGTTGAGATTCCGGTTGAGATTGTACATAGTGAAGAACTTAATTCAAATGTTTTACCCACCATCCAGGTTCTGATGGTGGGTAAAACAACAGTGAGCTGTATAAAAACTCTGTTTCCCAAACTGTGACAAGGTACCCCAGGGTGCTACACTTAAGTGGTGGAGGTGCCTTAATGTTGTAATACTCAACTTTTGATAAATATAACTACTAGTTTCAAATAGTTCAGAGTTTCAACATTAGATGAAATGCTTAAATATGTTCCTGAATTTCATTCTCCATTCTTTTCCATGACATTATATCTTTGTGAAACTGAGGTAACAGTTTATGTGTATGTGATAACAAGTAAGTACCACATGAAAATCAACATGGAACATGAAATGAAGCTGCCGTGTTCATTATGATTCTGAGAAGGGTTGTGCAGAATCCAATAGGTGCACACATCCATTAGAAAGTACTTGTGCTTATTTAGGAATAAGATAATAACCATTTCTTTACATTTATGTGTACGTTTTTTTTCTTAAGACCTAAATACTTAAATTTTTTGGAGATAACTTCTTAACAAATGAAGCATTAGGTATATCACTTGGTTTGGAGCACCTAAAAACATTACCAAGATACTTAGCATTCCATGGACCAATACATTTTGGTTAAATGTCTGGGGCTAGACGAGAAAGGCCCATGTGAGTATATACCAACAGAAAATGGAGAAACACTTAGAATTTTAAATGTTCCTACTTCCCATCTTCCTCCTACATACTCTTCTAGAAGGCTGGCTGGCCTGTGAACTCTTCCTCTCCTGCAGAGTGAAGGACTCTTTTCTGGGCAATCTGAACATCCCAAGAGAAAAAAGATCTATGTGTAACAGTATGGGAGTTTCTCCTGAAAAGAGTCCAGATTGTGCTAATAGAAAGGCCAAAGTTTCTCTCTAGTGCTCAGAGCTTCTAAGCAACTCACCACCATCTTAGATCGGAAAAGATGAAAGATGTCTGGAGAAATCTCTACTATAGATGCTGCAGAAGAAACAAGCAACTTCCCTAAATAGAAACTTGGAGAAAACAGACTTGCAAAGAGAAGAAAACAAATGAACCCTCTCCTCAGAGAGACAAGAAAATCAGGGCATCCAAGAAGTAAACATAAAAAGGAAGGAGGAAGGAGAAAGGAAGGAACGTTCGGAAAACAAAAAGTTCTTGGAATGAAAAAGTTGGTAGCAGACATAAAAGTAGAGGAGATGTTCCACAGATTAAACCAGGCAGATCAAGAGAAGTGATGTAAGAGAAAAGGTGAGAACATTAGAGATACTGGAGAACCTGCCGGGTTGATTAGACAGGCATCCTTGAGATTCCAGGAGGAGAGGACAAAGGGGGAGAGATGTCGATGAAATTTGTTTTTTTGTTGTTGTTTTTTACATCCACAAACTGAAGGATATCAGTTTCCAGGTTGAAAGGATCCACTGAGTCAGGATGTATGAAAAGAAATCCACAGCAGTGTGCATTGTTGTGAAATTCAGTGACAAGGAGATGATTCTACTAGTGTCTAGTGATAAATATCGAGTCACCTATAAACGAACAAGATCAGAACGATTTAGGACTTCTCAGCAGTTTATATTAAACACAAAGAGATAATTAAGCCAAGCCTTTCAAATTATGAAGTAAAATTACCTCTAATTAAGAATTCTGTACCCAGCCAAACTTTTAATTTAATATGAAGATGTGATCGATATTTTTCAAACTTGCAAGGTCTCTGAGATTTTCATCCACAATCCGTAGGATATACTTCACTACAGCAAGAGCATTCATCCAGAAAGAGCAAGGTGTGGGGATAGGAAGCAGGAACTCAAGTGCAGGTCAGAGGCAGCCCCAGAGGCTAATAGTTGTATGTCAGGAACGGGGGGCAAGTCCAGATTGGATCAGTGTGACTCATGAGACTGATACATGGCGGCTTTCATTACCAAGAGCTCATTGCCACTGCTCCATCTTTTGCCCTGGTGACAGAATGGGAGGGTGGTAACCCTGACCCAAATTCTTGCCTCTACTTGCCCTGCCCTGCTTTCCCCTCCATACACTGCCTCCTGGATTAGCTGAGAGCAACCCTGCCTCACAAGTGTTCTGATTTGAATGGTGCTGAGGTCTGGAAGTTAGCCATGTAGATCTTAAAAACAAAGTATGGAGACACCAACTCCTGCCCACACTTAGCTCTGCCAGATGTCCCCACCGAGCCTTAATATTTCCCAGTGATGACCTCTATGGGGCTTTTGTAAACTCACAGGGAAGTTGAAGCCAGTATATGTCCCCAGATAGTTCCTGGGGGCTTTTTTCTAACAGGAAAAAGTTTGCTTTTTCTTTATACAACATTTGTGCCTGTTACTCAATTTTTTTTTTAAGTTTGAGGAATTAAAATATTATTTCGTTTTGTAAAACACATTTTGAAGGATATATACATATGTGGTAAACACATAAAGAAAATCAAAGAATGATGATCTCAAAAGGAGAAGGGCCCTGGCCAGTGTGAGTTGGTTGGAGCGTTGTCACATAAGCCGAAAGGTTTCTGGTTTGATTCCTGGCCAGGGTACTTACTTAGGTTGCAGGTTCGATACCTAGTTGGGGTGCATGTGGGAGACAACCAATCATTGTTTCTGACATTGATTTCTCTCTCTCTTAATCTCCCTCCCTTCTTCCTTCGCTCTCTCCTTTTCTCCTTATTTTCGGGTGAGGATTTAAAAGAAAAATGAAGAAAGATGTACTTGGGGAGGCATACAGGGAATTCCTAACGTATTGGTAATATCTTATTTCTTAGCCTTGATGAGTCCACAGGGACTCATTTCATGGCTATTCCTTAAACTGTATATTTTCAATATGTTTCTCTATATGATACAGTTCACAACTTTTTAAAAACCCTTTATAAAACTTTATACAAGTCTTGGATTTAATCACGCAGAATTTCATCTTATTGATTTTAGCTCAGAGTTCTTTGTTATCAGTGCTGTTAGCCAAACCATGTGATTTAGAATAAAAGCTGGGTTTCTCTTAAGTAAGCTTGGTCCCTCCACCCCACCGAAAAGCTGTGAAGGAAGAGGTTTATGAAAATGTCCCTTTATGACCCAGGGGACCCAGTAATACCCTTGCTGCCTCATCTTTTTATGAGAGTCTGCAAGCAAACTAGTTTTGTAGTATATATTTAACCAAGTGTTTAGTCTGCCTACGGACTTGAATGAAGTTCAGGGTTGACTTCTGGGAGATATTGATGTGATTAAGTAATTTTTAGGTAACTATGAACAAACAGAATTTATCACCAGCAACAATAGTTTCCAACTTAGTAATTTATTATATCCCTGCAGATAAAAATCTTTCACTTGGGAAAATTGAATTAAAATGGATCATCATTACCATCATTAATAATTTTAAAGTTTCCATTTAAACGAGAGGCAGTTCTTTTAGTACAAATACGTAGGCTTCTAACTCCCTTTATTTGATATAAGCAGTCATTTCCTGGTTTCCATTCCTCACCAAAATGTATTTTACAGATGTGGTGGGGGTCTTTGTCTAAGTAAGATGCTACCAGATGAAAATGCAATATTACAACCTGGCTCATCTCATTTCCTTCTGGCTTTCTTCATGTTCATAATGTCAGAACCATACAGCTATGATACTGCTTTCTAGCAACAAAATGTGAGCCTACTATCACTTTTTGAGGACATTTTCCAAAGAAAAGAAGCTAAACAACCTTTGGGAACATTGGATTAAAACTTTTTCTGGTAAATGTTATTTAGGTATAGCAGTGTGTGGAGATCATACAAAGAACATCTCAGTGCTTTTTAGTTTTTCCCTATTCTGTAAGTTTGTAACCTCTAGATATTCGGTTGGCCATTAACTTTATTCTTGTGCATACTACCTTCTCTTATGCGATTGCCTAAAAATGTATATCAAGTGAAATTTGTTTAATCACATTTGAAACACAAAGGAAGCTTGTAGGAAAATCAGTCTTATTGAGAATGTCTTTAGAAAACATATTTTGTAAAGCAAATGTTTATTCAGCTTCCCCCCAACCTAAATTTTATCCATATGTTACTAAAAAATATTTATGGGGAGCTGAGAATATATCAGAAACAAAACAAATGCTTTCTTTTTTTTTTAATTTATTTATGAGGTCATAACAGTTTAACAAATGCTTTATGCTTTCACAGAGGTTACACTCTAGTCAAGGAATCAGGAACTGTTACACACAAATTATTTAGTTATAGTTGTGATAGACGTCTCCAAGGAAACTTTGCCATGGATGTGACCAAGTCTAACCAAAAAATAATTCTCTGAGAAGGTAATGTTTAGGTGGAAAAGTGAGGCTGAGTAAGAGAGTGTTAAGTGCTTTGGAAGCAGAGCTTACGAGTGGATAAAAAAAGTGGTACGTTTATACCATGGAATACTATGCAGAGGTGAAAAGAAGGCTCTCTTGCCATTTGAAGTAGGGTGGAGGGACCTAGAGAGTACAATGCCAAGTGAAATAAGCTAGCCAGAGAAAGACAACTATCACATCTCACTCATATGTGAAATCTAATGAACAAAATAAACTGACAAAACGGGTCCAGAGACTTGTAAGCCACCAACAAACTGACCATCTCAGAAGAAGGGAGCTAGAAGAGATTAAACAAAGAATTTATATGCATATATGCATAACCCATGGACACAGACAATAGTGGGATGAAGGCCTGGTGAGAGAGTGGGACCGGGGAGGAGGGGGTCAATGGGAGATGAGGGGGGAGGGAACATTTATAATACTTTCAAGAATACAAAGAAATTTAAAAAAAAACAACAAAACTCAAAGAATGTGTCTTCTCCAGGGTTGGTCCAGTAAGTACAAAGCTCAAAACAAAAGAAGGTGAACAGTACATAAGGAACCTAGCATGATACAGGGCCTGATCATTTAGGGCTTTATGGCCACATGAAGGGTTTTTCATTTATCTTCAAAGTCATGGACAAATGGGAAGGGTCATAAAATTTCATTCTCAACGGGGTCCTCTAGATTAGAAGGGGAACTATACACTGAGTGGCCAGATTATTATGATCTCTGAATTCATAAGAATCTGGCCACTCAGTGTATAAATATACATATTAGAGGCCCAGTGCATGAATTTGTGCATGGGTGGGGTATGGCCAGGGAGAGGGAACATGGATGGTTGGCCAGCCTGCCTGCTGGTCAAACTCCTGGTCAAGGGGACAATTTACATATTAGCCTTTTATTATATGGGATATATACTGAGTGGCCAGATTATTATGCATTCAGAGATCATACAAATTGTATATTTTGAGGTTTTCTTGAAACAGCATACCTAAAAAAAAAACAAAAACAAAAACAAAAAAAAATCACAAAATTATGGAAAATATGGGAAAGAACTCTATGTGTTGTCAAGATCCTCACTCCAAAATTGCTTTACTTTACCCCTGAAGAGTTTTGTCTTTTTAAACATAGGTTTCAAGACACAGAAGCATGTCTATCTTTACAATGAAAGCATTCGCAGGCATTGAACTGGCAATAGGCATTTTGTTCAGTGTCTCCAGAAACTCTGCCTTTTGAGGTAAATAGGTGAGAGAAGACCTTCCTGGGGGAACCAAGCCCCAGGAAGATGGATGGAGTGGGGCTGGAGGCAGCGGCTGCCTGGGCAGGAAGCTCAGAGGTGACGCTGAAAGCTGGGGAGGCTTCACGGCTCCCAGCATCATCTGCTAAGAGGAAACAAAGGTGACCTGCTTCTGCCTGAAGCCCATCTTTCAGAGGCCTATGAATATGTGAGGGTTCCCCACCCCCCAAAAAATTCTAATAAGATCAGGCTTTTCATTTCTTCAGATGTTAGCATGTCTACTTTCCATTGCATTTTGGCTTATATCCTGTGCCAATGTGTCTTGTATCTTGGAGGACAAAGAGCCCATCATCTCCTTGTACAGATGAATTTCTAGTGAATTATTTGGATAGTGAGAGCAATTAAACGTTCAGATTCAGGAAACTCCTTGTTTCCCATGATAAATTTCTCATTACCTCATTTCACATCGGGTTCCTGTGTCCTAGACAAGGAAGCAAAGAGCATACTTGTGGGAGGCTGGATGCCTACCTCAGCATTTTGGCTTTGACGTTAATTAGCCAAGACCTTGTGAGAATTACTTTGACATCACCTGAGGAAATGAGGGATTTGAGCTAGTCAATCTCTAACATCCTTCACTAATCTAAGTTTTATGTACCCTTCTCTGGCTAAATACACTTTTAACTCATTCTGTAACCTTAGGCATTCAATTTAAAAATTTCCACTCTCTTGTAACTTTCCAGATACATCTCACTTTCCAAATAATTAATCTTATGTGAACGTCCAACTTGAATTATTTTCACACTTTCTATCTTCTTCTTCAATTGGAAAGCCAAGAACTGTGTATAGCATAGTTAATATATATATATATATATATATATATATATATATATATATATATATATATATAAAACCTCATGCTCTGTAATTCCATTGTTTTCCTTCTTTTTAGTAACCTTTAAATCAAATAATAAGTGTGTATTTTCAATGTATTAGCATTTGCCAAATGTTTACCTAAAAACCCCTTTTTTTTCCTTTTTTAAGATTAATTTTACTAAGGTAATATTGGTTAATAATATTTTATAAATTTCAGGTGTGTGATATTTTAATTCAAAATTTGTGAATTCTATTGCATGATCAACCCCCAAAGACTAGATTCCTTCTGGCAACATATGTTGGAATCCCATTACCTTCCCCGCACTCCTCTCCCTTACCCTTCCCCCCACCCCTCTTCCTCTTCGTTAACTACCATTCTGTTTTCTGTACCTGTGAGTTTCTTGTTTGTTGTGTTAGTTCATTTGTTGCATTTTTGGTTTTATATTCCACATAAGTAATATTATATGGCTTTTGTTCTTTTTCTGTCTGACTTATTTCACTTAGCATAAGTTCTCGCAAGATCCATATTACTGCAAATGGCAGTATCTCATCTTTTTTTATGGCTGAGTCATATTCCATTTTGTATATGTACTGCATCTTCGTTGTCCAGTCATTCGCCTGTGACATTTAAGTTGTTTCTGTGTCTTGGCTATTGGAAATAGTGCTACAATGAAAGTAAGGATACAGATATCTTCATGAATTAGTGTTTTCATATTTTTTGGAAAAACCCCTTTTCTTAATATGCCAAGTACCTAGATTTACTGATATCTATTGAGCCAGGGACTGTGCTCGGTCCTATGGGGACTCATGCAAGTAGATGGTAAGCACCATTATTTTAAAGTAAAGTAAAGTAGAATACAAAATAATAGCATACACTTTATATAAGAAGTTTATTGTTTTGTGGGGGTTTTCTGGGGACTCTGGTTTTCTCCCAAAGATGTGAATGTCTCCATTGTCCCAGTCTGAGAGAGAGTGTGTGTGGGTGTGAGTGCCCTGTGATGGATGGGCATCCTGTCCAGGGTGGGCTCCTATCTGGTTCCCTGAGTTGGTGGGAGACGCTCTGCCTGCCCATGACCCTACACTGGAGTAAGTGGATTAGAAAATAATAATCTTATTTTTCGTCATCTTTCTTAAATGTATGTTTAGCTCCCATTTATTTTAATGTTTAATATTAGAAATGTTTGGGGTCCTGATTTAGAAGCTTGGCAATGTTTTTGTATTTAGAAATACGCCATAAAAACTTAACTCTTACTTATATCAGTTAGTCCCATGGTCGGCAAACTGCGGCTTGCGAGCCACATGCGACTCTTTGGCCCTTTGAGTGTGGCTCTTCCACAAAATACCACGGCCTGGGCAAGTCTATTTTGAAGAAGTGGTGTTCGAAGAAATTTAAGTTTAAAAAATTTGGCTCTCAAGAGAAATTTCAATTGTACTGTTGATATTTGGCTCTGTTGACTAATGAGTTTGCTGACCACTGATTAGCCTATGATAAAATCTGTTTCATTATGCATTTTTTTCACTTAAAATCTCCACCTTTAGATGATGTTAAATGAGGAAATTTACCAGCATAGTCATTTTTATTTTACTGCTAGTGGCCTGGTGCACAGATTCGTGCACATCAAAAGGAAATTAATTAGAAGAAATATTTTGATATTGCTATTCGCCCTTTCTCTATAATAGAAGTGTCAAAGATAACAGAAAATTAGTGAAATGTATATGAAAATAATATACAAATTGATTAATAAACAACAACAGCATGATATATCAAAAGTAAAGATATAATATAAAAACAACAAAAACATATAAAAACAATGACTAATAAATTGATTAAACTTATCCTAATATCTCCCTGTATTCACATTAAGAGTAAAAAACACCTTCAGAGTGCTTGACTCATTTCCCTTGTGATGAAGTATTTACACCTTTAACTTTAACGTCATATGCTCTTAGAACTCGAGAGAAAGCAAAACATAACTGACCATGTAGAAAAAGGGGTTCAGGTAGGAATATTCCTACTCTGTCAAGAGTTTGTCCTTGTGATTTATTAATAGTCATCACAAATGCTGGCATCATGGGATACTGTCTTTAAATTAATTTAAATGGAAGGCCAGTGTCAGACAGAGACAAATCAGTTCTTGGAATCAGAACTGCAGATCCTGTTGATACTTGAGCTTCGATTATGTTAGGTCGCAATCTTGGGATAATAAATCTAGTACCATTACAAAGACTCCATTTACTATTAAGATTTCTCAGTAGCATGATGATTGCACCTACTTTCAATTTTAATTTATGACGTGTAATTCCCAAAGGAGTAATACTATTAAGAAATTGGATGGGAAAGTTTTCCTTTACAGCACCATCCATTGAAACGATGGAATCATCACTCAAATAGGCGTGAAAATCTCCATCGAGTATATCCAAAAGTTCTCTACTGAATTTATTAATATGCTCATTTTTAGGACAAAGAATCACACGTTTAGATATATTTTTAATATTATCAATAGATATAGTTTACAATTAACAATGACAGATTGAAACACGTGTGTGATTGGCGCCAGTAAGAGCTTTATATGTATCATGCATGCACAAGTGAGCATTTATTTTTAAATTGCCAGTGCGCATCATATGTACCAACCGGTGGGTTGGTCAAATGGTTGGAGAGATGTATGGTCAGTCACTTAGCCTTTTATATATATATATAGATCTAGATAACAATTCAATTTAAAATAGTTAATAAATTCTAGATCTGGGTTTTTAATGGTAACAGCTCACATTTGCTGGCTACAAAGCATTTTCTATGCTGGGCAGTGTTGTATGCACAATGTATATCATATCACGAGAATAGGTAGGTAGTTGTTAGGAGTGTGGAGTCTGGAGCCTCACTTGGTTCAAATTCTGATTTTACCACAATACCTATATAAGACTGGGCAAATTCGCCTAATTGTGCTTCATTTTCCAGTCTATTAAATAGACTAATAATAAATGTAACTCATAAGGTTGACATGAGAATTAAAGCCAAATTAATCTGTGCTTAGAGTGGTGACAATACCTAGTGCCTAATAAGAGCTACGTAACTATGAGCTGTTGTCACAGCCATCATCACCAACTCTCACAGTAACCCTGTGATAGTTAATTTTATGAGTCAGGACTAATTACAAAACCTACAAGGTAGGTAGAGCATTGACATTTGGAGAGGTTGACTAAAACCACAAAGGCAAGATGTGTACCAGGTCCCTTACTCAAGTCCTGGCAACTGGTTCCGGAGTCTGGGCTTTTCACACTGCATAACACAGCCACACTGTGTACCAGTAGCTTCCAGAATAATTATCTGCAGGTCATTTACATATTATGTTCTCTCCCCCCTCCCCTTGTCATCATGTCAAAGAAGCTTGATTCCCCCCCCCCTCCCACACACACACACACACAATTGCTTTTCCTTTGAGCAGAAGTCAGTCACCTACATCCTAGTAGGGAGAACTCCCACATACAAATAACTAGGGAGGAGGAGGATGGAGCTGGCAGCTCCTGAGCATCTTTCACGTGTGAAGTGCAGAGGCTCACAGTTCGCGAACATCTTGTTTCATCTGAACAGATACCCCACTGGGTGTATCTTATCCCCATTTTATTAGATGAGGAAACCAAAGCTGATCTTGTCTGAAATCACAAAGAATGGGTCTGACTCCCAAGGCTTTTGCCACCAGGCTAAACTGAGAAATTGAATGTAATGAGAGTCTCTTGTGAACTCTCTCTTTCTTTCTTTCTCTTTCTCTCTCTCTCTCTCTCTCTCTCTCTCTCTCTCTCTCTCTCTCTCTCTCCCTCCCTCCCTCCCTCCCTCCCTCCCTCCCTCCCTCTCTCTCTCTCTCTCTCTCTCTCTCTCTCTCTCTCTCTCTCTCTCTCTCTCTCTCATATCAAGCACTTCTTCCATAATCATTATCTAATTTGCTTGTTCATGAAAGTCAGACAACCTGACTTCTTCAAAGTGTCTTCACAGTGTCACTCTGATGAGGTGTGTTCTGTCCTCTTGTTCCCTTCCAGAGGAGATCTGTACCCTCGTCATCGCTGAGACTTTCCCTGAAGATGCAGGGGTCTTTACCTGCTCGGCAAGAAATGACTACGGCTCAGTAACCAGCACTGCCCAGCTGGTGGTCACCGCAGGTACGTGAGGAGTAATAAATGGCAGGGTTCTGCCCATCCCAGGAGGAGGGCTCAGCCATTGGGAATGGTGCTGCCACTCCAGGAGTTATCCTGAAGGTCAGTATTTCATCAGCAAACAAAAGGCTTTGCGGGAGAGGGAGTGAAAGTGAGATGAATAACAAAAAGATAATGATGATGGAGCCACTGAACACCTGTGGCGCTATTTTTGTAGATCCTCCATGCAGTCTTCTTGGAAGCGATGGAGCTGGCTTCCTAACGTGCTCATGCTAACCCCAAACCATGCTCACAGCAGGCCACCTGGGGATGGGAGATGCTATCACTGTTTTGAGCAGCGTCAACACAGGAGAGGAGATAAATGTTCAGAAAAATTAAGGTTGAACCTACGGTTGAAACTTCTGAAAGAGTAGTACAAAATACCCCTGATGGAATTTGGAGAAACTGTAAGATCTCAGACGTCCAATTTCACTGAAGTGAAATATAACTAAGATATGAAAAACTACAGCAAGATACTATTAAAACCAATATTCAAAAGTACCTGAGTATTTTTTAAACTCCAAAATTTACCACTAGCAAAGGCAATAGGAAACAGCTTTTCCTGTAACTTTATCTTGCTCTTTTCTGCTATTATCGATAGCTATACCTTAGTTTATTTTTATTGCCTCATCTCTATTATTCATTTTACAGCAAATGTTAAAATATATCTTTGACCAGGCATGACCCATAGTGCACATAACAGGGAGTCAGTAAATGGGGTCGGCAGCTGGATGAGAGAGAGAGACATGGAGAGAGCAATGGAATTGCACTTTGATTTCCTTGGAAGCCTGGGAACTTGGTGCTAGGGGGCAGCAGAGGCACAACCAAGACTGGGTCAGGGAGCTTGGCTTGGGAATTGCTATTCGTCTTCATGTTAAGAAAAGAACTGGATGCTGGGGCAGAGCTGATGTGCCTCAAGATCACCTCCCTAGAGTTCCAAAAATCCCCTTTCTGCCCTGAGTTTTGGCACCCAGTTCTGTCAACTACAGTTAGCATCAACTTGAAAATAAGGGCTCCTGAGAGGGAATTGAAAGCTAAAAAAGAAAAAATGTGGGGACATATGTAATACTCTCAACAATAAAAATTAAAAAAAAAAGATACAGTAATGTTTTCATAAAATGGAAAGAATCAAAAAATAAAGGAAGAGAGGCAAGAAGGGAGAAAAAGAAGGAAAGGAAGGGAGAAAGGAAGGAAAAGGCTCCCCTTAATGAGAGGATAGTTGATTGAATGAGTGCTTTAAATGTGCATTGGTGGGAGCTACAGTGTGGGGAAGAGCCCTGTGTTTCGATTCTGCTTGCCTTGAGGACTGTCCTATCAGATGGCCCCAGCCATTGTGCAGTGTTCCCACTGCATGGCCCAAACTCCAGACTCAAAGTCTGTGAGGCAAAACTTGGCATTTTTATCCGGGGCAGATAGGCCAAGCAAAATAAACCAATACTGCTGAGCCCTCCTCCGTTCACCTCGGTGAGCACTGTTGAGTATGTTCCAGGAGCTCTGCTGGGCTCAGGGCAAAGGGAGAAATCCAAAGAAGACATGGTCTTACCTCAAGACACATTCAGTTTATTGAGAGAAAAGAAAAAAAAGATGGGGTTGGAAGTTGAGTTATGGCTGTGGCGATCATCTAAACTGGGGGGGGGGGGGGAGTGATCTACAAGGTCATAAGACATTTCCCTCAGACTCAGCACTTTACTGAGCTTTCAATAGGACGAATCCCTCCCTATTCATTGCTTATCCCATAAAACCTTAGGGCTTGAGCTAATATTAGTAAAGCTCAGATAGGATGTTCAATCGGATCTGTGGCTGAAATGTGAGAAGACGAAGCATTATTAGTTGATGCTGTCTCCGTTGTCATTTTTGCACTAAGTTCCGTCTTTAGCTCTGACTTGGAATGACTAGGTGGCTGCTTTCCCTAGTTGTGGGCCCATTCAGGAAATGAAACACTAGCAGTCACCCAAACAAGCTTGGACACACCAAGCCCTCCAGCTGGCTTCCCTTCTGCGTCAGATGCAAAAGCAGCACAGCTACCTCTTCTGTAACACCGGGGTCCGAGGGATCCTCAGACAGTCCCTAACAGGGTGAACCTAACTGCTGAGTTAGTAGCATCCTATTATCTGTTCTCTCTCTTTCCCCTTCTTTAGCCAACACTGAGGACTGTCGCTATGACTCCATGGGTGACTCCAACAGCGATCCCTTCCAGCACTTTCCGCCTCCCCCTCCAATCTTCGAGACCAGTCCCTTTGAGTTGGCTCCAAAGAAACCAGCCGAGATCCAGCAGGTGAACAGCCTGGAGTTAGGCCGGGGCATGGCAGCCCTTCACATGCAATTCAGTTCTGCAGACAGGGAAACGAACGGAGTGCACCCAGGCCACGGAGTCAACGGACTGATTAACGGCAATAAATCTCCCCCGGCACCAGCTGTCCTGCTCTCACCCACCAAGGAGCCTCCACCTCTGCTTGCCAAGCCGAAACTGTGAGTATTCCTGCCTGTTTCACAACATGTTCCATGCCGCGAACTAGCCTCTCCGGTCAGTGAGGACTCCACTTTGTGGCACATGGCCCACTTCTGCAGGCCAGCTGTCTTCTGGCCCATGGGCTTTGCTACCAAGTGGGGTCTTTGAGAAAAAAAAAACACAAAAAAGATACCTAAAAATAAAGAAGGTATATGAGGAGCTCGGCGACCTCTACCTTTTGCTAAAAAGCTATAACTGGTCCCAGCTGTGAAAATATCTGTGCTCCGTGTGGCCTCCCATTGTACAGCAAGAACGTAGCCGCTCCCCAGAGGTGAGGGGCAAGGGGACCTGCTCCGAGCCCTCTGTGAACGGCATTTCCAAATGTTTTCACTGTGAGAATCAGTAAGGAAATCTGCTCTAGATAAGCACAGGAAGACGAGGGGCTGAGGGTGGAAACCCATTGTACGGACCCCGGGAAAGGAATGACAGCAGGGATAGCCGGGGTCGTCAGGAAGAAGAGTGCCCTTCACAACACGACCTCCGAGACTTTGGAATTTCCATGAATACCAGCTCCACATTAGATTTCCACTATTTTCTTAGGACGATAAACCTTGCAGGAGCTGTTTCCATTGGCACTCCACAGCGGAGAGTTGTCGTGAATGGAGCCCTTACCGTGTCAGAGAGACAGAGATCAGTTTCCTCCAAAGGTTCTGTCGTAGCATAACAGACCTTGAATTAATGCCCCAGAGAGGTCAGTGGAAACGTCGGCCTCATATAAAATGTATACATACTCTGCGAGGTCACATTTCCTCGAGAATGAATGCACCAGGATCGAGGAAAGCCCCTTAGATTCCCCCTTGATGTCTGATGTTTTTGATTTGGGGCAGGAAAGATGGCTTTAGGATACGAATTGTTTCTCCGTAGTCCTGTCATCGGCTCATATGTGGGAATATCCTATACATTTGTACATCGCATTATTGTTTACCAAGCGATCTCATGATTATTAGACTAATGAAATAAATCAGCCAAATGAATACCTTAAGTTAACAAATGGGCAGGCAATTTTATAAAAATGAACTTCTGGGCAATCTTGTGTTGCAGTTTCAAAAATCGGTCTATGACCACCCTGCCCTTAAGCCTGTGTGCCGACCAAGCTCGGTTTTCAGGCAATGGGGCCACTAGGTTTGTATACGGTCGTGTGAAAGGTGCCAGGCAAACATTTAATACCTGTGCTCCAACTCTGCTGAGACTCTGAACAGGTAAAATGAGGTCAAATGCAGCTGCCTTAAAAGAGATGCACACTCTGTAGCTTCACCCCATAAAATTAACTGCCACGGCTGACCCCTTTTATCTTTGCGTTTTGAATATGTATTTCTAAATGCTTTTAATGAAACAAGGGACCTGCTCTCCAGAGAGTGGGGGGTGAGGGAGGGAGGAAAGGGTGGATGTTGCTTAATGGCTGGGACTTGCCTGGACTCTTGATTAAGTGACCTGTGTCCATGGTAATGGCTGTCATAAATTAGATGTGAATCACAGGAGAGCCGTGGAGGAGCTGCTAACAGGCATTTCAGCCCTTCTTATCTCAGGAGTTTCAACAGCTGCTCAGCCTTTAGCTCTGCTTTATGGTGATGTTAGTACTCCTGGTGGGGGGCAGGGGCATGTCTGCAAAGCACAGACAACAATTCCGTGGTTATTAAGAGGATGAGTAGCTTAAGCACAAGTTTGAAGAGTGACATCATGATTTGCCTATTATAAAATTTTTCATTATAAAATAAGATACAGGAAAAACAGACGTTAGTATTTCAAGATCTGTATAAAGGGGTTACTTACTCTCCCTTTCGAGAGGAAATGTATGGAAAGACAGGGCACCTAATCACAAATCTAGTAGCTGAGAAATAACATGTACTGGTACCAGTTTTTGCCACTGTTTCCTTGTTTTTCAAATCTTTAGGCATTTAAGTATATCCTTAGATCGCTATTTAGCAATATTCATATTGTATTCCTGCTATTTACTTGATAGACAATCATAGATGATGACACTTGAAAATATATATTTATTTTAAAATTTTTCTTATGAATTATAGTACTTTATTGGCTTTTGTTTTCAGTACAAAGTAAATGCATCTTGATGTGACAATTTAAATAATACAGAATAACTCACTCTCACGGTTTCTCCTCTTCCAAGACACCCTCTTTGTGTAACTGACTTTATTGCTTTATCCTGAAATCTTTCACTCCTTTCTCTATTTCCATGGTCTTTTCTGAAAAGTTTGGTTCATTGCTTTAACAGTTGTGTCCATTGATAGAGGAATTTTGTTGAATGACATCTGCCATTTGTTTAGCATAGCATCTAAGTTATTGGTAATCATACGTCTTTTTATTTCTTTTTATACATGGGGGGGGGGATTGGATTTTGCTTCTTATGGTTGGCAATGAAAAACTTTGGATTGCTCTAATCCTTTCTCATGAGCCTATGATTTTATTCCTCTTCCTAAAAGGAGAACGTATGACATTTTATTCATCTGAATCAGTTGTAATCAAACAAATAGGAAACAGTGAGGAGGGGGCAAATAATAGGTATCAAAATATTTAATTTTGCGATAACTTAACCTGAAAATGGGTTTGATTTCCCAGGTTTCTGAAAATAGATCTTTTTTTTTTTTTTTTTTACATATTTTTTAAATATATTTTTATTGATTTCAGAGAGGAAAGGAGAGGAAGAGAGATAGAAACATCAATGATGAGAAATAATCATTTATTTGTTTCCTCCTGCACGCCCCGCACTGGGGATCGAGCCCACAACCCGGACATGTGCCCCGACCAAGAGTCAAACTGTGACTTCCTGATTCATAGGTTGACCCTCAACCATGGAGTCATGCTGGCTGAGCAAAAAAAGATTATTTTTAGAAAGAAAATATTTTGCATTCTTTTCCTCTCAAATAGCTCTAATACTGAGAGAGAGAGAGAGAGAGAGAGAGAGAGAGAGAGAGAGAGAGAGAGAGAGAAGATTAAAATGAAAAGATAGAAATGTCATGAATTCTTCTAACAAGGTCTAGCACTGATCTTCTATTATCCAATGGAAATCTTCACCAGTGGCCTGTAACCCTCCCAGCCTCCAGCGGGGTCTGTCATGCCTATCCTGAGGCTGAGTTCCTGGCTCAGTATCGAGGAGGCATCAACTTTGGTTCCTGCATCTCCAATTGTCTTTGTCTCTGATGCTGCCCCTCAAGTACAGTCCAACATGAGGACACGGGGCCATTTGATAAGTGTTAGTATTATTAATTTTAAATTTTTCTTATGAATTACAGTACTTTGTTGGCTTTTATTTTCATTATAAAGTAAAATGCATCTTGACGTAACAATTTAAACAATACAGGAGTAATTAAAGAAAAGTTAACTCTTGCCACTTCTCTTTCAAGCCAACCTCTATGGGTAACCAACTTAAGTGCTTTGGTCTGTCTTCCTCTCCCTTCTTTATTATCATGGTGTGTGTGGAATGCCTTACCACTTGCTGTGGGACCAGAAGTGCCCTTATACACTGCATAGAAGAAAAAATCCTAAGTAGGGGTTATGTTTGCGACTGACACTCATAATCTTCTATTACAGTACAGAGAAAAGAAGCAACAGGTACTTCAGTCAGATTTCTCATCAGGGAAAAAGAGAACAGAACAAACATAAACCCAACTTGTGAACTATCTGTTATAGTATGTTCCTTGTTTGGAGTGCCCCAAATAAGTCTGGTGCCTCCCACGCTACAAATCATTCCTGAAGGTTCCAAAGATTTTTTTTTTTTTCCTTTTAGGGCTCAGTGTGTGACTAAGAAACAAAAGCCCTGCTTTTCTTAATTCCTATTAACTCATCCATTCTAAGGTATTAGGGATTTTATATATCACTCAGTCCAGTTCTGGACTGACAAAGTAAAGCTACATCTTCATCCTAATAAACGATCATAAGCATAATAATAATTTCTTGTGCAAAATCAGAGATGTATTCTTGCCCTGCACTTGGGGGGGTGGGGGGAGAGGGGGCGGGAGAGATGATGTGTTTAAGAGACAAACGAGAAGGAAATAGCATCCTGTATCTCCCTCTGTATCAGTTACTTAGCTGGGCCAGGCTTGCTATATTTGGAAGTTCTTTATGGTTTCCTCCACGCTCCTCGACACACATGGAAGCACAAGTCATTCCCTTTGCTGGGAATGTTCTACTCCTAGGAACGTTCTACTACTAATGGCTGCCTCCTCCCTGCTTTCAACGCTCAGCTTAATGGCACCATCATCCCTGACCACCCAATCTAAAGCAGCCACACACCATTCTCCAATAAATCAGCCTCTTTAAGTACCACATGGCATGCCGTTCTTTTTTATAGTTTCTTATTACCTGCTTGTCTGTCTGTATATTGTTTTCCCCCCATTATTATAATGAAAGCTTTTTGAGAGTAGGGACCATGGCTGTTTTTTTTTCACTGCCCTTTCACTAGATCCTAGATTGGGGCCTGACGGAAGGAATGCTCAAAACATTGTGGAATGAATGAAGCAAAAGCAGATCGGGAAGGAGGGAGAGAAAGACCTCCCACATTTAGAGCAACCCCATTTGTTCTGCTTAACTTCAAACCTTCATATACCCCACCAATCCCACCGTTTTCCCACTTTACAATACTTTTAAAACCAACATTATTTATCTCATAAAACGAATATGAAAGAATTAAATAAGAATCCCATGAGAGTGTGGGGGGTAAAGAGGGCCTAATATATGGAGATGGAAGAAGGTTTGACTTTGGGTGGTGGGCATATAGTGCCATATAGAGACCCTGTGGCATAGAAACCCACACCTGAAACTTCTATGATCCTATTACTCAATGTCACCCCCAATAAAATTAACTTTTAAAAAGAAGGGGGAAAAGAATCTCTTGGGATAGAATTACAGTGGAAAAGTTTGTCCAACCAAGTTATTACTGTGGGAACCCTTTCGGCTCCTTCCACATTTCTCCTCTGTTCCTATTTGATTAACATCTTGTGTGAAAACATCATGGAGAAAACGAGACATGTGGAAGGTCTAGGAGGACGTTTTCACTCTCTAGTATGTACTCGCAATGTCAGTTGGCCACAGTACAATCAAGCGGTTCCAAGGTGTGTGTACTTGACATGTTAACACCCCCCTCAGATGCCAGACTTTTGATGAAGGGCTGAGAGCTGCTGTGCTACTCCCTTCCTGTCCTGTTTATGTTGGACGGCGGCTCGTGCTCCCATGTGTGGCTTGGTCAGTGTAACTTAGAAAGTGGAACATTTTCCCGTCCTTTCACCTCTGCTAGTTAGGGTTCAAGATTTCACTATATTACTGTTTGACATTAGAATATAAATGGTTTCCTGGGTTCTATTCTAGTAAAAACCTTACCTGGTAGATTTAAACACACATACACACAAACACTTGGGCAAAAAGACGATAAGTCAAACTATTTGGAGCAAAAGAAGCAACAAAGGCCAAAGAGATGTCATCCGTAAGCAATTGTAAAGAGGTGTTTAAATGTAGGTAAATGTATTTAAAAATCTAGCACGCTTTTTATCCCCTCACTGTTAACTGAGCATCCACAAGTGTTGGGTAATGCAGGGTTCTGGAGTCACAGAGGTGAACAAGACAAAAGCATTATCTTGGAATAATTTCTAATCCCGCGTCCTCTGAGATCATTGTGGCAAGACTATACACATAAAATTCTGCACATATTTTAACCTCACACTGATTTTGTAGAAGAAGAACCAATTCCTAAATTAGATTCAGTGCAATCCAATTGTCTTGTCTTCCCAATTTAATGTTGGGAAGATTAACCATTTTGCTTTTGATGCAAAAAACAAAAACAAAACAAAACAAACAAACAAACAAAAGGCACCAATTCCTCATTAAATGATTTTTGTTATCTGCTGAGTCTAGTCAAATGACAAAGCAGGATAGTAGCAGTGAACATGTAAACTGTGGAGCCAGAGGAATGTGGGCACAATCATGGCCTTCATTCCAAAGCACCTGGCTGTGTGGATATGGGCTCTTCATAAATATAATACAGTGATGGCTTCGCATTAACAGTGTTGGTGTTGGATCACTTTGAACACCATCCCTCTCTGAACTGGAAAGTCCAATCAAGGAACTTCCTGAAGAATGAAACTTTTAACTAAGAAATAACATTTTGATGTATTTTTTTCCTCATGCTTTTTTCATGTAAATATTGGCTTTGTCACAGTGTCACATTCTTAGTTATTAGGATAACAGTGCTTTGCTGTGCTGGTCTCTTGGTGAATATAATGTTTTAATTACATTTCCAGAAGAGAGTCAAGTCCTTATGTTTATGGTTAATAGTTTCATGGGGTGTCTAAATATAGTTGGAAATATTTGCAGATACCCTGTGTACACTCAAAGTAGTACTCTGCCACCAATAAGAGATACCATAGGTACATCTCAAATACTTGGTGCGGTCCATGAAAGTATATGTGATGATTCAATATTTCGTCCACATTTCCATCTCATTTTGCCAAAATAAGTATGAGAGATACTATGGTGATTACAAACTAAGTTGAAAAGAGGAATCTCTGCTGGGAACCTTTTATTTTTAAGGGAGGAGGGGTTCAGCTCAGAAATAAGATGGAGCCATATTTGAATAATGTACTCAGAAGTACTGCCATGAATAGAATGTCAAAACATAAACACTTTAGTGTCAAGCAAAAAAAGAAATATGCTTGAGACAAAATGATATATGCAGCTTAATACTAATTTTATGGGGGGGGGGAGAAGACAATAAAACATTTTAACCAACTAAAATGAGTATTAGACATTTAGAAGGAAAAACACCATAATGTTACCTGTGGATTATATTTTCTTGTTAACCAGTTCTGATTTTCATAAATAATGATTATCAGCTCTATGATTACAAAGTATTATTTTAAAAGAAATAAATACTTTTGATCCTCTCTCTTTCTTTCCCCTCCTCTGTAGAGTCTCAGATCACTCTGCTCTTCATCATGGATGCTCCCTGTTCAAAATAAGAGCCACTAAGCTCCATTTTAAACATAGTTGGGAGCAGAGTACTCTCGCATTCTCTCTCAGAGTTCCTCTCTTATCCCAGAAGCCAATGTCATCAGGACTCCATCTGGGTTTTTAGAACCATGCTAGAAAGCCCTCCCAGAAAAATGCCCCCTGTACTTCAAAATGACTGTGTTTCAACACAAATATTCTCTTTCAACATTCCTCCACCTCCACCAACCAAAACTCCCATTTCTTCAATTTCACATCTCAGGTGTTAGGATGAAAGTGATATCGGTAAGGTAATTTTTCATTTTAAAGCCAGAAATAAACTAGATATTTACAAGGGCAATATTTAATGTATAATCTGTACAAGGTCTCCCACAGAAAGGATGACAACTTTCCCCTTAGGAGCTGTGGTGAAGGAGAAAAGATGTAGTGAAGGCAAATTGAAGTTGTAATTTAAATAATACTATCCGTAAATAGTGTGATGAAGGCATCGACCTTAGGAGGAAGGATGGCTGTAAATGTGAGGGGAAAAAGCTGAAGAAAACTGTGAGGAAGTTATTTTTTTAAAAAAATACCCAGAAAGGAATGTATTTCCTAGCAATAGTGAGAACCCATTTGAAATTAGAGTGAAAATTCATATTTGATTCAGTGAATGAACAAAGGTTCAGGACTTAATTTTAGCCACGATCAGCACTCTGAAGAGAGACATAAAGGGCCTATATAGTTGGTGGTACTGGCAAGATGGAAATGCTGTATAATATTTAATTTGTTGATGGTGAGAAGTATCGCTGAAATCAGCATCCAAGCAGTGTGTAGGGTCAGAGAGGAAACTAGAGTAAGCCAGATTAGGATTTAAGGAGAAAAGAGATAGGACCCAAGAAAATGGAAGTTATACCAACAATGTAAATGACTCAGAGGGAGTGTGGGGTAGGAAAATGTGAAAGGGGGACAGTAGGTGGTCAAAGTGAGGATTCTTAAAATTCAAGATCTAAAGACAGAACTCCTTACACGTGATAAAGGAACTTAAGATATCTATTTGGGTGGGCAGTTTAGGTTGAAGCTGAGATCACAGGAGTAGAGGAAGTGGTCAGAGATCCATGAAGTCAAGATATTAAAGGGAACATTGCCATGGATGGTGCCTAAAGTTAATGAGAGGAAAGCAAATGCTAGTTACTATCAAGTCGTTGAGAAAAATGAGGACATACCAAGGTTGTTGGTGGCCAGCAGGGATGTATAATTATAGGTGGAGCACACTGATTTCAAATAGAAGCAGACACTGAGTGATGATGGCAAAGGTGTTCGAAGAGTAGCTTTGAGAAACAACATACAGAATCCTCCTTGCTCAGAGAAGATCATGATGGGTTTACTCACCTCATCAAGGAAAGTCAAATTTCAGTTAAGGACAAAAGCACTTCCAATGAGACATTGGAGAAGTGGGAATATTGATTAGAAACCGTTAAGGAACCCCACGGATGATGAAAGGGATCTAGAAAAGGGACTCTAGGGGACTCTTGATGAAGGAAAAACAGGAAGAGGGGAGAGGTTTGCATCAGAGGAAATAAAGTGAGAGAACAAGATTGTCATCCTGGGGGTCACTTGCTGTCATTTCATGAAGAGCCACTAAGATTATTCCTAGTTGGAATCTGATAGAGCCATTTCCACCACTACTCATACTCCTTTTTTAGCCCCTCTTTATTTCCGTTATGTTGCAGCACCATGGCCCATTTTGTAGTTACTAACCTCTTCTATTGAAGCAAGATCTTGAGTTGGGGTGTTATTGAACAAGGCTATTTCTATATTTGTATATTTTGAAAGAATTCTTCTCAACTAATGAATGTGTAATCCATATATGTTGACTGGCACTTCATGTCTACAACTTTTACTACTTAGAGGATTTATTTCTGTATACTGCAGGCTGAAATACATTAGGTTGCCAATTTTCTACCGATGATTTTTTTTAATTTTATTTCCTGTGGATGTGTAAGTTTTCCACTCAAACTAATGCATCACCTAATGGTGAGAACATTTGTAGCAGGGAAGTTTATTTTAGTTGGTTTCTATTACATGTGTAAAAGCAGACTGTTCATTCTCTCAACAAACCTAAGAATGACAGTTTCCTTACTTGGCTGAAGTTGTCATTACAGACCTTATGAATAACACTGGAGTTGATGTCGTTTTTTAAAAAAATCTTTTCCATATGTGCCAAGGAATTAGATATTCTTTCATTTTTGTTTTAAGAAGAATGTGCGTATTAAGTTAATCCAATAAGATTTGTAGTTTTTATGAAACTACGTAGATTTTATGAAACTATGTAGATTTTCATTTCCATGGCTGAATAAATCACATATCAACTGGAGCACACACGTTGCTCCATTATTCAAAAGAACATTATAAATTCATGGCTCTCAGAGCCTCAGTCTTGGCTATACCAGTTTTATGGTTTCTGGCTAGCAGTTCCTTCTAGGATAATCCTGGCTCCTCTGTTTAGCAAGGCTATTGTGAGAGTACACATTGATGGTTAAGGTTTTTGATGATGCTCAGAGGTAATGCCCGAGTAAATATGTACATTGATTTAACTGCTATATCTGTGTTCCCTCTGTTTGCTAGAGTTCACTACTCTACCCCATCTCTACTCAGAAACCTTGAAAATGCATTTTCTCTGTGCCCTGCTCCATTTCACAATGTTCTTTAAGTCTGTTTCTCCCTCTCTTTCTTTTTTTTTTTTTATTTGAACATAATGTTGTATGTGTCCACAGTAGGCAGCATTTGAGGGACTCCAGCTGTGAGGCTCCTGAGATGAAGCTAGTCAAACCAATGCATCACTCCAATACTATCCAAATATTTTTACTTCACTTGATCTGTCAGGAACCAAAAAGAGTAGGTGCAGCTATCTGGTACTCCTTTTCCTCAAAGGAGTTTATAAATAGGTCACATATAGGGAATTATATGCCTCGGCTATAATTTCAAGCTTGCTGCTTTTCTAGTAATTGCCATTAAATGTGAAGGTTGTGAAAGATTTCTGGAAAGACCACAAATATTTTCCCGTCCTTGTTTCTTTTTTTGTTGAAATAGTTCATGCGCCATCTGGTTTCAAGGATGTGTCATTATGTGCAATAATGTCTTCTGTGGGGGGGGGGGGGGGGGGGGAGGAGCCATTAAAGACAGCCTAAGTACAATGCAGAGCAATGTAAAAATATCTCTTGTTCTCCATAGTTTCCAAAATAGAGCTTGTAGCTTGGACCTCCAATGAGGTTTAGCTAGAGGAGGGGGGCGTTGGAGGTAAATCTCTTGCTCCAGGTGGTTGTTCTCATGTCTGGTGCCCTCTTTGCCTTCATAGCCTGTGCTTTCTTCAGAGGTTTTTTTTAAATGGGAAGTGTTCACATTTGTTTGTATTGCATCACAAAGCTAGCCTCCACACATAGGCAAGGACTGTTCTTGATGCAGCATTCTAGAATCACAACAGTCCGGCCAGTGTGGCTTAATGGTTGAGCATTGATCTATGAACCAGGAGGTCATGGTTCGATTCCCAGTCAGGGCATATGCACAGTTTGAGAGTTTGATGTCCAGTGTGGGGTATGCAGGAGGCCACCAATCAATGATTCTCTCTCATCATTGATGTTTCTCTCTCTCTGTCTCTCTCTTGCTCTCTCCCTCTCCCTCTCCCTCCCTCTCTGAAATCAATAAAACTAAATATGTTTTTTAAAATTAGAATCACAGCAAAGTTCACTTCATGTTGGAATTAATTATTCTACCCCTAAAAGCAGAATTATATTTGGTTTTGTCATTACTCAAACTCTCTGATATTAAACAGCTGCCCTACTGGAAAGAACTATAATAAAGACTTTTGTTTTTACCAAAAATTGGCAGAAAGGTTTCTAAGAGCAATTGGATGGCTCCTGAATGTTCTGTTATTTGAAATGTTGATTTATGCAGAGGACCATTATCCCCATTTGCATTTTGTGTTTTGCTTTACAACAAGGGGACCAGAAACTGCCTTTAAAAAATGAAGTTCTGTTTTATACTCTTGGTGTTAGAAGAAAGCAATCTAAGTAAACTGGAAGGAATTCTTACTAAAAGTGGAAGCAAAATGGAATGAGGAAGGGGCATATTTTACATGTTGTCTATGCTCTTGGTCCTTTTTTTAGTCAGGACAAAGGAGAACACAACTGAACTAGATTCTAGAGGTTCACTTGGTGCTACCCCATGCTTTTGCTTGACTCTGACGCTTCATCTAATCAGCTCTCTCCTCCTAGTGGGGTGTCTTGAAAGATGAAATGCAGGGTAGGCCTCGGCCTGGATCCAACTCGGGTTGGTTGTTTTATTCTAATGGAAGTAGTTATTGTCATCCTGCACTTAGCGCAAGTAGACATCTTTTCCTTGTGAAAGTTTTATTGCTGTTTATATAGCTTAGACATGTTTCATATCCGTGTGGCATTTTAAAAGAAGGAATTGCTTAAGTCACACACACACAAATTATTTCAGAGGCTTTGTACAAGCATAAGTTATCAGTATTGATTATGGAACTATTTAGAAATGGTGCTATGGTACATGGACTCTTATTTTCCCACTCGTGAATTTCTGTTACACTAAACTCTATATCTTTGTCAGGTTTCATTGGGGCCAGCAGTGCAGCTAGTTGGCATCTTCATCATTTTCTTAAACATTGTTTTTCTCATGACACTCTCCTGCCATGCAAGTAGTGCCCCTAAAATGCAGGAGCCCTCTCCCCTGTGGCCCCCACATTCTGCTCCATTCTCAGCAGGCTGCTCTCTGGGCTTAGTGTCCAGCTGTTTCCCTAGGACTCCCCTTCTCCATCCAAGAAGTGCCTCTCACTTTTTTTTTTTTTAATCCTCCTTCCCCTGATTTCTAAATGCCATGTATTTGCTTTTTTTGTTTTACTCTCTCATTTGCCAAAAGCACGCCTCCAGTAGCTTTCAAAGAAGGAGCACAGGATAGACTGTTTTTAGACCCTACTTGTCTGAAAAATGTCTTTATTGTATCCTCACACTGAATCAACAGTTTGGCTGGATTCGGAATTACAGACTTGTCCTAAGAATTTCGTAGGAATTGCTTCAGATTCTTCTGGTTTCTAATGTTATTGTAAAGAAGTCCAATGGCTATCTGGTTTCTGGCCCTTTGCATATGACCTATTTTTTTTCATTCTGAAAATATGCAGAATATTTTCTTTATCCCCAGTGTTCTGAGATTTCATGATATGTAATCTTTTCAGACATTGTAGAGGACAGGTATTTAGTAGACTCTTTCAATCTAAAAACTCAAGGGTACACATTCTGGGAAATTTATCTCCATTTTCTCTGTCCTCTCTTTCTGAAATTTGTGTTGTTACGAGGTTGGAACTCCTACCTGATGTCCTGATTTTCTTTTCTTGCCTATTTTTGTTGTGCTTTCTGTAGACCCTTTCACCTTTGTCTTCCAAGCATTCTTCTGTCATATTTTTCATTTTTCAAGGCTTCTTTCTCATTCCTCAAAATTTGTATGGCATTCTATTCTGTACCATAAATGCAGTGATGTCCTTTATCTCTTTACAGATATTAATCATTGGAGGGTTTTATAAGTGAGGTTGTTATTGTTTTAATTTATCTCTGTTCCCCTTTCTCTGCATTTTCTCTATTCTTTCAAGTTCCTTTTTTTTTTCTTTATATTTATTTGGGCTAAATACTATGTTTTAGTTGCTTTTATAAAATTCTCATGACCTCTGGCACCAAAAACTTGACTGAAAACATAAGTCACACACACACACACACACACACACACACACACACACACGAGATTTGTCAGCTAGTAGGTATCACCCTACAATTAAACAAGGACCCCCAAGTGCTAGCATCTACAGGTATTTCTTCAGGTTACTATTTTCCTGAAAGATATTTACTCTGCATTCTTGGGTGAGGGTAGACAGGGCAGATACATGCTGGGCAGACAGCATTTGGGAGCTGAGCAGGAGGAAGGGGCTGGCTTTACCATTCAGTAGGTACATTCATTTAATTCCTCATCCCCATTTTCAGCCTCTTCCCTTACACCTTCATTCTACTGTACCAGGTCTTTCTGGCTCTGAAACTTTGCTGGCTCCACATCTCCACAAGAAAAGCTTCCTGTCTCTGAGGTGGAAGAGAAATGGTTGACTAGCTAGTCCACCAAAGTTGACCTCCTACAAACCTTCAACCAGTGCTCTCCTACTCAGCCGTACCCCTCTCCCCGATGTTCAGAGGAACCTAGTGGTCAAGTTTTTAGTTGTGCAAATTACCTTCCTTCTTGCTGCCTTCACCCTCAGTAGGCATTTGGGTTTCCACTTTCCTCTCCTGCCATCAGTGACAACTCATCATTCAACTGTTTATTCTAATACATATACAGTTTTCCCTCCTTTACTCTCATGTTGTTGTTTTTAGGATTTAAGGGAGGAGCAAGAATAAATGTATCCATTCAGTCCGCCATGTTTAAGTAAATACTAATTTGTGACTTTGGAGTTGTTTTTAAAGGAAGATGATTCCCAACGTAAGAGAGCAGTATAGGACAGTGATGGAGTCTCTGCTAGCCCCAAGCGAGGTGAACTTGGACCCATTTCTCCATACCCCGAAGTTTCAGCTGCTGCTTTAGTAAAAGGGAATCACGACAGCATCTACTCCCAGGACTGTGGTCACGTGAAATAACGTGCTTACACAGAGCATGCCTCAGGACAAGTGCTCAGCTGATACTTCTTGGCGTTGCTTTTGTTATTATTAAGAGGATGTTAGCAGTGCACCCTGAGAGGCTTGACTGCCCATGCAGAAAGGTTCTGAAATAAGCAGCTTGAAAACCTTGCCAAATACAAGTGAACTCTTCCCATGTTCGCCTTCTCTTTTTCTTTATCTACCTCAAAAAGGTAGTAAGGAAAAAATATATTATTTATAGAAAATCACTGACCACTTGGGAGAAGCTTTTGCTTTCATTAAATCACCCTCTTGCTCCTGGAAATTGCACATGGGAACTCTAGTGAGCTGAGTCTCAGAAATGGGAGTAGTGCTGATGATAGGCTAAGATGTTAGGCTACAGAAGGTTAGATAGCTTGTTCTTTTGGGCAAGGTTACATGTGTAGTCACGCAGAAAACTGCTAACAGACCCGAGAGGGCAGCATTTTTGAGACACGTTATACACTGATGCTAAAGGCTGAAAAAATTCATACTTGTCTAATTTTTTGCTTTGAAAAAACACACACAAAGCATTTTGTTTTAATAGCCAACTGAGGTGCCATTAGGGAAATGTTTTTAAATTCCCCAGGGCCTATATACAGCTTTTCCTGTAACAAAAAAACAACACAGGAAAACAATATTTTACTCCTACACAATCAGCATACCCACTGAGTTCAAAAGATGGGTCAAAACAATTATGTACTCTTCTCAGTAACAGACAAACCATCCTTTCCATAAAGGCCACCAAGAAGCCCTCCTGTTCCCTTTCTGACTGTCCTTGCTCCCTGCCTCCGACCCCCACTCCCCTCCCTGACTGTTCTTACTCCCTGCCCCCCTCTTCCCTTCCTGACTATCCTTACTCCCAGCCCTCCTCTCCCCTCCCTGATTGTCCCTGTACCCTGCCTTCCTCTCCCCTCCCTGATTGTCCCTGTAACCTGCCCCCCTCTCCCCTCCCTGACTGTCCCTGTACCCTGCCTTCCTCTCCCCTCCCTGATTGTCCCTGTAACCTGCCCCCCTCTCCCCTCCCTGACTGTCCCTGTACCCTGCCTTCCTCTCCCCTCCCTGACTGTCCTTGCCCTCTGCCCCCCTCTCCCCTCCCTGACTGTCCCTGTACCCTGCCCTCCTCTCCCTTCCCTGACCGTCCCTGTACCCTGGCTTCCTCTCCCCTCCCTGATTGTCCTTGCCCTCTTTCCCCCTCTCCTCTCCCTGACTGTCCTTGCTCCCTGCCCTCCTCTTCCTTCCCTGACTGTCCTTGCTCCCTGACCTCCTCTCCTCTCCCTGACTGTCCTTGCTCCCTGCCCTTCTCTCCTCTCCCTGACTGTCCTTGCTCTCTGCCCTCCTCTCCCCTTCCTGACTGTCCTTGCTCCCTGCCCTTCTCTCCCCTCCCTGACTGTCCCTGCTCCCTGCCCTCTTCTCACTCCATCAGTTCATTTAGTACTTATCCCCCTCCCCCCCACACACACCTATTTCCCCCGAGGCTGCCAGCTAGAAAGAGGGAGTGTATTTAGAAGAGGTTCTTCATTTTCCTGTGAGAACAGCTATAGGAAAGAAGACCTCGATCTTACTCATATTAACCACCCATTACAGTCAAATTAAAATGCATTGTTACATTGACCAGGTCTGTCTCTTTTCTTCATCTAATCCTTTCATTTCTTTTATATTGTGACTAGATTGAGTACTGTTGCTTTGGGTTCTTCTGTAAACTGCTTCATTAGATATACAATCAAGAATCATGTTGGGGAAAACCCTGTGAAGGTGTTTTAGTCTTATTTCAGTTTTTGTTTTTTGAGTGGGAACAATAGGTTTCAGCTTTGGGTCTCTGTCCCTGTGGTTTCTGGAAATGTCTCTTTTGGGAAAGTGAGATTAAATGCATCATTTTTGATCCTGACACTCTCTTTTCCTGTTCCTGTATCTCCCACATTCACAAATTGCTTTTGTTACCACTTTGTGAAAAGTAAAATTACTCCTGCTAATAGCTGGACATTCTACTAACATTCCATGGGTTAACCCAAACTTTACCAAATGGAGATAGCAGAGAAAGACCCAGAAACTCTCTAATGATATGGTATCAGAGGAATGAGTTCTGCTATGGAAAGTTTGCCTCTAATCACATTTTAATTCCACTCCTTTCATTGTCTCAATTTTTTCCCCATTTTTCCCTTCTCAAAAATGGCATCATTTGTGAGTCAAAATATGTGCCTTAATAAACATACTCCTTAATATTGCTATATATATATATATATATATATATATATATATACACACACACACACACACACACACACATACACATACATACACATACCTAGGCAAAACACACACTTACACACACACACACACACACACACACACACACACAGAGGCTATGTGTGTTGGCAGCCCAGGCTGGTGCCAGGAGCTCAGAAAGGTCAGGGTGCATTTGGAGTCTCTTGACTTTCCCTTCATGGTTAGAAAAGGACTGCAGCCACTCACAGACCAAGTCCTCACGCCAATCTCCAGAACAGGAAGGAAGGGGCAGAGGCAAGGTTTTGTGAGGCACTGTTTATTTTATTCTAAAGAAAATCACTTCCAGCAGACTTTCCCTTAAGTGTCATTGACCACAACTGTGTCTTGGGTCCATTTTTAGTTCCAAGAAAGGATGGGAAAGTGAGTATCTGGCAAAAGGGAGAGGGATCACATGCCTGGCTGAAACCAGTCATAACATTCTTGGGGCTTGCAGAGAGCCCAATTTGTAAAGGATCTCTATCCATTATCTGAAAAAAAAGTCCTACCTGGGTGGAACAGGGTGGCTGTGAGGAGGCTAACACACTGTAGAAACAGCACCTGCCAAAACATGCTTTAAACTTTAAAGTTTAAAGTATTCACAAACATTGGCCCTCGAGTTCACTCTTTCAATTACTAGTGACCTCCGTGTCAAAGATGTGCTGAAAATTGTGATGAAAAGACAGAGAGAAAAGCAGGCCATTAGAAGAAGTAGCAGTTGGGGGAGGTGGATGGTTACCAATATGAAGTGGGAAATGTTCAAAGACAGAAAAGAATGAGCTTAACCTGATTGTGTATAACAGAGTGAAGAGGATGTGTCTGTGCGTATTCTTCTAAAACTTAATTTCTCTTTTTTAAAAATATATTTTATTGATGTTTTTACAGAGAGGAAGGGAGAGAGCTTGAAAGGTTTCAGGTTCCATTCCAGGTCAGGACATGTACCTAGGTTTCAGGTTTGATCCCTGGTCAGGCACATATGGGAGGCAACTGATCACTGTTTCTCTCTCACTTTGATCTCTCTCCCTTCCTTCCTCTCTCCCTCTCTGCCCTCACCCCTTCCTCTCTCTCTCTCTATAAAAAAATAAAATAAAATAATTAAAAAAACACATTTCCTTGGGTGAAGATTTTTTAAGTCAACTTTAGATACCTTTTAGAGCACAACTGGAATATGCAAAGTGATGACCATGTGTGACATATTAGCTCCATAAGATTTTATACATGCAAAGTAGAATGCCAGTGTTTGTTGCCTTCTCTTTTAAACACCCAGGCTTAACCTGACCTATAAAAATGAAGGTTGCTAAAACATTGGGTATGCTTATCAATATTCCTCAAAATGGTGGAATGGAGGCTAATTAACAAGTTGCTCAAACCTCTAAGATAACTCAGAGGTTGTTGCTTTAAACCTATGTGGGGTCTTCCTTTCTGACAATTTGTATGCAGTAACTATGTTTTTGAGCGCCAGATGGAGAAGACATCTGTAGAGTGAGAAACTGAAGAAAACACACTTGCAAGATTAAGGCAAATTAAAAGAAAATTGTTGGCTGTATGACCAACAAGGAGTTTGGAAAAGATGTTCTCTATGTACATGTTCACTTTACTTAATGGAAGGTGCCACATTGGAAGGTGCCAATTTTTTTTTTTTAGACAATTTTCTTTTTGAACACGGTGCCCTGCAGTAAAATGAAAGCACATGACTTTGTTTTCCCTCAACTCTTTATTCTTTATTGAGATTCTGGTTGTGTCCACTACATGGGACAGTTTTGTCAACCCCTAAATATATACCTAGCTTTACAATGGACTTATTTGGTAGAACTCTTTGTTCCCTGCATCTATAATGACCTCTCAGTCATGAAACAGAGTAAGACCATGTTAGAGAAAGAAGGGATAACTCAGCACATATTCCTAAGCCTTCAAAAGAGCATAGACTTTTGGAAGTTGGATAGTCTCTCTTCAAAGAACAAGAACTGCATGATTTTCTGAGAAGCTGTGGCAGTGGTTTCAGGCAGAGCATAGCATGCATAGCACGCCAGCTAGAGACAGCAGCAGCTGTGTGGCTCGTCTGTTGCCCAACGCATTTCCTGGGCTATGAAGTCGACTTGGAGGGGTGGCGTCAGTGAATTCCAAGCATGGAAAGAATCTGACCACTCTTTTTCATTTTTAAACCGCATTACCTTTGTCCTGTTCCGCAACTTTCAAGGCCATTTCACGTTGCATTTTTTTCATTGATTTGTGGCCAGAAACTGGCTTGGAAAAGGAGAACTTAAAGTGTGTTATTAGTCAGGGTTTGGAATCAATTATGCTTCCAGAGTCGTTTTCTGTAACAAAGATCTCAAAAGACCCCCACGTAGAACAATGATGTGACCCCGGGTGGGCAGGGGTGATGCTTCAGGAATGCAGGCTGACGGAGGGAGCCTCTGCAGAAGACAGAGTACGTGCGTGGAACTTGGATGTGGAAGTACCATGAACAGTCCACATGCTTAGTAATTTTAATCTTGTTTCTTTTATAATAGTTCTTCCTAGCTTTCCGTTCATACTGCCCCCACCCTGTGGTAGGCCTGGGTATCTCATTTCCAAGTAGAACCACAACATCCAAGCTGACCTTTCTGCCCCCAGTTTCTCCCCATGTTAATCCTTCTTAACCCCACATGTTCACACCTACTCTTACTAATAGCAAATCAGTTCCTTTAGTTTCTTTCTTTCTTTCTTTCTTTCTTTCTTTCTTTCTTTCTTTCTTTCTTTCTTTTTTTCTTCCTTCCTTTCTTTTTTTAATACTCTCCTGAGGATATTTTTCCATTGACTTTTAGAGAGAGTTGAAGAGAGAGGGAAAGACGGAGAGAAATAGCGATGTGAGAGAAACAAACCAATTGGTTGCCTCCTACATGAGCCCCGACTGGGAACCGGGCCGGGGGGCGGGGGGGGGGGGGGGGGGGGGAGCCTGCAACCGAGAAAATGTGCCCTTGACCAGAATCAAACCCAGGACCCTTTAGTCCACAGGCGGATACTCTATCCACTGAGCCAAACTGGCTAGGGCTCCTTTAGTTTCCATCATTTTACTTTTATATGTGCACAATACTTAGAGTATTGCAAGTTGCAAATGACAGCATTAATAAGTATAATCATTATTGAGCAAAGATTTTAAATTATAAAACTTTCTTTGAAAACAAGTAGAAGACTTTCAAGCATAAAGTCCAGACAGGGAAAATGGCCCATTTTGAAGATAATTAATATAGAAGCTTCAGGTCTCCCCACCACACACATTAAAGACATCACCAAAATAAAGCCGTTTGCCCAAGATGAATGTGCACCTACTGTGTGCACTTCTGCTTCAGATTTACTTGATTACTGCTGTAATTAGAATTCTTCCCTTTGTCACTTGGCTTGAGATTTGTGGCATTTATTTGTGTCATCTCTTCCCTGATTCAGCAGAGATCATTGTTTCCGTTTAAAATAACTTCTAGTGTGTAGGTCGCATGGGGATGCTTCTATATATAAACAACAGCGTAATAATTCATCGCTTCCTCCGCATTTCCATGTCCACGGGAACTTGAAAACAATGGTGCATGACATTTTCAAAAGATGGCTGAGCTTATTACATAAAAACTATTTGCAAATTTTATAATGCTACTGAAGACATATCTCAGTAATCATCATATGCTCTCAAACCCTGGGAAACATTCCAAAAGATGTTTGTAAAAAAAATTATAAGAGAAGAAAAATAGTGATGATTCTCTATAACCTCTGGTAGGCCACTTTTACAGCTCTACAATTTCCCTTTGTGAATGCACTTTAAAAAAATAAATAAATAAATAAACCTGTTTAATCTCTTCAGTCTAATCTTCCCATTTTGACTTTTGGATAGCATATTTAAAACATATGCTCCATGGCTAATTGTGGATGTCTGTACTTCAGTTAATGATGACTTTTATCGCCCCAAATTTCATCATGCTCTGATTTTTTTTTTTTTTTTTTCTGAGCTGGAATTGACAAATACTAAGTTTCTTAGTCAACATAGCAGTGATAATTGAGCATGAGGTGACAGGAAAGAACTGTTCTAAGCTAGAAACACAGTTGGTGGTAGGTAAAGTTCTTTTGAAACATGGAAAATGTTCATTTAAAAGAGTTCAAGAGTTAAAGCCAAAAGAGCTGGTCAAGTTGTTGAGGAGAGGGAGAAAAAAAAAACAAAAACAAAAACAAAAAAAAAACACAAAAAAACTGCAAGATTCCCCCAACTCTACTTCTCTCTGAATAGCTAGCTCTACAACTGTCAGTTATATGAAACTGATATAAATTCCCCCATTCCAACGGCTCATGAGCAGAGAATGATAGCAACCACAAATGAGTTTAAGAAAACAGGCTGAATGTCATTAAAATCTTTTCAAAACGTTCTGTGACATCTGTTTTCCATTTTGCTATTCTGTTTAATTAACGTCAGTTTTCCAGAATTGCAAAAATCTTATTTGCTCAAAATAGTATCTTGAAGGAAGTGACCCTTATTTAATAGAGAAGAATGTTAAGTGTAGTATGGGCTTGATTAACTTCATCCCAAGTTTAAAAGTTTTCCATTGGCTTCAAGATCTTACTCCTCTGTGTGGCTCACTTCTGTACGGCCAGACTGAACGAACTCTGGGTGGTGGAGAGCTGTGATCCGATTGGGGCACTGTCCTATTACTAAGATACCAAAAATGGAAGAAATTTTAAAGAGAATAGTGACAGCGCAGGAAACTATTCTTATTTGTCTTCGTCTCTATTATTTGAGGTTGCTGGCTTCTGAGCTAATGAGGGAGTCAAGTTCAGAGACAGATTCCTTCCTCATGGGTGTGTGATCTTTTTTGATAAGAAAATTATCTTGAGGAAGAAAGTGAGAAAAGAAAAGAAAAAAAAAAGCAATGCAGCCTATGAATATCTGGAATGTGAGCACGTCTTTTGCTGAGGTCTGGTGGTCCTAGGAAGCTCATACTGGGCAAATCTTGGAGGGCAACAAGAACACTGTGGAGCAGAGGAGGAGGGAAGAGAGCCAGGCTTAGTCAACAGCTGACTTTGTTTCTGTTTGGTGAAGCACACAAAAGCGGGTGCCCCAGATCGGGACACAAAGACAAGTGGCTGCATTTCAATGCATTTCAACGTGCCCTGGCTCCACTAGGGGGTTTATGGCTTTCCAGAGTGGACATAGGCTGCCAATCAGCTGCCTTTGCTCTTGTTGCCCCACAGGCAAACAGGCTCAGCTGTTCTTTGTGGTTTCTGAGAAAGCAATGTGGATGGTGCTAGGCCTGATTTTTCTAGTCAGAGTAATTAATGTGTCTTAACCGCTTTTCCATATATTTGAAATTTTTAAAAATGGAAACACTATAGAATTTTGGTAAAGATCCTACCCACTCTTGCCTCCCTCTCCCTTGGCCTTCACCATGTTGTTGTCCTTGTCCATAGGGATCATGGCCTCTCTGCTTCAGCAGAGCAACTGTTGCAGTTTCTCCATCCTTGTGGAGTTCTCTACCCAGTTTCTCTGCCTTCCTTATCTGACTCAGGCTGGTTCCACTCTCCCAGCTCCTGCTTTTGCTTAACCATCAAAGAAAGTGACCTTAGCTGTCTGACCTGTGGCTCAATACTAAGACCAAATCTGTCCTGGGGAAGGAAAATATATATTCAAAATAAGTCACTTGGAGGAGAAGACTGTGTTTTATCTTTTTTTTTAACTATTGATTTTTTACAGAGAGGAAGGGAGAGGGATAGTTAGAAACATCAATGAGAGAGAAAAATCCATCAGCTGCCTCCTGCCCACCCCCTACTGGGGATGTGCCCATAACCAAGGTACATGCCCTTAACCGGAATAGAACCTGGGACCTTTCAGTCCGCAGGCCGGCGCTCTATTCACTAAGCCAAACTAGTTAGGGCAAGACTGTTTTAAAGCCAGGTTTGTTTAAAGTATAGTGGTAGTGATATGTTCTCTTCATATCTAATAAGTAATTTTTTGCCTAGAAGGCCAAGTGCATGACATTTGGAGGACAAGCACAGTTTCTGCTCTTGAAACATACGTTCTGCTCAAGAACATACCTGACCCAAGAGTTCTTTTTCTTAAGTTATTTTGGTGCTCCAGATACTAACTTATTAAGACAGTGTGTCCCAACTAGGGGTTAGGAAAATCAATAATAGGAGTTTTAAAATGTTTTCATTAATTCAAAATATCTAGCACAGGAAAACTGAAATGACTGGCTTACTTGCTTTTAGTGCAGGGTTCCCTTTTCTCTACATCCTTGTCAGCACTTGTTGTTTGTTGATTTCTTGATGGTAGCCATTCTGACAGGTGTGAGGTGTTATACCTCATTGTCATTTTAATTTGCATCTCTCTGATGATGAGTGATGTTGAGAATTTGTTCATATATCTATTGGCCATCTGTATGTCCTCTTGGAAGACATGTCTAAAGCCTTTAATTATGATGTTTCTTATATTTATTTATTTGTTTTATTTCTTTATTTTTAATTTTTTAAAAATATATTTCATTGATTTTTAACAGAGAGAAAGGGAGAGAGATAGAGAGCTAGAAACGTCGATGAGAGAGAAACATCAACCAGCTGCCTCTTGCACACCCCCTACTGGGGATGTGCCCGCAACCAAGGTACATGCCCTTGACCGGAATCTAACCTGGGACCTTTCAGTCCGCAGACCAATGCTCTACCACTGAGCCAAACCGGCTTCGGCTGATGTTTCTTATATTTAGTCAGTCCTGTGAAAAGGTACTCCTTTATTTAGAATTCCATAGGTTTTGTGGTTTGATTCATTTCCTAGTAAGTGAGCAGTACCATTATTTTAGGTCTGTAAGTAGTTTAAAGATAAACTTAGAACCTTGATTGGAGCTGGTCACCCCAATCTCTGTTAGAGTTTGAATGAGGTTGTTGACTGGACCTTTTAACTTGCTGTTCTTGTTTATTTTCTGCTTGTTTTGTTTGTTCAGGTCTGGCATGGAGCCTAAAAATAAAAGCTTGCTGGCAGATTGACTTTCACTGTGATTCAGTTTTGCAATCTTTTCAAAACACTCTTCAGGAGACCTTCATTTATCTGTGGACATCTCCTGGAGCTTCCAAAACAAACACAACATAAATTGGGGGAATTTGGAAATTTCCAAATTGTAACATATGGGAACTTGCTTCCTTTGTCTGAGAAGTCTTTGCTCCAAATAGAGGGGAATCCCAGAGGAAAAAATCGGTCCGAAAGCTCCATGGGGTTCTCTGCCTTTGCTCTTCCTGGAGGATGGGGTGGAGGAGGGAAGAGTAACCAGATGTCAGAAGCCAGCTCTCCCCTGTGAAAACTCACAACTCAGAGGACCGCACTCAGACAGTCACCACAGTCATAGAAAGTTTCCTGATAATTGGAAGTTCCCTTTTCAGATAACTGAGGAGAAAGACTAATCTCTCACAAGTGAGCACGGTGTCTAATTAAAGTTTCAGAGTCTGCATCTCCAGGAAGGGGATGCTAAGGAATGACTCCTGGAGGCCCTCTTTCCTGCATTGAGTCAAATTGTTTGGGAATATGGACCAATGAGATGAAAGTTTCTCTTGTTACCGCCAGATTGCTTTTCTCTGTACCATGATCAGTCTACAGGGTACTTACATAACAGCCCGCCACAGTCTTAAGGTTACCGACAGTCTCCCCTGATTTCCCCGGGGTTAAAACAGAACAAAACAAGATGAGGCCTTGGGAAAAACAGAACTCCAATCTCATGGTCTTCCAATAGTAGGTCAAAGGATTCATAAATTTTAAAGCCAAAGAGACTCTCAGAGGTGACTTGTTCCCAGCCCCTCCATTTTTCTAGGAAACAAAATGGCACCAGGATTTAAGTGACTTGGTCTTGTGGGAGTAAAGAGGACAGTAGAGGCTTTAGGTCAGTCGTCAGCATGAATCCTGATTCTGCCTTATTATTCTGTTGGTAACCTTGAATAAGTCATTTGCCCTCTTTTAGCTTTAGACTTATCATCTATAAGATGATATAATAATAGTCACTTATGGGACTGTTGAGACTATTACATTATAGAAAATTCATGGAAAATGCATAGTATAATGTCTGGTACTCAGTAAGTTACTAAAAACTGATGGCATGTATTTCTCATCATCATAACTATCATAGCCAGAGTCCAGCACCCAAGTTTTCTGGTTCAGCATTTCTTTTGCATCATCTCCATATATTATTAATATCACATTTGGTACCTCATTCTATTTTAAAGTATAAACAGTGGTGAATATCACTAATTTAGAAACTAGAGACACTGGGTAAATAATGATGCATTCTCTAAAAGAAAATATGTAACACTAAGAGAGAGAATCAGGATAATATAATAATCTAAATTTTATTTTAGATTGTTTCCATATTTATATTTTAATGTCCTTTTAGAAACACATTTAGTAATGTGTTATGAAGCATGTATTAGAAAGAGTTCTTTCTTACTATTTTCATTCCATTCTCATCCTGATACTTTCACAGTGAGTTTTATAATTGAACTAGAGGCCCAATGTATGAAATTCGTGCAAGAGTGGGCCTTCCTTGCCTCAACTGCCAGCACCAGTTTCCCTCTGGCACCCAGGACCTGGGACTGGGCTTCCCTCACAGCCCCAACTTCATCTAGAAGGTCGTCTGGAAGGACATCTGGAGGATGTCCAGTCTAATTAGCATATTACACTTTCATTATTATAGATTATTAGTAACAAACTACAACATTTGCTAATCACTGATTACTATATTGTGTTGCATTCATTTCCCTTACGTGCTTTACGCGCAGGTATACCATTTCTCTCCACTAATACTAGCAATGAATATTTTGGCAGCTGATTGCCACATTATTAGTCTTGGACTGACTTGTTTGGTGTGTGAAACAGGAAATATTTTGCTTTCGGAGAAGAAGAAAAATAGGTTTATTTGCATTACGCTAATTGTGCAGTATCTGGTTCTTCAGTATCTGGTAAGTTAATGTTCAAGAAAAAAATATCATTTTTATTAAAATGTTCTATTTTATCTTAGTGATTACTCATTTATTTCAGCCCTTTGCATTCACCATGTCTCTATTGAAATAAACCTACGTTTCCATGAAAATGGAAGCTTTTGTTTTTTTGCAGCCCACATCAATTTAAACCTTGTTTATTTGGCCCCTGTTAACCTTTGAATTTGACATGCTTGGTGTAGTAGCTGCTTGGAAATCAGATACCCCTGAATTGCAGTCCCAGCTTCTCCAGTCAATGGCTGTGTGTGGCTTTGGGCACGAAACTTATTGTCTCTAAACCTTGCTTTCCTTAATTTAGGCATTGCTTAATAAATATCAAGCCATTATTCATTTTGAGTCGGAAGCATTAAAATGTTTTGACAGTACCAGCACAGTTCACACAAGGGCAAGGACTCCAGAATTTCAGCTCCACTGTTCATTTGAGTGGCTAGAATCCTACTGCCATAAACTAAATAGACACTGTATTATTCCTACTGTCATTTATAAGTACTCTCCATCTTTCCTGATGATTTTAGTGGTTAGAATAGAAAAAAGGGAGGGTGGAGTGACAGGACATAGGAGTTCCATTTTAATTGGTAGCATGGCAAAGCTGGTCATGCTCACGGAACTGAGGGAGATGAAATAAGCAAATTTTCCTAAACAGTGCTCCGAGGATTGCACAGAACATTAGAAGCCGCTTGCAGTGAATCATGGCTGGAATGTTGGACGGGTCAGTGCTCCATGCAACACTAAGTCCCACTGTGTTATCCTGCCAAGAGGAGGAATTCACAAGGTCACGTCCAAACTTAAAAGACGATTGCTTGAGTACCAGGCTGGAATTATTTTCATTTCTTGCAGCAATCTCATCATTTCTCATAACTTTCTTAATAAAAAGGCAAATGTTACTGTGCCTTTCCCTAGAATGGAGGGTGGTTTTCTTGGCCAAGTTCATATGTGAGGATGTGGGTACTAAGATGATTCTGAATGTGTTTCAAAGGTTTGAAAGTTTTCAAAGGTTTGAAAACTCCTGTTATACGGTCTGTGCTCTGAGACTAGATGAGATAGTCCTTCCCTATTTTTTATTTTTTATTTTCTGTTTTCACATGATAGACCTAAGTAGACATTTTCAAGTGATTCCCTCATAACTATACAATGAATATGTTAGCATCAGTATCTATATGCTTTGAAAATAATGGTCATAATTCTTTTGCCAATTATATTTACTGGGTCCTCCATACCTAGTTTGTAGTGACCACCAAACTAACTTAAATTCCCAATGTATATTGGTTGTTATTGCTTCCAGTATCTACTATTTTTTAAGACTTAAGATGTAAATAATTTCAAAATATTTTAGAGGAGAAAGAGAGGGAGAAGAGTGAGAAAAGAAGAAAGTGGAGGAGGAAGAGGAAGCAGCTGAGATTTGTGATTAAATTTGATTGGGGAATCAAATTTCCTAAAATATATTAATAGTGTATTTATGCAACAATGGGAAAATTGAGCAAACAAGAGAGAGTTTTGACAAATCTCAGTTAAAAATAAGAATATTCTCATCACTTATCCTTGGAGGACATATAACCACCACTTATTGTTGTTTTAAGCCAGTAAGTTTTGGGGCAATGTGTTATACAACAAATATGCATTATACTATACTAGAGGCCCGGTGCACAAATTTGTACATGGATGGGGTCCAGCCAGCCCACTCCAATGGGGGCCGGTTGGGGCTGGGCCAACAGGGTGGAGGGGATGCAGGAGGTTGGCTAGCTGGCTCTGCCCAGATTGAGAGGGCAGCAGGTGGGGGGGGGGGGTAGATCAGGAGCGAGGCCAGCCAGGTGGAGGGTCCATGGAATGTTGGCCAGCCAGCCCCACCCCCAATTGGGCTGGTTGGCCAGCTGCAGTGAGTGTCATAACAACTGGTTGTTCTGGTCATTCTGGTGGTTCTGGTCATTCTGGCATTCTGGTCACTGGCTTTTTAGATAGATAGATAGATGATAGATAGATAGATAGATAGATAGATAGATAGATAGATAGAATAGTAAAGAATAATACAAACACTTTAAAGAAAGGGTCAGAACCTTCAGAATTAAAAAGTCCAGAGCTTTTTGTTGATTAATAAGAATTCTATCCCTCTTGAATATTTGGAGCCTATAGTAATTATCCGTGTATAAATTTAAGAAGGATGCATCAGTGTTTATCTTTGTTATTTAAAAGAAATGGAGATGTATGCCAAAACCTATAAGAAATCACTGCTAATCTATATTTGAGAAGCCTCATTCACTACTAATTTTTTTTTTTTTGTGGCAATTATCAGTGCTGTTCCATCTGTGTTTTTAAAGTTTTAGATTTTAGTCATCCTTATTTAGTTAAAATTAATACATAAGAATATGCCTTTTAGTTTCCTTTTTTGGTCATATGTTTTATTTTATAAGCCTAAGATAATGATTGGATTTATGTTCATTCAGATGTGTTGATTTGAATGCAAGTTCCTCAGTGCTACGCAGTAAAATTACTATTGATAACTTTCAGAACAAATCTGAGATAAGATCATAATTGTGGCTTTACGAGTATCACTTTCCAAATACTATTAAATTATGCTGACTATTATTTTCCATTCTGGTGCTTCTTAAGCTTATATTACATGGTGATGATTTTTATATGGGAACAGTCTGAAGAAAAGCACTTGTATGACTTTAGATAGAATAAAAAATAAGGATTCAGTCAAAATACCACAGAATATCTCAGAGTAGAATGTTTTATTCTCACCTCTCTGTCTCATTCCCATAATTCTATTTAATATTTGCAGTCAGCCATTTAACCTTCACTCGCATACACTACAAATGTTTGGCGAGTGCCTTCAGTGCATGACTAGTTGCTCAAATGTGCTGAGTGTTCTTCTAGGCAGAGAAGATAGAACAATAAACAAAACAAAGGCTCTGCCCTCACAAGGCTTAAATTTTAGTCTGAGAAGCAGTTGGTAGATAAACAAATACTGAACATTTTGACTATTTGTGAATACTATAAAAAAACACACATTCTAACATATGTGAGATGGTATCTCATTGTAGTTTTTGATGTGCATTTCCCTAATAGCTAGTGAAGCTGAGTATCTTCTCATATATCTCTTGGCCATTTGTATGTCTTTTTGGGAGATGTGTCTGTGTAGGTCCTCTGCCCATTTTTTAATTGGATTGTTTATTTTGTTGTTGAGTTGTATGAGTTCTTTATATGTTTTAAATATTAAACCCTTATCAGAGATGATATTTGCAAATATCTTCTCCCATTCGGACATATATGATTTTATTAACTAATGTCACTCCAATAAATTACATAAAATTTTTAAAATTTTAAATCCCAGAATTTTAAGATAATTTTGGGACCATTGTCAGGGGAAAAAAATAATAATAATTAAAAAAAAAAAAAAAAACAGAATAAAGGCATAGAGAAAAAAAATAACATTAAAAAAGAAAATTTTATTTTAGATAGAGGGTCAGGAAACTGAAATTTGACTTGAGTGATATGAAAAGAGCAAACCCTTCAAAGATCTGGAGGAAGAACATTTTCAGCAGAGAAAGATCAAGTTTAAAAGCCCTGGAGTGCAAAGAATCTTGACTGTGGGAGCTTAGAGTAATAAAGATTAGAGAAAGATTATCTGAATGAGTACAGCATCATGGGAAAGAGACATAGAGATGAAAGATGATGGAGAAATAAACAGAAAACTTATAGGCCAGGATAAGGAATTTGGTGTTTATTCCATGTATGTTGGGAAACAACAGGAAATTTTTAAGCAAGAAAGTTATATGATCAAATTTAGTTTTTAAAATATATCTCTGGCTTCTACATGGATATTAGCCTGGACATAGGAAGAAAAAAAAAAGGAGGGGGGGGGGCAAGACCACTTGGCAGGTTATTGTAATTTGGGCAAAAAAAAATTGTGGTGACTCTGAGGTGATGGTAGTTAGTAGAGGGCATAAGAAGTGAAGGGTATTGAGGATATACATGGTGGGATTTCCTGATGGATACTGTTTGGGATGTAAGGAAAAGAAAATCAAGGAAGACTCCTGGGTTTGGGTCTGAGAACAAATAAAGATGGTATTTATGGACATAGCGAATAGTAAGGGAGAAACAGTGTGGAAGGTAGAAGGGAATTAAGAGTTCTGTTTTGGCCATACTGAATTTGAGGTATTTATTACAGATTTCTATGTGGTAATGTGAGTAGGCAGTTGGAAATGCAAATCACGAAGATGTTGAACTACATCTGTGAATGGGAGAGGCACCACCCAAAAGACACTATTAAGGCCCTGAAACATTTTGTTATCTCTTGAGAGAGTGAATGTCAGTGGAAAGGAGGCCTAGGAATTGGACGTTGAAGAACTCTAACACTGAGAGGTCTGAGAGGGGATGAGCAGAAACACCAGTCAAAGAGAGGAAACACAGGAGAAAGGGGTGTCCAATGGGGATAATGTCTCAAGAAGAAACAAGTGATCAGTTCTGTCAGTGCTGTCAGTAATCTTAAGAAAAGAATGAGGACTGAGAATTATTTTTGGGGTTTGACATGATGGAGGTCCTGATGGACTTCAGCAAGAGAAGTGTCCATTGGATGGTAGAGATGAAAACTTGAGTGAGGTGTGTTGATGAAAGGAAATGGCAGGTAAAGATAGTAGACCCTGTAAAGTCATGCAGATAATGGAACGCCTAGCTGACAATGTCGATTTCCTCAGATGTCTCATCGGCAAGGTGAGAAGCTTGAGGTGACTTCTCAACATTAACTTATTTTTTCCAATTGGGGTACAAAATGGAAAGGCCAACCTGCCCAAAGAATCATTGGCTGCATTGCTCATGGCCTAGAGACTATAGGATTATCATTGCCTGGGGGTCTTATCAGTATCATTTGCATCAGATGCCCATTTAATGATTTGGAATAGAAACTCTTAAGAAATTATTTGGATCCTTTATTATGAGAACAAGTTCCATTCATTGTTTTACTTGTAGCCATTTGCTGCCATTCAAATAGGATTGTGATCTTTTTCTGAAAGGAGGAAGTCTCAGAACAGATCTGTGTCTCTCCCGGAATTAGACTCCAGGGCCTCCTCATTCTCTCACAGCCAGATGGTCTATGGCAGCTAGGTGTGTGGCCAGTTACCTCTGGCCTGTTGTAGCTGGTGGTGGTGGCAGTGAGGATTAAAGGTGAAAGTAAGAACCATGGCAATAGTAACTGATCATATCATACTGCTTTAGAATTTATAAAGCCTTCTCACAAAACTTAATGCAAGCACATGACCATTTAAAATGCTTTTTCAGCCTGGCTGGTGTGGCTCTGTGGCTGAGTGTCAGCCTATGAACCAGGAGTCACGGTTTGATTCCTGGTCAGGGCACATGCCTGAGTTGCAGGCTTGATCCCCAGTGGGTGGGGTGCAGGAGGCAGCCGATCAATGATTCTCTCTCATCATCAATGTTTCTTTCTCTCTCCCACTCTGAAATCAATAAAAATATATTTTAAAAGTAATTTTTAAAAATGCTTTCTCACATACATTAAATTACCTAACTCGGATAGTATTGAGCATGGCTTGGCTATCCTGATGACTTTTTCATAACTTGACCTTAATTTAAAAAAAAACAAAAAAAAACACACATTTGCAACTCATACTTTCAGGCTCCAGAACTGGTGCTTTGAAGCGGGTTTGAGTAGCATCTGAAACTGTTGGCTCAGTGGTAGATCTAACTTGAATTTCCGAAGCTGCTACCAGAATTCTTTTCCCATGAAGATCAAAAATGAATGTGAAATATTACCTGTTCTCTTGCTCTTGTCTTCCTTCCAGTGACCCCACTTTCTCCACAGTGACCCCGAGTCAGGCAGCCTTTGTAAAGGACCCCCGTGTAGGCCTGTGTGTTCCATACACAGCGTTCTGCAGTCACATCATGCTTCTCAGGCGTGTAAGCTTTTCAGCATGAATCATGCAAACTTGGTGAACCATAAACCTCTCCCTGTGGATATGAAGTTGTTGGTATTTTAGTCTGCTTGGAAACTGTCTGAGAAACATTAAACCCAGCTTTTTTTTTGAGGTTAGTCCAAATTATTTTCTTTTTTAGATGAGAGGGGAAAAAATATTATGTCTCCTAAGGAAATTTGTAACCATGAACAGTAAATTTAAAAGGTTTTAAATGTTTTCTTTTCCTCCCACATGCCCTCCTCGTGCATAGTTTAAATCCCTAGTTTCTCTCACCAAAATAAATGCTAGACTGCAGATCCGTGGGGTAGGCCTGTGAAATGTATTTCGTAGATTAAAGGTATAAAATCATTGTGTGCTGCTTTATACTGATCCCACCAGTCTTGTTCCCTCTCCATTTCTCCTGTTCAGTAATCCATTCAGTACCGGTAGGTGGTAGGTATTTATTTCTAAGGAATGAGCGAAACTAGCTGTATTTGGTGGGCAGGGAAGCGAGTCACTTCCCATTGAAAATGGTAGGCTTTTCCAAATTCAGTCAGTCTCTGTGGAGCACTCAGTCCCGAAGGACCCCACCCATCCATCCTTTCCTTCTTCCTGGATTGCAGGAGGAAACTGTAGCTGCATGCAGGCCACGTAACGTGTGGCTGCAGGGTAAGGTCTAGTCTAACCTGGATTCCATAGAGATGACTTCCTTCTGTGTGTGCTCCCAAGGGGTCAACCTCTGTCCCTGTGGCAAACCTCCCCTGCCTTCTAGCCTCAAACACTGCACACCTTTTGTCCTCCTCGCCGTGACTCCTGGGTCTTCAGAATCTCTGGCCCATCTCATATCCACCAGAGCGTCTGGAAACCTGGCTGTCCCTTGGGCTTCGCTCAGCTACAGGCCCTGGGAACCCAGGGGAAGGCCTGCCCACACCGATCCCCTCAGCTGCTCTGCTCTGACTTCCTCTCTCGGCTTGAGCATCAGTGACCTACTTCCAAGTACGAAATTGCTACACGGGCCTTTCTGATTTTGGATTCCCTCTCAACCAATCTGAAGTTTCCGTGTCTTCCGGGCTCCTCTTCCCCACCTTCATGAGTCCTAGGGAGTAGGGGGTCCTGGGTACCTGGAAAGGTACCCAAGCAGCGAATTAACCATAGTCTCATCCACTCTAAATCTCTTCAGAAAAATCTTTCCCCAGCCAGGAAGGAGTTTTACTGCCTCCCTCCGAGGAGAAACACAGCCCCTATACCAGGTCTAGCATCTGCCTCACTCATGAGCACGCTGGAAAATTCTTTGGCACCAGTGTCCCAAGATAGGGTCTGGATATGCATTGCCCAGCTGTGGGAGACCAAGAAAATATTTCTATTTTCTCCCTCGGATGCCCTGGCTCTTAAAATTGAAATCCAGAACACTCATGCCTACTATTTTTCTTATAACTTTAAAAATCTATTTTAAAAGTCAGACTGGAGTAATGACTTTTGTTTGTTTTATCCACTGAGTTTTGCCCCTTCCTGAAAGATGTGGCTCAAGCTCCGTACGACTTACCAAGGAGGAAAAGTGTGCCACATGATGTTTAGAATATTATCTGGTGCATTTTTATTTTCAGTCATTCTTTTTTTTTAATATCTTTTTATTTCAGAGAGGAAGGGAGAGGGAGAGATAGACACATCAATGTTGAGAGAGAATCATCAATTGGCTGCCTCCCGCACACCTCCTGCACATCCTTGCATGTGCCCTGACTTGGAATCAAACCGTGACCTCGTTGTTCATAGGACAGTGCTCAACCACTGAACCACACTGGCCAGGCTTCAGTCATTCTTTTAAACAAAGAATCAATTAGCAGCCCAAGGGTTCACAAAAGTTAAACTTGAACCTACACTCTGTCCTCTAATTTTAAAGCACTTATACATGTGCTCACTGCTGGGTAGTAAGAAATGTTTTCTTTTTTCATATGGAAAACTTTTAGGACACATATTTCCATGGACTATATTTTTCCCACAACACTTTCCAAAGATTTTGGCATTCAAGCAACAGCATTTCTCTAACTGGAAGTTTCACCAGTGAGGCCCCGGGTTCCCGGGCTCCTCTGCAGGGATACTCTGGGGTCTCTGCTTTATTCCCTCATCAAACTTCGAGATTCGTCCTCGCCGGTTAAAATCACATCCACTTGATTTACCTGAATTACAGGGTCACTTGTCTTTGGAAGGTGGCTGGAAGCCGCCCTGGTGACAGCACAGTGGCATCGTCCTGGACCTGCAGAGGGTTAGCGTGCCAGGCGCTCTTTCCTAAGTAAGCCAGTGCAGCCTTTATTACTTGATATTACATCCTCTGAGAGTCTTATTTTACTATGATTTTTGTTTCTAGGAAAAGAAGAGAAAAACAGGTTGAATACTGAAGATTCATTAAAACTTCATTTTAGAATCATCATAAACATTGTGTGATAACTTGAGACTCCAATGCATAAACATACAAATCGATTACTTAAAATTGCTTCACGATATTGCTAATGTTTATTGAGCATTTATACATCTTTAAAGTTAAAACACAAAATGCCCTTCTTTACACAAAGATTTTGATATATATTTAATCTCAGCTTGAAATCCATTGTGTTGGTTTAATAAGTAGAATTAATTATTTCAATATCTACCCATGAGTACATCAGACACTGTGAAGCACCCATTATGTGCCAGCATCCCTAATCAGGATCCTCTATTTTTTTTGACATTTGATTCTCTCCAGAACCGTGTAAAGTAGACACTATCTCTCCTTTTCACTTAGGAGGAAACTGAGGTGGAGAGCCATCCCGGAGCCTTGGGTTTTATTTAGAGCACATGTGTCAAACACAAGGCCCGCGGGCCAAATCCAGCCCGCCAGGCCTTGCAATGTGGCCCGCACTGCGCTGTCATCACTGCACTCCGCTGTCAGTTTATGACATTGTCAGTTTATGACTGTTCAGTAAACCATTCGGCCCGCGATTTAGGCTGGATTTTAGATTTTGGCCCCTTCTCTGATTGAGTTCGACACCCCTAATTTAGAGTGAGGGGTGGAGAAAGATTTGAAGCCACAGCTCAATCTTGTAGGCCACGGTGAGTGCGTTCCAAAGGTTTGATTACAGATGAAGTAGAGGCCAGGAGAGGAGCTGAAAGTCCTGTCCCTGTGGAGGGAAGCCAGATGCTGTGCCCGGGCCAGACCTGCAGGAGCTGGGACAGGCCCTGTTATCCAGGGAGCCAAGGCCGTGGAGACAGCCCTGGGACAGAGATGAGGGTGGACACTAGTGTCTGGAGATATTACAGCCCCGACGAGGTTTTTCGTCGGCGCCAGATACAGAAATACAGAGCCGAGGAGAAATGAACTCCCCTCGGTTTCCTTCAGGTCCGGAGAGATGAGGCCTCTCTCCCTCTCCCTAAAGACCGGCTACCGAGCCTCAGTGTTCTGGCCGAGATTCACATCCATGACGTTCTTGGATAGATCCACAGACATTGGTGACAGCAGTCCTCTTGGGGGAAGGAAAAAGGTACCATACATTTTCCCTTTAAGGAATATAGATTTACTATATATCTTCTTATAAATATGGCATTTTGTAAATAGTAAGTGCTCAATAAGTACAGAGTGAAGCAAAAGTAGGTTTACAATTGTGAGTACACAAAACACAGAGTTTATTCTTGTATTATTTATTAATTATTGAATTATTTTCCATATGAACAGCTGTAAACCTGCATTTGCCCCACCCAGTACCTGTGAATGAATTATTAGAGAGAGTGACTAACTCTTGTTATTAGGCCTAGAACAACATGAGTTAATATAAGAGCAATTCTTTCTATTGTTTTCCTATAGGCAATTTATTTCTATATTATACATAGCACTTAATATGAAATATACTTTATAGATATACGTTCTCTAGACTAGAAAACTCCCTCTCTCTCTCTCTCTCTCTCTCTCTCTCTCCCCCTTAGCCCTTAGAAATGTTTTATAATTTTTTGCTCTGGATCAAAATATCTCCTTCACTCCCTACCAATGTGGCTCAACCAAGAGCTCACTGATAATTCCCAGTCAGGGCACCTTCCCAGGTTGCAGGCTTGATCCCCAGTAGGGGGTGTGTAGGAGGCAGCTGATCACGGATTCTTTCTCCCTCTCCCTTTCTCTGTCTCTAAAATCAATAACATATTTTAAAAATTATTTCACCTCCAGCCTTTTCTAACCGACCTCCATGCATCGGGCAAAAAGGTTCCTTCCCGGCTTCCCAGGCCATCCGTGTGGCCTGAATAAAGCTACACCATCTTTAACCAATTCTTCTTCTCTCTAACATGCTTCTTGGGTTCCCACATCTCTCCTGTCCTCCAGCATCTGATACCACCCCTATCTGTCTTCTCACTGCCCTCCTCTCGGTCAGAGCAGGCTCAGAGTTTGCTTTTCATCAAACATCACTTTTGCACCTGATAACTTTTCCTCATGTGGCACAGGTGTACATGCACTGTCTAATATGCAACTTCCAATAGGAATTAGAAAGAAGACCAATCTTCACAGTAGACAAGCTCCCCTCTGGGTCCTCTGTGATAATGGGGTGGTTAACAGGCTTGGGAGTCAGAAAAAGCTTCTTTGAAGCCCATCTCCAGCACTTAACAACTTTGTCTTGGGCAATTTATTTCAACCATCTAAAAAGTGAGGCTAAAAAGAGTGGTGAGTAAATGAGATGTTGTATGTAAAACATGCAGCACAATGTTTAAAAGACAGGAAATATTCAATGGTAGTTACAAAATAGTCACAGAGATATAACATACAGTATAGGGAACAGTCAATAATATTGTAATTACTGTGTATGGTGTCAGGTGAGTGCTAGAATTATTAGGAGCATCACTTCATAAAGTATATGATTATCTAACCACTATGCTGTACACCTAAGACTAATCTACTTATATAAAAAGCTAATATGCAAAGTGTCCCCTTGGGAGTCTGACCAAGAGACCAGGAGTTTGATCGCTCGCTATGATGTGTGCTGACCACCAGGGGGCAGTGTGGAACTAAGGAAGGCCTCCACTGGCAGCCAGGGAAGGGAGGCCCTGGCCAGCAACTGGAAGGCCCTGATCTGCCCTGATTGCCAGCCAGACCTAGGGACCCTACCCGTGCAAGATTTCATGCACTGGGCCTCTAGTATAAAATAAGATTGAATGTCAATTGTTATTGAAAAAGATAAAACAAATTTTTAAAAAGAAAATATTCAATAAACTAGAGGCCCGACGCACAAAATTTGTGCATGGGTATGGTCCCTAGGCGTGGCCTCCAATCAGGGCCATCTTCTCCAGCTGCCCACAGCCGACCCCACCCCCTGCTACCACCCACCCCTGGGTCCTCATTCTTCATCAGGTGATCAGTGCTTTACAGCCAGGGGTAGGGACTGAGAGGCTGGCTATTCCCGCCAATAGCCCTGCCCCTACAGCAGGTGGCCATCAGGTGATTGGAGCCTGCCGGCTAGGGAAAGGAACCAAGAGGTGGTCAGTGTGCCTCATAGTGACTGGCCCAGTATTTGTTCTGATTGTTCTGCTCTTAGGGTCAATTTGCATATTACCCTTTCATTAAAGCTTTTTAAGCTGTGGCCCCCAGAATCGGATGCTTGACTTTGGAACTGATCTAATGAGCATGGGAAGTTTTAGGATTCTAACCACCACCTCATTTATCTTAATCTAGACCTGTGCTTTGTTTAGTTAGGTATGCATTTACTTTAGGGGTTCCAGCCACTTGGCACTACCACTGGTGGTCAGCTAAAGCTGCTGGGTTCTTTCCATGTGAACTCCTCTTTGGTCCACTCTCCTCAGGTCTTTACTACACATGGTACATGGGTGGGGGCCAGCTGGCCTGCCCTGAAGGGGGTCCTGGATTGGATTGGGGGTCCCCACTGGGGGTGGGGCTAGCCTGAATGAGGGACCTGAGGCAGTTTGCAGGCTGGTCACACCCCTGATCTTGGTGGGGGTCCCCGCTGGGGGTGGGGCTGGCCTGGACAAGAGGCCACTGGTGTTTGCAGGCTGATGTCACCCCTGATTTGGGTTGGAGGGGTCCCCACTGGAGGGCGGGGAGCCTGGGTGAGGGGCCAGGGTGGTTTGTAGGCCGCCAAGCCCCCAGCTTTGTCAGGAGGGACATCTGAAAGACGTCCATTCTAATTAGCATATTACCCTTTTGTTAGTATAGGTAGTAGCAATGGTGATGAGAAAGATAGAGGGGGTAGTTTATTTAAATAGCCAGTGGCCACCTTGAGCATGGTTCTAAGAACATGAGATTAGGAATGGCTACATTTTAATAGGAAAAAGCAATGCAAGGGTAGGAATATACTAGAAATTTCATCCGAAGAGAGCTCCAGGTAATGCAAGTAAGAATGGTTCCTCGGGGGCATAGCACGACCTCAAAGTGAAGATATCATATCCCAACAGCACCAATTGAACAACTTTGTCTCAGATTAACTTGGTCACCTGCCCACGAACATTAAGTTTAGAGCCAGCTAATACTGCCAAAGTGAGTTCCGGTTTTGTAGGTCAGTGACCCTGTACCGCAAATCTTAATCTCTTTCCCAAAGAACAGACATACCAGCAGCCAGAAAATGGCTTTTAATTACTGAATTTGTCGTCTACAGTGCGCTGGTAATGAGGGAAATCCTGTACTGTACATTCTTTTCAATGTAGATTCAGGGCCTGGATATGCAACTAGTGAGGTAAGCAATTCAGCCCTTTTCCTATGATTGTGAGCCAAATAAATGGCCAAATTACTAATGGGTGTGTAGATTTTTTTTTTTTTTTTTTTTTTTACGTGTGGTGGGTGAGGGTGAGAGTGAGGGTAAGGCGGAGAGGAGGGTGAGTCTTTTCTTGGCATAGGCCAAAATGAATGAAAATGCTTTGAGTGCTTTTGTAATCTCTCCTGTGACCATTTCCAGGTGGCATTCTGCCATCCCTCAGGGCACACCCATATGGACTCAATCCCTTTCTTTAGGAATATTGCAGTTTCTCGTTGGAAGGGTAAGGACCAAAGCAAAAAGACAATTTTCTCCACACCCAACACACCCCTGGCTCCTGCCCAATGTGAGGTGTGGGAGTGGTGTGCACTGTAATAATATTGATAATAACCACGATGGGGCCTGTTAAGAAACGGGGAAAGTTTCCTCCACCCTCTTCGCAAATCAGCCACTATTCCTTTGTCCCTAATCTTTTTTATTGAGTGTTAGAGTACTAACTTAACACAACCCCAAATCCTTAGGCTATTTCTATAATTCACATTTTAGCAGCATAGACTTGAAAGCAGTCTGAGAGATTATCCATTCCAACATCCTGCCCCGCACACATGACCCCTGGGAGCATCCTGGGCAGGCAGCCGACCAGGTCAGGTTTAGATACATCCAAAGACTAGGGGCCCACTTCGTGAGAAAGCCAAGCCATTTGGTGGCATCAGTAGAGACTAGGAGGCAGCATGATGGTGGGTGCCTGGGGGAAGAGAGTATGGGGCTTGTAGGCATGAGCACTGGTTTGGCCCTGTTCTTCCATTGACCAACTGGAGGGTCTTGGGGATAAGTCACTGTGCCTGAAGCTGCACCCCTTTTGTCCACTGTGAGGCTGTTGGATATGATCTCAGTCACCTATAGCCATAATATTGTGATTTCCACTTGCTTTTGCTATGTCCAGCCAAAACTGCCCTTCCCATAACTTCCAGCTACTGGTATTCATTTTGACTTGGAGAATCATAGAGGATAAGTCTTAGTTCTTATTAACGTGGCAGGTCGTCAAGTATTTGAAGGTGGATACAGTGATACTCCCCTGCCCCCCACAATAAGTTATCCCTTCTTCATGGTAAGCATCTCAAAGTGTCATAAATATTTCTTTTATGACTCAGCATTCAGACACCTCCCCATTCTGACAATCTTCTTTGTGAGAAACTCAGTTTCAGCTCTTAAACTGTGGTCCCCAGAATTGGATGCTCAACTTTGGAACTGATCTAATGAACATGGGAAGTACTGGGACTCTAATTACCACCTCACTTAATCTTGATCTAGATCTGTGCTTTGTTTAGTTAGGTTTACATTTACTTTAAGGGTTCCAGCCACTTGGCATGACCGCTGGTGGTCAGCCAAAGCCACTGGGTTCTTTCCCTGTGAACTCCTCTTTGGTCCACTCTCCTCAGGTCTTTACTACACATTTAATCATCTTCCCCTTGAATATATACAAGTAATATACACTGAGTGGCCAGATTATTATGATCTCTGAACGCATAATAATCTGACCACTCAGTGTATATCCTATATAATAAAAGGCTAATATGAAAATTGTCCCCTCGACCAGGAGTTCAACCAGCAGGCAGGCTGGCCAACCACTCATATCCCCTCCCACTTGCCAGGCTGGCTGAACCCCACCCATGCAGGAATTCATGCACGGGGCCTCTAATATATATATATATATATATATATATATATATATATATATATACACACACACACATACATACATATACATATACATATACATATATGTGTGTGTGTGTGTGTGTGTGTGTAAATATATACATACACACACACACACACACACACACACACACTGAGTGGCCAGGTTATTATGCATTCAGAGACCATAATAACCTGGCCACTCAGTGTATATTCCCAGTAATGTAAAAAATGAAAAATAGCCTTCAAAATGGCAGTTCCCAGAGATAACATTCTTAATTTTTCTTATGTTGATACATATAATTTATTTTTTACAAAAATATTAGCATTTATGGGTTTTTTTATATGCTGATGTTTGCATCACTCCTTGTCTCTGACTTTATCTTACCACTCTGCTTTCGAATATCCCCATACGCATAGCAGAAGACCTTAGTCCAAGACTAATTTTCACCCTACAACAACCCATCTTACCAGGTTTGTCTCCAACCATTGCCCAGCAATTACCATACCCAACGTGGTCAGACTTTCACACATGCTGCAATCTCCTGGGACCTCCCCATCTTTTTTTTTTTTTTTTTCTTTTCTTTTTTTTTTTTTTTTTTGTGTGTGTGTGTGTGTGTGTGTGAAAACTCTTATTCATCCTTCAAGACACCGCTCAAATATTTCCTCCTCCGTGAAGTTTGCCTGACTTCCTCTCCCATTCCTATTCCACGAGGGCTCACTCTTCCCTTAAATGGATCTCTGTTGAACTTTGATGTAGCTCTTTTACAGCACATGCAAGTACATACGGCAATCCCCTCTTATCCACAGGTTCACTCCCTGGTTCCAGTTACCCATGGTCAGCTACCGTCTGAAAATATTAAATGGAAAAGTCCAGATAGAAAGAATTTTCTAGTTTTAAAGTGTACGTCATCCTGAGCAGTGTGATGAAATCTCACACCGTCCCCCTCCTTCCCACCCCTGATGTGACCCATCCCTTGGTTCACCTTATCCATGCTGTGTGAGCTGCCCACCTGTTAGTCACCTAGTAGCGAGATCAACTGTCATGGTAGCATGCTTGAGTTTAAGTCACCCTCATCTTACTTAATAATGGCCCCAAAGTGCAAGAGTAGTGATGCTGGCGTTTGGATATGCCAGAGAGAAGCCAAAGAGTGCTTTCTTTAAGTGAAAAGGCGAACCTTCTCAACTTAATAAGGAAAGGAAAGAAGTGATATGTGGAGGTGGCTAAAATCTGTGGTAAAAATGCATCTTCTATTCTTGAAATTGTGAAGAAGGAAAAAAAAAAATGTGTGCTCCTTTTGCTGTTGCATCTCAAACTGCAATAGTTATGGCCACTGTGCACAATAAGAGCTTAGCTAAGATGGAAAAGGCATTAAATTTGTGGGTGGAAGACATAAGCAGAGAAAGACCACGTGTATGGGACTTTTATTACAGTACTAGAGGCTCAATGCACGAAATCCGTGCGAGAGTAGGCCTTCCTTCCCTCGGCTGCCCGCACCAGCTTCCCTCTGGCACCTGGGACCCAGGCTTCCCTCACAGCCTGGCTTTGTCCAAGCTATTGTAATTAGCATAGTATGCTCTTATTATTGTAGATACTGTTACAGTTCTTCATTATTGTTGGTTATTGTTGGTAATCTTTTACTGTGCCTAATTTTTAAATTAAGCTTTAATTTAGGTATGTATGTGTAGGAAAAAACATATATAGAGTTTGGTACTATGCAGGGGTCCTCAAACTTTTTAAAGTGGGGTCCAGATCACGATCCCTCAGAGAGCTGGAGGGCCGGACTATATGAACTACTAATTCCTACTGTAACACCTTGGCTGCGCTCACTGCCCAAAAAACCTGGCGGGCAGGATCAGACTCCCCTGGGGGCTGCATGTGGCCCGCGGGCCGTAGTTTGAAGACCCCTGATCTATGGCATCTGGCATTTACTGTGGGTCTTAGAACCCATCTCCAGTGGATTGTGAGGGACGAATCTTGCTGAATGTGCCTGGCCCTGATCACGCCCTATCCTGGGAGCTGGATAACAATAGACAAATTTTTAGTTTGTCCAAACTGTAGCATCTGAAAACTGTGTTGTTGCAGGAAGGTCTAAGACAGCTCTTCTGTCTGTGACGGCTCCACGCACACTTACTTCTAAGATATGGCAGACTAGGTATTGGAATAAAGATCAAGGAGTATTGGAATAAAGGTCAAAGTTAATTAAGAGTAAAAGAAAGATAGATTCTATTTTATGAACTCAAGGCAGTAGGTTCCAAACAAGTTTCTTACTAAAAGTCTATGTTCTTGTGCATTCATGATTCACATGCATGCAGTCTTCTTACTAAAACTGTTCTTATTAGGAAAGTGTAACATGGACTCAATTTTTGGAGAGCGCAGACTAAATTAATATAAAAACAAGTCCAGCCGAGGCAGCCAATTTGAAGGGTCTGTGTTTTGTTTGAGTGTGCATTGGTGACTTTTCCAGGGAAGACCGTCTCTTTTAACCCCGTCAGTTATGAAAAATGAGCTGTTCTCCTGGCTTATATAAATCAGACTTCCAGGCACACTTCATCTTGGAAAAGTGTGCCTGTGCACGTCTGCCCACGAGCATGGATCTGGAGACATCAGTTCAAACTGCCCTCATGCTGACGTTGACAGATGTGCTTTGTCTGTGGAAGCTCCCATCTTTCTGGAGAGAAAAAGGGATTGGGAATTGCAGGCTTGAATCCCTCAAAGGGCAAAACACGTAAGGTTGAGACTAAACTGAGCATGGAGTCTGGGGACTCTCCCTCAATCTGTGAGGGTCCAGGCCTGGCTGGTTTCAAAGCCGCCGCCCAGAATTCAGCTGTGAGCCAGCACTGCCCTTTTGACCCCCCCCCCCCATCACTCCCACCACCCACCCCCACCCCGCCTGCCTGCTCAAGTCCTGGTGTCGACTGTCTCATGCGTCCCAGGGCAGTTTCTGCTCTAGACTGTCTGAGGAGCCTGGGAAACTCAGAGAGGAAACCTTTTAAGTCTGTTTGTCTCAAGAAGGCTAAACCTGCAGAACTTGGCCAGACGTTGCCTTGGGTCTCCCTCTGTGGTGACTCAGAAATCTCAAGGGGAGCAGGGAGATCTGGAGGAACGCTAATAGGGCCGGAGGGCAGCAGAGATGAAATTTGTATTTCCACTGAGCGGGTGATATTTTTCATCTCAAAGCCTGATGTAAAAGCTTGCTGGTTTTTGGTTATCTACAGGCTGAGAACATAAACACTGCTATTAAAATAGTTCATCTGTCCCAAATGAGGCCCTGCACAGACTTCCTTCTATGTGCAAAGCTTTCGGCAGCGTCTATATGAAGCACAGGCAGGCATCCAACACTCGCTCTTGCTTTATTTGAAGTTCAACGGAACTGTCTCTGTGGGAGACAGAGGGCAGAGGGCAGGGAAGAGGGGTCCCAGGTGAAGGTCAAAGATGACCAGCGAAAGTGAGAAATCAACAAATTGGCAAACCAATCACAGTGGTTCTTTCTATCACAGTGGTGTCCTCAGCGTATGCTCCTGAGCCGGCTGTTTGAAAGTAGGCCCTTTCTGGTAATAGTCGGATTCACATCACCCAACGGCTCAATTGCCAGTTAGAAGGAAGAAATCTGGATCCCTCCAGGAGGCCATGCCTGTGCCTCTTGTGAGTCCTCCTCAGCTCTGAGGCCAGCACTGGGCAATAGGAGGTTCACAGGAGTCTTGGAGCCCGCATAGCCCAGCAGCTCTCTGCCCTGCCTGCTGGTTCCCTGGAGGAGCCCGGGATAGAGCACCCCCTAGCTGACCCCGGGAAGGCAGAGCCCTGGGCTTGGCCTCTCACCTTCCTGTGTGAAGGAAGCGCCCCTGGTTTTCACGAAGAGCACTAAGGTTTCTCCCTATTCTTTTCTGCCTTCTTTTCCCGTTGAAGTGAGTCTTTCTGCTACTTCCCAAATCAAGTGTTTCTCCATGACTTTCCATGAACATTTCCAAGGTTCTACCAAAACCCCATTTTCTAGAAACTCAGATAGAGCCAGAGCCTCAGGAACCAGTGAACAAGTTCCTAAAAACCAAAACTCACTCCCTGAAACCAGTAATGCAAATAGATGTTCCTGCTCAGGTCTCAGAATCCTTACCTCCGGGACACAAGTGTTAATTGCGTTTGAACTACGTGATAAGCATATCCCTTTGGTATGCATTTGCATGAGTCCCCAGACAGAAGTATGTAAAGTACTATAAAAAACAAAAATTTGGGACTACCCCTGCAGAGATACTCAAGCCCAATACTCAAAGCATAGATAGCACTTGTGACATATTTGATAGGTCTCATTGGAACATAATGCACTTACACTCTCCTTGCCTGAACATCAAAAACATGTATTTGCTCATAGCCTGAAAGAAAGAAATCTCCTTTCCATGTGGTCCTACTTGCCTTCTAGCTGCTCAATACTGTCTCTCCCAGAAGAAGCAGAAGGCATGTAGCCGCACATTCACACACGAGGAATACCGCTTCCTTCTCCAAAGCTCACCAGGCCCAGCATTGGGCTCCTGTAAACAGTGTAATATATTCAGTTCTTTCCAGCAGACTGACTGTTCCCTCCTCTGAATACGCAAACACACACAAGGCCCTGTCTACATTTGTTCTCAGCCATCAACACCCAACCATACCCAACTGGGTTCTCTACCATCTGGTTCCAGCAGGGCCACCCTCCTTCCCTCTACCAACTCCCCCTGGTTGTCGCTTGGGTGGCCTCTGCCCATAGAGAACGCTGTCCTTAGCTGTTTTGAAGTTTCACTTATCAGGACCCAGGACCCACTATCCTGTCCTTTGGACGCTGGGAAGGCAGCCGCGGCATGCCGTTGACACTCAGCCTGATAATCAAGAGAGACTCCCTGAAGTGGCCTTTAGGATATATTGGCGGTGGGAAGGCAAGCAGCCTCTATTTTTGTAAAAGAAACCTATTTCCCATTGATAAACCATTTTTTTCTGATAGTAGAAATACCAGCTCAGGCACAGTCTGTCAGTGTGGGGTCGGTTGACATTTAGACTCTTCTTTGGACGGTATTATTAACTGTACTTACTGTGTGCTGAGCCAGCAAGACGCACAAAAGCCCTGTGAGGCAGCCCTGTTTTTATCCCCACGTTACAGATAAGGAAACAGTGAGGAGACAGCTCGCTGAGGGTTACAGGGTGAGCCAGTGACAGAGTGAGGCTGTCGGGCTTCAAATCGAGGCTCCAGCACCCTCAGCGCTGCCCCGTTGGCGCCAGAGGGTTCCCCACAAAGGGTTGGCCATGTGCCCCCTCTGCCAGGCTTTGTGTTCTCTCTGCTCCCGTTGTTATTGTAATGGTCCTCTCTGTGTTTTTTCAAGCCTCTCACTTGAGGGGCTAGTAATTGCTGAACATCCTCAAAAAAGCACAAACAGCAGTAGGCTGATGATACCCAAGACTGACACGACCACCCTTAGCCAGGGACACAGCATTCTGGGGCTGAGGTTGGCTCTTGTCTATCAAAGTTTTTTAAGTTGAAAGCCTATGACTAGAGAGTTCCTGTGTCTGTGAACAACACACATCCATGGTGCAAACAGCCCAATGGAGGCAGGCTGCTGCTTTTTTTTTTTTTTTTTTTCAATCTTTTTTATTGAATTTTTAGAGAAAGAGAGAGAGATAGAATCATTGATTGGCTGCCTCCTCCCCCTGATTTCACCCCCCTTTACTGGGGATGAAGCCTGCAACCTGGGCATGTGCCCTGACTGGGAATTAAACCAGTGACCTCTTAGTTCAGTGGTCGGCAAACTGCAGCTCGCGAGCCACATGCAGCTCGAGAGCAGAGGTTTGCCGCTCTGTTGACTAATGAGTTTGCCGACCACTGCCCTAACTGGTTTGGCTCAGTGGTAAGTGTCGGCCTGTGGATTGAAAGGTTCCAGATTTGATTCCCGGTCAGGGCACATGCCTGGTTTGGGCTCAATCCCCAGTGTGGGGCATGTAGGAGGCAGCCAATCAATGATTTTCTCTCATCTCTGATGTTCCTATCTCTCTCTCTCCCTTCATCCCTCTCCCTTATTTTTTAAAATCAATAAAAATAAATATTTTAAATAATAGTAACAGATAAAATAGTATCATTTAAAATCTAAGTACCAGAAATGGTTGCCTTAAAGTAAAGAATTGTTTATAAAGCCATTCATGATTTGAAAACCTGCCCCTGCCCACTGTCTGTCAAAGTGCCAATACCTGAAGAAGCCCCAAATTGAAAACATGTCAGTGGATTTCCTGGCAGGAGCTTCTAACAAGTTTTTATCATATCAAGCCCCAGAATTAGGATGGAATACAATAAAGACTTTTTTAAATTGTGTTCCTTTAGTTAACTATTAAGATTTGATGTTTATAAATTTTAAAACTAAGTTGTAATAATAGGTACCATGCTTACTGTGTGTTGGGTATTGTCTTGTTTAATTCTCATAGCATTTCACACCATGGTCAGTCACTACTTAAAAATGGGGAAACTGAGGCAGGCAGCAGACAAGAACAAGTCTGAGTGTTTGCAGAATAACATAGGAACCCACAGAAGCTAACCACCCCCATCCACTGCCCAGTACTGAATTTCATCAACGAGAAGCCAGGACCTGCTGATCTTTTGCCCCTTGCCTTTCTTTCTCCGTTTCAATGGCATCTGTGGAGCCCCACCCTGCCTCCGCACCCACCCCACTGCCTGTCTCCCACTCAAGTCTTAAAGGTCACAGGTACACACCCAACTCCAGATAGCATTTAGTTAGCTTCCCCTCTAGCATTTCGGAAATGTTCATTAAATGCTCCAGCCCTTTAACAGGTCTATTTAACTTCATTTTCAATTTAACCTCATATCATTTCAATTTCCTTTTCCTCCGTATTGTATAGCCCTGGGAATAGAGTTGGAAATGTGCCTATCATAAGCTGAGTCACATTTTATGTGTCTCTTCCTCTCAAGCCACTATTTTCTTACCTTTTTTTTTTTAGGATTCAAAAATATCTTTTTATTGTAAAATAAAACAGATATAGAAAACCGCAGAAAACAAGAGGAAGGCATAATAATTAGAAAATATAGTTTATTCTATATTGTATATGTATTGGATTCATGTATAATGAAATATAAAGCAAGCACCAGGTATCACCACCCAAGTCAACAAATAGAACTCTGCCACTTGCCCAAGAAGCTCCTAAATCGTGATCACCCCAATTCCCTGCCGTCCCACAAAGTTACTGCATTCTTCTGACTTACAGTATCGACTTCCTGGTAGACTTTTTTTTTTCATTTTGGATTATTTTTTACATTTGACATACAGTAAGTAGCCCATATTTAATGGGTACAATCTGATACGTTTTTGCAGATGTACATACCTTCAGAATCATTACCACAATCATGAGAGCAGATATGTCCATCATTCTCAAAAAAGTTTCTTCTTACCTCTGGGTAATCCCCTCCTCAGGCCACCTGATCCCTGCAGGTAACCACTGATCTGCTTTCTGTCACTACACATTCATTTGTGTTTTTTTACAGAAGTATAAAAATGGAATAATTTGGTCTGTATGCTTTTTCTTGTCTCTCTTCTTTCACTCATCATAATTATTTAAAAATTCATCCATGTTGCTTTGCATGATGTAGTTTATTTCTTTTGATTAATAAATAAGAATCTTCATGCATCAGGTCTCTAATGTATATATATTAGAGACCTGATGCATGAAGATTCGTGCAAGAATAGGCCTTTCTTTCCCTGGCTGCTGGCACCAGCTTCCCTTTGGCACCTGGACCTTTGCTCTGGCCTCCGCCTTCCGCCTTCACTCCAGCCGGAGCAGTGATACCTTTCCACCTTCGCTCTGGCTGGAGCCTCCTTCCACCTCTTGCCTTGTTGTGTCAGTTTGCATATTCCCTCCTTATTGGCTGCGAGCATCATTTTTGTCATGGAATTATGGTCAATTTGCATATTCTCTATTTATATTAGATGCTATATATATTATATGTCTATACATATGATATACATGCTATATATGAAATGTATGATATATCTATACATGTGATACATGTTATGATTTGTTTATGCATTCAGTTGATAGATATTTAAATTGTTTTCAATTTTTGTTACCAAAGCTTCTTGTGTACAAGTGTTTGGATGGACTTATGCTTTTCTCTTGAATAAAATCCTAAGAGTAGAACACCTAGGTTATATGCTAGGTGAATGTTTAACTTTTTAAAAAAAAAAAACTATCAAATTGTTTTTCAATATAGTATAGCATTTTACCTTCCCACCACTAGTGTGCGAGAGTTCAATTCTTTCACGTCCTAGCCAGTATTTGGTTTTATCAGTTTTTCTTAATTTTAATTGTTTTAATAGGTGTGTACTGGTTTTTCATGTGGTTTTAATTTGTATTTCCCTGATGTTCAGCAATTAGAGCATCTTTTCATGTGCTTATTTACCACCAGTATGTCTTCCTAAGTGAGGTATCTGTTCAAATCTTTTGCCTTCCTCCTGTCCAAGTTTATCAGTGATTTATTACCTTGGAGAACAATGCCTCATTACACATGTTCAGACCTTGATTAGTACACACAATGGGACTAGGCACTGCCTGGGACTCTCACCACCTTGCTCATTCAACACTGTCTTAATTAGCACTTGCTTCTAGAGGCCAGACCTATTCTTTGAATCACCAGTCCTGCACTATAACTCAGGGAGCCCGCTGGCCTGGTGAGAATACCTCTGCCAATATTTATAATAATCTCAGATTATTTTGTAATCAGCCCCAAAGAACTCGGAGGAGAGGGTACCAGAATCTCCACCACCTTAGACTGTCCTTTGGTCTCCACTCTTCTTCCTCATGATGAACTGCATCTGTCTGGGGGAGGACACAGTGAGGGATAAACAAGGAAAAGGAAATGAGTATGAAAGCCAAAGTCAAGAGAACTCTTCCTTCCTCTTATCTTTCCTGTGGGTTTTTTGTAGAGAAGTCTTCAAATGTTCCAGTTGTTGCTTGTAAAAATAATGATTAGTAGGATCTTTTTGTTTCTAACTCACAGAATCTTGGTACTGGAAGACAGTGGGAGGCTGGACACTTTAGCAGACATACATCACCCAGTGATCTGCAAAAGAACATCCTAATCTCTGAGGAAGTGATCCAAGTTGTTCATATGCTCATAGCTTAAGACAGATAGAGGAAGTACCTTAAATAATCACTGCATCCCATGCATTTGGCCCATTTATGGGGCCTACAATATAAATTTTAAAAGTCAGTAGAGGCTTAAGCTTGTATCTTTGCTTGTGTGGCTCGTAACTATGACTTAGCTATTGTTGAATAATTTTAGGGTAGTCCATAGTCATAAGTATTTACACAGGAAATCTTAACATAGTACTGTTTATGTGCCAGGCACTGTCCTTAGTACCTCAAAAAGATAAGCTCATCTGTTCCTCATTTATTACTTCTCATTCACTATAAGGACAATACCATTATTATCTTCAACTGACAGATGAGAAAACTGAGCCCAGAGTGGCTGAACAACTTGTCTAAGATCACACAACTGGTAAAGGAGGAGCTACCATTTGAACTTGAGCAGACTAGCTTTTTATTAAAACATTTTTTATTGTTTTCAGAGAGGAAGGGAGAGGGAGAGAAAGAGATAGAAACATCAATGATGAGAGAGAATCACTGATTGGCTGCCTCCTGCACAGCCCCTACTGGGGATTGAGCCCGCAACCAATCATGTGTCCTTGACTGGAATCGAACCTGGGGGCCTTCAGTCCACAGACTGACACTCTATCCACTGAGCCAAACCGACTAGAGCAGCAGACTGGCTCTTAATACTTTCTAAGAATATGTTGATACTGAATTTTTTAAATCTTTATTGTTGCAAGTATTACATATGTCCCCTTTTTTTCTCCTTAATTGATACTAAATTTTTAATCATTAATGTTATCAAGGTTTATGAGATTGTGATATGAAGATATATGGAGATCATGTAACATTTTCATTGACCTAAAACTTCAGAATATATATTTTCTCCCTAAATTACCTGCTGATTAATGATCCCATTGTGGTGGATCCATACATCTATTGAAGTATGTACTTTAATACCTAATTACCTTTTGAGTGGAAAGAGCATCATTGCTGTTTGTACAGTAAGGAAATCAAAGAATCTGATAGCTATTCTGTTGTTCCCTTTTCGTATCCTGTATTACAAGTTTGAAATCTCTCCTTTTTCTTCAGGAACTGTTAATTTCAAACTCTCCCATATAAAACACGTTGGGAGAAAAGATTTTTTTATCTTGATAGTGGAATGTTATATCGTTTTAAAATGTAGAAGTATTAACTGAATCTGCACGTCAGATATACATTCTCCTTTTCATTGAACTAATGGATTCTGGAAGAACCCTAAACATGTAAAAATATAAATTGTTTTCATTTTTGTGATTTATTTGGTTTTTAATGCACCACATAGTAAAATTCTTGTTACTCCGTCTTATTTTTCTATTTCCTACCCACTCAGCAGAGCCTACAGTTATGTAAAAGCTGCTGCCACTTTCTTAATCAATTTGACTCCAAATAGTTCCCCAAAATATTTTAAAAGTAATGTAATGTCTTGATTCTGAGTAGATTTGTTACCTCTTTTAGATTTCTCCTACAATTCTTTAGTTTGGTGTAGATTTTGCTATGCCTGATTTTCTTCATGTCTAATAAACTGCAAATTCCTCATTTACTCTTGTTAGTTTATCTGTCACACTATCCTCTTTCCCCCCCTTTTGCACAGAGCAGAACCTTTACATGCAGACCCCCTGGCACTCCACGTTACCACTGGCAGTAAGTCCTGACTGATACAATCTTGCTCTCTGATGGTTTTAATCCACCTTCCCTACTACTCACTTACCTTTATGAAATATTAGACACTAGATATATGTTTTTTCTATTTCTTAGGATTTATATTACTCACAATTATCCTGTTTTATAGCTCTGGGAGTTGTGCCTTCACACAAAATTATCCAGTAATCTCTCTTACCCTTCCTCATCTTTTTCTTTTTCTGTAGCCAGTTATAAAAGTATTAGCCATGGACAATCCCAGTGGTTAGCTGTGAGAATGGTCCACAGGCTAGTGCCAACAATAACATATATAATGTACACACATTCATATGTATTGTTTAAAAAGAGCCATAGACAAGAGTCTACATTTGAACATTTTTTAAAATACTAACATACTGATACTTACTAACTGGGAAAAAGAGCCACAGATACTGGTTGACTTGTTTTTGTGATGGCAAAGTTGTTGAATGTGATTTCTGAGCAGAAAGGAGGCTTATCCTCAGGGAACTTCAGTGTGAAGTAAAAATTAGGAGGATTACTGGCCTCTGGCAGTGAATGTAGCAGGTTTGTGATTATTGAGCAGCGTGATGCTTGAGAAGACTTCATGAGTGTTTGGAATTAGCATCCTTCCCTTCGTTTCTAGTCTCCAGTCAACACTTCAGGGAGCCCAGTTCAGTGGCTGGGACAGGGCAGAGGGGAATGGCCATACTCACACAGAGCTGTGACAATTGCAGGGGATTAGCATGGCTGGTGCAGTCACTAGGGCAGTCAACAGGTGGTGTAGGGTCAAAGGCAGAGGCCAGCACAGCACACCGTAGTGACATGATGACAAGGAGTCTGGGAGCAAATGCTGTTAGGAGCTTTGAGGGAGTGGAGCCGGTTGTCAACATGGAGGAAACCTGTCAGCAGGGCGTGGAGACCCAGACTGTCATCAGAGTGAGAACTCCGGAGGACTATCGGGATCACACCGCGGTAGCAGGACTGGACTGCTTCCTAGGAGGTTCCTAAAAGAGGGGTTCAGGAATGAGGAGCAAGGCAGACAAGTCAGATCTACAGCTGTGGTTCACAGGAGCCAAGAATGAAGCTGAACCAAAAAAAAAGTTCAAGTACAAACTTAGTGTCATTTCACCACTCTACAGAAAATAGGTGATTTTATGGCATCACCTGACTTCTTTGCGTTATTATTAATTGTTAATGAGAGGGCCTACTCTCCCTGGCATTGCTTTGATTAAAAAACAAACAGAAAGCCCTAATGAGTTCGGCTCAGTGGTTAGAGCATCGGCCTGCTGACTGAAGGGTCCCAGGTTCCATTCCGGTGAAGGGCATCTACCTTGGTTGTGGGCACATCCCCAGTAGGTCCCAGTAGAGGGTGTACAGAAGGCAGCTAATCAATATTTCTCTCTCATCGATGTTTCTAACTCTCTATCCCTCTCCCTTCCTGTCTGTCAAAAATCAGTAAAATATGTTTAAAAAAAGAAAAAAGAAAAAATCCCAACCTGGCACCCAGTAGAGCTAAATGCTGTCTCTACCTGCCATCTGAGACCAGGCATAAATGCTTGGGGATTATCTGATTTTATTACTCAGGTCTCTTCTTGCCTCCATCAGCATGAAAAACCTGGGTAACAACAAGGAGACTGCTAGCAGTCACTGAGACTCAGTGTTTTCGTACCACGGTGTGAAACATTCCAAGTTGTGAATTGCAGTGGGACACTGAGGCCCAAGAGAGAAACTTTATAAAAAGCAGAAAGCTTTTCCATGCACATTGCCGTGGCCACTACTTGCAACTGTATTGTGATGCAGAGCAGATTGTGTTTACCCTGATTTTTATCCCAAACCATAGGTAGATGCTTAACTTGAAAAGTAAACAGGTAATGTCAAGAAAATTAGTCTATGGCAAATACTAAACCCATTCCTTGTGCTGTGAAAGCAACAATAGACAGTAAATAAATAAATAAATGTGCATGACTTAGTTCCATAAAACTTTATCTACAAAAACTAGTAAGGGACAAGTTTGGACCACAGGTCACAGTTTATTGACCCCTGGTCTAATGAAAACATTTCTACACACACACACACACACACACACTATATATATATATGTATATGTGTGTATATATATGTATATATATGTATATATATGTATATATGTGTGTGTGTATGTGTGTGTGTATATATATATATATATATATATATATATGGTGCTATTCTCATTGAACAGAGAAATGTGTATATTCATTGTAGCTGCAAAAATCAAAAGACACCTTTAAGTAATTTTTATTCTTCTATTTTCTTGAATCATGGCATTACTTACCATGTTGGTTTACTTAAATAATAGTCACTGAATACCAGCTATATTTTTAATTAGTATTAGAGAAAGATAAAAGAATCTTTTGCTGACCGCTGACCTCCAGGGGCTTCTGGTATCTTGGGAAACATGACAGTTAAGTAATTTTTCACGCAGTAGCTGAGACGTCACACAGTGAGTAAGTCAGGGAAACTTTCAAAGAAGGAAAGGATTAAAGTGAACAGGAGCAAGTGGGTCTTCACTGGGAGGTGGGGCTCTGATGAGTCCTGGAGACCAGTATGTATTTGTAAAAGTGGGCGGGGGGGTGGCAGGAGGAGAGAGAGAGAGAGAGAGAGAGAGAACGCACAAACACGAGCATTTTAGGCAAGATGTGTTGAGACCAGGAGGAGCATAAACAAACACTATACATTCAGAAAAACAACAGCAACAAATTAAAGTGAAGCAAGGTAATCAGACTAGTGAGGGCTGTGCCTCTCAACCTTCACCCGTAAGACAAGGATAATAACAGTTGTTGCCTTATAGGACTGTTGTGTTTTTTTTATGAAGACTTAAAACATTAATACTTGTAATACACCTGTAACATGTCCTAACACACAGTGGATGTTATCTAAGTATTTGTAAGATAAATAAATGCTGGAGGTGATGATTGGTTGAGAAGGTGTGATAAGATGATGTATGATTGAAGACAGAGTAATTTTCCAAAAACACTATAGTCAAGAATCTGCAGTGTCCACTCCTGTCGTGACAACGGCCAGACTCCTCCAGGAGGTATCTGTGACTGTCCCTGGGTCGTTAATGAGCAATAAGGAAGTGAGGGATGGATGTAAAAGGTAGCTCACAGGTTCCGGCATCCGGTGTCACTGAAGGTGTTAGGATACCAAGCAGGAAGAGTTATCTCATGGGATAAAGTGAGGAATGATTTTGCACGTATTGGTAAGAGATACTCATGAAAACACACAAATGACTACAGCCTGAAGGCAGAGGGGTCCGTGAGCTGGGGCTGAAGATGGAGGCGGGGGGTGGGGGGACCCCCTGGCACAGAGGTGCCCACCTAAGTGTTGAGGGGAGGGAACCGATTCAAGGGGAAAACCAGGGCATTGAGGCTTGAACTTGACACACACCTTCATCTATTTGGAAGAAATAAGCTGCTGCTACCAACCCAGATTCGGGGGGAAGGGGCAGAGGATACAGCGATTCCCTGCCTTTCTCTTCCTTGTGAGGGCGGGTAGACTGTGGGTTCCACGGCGGGACGGAGGGGAAAGTTGTGACGTGCACAGGAGAATATAAGAACAGATGTTTCCATCTTGAGCAGACCCCGCAGAGCTGCAAACAGTGCAGCCTTCTGAGCTCTGGTCAGTCCGGTCATGGGATACCTGTGGGATTTCTTTCCTGCCTCGGAGAAGCGGCTTCCCCGGAACTTGGCAGGGAGGCCGGTCTGAGAATGCTTCTGGCGGAGGGTGCATTCCAGCCCAGGATGACGGCCCAGACATTTTCCTTCTCATGAACCCCCAGCTTGTCTGCAGTTTACTTTTTTTTTTTTTTTTTTTTTAAGAAAGGTTGTCACAAGTGAAACATAATGAAGCCCTGGCTGTGGTGCATTCCTTTTCATTTAAGCTGCTGGTATGGCACTAGTCAGCCTACTTGTGAATCAATTAGCTAGCCAGCGAGACTCCGTTTTAACAACGGCAGCACTGTATGCTTTCCGATGCTCGCTATGCGTGTGAATGTGCAGTCTACGGAGCGCCGTCCAAAAGATGAAAGTGAGCCACCAGCCTTGCTTCTGCCTCTGGTTCCAAGTTGGGGACTCGGCGAGGACAAGCTGTGCATCCTCGGCCCCTTATCTTCTCTGCAAATATGCTTGGATTACACGCCGGATAAATCCAGTGCACATTTATTTTTCATGCTGATGCACTCAGAGACTTTCAGGGTTAAGCCAAGGCAGTGAGCCCTGAACTATAGGGAGGGCTTTGAACAATTCCTCTTTGATCTGGAGATTCCCCATGCTCTGGGAAGCGAGGACTCGTTGGAAATTCCGCAGGCGTCTTCTAACAATTCCCATATTAGCTTTAGGGATGAACCCGTTTCCCTCCTTATTCCCAAACCCCACCTCTAGCTCGGGAGATCGGGCAGCTGTGGATCTGACAGCATACCACCCCCCTTACTGGCAGGGAGGAGACCCTGTAAACAATGTCAGGCTCAAATCTAAAGTCCTTTCATCTCAAAACAGAGAGGGCAGCTTGACTGGGAGGTTTCAGGGAGAGGGGAGTCAGTTCTAATGAATTGTAGAAACTGATGTTGAATTTTAAAACCAGTCTGACTAAACAGAGCTGTTGAATTAGCTTCAGAAAACCACAAAGAAAAATGCCTGGAGTGGGAGCAATAGGATCGTGATTCACATGAGTATCTTGTACAGTGGAATGCCATGTAGCCAACGGATTAAAATACTATAGTAGAAACATACTGATTGGCACAGAAATAATAGTCACCAATATTGAAACATGTGAAAAACAGGTTATATTATTAACTACAATCCAATTTTGTAGAATACTAGTGGCCTGGTGCATGGATTCCTACACATTGAAAGGAAATTAATTAGAAGGTGGCTGGCAGGGCGGGACTGCACAAGACAGGCCAGACATGCCCTAGAGCCAACCTCTCAGGCTCCCTCCCCAGCTGGCCACACTTTGGGGGGGAGGTCCACGGCTTAAAGGGTGTCTGCGGAGTGAGCAGAGTCCCTCTGGCAGGTAGGGTCCCAGTGCCTGGCCTGCAGGGATCAGGCCAAACTGGCAGTCGAACATCCCCCACGGGGTCCCAGAGTGCAAGAGGGCACTCTGTAAAGTTTCTCACTCTCGGCAGCTCCTGCATTGAGCATCTGTCTCCTGATGGTCAGTGCACATCAGACCTACTGGCCAGTCAACCAGTCAGCCGATTGACCAGTCCCTTAGCCTTTCAATATATAGATTGCATGCACACATATGTATAGTCAGCGGGAAAAAAAAGAAAAAAGAAAAAAGACTGGAGGGGTAGACAACAAAATTATAACCACTTTTCTCTGGATAGTGATATTGCAATTAGTTTTCATTTGCCTTTTGAAGACTTCAAGAATTAAATTATATAATTTAAAAATTATAATATAAAATTGGCTACTTTCTCTTGAAGCAGGAAAAAAAAAAAACTTAACAGGTTAAGAACATGGAAAGGATTGTCTTGCAGCATTTAATAGGGTCCCAAAGCAAGATGGAGGCAACCCACGGGGAAGTTAACATTTGAGAATGTTTTCCTAAAGTCCATATATCAGACTAATTATCTATTGGTCTATTTATCTGACTAACTTTATTTCCATCCATCTAAATCTCTATTATGTGTATCCCATTACATTTATTTTTTAGAAGATGAGAGATAATGGTTCTAAAATTTTTAAAAATTGTTCACCCTTTGCCCCATGGTTTTCTTTTTCCTAAAGAGTGAAATAACTTGCCTGCCAATTCAATTCATTCATTGGCCGGCCTGGCACTGCCCACTTGCCTGCCCCATCCCCCACTCTCACTGCCGGTCACCTCTCCCTTGGTGGGGTGACCAGTGGGATGATGGAGGCACAGGGATCTAACCATCACCTGCCTTGGCCAGCCTAGGGCCTGCAGTCTGGGGGCAGCTCCTGCATTGAGCATCTGCCCCCTGGTGGTCAGTATACATTCTAGCAACTGTTCATTCTGCTGTTTGGTCGATTTGCATATTAGGCTTTTACTATATAGATGGGCAGCTCCTGTCTAAGGGTAAAAACAGAATTTGCTTCTTTCCCAAGATGAGTTTTAAAGGAGGAACTATCCAAACAAATACCCAAAACATAATTCTCATTTTGGGGATTAAGGAACTCTTCAAATATTTTATGAAGACCATGAACACTTACATCTGAAAATGCACATTTACACTTAGATGCAATTTTGTGTACAATTTCAGAGAATACGGGGCCACTGCAATCCAGCAGAGATTAGGGTCTGGGTATAACTGAAGTCTAATGAGGTGATTCTGATTGAATTAAGGTACCTATGGAGGTTTTTCATGCTCTCAGCTTCCTTGTCACACTTGATGTCACATCACATCACAGAGGCCACTGTTTAGGACCTGACTCCCCAAAATTACCACATTCCTGTTTTAGAATAAAAGTTTCTTTAGATCAGGGTTGCTTAAAAAAAATCATAGTGTAGCTTTACATGATACTGAATGAATTGAGGAAAACTATTAAAACTAAACAAGCAATATTGCTAAGTGAAAGAAATTTGTCTGGAGTCAACAGCCCCTTCCCCATTTCTGAGTCTCTCTTATGGTCCCTCTGCTTTCCCTCACCTTGCCCAAATGTTGTTATCCTTCAGGCCCACCTGAATCCTTTGCACTCCAAGAAGTTTTCCTTTATCCTTCAACTCAAACCTTTCCATCATCACATTGTTTCATAAAAGAGAAGAGAGGAGTGAGCCCTTATACCCTAGGAACTCTAGGGATAGACTTCAAAGTGGTCTGTCCTATCAAAGAATTCTTCACAATATGTCAGTGTTTCAGTATGTCCCATGTGTGTTTCCAGGAGAGAAATACACACACACACACACACACACACACACACACATATATGTTATATTATTAAATATATAATATATTATTAAGCAACCCTAATAATATCTTATTATTCTTGAATTTATCCTAGGAGGCATATTTTTAACAGTACATATTAGTGCAGAAATACATATATTTCTGCACTAATAAATAAGTGAAAATAAAGACATAAGATGGAGACCAGTGCTTTAACTATATATAGCTAAATTATTTAACTTTCCCTTCCTGTTCCTTCCCACCCCACCCCAATCAGAGTTTGGAATATTTAAGTGAGATGGCCAGGGTTTGAATCCTGGCTCTGCCACTCACAGACATGGCTAGAGATTATGTAACCTCTCTCTGAGCATCAGCTTGCCCATTCATAAAAAAGTGGGTAGCAGAACACTTATGTCATGGAGTTGGGAGGATTAAAAGTGTAATGTGTTCAAGAAAACAATGAGATTCCGTGCAGCCAGGACATGGCTAACCTTGCCCTCCCTTGTTGGTAAACTCCTGCTCTGTTGCTCTGTTCTTCCCCTGGATGAAATCCCAGAAGAGCCCCTTGCTTTTTATATAGTAGCTTTGGACAGAAGTTTTCTCATCAGAAACCAAAATATTTTCATTGGAGTAATCAAAATCTTTCTGGTACACAAATCCACACTCAAGTCCAGTTCTACATGAAACCATTTTCACCACCACCCCCCCCCGGCCCCCCCCTCGCTACATCCCTAGGAAAGCCTGGATCTGCCCAGGGCATTTGCAGGCCGCAAGGAGCAAGGCTGGGTCCTCTCTCCGACTCTCCTCCCTCCTCCTTCACAATGTTCTAGGCTGTTGCTCCTCAGGATGTGGGTGGCCCCTCTGCTGCCTCTTTGCAGCCTGGGCTTCTAGAGACCCACTCCACCCAGCTGCCTTCCCAGTCAGCTCTTCACTCAGATGTCCTCTGGATGACCCAGGCAGGCTCCTCCCAGCCCCACTTGGCCTGAGGGGGAACTCATAAGTGCTTGACCCTCTCCTGGGCAGCCTGAACTTCCTCGAAGGCAGGGAAATGCAACTGTTCCCTCTCCCTGGACAGAAGTCTTAAGACTCTCCCTCACCGCCCTCCCCCCAACACACACACACACACACACACACACACACGTACACACACACATACATCTTTGGCAGCCTCAATCCCTCTTTCATTAACTGGAGGGGGTAATTAGGGCTAAGGGTAGCAAACTGGTTTTGCAATCTCTGGACATATCCTATATGTCTGTTGGACAATAGGCATGGTGGTTTAGCACTTTTCTTCAGGGTGCAGGTCATCTATTTGCATATTTTGTTGTTCAGAGCCTCTGAGGCTTCAGTCAAAGCTGAGGCTGAGCCTGGCCAGTGTGGCTCAGTAGTTGAGCATCCACCCATGAACCAGAAGGTCATAGTTTGAATCCCAGCCAAGGCATATGCCCCAATCTCCAGTAGGGGGTGTGCAGGAGACAGCTGATCAATGATTCTCTCTCATCATTGATGTTTCTCTCTCTCCCTCTCTTTTCCTCTCTGAAATAAATAACATTTTTTAAAAAACTGATGCTGAAAGACCATTTAACATCCTGTAATAAATGTGAAGATACTTAAACCTGTGTTTATCATATAGTATATGCTCAACAAATGTAAGCTGTCATTATTATTAGCAGCAGTCATCTCTTATGGTCTCATATAGTCCCTATAGGTTTACCATAGTTTGAGAAGTGTGGCCTGTGGTATTATTTTTATAGCCACTGTTGTGAAATCAATTAAATGTTCTCGAGCAGCAATTTTTAAATATAAATCAAAGAGTAGAGGATAGAAAAATTGAGAAAGTATTTCTCAAAACAGTTATTTTGTTAAATTCTTGTTTTTAAATAAGTGTTGTACCCATATGTATGTGCCTTTCAGATATTTCTGAATGAGTGTATGCTTGTTCTGAAATGCCTGCATCGTACCACACTAATCCTGTCTTGGACTTCTAATGTTCTTTACCAAATAGCATGCAGCAATAATTTTGTGACTCATGTAAACTTTTGGTATGTTTGGACCACCCAGACAATCCACCAGGATAAACAGAGCTGCTCCTCTATCTATTCATCATCATCCTTTCCAGGAAATTGTTTAATTCCTAATAAAGGAGTTCATCAGATCGTCCCGAATTAAAGCTACTTTGGAATAACTTCACATAGAAGAAACCATGAGGCACTTTCACCATGGAAAAGAGCGGTACCTTGAAGGAAAGAAACTAGATTTGTGAAAATTGGATTGGTATTTCAAATTTATATTCCCAGCTTTGCCTTGAAGCGCGGGCTTGGGGGAAGTGGCAGTGATGCAGATAGAATGGCCCGTGTCCATAGCAAGGGACAACTACTCCTCGTGTTCACTCACAAGGAGAAAAGTTAATTTTTTTTTTAAATCGGAGATCAAATTAACAACTGAACACACAAATTCCAGCCTTAGATGCAATCAGATTGTTTTGTTGTTTTCCTGAGAGAGCTATATTTAACCCCTCTCGCCCTACCTTTACACCCTCCTAATTACAGAGCCATTTCCCCAGTAGATTAATCACAAAATTTGGTAAATCTCTGGTAGGATTTTTTAACGTAGTGAATTAGGGAACTTTCCTTCTGATCCCAATCTGGCTGTATTTTTCTTCAGTTCAATGTCATAAAATTAGAACCAATGGCACTTGTTATGGATGTCAAGATCAGAGTTGTACACAGACAAGCCCACCTCATGTTTATGGAAAGGGAGACAGTCACCTACTTCGTCACTACCCTAGTAGAGTAAATAGTCAGGCACTTGTAATTAAGGCACTGTGGGGAGTGTTCCAGAATAGTCTCTTTTATTATTAGGATTTTTATAATACACTTCTAAATGTGTGCTTCCCTAGACAGGGAACCTTTGGCTTAGCTAAGTGCTCCCCAACCCAACCCCCCTATCCCCATCCCATGTAAAAGGTAAAGCTGCTGAGAATAAAAATGCCATTATAGGAAATTTAAATTATATTTAAAAGAATAAAAGCTTAAAGGAAAAAAAGGTTTTCTTTTTTGAAAAGTTTGTTTAGAACTTACATATTTGCAGTGCCATTATATTAATTGTCAAAATACTGTAAACTTCATTCATTTCTTAGAAACAAAAGTTTCTTATGGCAATATCTACCTATAGATAGAATGTAGATATAAATTTTCAGGCACTGAAAAGTACAAAGAGTTTCAAAATTATCAATTTCCTGCAGCCTACCTCTATAGTGGTATTCACTGTTAATTTTTTAAATGCATAAATATGTATATTTTAAATGGGACCATACCATATATATATATATATATATATATATATATATATATATATATATAAAATGCTACTAAATTACACATAGTAATTTCTGCTGAATATGTTTAAACTTTTTAATCTTTTTAAAATATCTGCTGAAATGTTTAAATTTTTTAAGAATATATATATATATATTCTTAAAATATATATATATATTCTGACTTATTTGCTACAGTTGTAATAATTATCACTGTCCCTTGCTCATCTAACTTGAAAGAAACTGACTCATTTGTTAAAGGGGGAGAGAAATCATTGCTCCTTACTCAGCTAAGTTGTAGAAGGAAGAGAAACGCTGCTTAATACAGGATAGTGAATTGATTGAAAAATAGCCAAAGCCTCTTCAAAATAATGTCTAACAATTCTTTAAATCATACTATTCCTGTTCACCTTGAACTTGTATGCAAATTCCTTTCACTTTTGCTATCTTTTATTTAGGTGATGAATTTGGAAATAATCTCTGCAATTCACATCTTGTTGCTTAAAGGAAGATTGAGCACATTATAATTCAATGTAATTTTGTGCTTAAGTGACCAATATTTTGGGTCTGTGGAAAAAAGCACATGTGAAATCATTGAAAATCAGCACATCTGTTTGATGGATGGATTCCTAAAAGAACATATGTAAATGAATTTTGGTATATCTGATACTATTTTCCCACCAAATTACTCTGGTAATTCATCTTAAATGTTATATTATTTTTCCTCAAGGCACAAAATTTTAAAAATACATTACCCACGGGTAGCTACTATAACTATTTCCTGCACATCTTTCCAAAAATTATTCATGAATTTACAAGTATTTTTATAGTGTGTGCATGAGTGTGCATTCATGCATTTATATAAAGTACCCAAGGGAACATTCCCTACATGAGGCCTATGGCACATACATATTCTTAAGAGAATTAATAGGTTGACATTGTCTTGTCCCTATCAGAGACAGGCTACATATCTCAATAAAGGAGGAAAATACAAAATATTTCCTTTACAATGTCCTCCTTATATAAATAATACCTACTAACTTTAATGTTTCTATTTTTTAAATGAATTTCTTCTTTGCACCATTTGAAACTTCATTTCAGATAGATTAAACAACCATGAAAGGAAAAGTTTGATAAATTTCAAATACTTCTGATCATGAGAAGCCACCATAAAGAGAGTAAAAGGACAAGCCGTGAAGTGGAAAATATTTCCAACTCATATAGACATCTCTGGGCCTCTACCAGAAAAGATAGACCACAAAACAACTCCTATAAATCAATAAGAAAAAGGCAGTCAGGCAATTTAAAATTAGGTGAAATATTTGAACAGCCACCTCACCAAAGAGGGAATTCACATTGCCAATAAACATGAAAAGATGTTCAGCTTCGTTCGTAATAAAGAAACTATGAATTAAAACAACAACGATACCATACTCCCACCTAATTGGCAAAAAATTTAAAAGTCTGACAAGCTCTGGCAAGGATATTCCATAGACTGCCAGTGGGAGTATAAATTGGCAAAAAATCACTTTGGAAAAGAGTTTGGCATCATTTAATAAACTCAGTGACACAAACCCTGTGATCTAACAGTTCTATTCTTAAGCATATTCCTCAGTGCATCCAGGAACATGGGCCAGAATGCATGTGGCAGTCCTGTTCATAACAGCCCTGTTCATAACCACTGACACATCCCCAAAAGTCCATCAACAGTAAAGCACATTAGGAAATGGTGGTGGAGTCATTCACTTAAATATTACTTAGCAATTAAAATAAATGAACTATAGCTAGACCAAAGCAACATGGGTAGATATTACAAACATAATAAAAATGAAGAGAAGCAAGACAAAGAATATAGTCCACAACAATAAAGCTAAAAAAGGGGGAGGGAAAAAGTATAGTGTTAAGAGATGCATGTGTGGAGCAGTAAAACTATAAAGAAAACCAAATGTGAAGACAGTCCTACAAGTCAGGATTGTGGTTACTGTGGGGGCTGAGGGACTGATGGGGAGGGTTCACACAGGGTACTTCTACAATGCCTGTCCTATTCTGTTTTTTTGACCTGTGCAGGGATTACATGAGTGTTTGCTTTATTTGTTGTTGGGCTTTTTTGTTTTTTTTTTTTAATATTTAAAAGTATTACAGAATGTCCCCCTTTTTCCCCCCTTTGCTTCTCCCCACCGAGTTCCCACCCCACCCTCAGGCCTTTATTATCCTATGTCTGTCTATAAGTAATGTATATATGCATACGTCCTTTGGTTAATCCCCTCCCACCCACCACCACTTTCCTCTGAATTTTTCAGTCTGTTCCATGTTTCCATGCCTCTGGTTCCTATTTTATTCATCAGTCTATTTTGTTCATTAGATTCCTTATTCTTTTTTTATTTTTAGATTCAATTGTTGATATCTATGTATTTATTGCCATTTTATTGTTCATATTTTTATCTCCTTTTTCTCCTCCTCCTCCTCCTCTTCCTCTTCCTTCTCCTTCTTCTTTCTTTTTCTTCTATACTGTTCATGTAATGCTGGTTTGGTGGTGATGCACTCCTTTAGCCTTTCTTTGTCTATGAAGCTCTTTATCTGACCTTCAATTCTAAATTATAGCTTTGCTGGGTAGAGTAATCTTGGTTGTAGGTCCTTGCTATTCATCACTTTGACTAATTCTTGCCACTCCCTTCAGAACTGCAAGCTTCTGTTGAGAAATCAGCTGACACTCATATGGGCACTCCATTGTAGGTAATTAACTGCTTTTCTCTTGCTGCTTTTAAGATTTTCTCTTTGTAATCTTTTGTGTTTTCATTATGATGTGTCTTGGTGTAAGCCTCTTTGGACTCCTCTTGTTTGGGATTCTGTACTTCCTGAACTGATAATTCTATTTCCTTCACCAGGTAGGACAAGTTTTCTGTCATTATTTCTTCAAGTAGGTTTTTAATACCTTGCTCTCTCTTCTCTCCTTCTGGTACCCTATGATGTGGATGTTGGTACACTTGACATCCCAGAGACTCCTTATACTTTCTTTATATATTTTAATTATTTTTTTCTTTTTGCTCTTCTGATTGGGTGGTGTGGGGTGTTTTGGTTTTGTTTTGTTTTTTTAAATATATTTTATTGATTTTTTACAGAGAGGAAGGGAGAGAGATAGAGAGCTAGAAACGTCAATGAGAGAAAAACATCAACCAGCTGCCTCTTGCACACCCCCAACCGGGAATGTGCCTGCAACCAATGTACATGCCCTTGACTGGAATCGAACCTGGGACCTTTCAGTCCGATGCTCTACCACTGAGCCAAAACAGTTTCAGCAGTGGTGGTGTTGTTTTTGTTGTTCTGGTGGTTTTTTGTGGGGGGTTTTTTTTGTGGGTTTTTTTTGTTGTTTTGTTTTGTTTTGCTTCCTCATATTCCAAATTGCTGATTTGATTCTCACCATCCTCTACTATTAATTCCATGTATATTATTCTTTATTTCAGTTAGTCTATCCTTTTTTGACTGATTCTCTCTCATGTCTCTGATGTTTTCACTAAGATCCTTGAAAGTTTCACTAACTTCCTTTAAATTCGCAGTAAGTCCCTTGAAGTTCTCATAAAGATACTTGAACATCCTTATAACCATTGTTTTGAACTCTGTATCTAGTAGTCTGCTTGCATGCATTTCATTAAGTTCCTTTTCAGGAGATTTCTCCTATTCTTTCATTTGTGACATGTTTCTTTGTCTCTATATTTTGACTGCTTCCTTGTGTTTGTTTCTATGTATTAAATAGAACTGTTACGACTCCCTCTGCTACCACCCCACATGAACAGCACCAGCTGGGAAATGGGCCCATTTGAGCAAATGAAATCTTGCTCCCTCAAACAGGGACAGGGGCAGCCTGTGTAATATCTAGATAATATTTGGCACCACCTTTGTCTTATTGATTTGTTGAGCTCCTATTGTAAAAGAATCTTGGAAAGTAATCTAGCTCTGAGCCTAAGAAGAAGAAGAAAACATGGATTTTTTAATTTTATTTATTTTTCGCTACCAGCTTACACTTTCAGCACAATGCCTTTATTCCCTCTGTCCATTCACCATTTAGAAAGTGTCCATAGCCTACAAAAATGGGATTTGCCAATTAGGAATTCTCTAATAGTGGGGAAACTACTGCTTCATGTATCTGTGCAATAAATCACACAAGGTCTAAATCCTAGATCTTTACAAGAGTTAATTGTTTTAGCAATACAACGCAAAAAAACATGACTTAACAGAAAGGGTCTATATAAAAAATCTACCTGTCCTATGAAGCTGCTTTCTGGCTCACTGGTTGAAAAATGTTCCAGGAAATTTTTAATTTTCTTTTTGGATCTCTCACTGTAGCCATGACTGTGAGGGTTTAAAGAACAGCTTCTGGGCCTGCGTTGTTCAAGGAAGCACTCCATTGACCTTAGCTTGGTGAGAGGACTCCGGCACAGCCTCTGCTGTCCATGGACACTAATTTGCACCCTATGAGATACTGAGGGCTGCTTATTTAGAGTTGTTTTTCTGTGGCTAAAGGATTCTGGGAATGCTGTTCAGGCAAGTCTGTACTAGCCTTGTGCTGTCATCTTTTTTCTTTTTGCATTTACAGTAGATAGCTTTACAGCTGTCAATAGGTTCAAATTTGTAAATGATCACGCACTGTGTGTGGGAACAATGTATGTTAATCACATATATATTGCTCTTGAGAGTATTGCTCCAAACTGCACCAGGTAGAAAACATATCCATGCGAATTTTTTATGTAAAAGTAAAAAAAAAAAAAAAAAGTGTGTTCTTTCTTTGTAAAGCAAACTGGAAATATATTCACTCAGAAACTAAGATGAACACTTTCCAACTTCGTGATGAGGCCCTGAGATGTTTCCCCAAATATTTGCCCATAAGTTGGTAGAATCCAGAAACCAGCTGGTTTCTCACCTATCTGGTAATATCATGATGCTAGCCTGATGATTTATAAGCAGATGTTTTTCATGACCATCCTCAGATTGTCAAGACTGTTATTTTTTTTACTGCATAGCAGCTTAAACAATTTCTGCAGTAGTCATCAAAGTCCCCTCTCCCTGTAAGATGTTACAGCCCTAGTCACGTGTGACACCTCTGCTTTATGGGCATGACGAATGTGGATGCAAGCCACAGAACCAAATGTCCACACTTTAACTTATTTGGGGTAGCAGTCCAGGGCAGCAATGGTTCAAAAGCCACAAATATCAGAGGCATATACCTACACCTGTCCTATTATTAAACAAGAATATAAATTAGGTTTGCTATTGGGTGGAGATCAAATGTACTACAACATCAAATCTTTGTCAGTGTTTTAAAAGGAATTGTTCTCTTCATCATAAGAGTTGCTCATATTCAGAATAAATATGGGTAGACGTATATCTTCTCCATGAAGGAATGGACCAGGAGTTGCTCATTTTACCTTGAGTTTTCCAAAGTGAGAACATTAGCCCACAGTTTGAGATGGGAGGCTAAATTCCCCCTGCTGTGCATTTAAAGAATTAGTGTTCAGTAGGTCCACAAGCCTGCCCTCATCCATAGGCTGTCTCTAAAAGGGTGTGCGTACTAGTAAGTAACTTTTCTCCTAGGCTAGTGGTCGGCAAACTCATTAGTCAACAGAGCCAAATATCAACAGTACAACAATTGAAATTTCTTTTGAGAGCCAAATTTTTTAAACTTCTTCAAAATAGACTCGCCCAGGCCATGATATTTTGTGGAAGAGCCACACTCAAGGGGCCAAAGAGCCGCATGTAGCTCACGAGCCGCAGTTTGCCCACCATGGTCCTAGGGGATGTGAGATTGGGGGAAAGCTTTGAGTTAAGGGAGATAGAGCCTTGAGCTTGGCTACCATTTGGAAGGAAACATGAAAATTAGAGCAGGAAAAATAAAAATATGTAGGGAATCTTCTCCCATTTTAGGCCTGAATCATTCTCTCCTTTCTCAGCCCGGTCCAATGTTTAAACTTGCCTGAATTTCCTTCAGGGTTATGTTCCAACCGCTTTTCATTGCTCTAAGCATGCTGGCCTTTGGCAGAAATTCATGTCTCTATACATAGTTTTCCCCGAAGTTGGAATGACTTTGCCCACACCCCCTTCAACTTCAACTTACTCATCCTTTGGGGCTCACGTTAAAAAGACTTATGTGAACTGGGAAGCCTCCTTCAGCAATCCCTCTTAACGGAGGCCATTTCTTTGGCCTTATCCATTTTACCTTTTGGTAAATTATCGAATTTGGTAAAATTATATTATAATTCCAGGTCAGAGTTTATCTCTGTTTCCCTATCAGAATGTGAGATCCCTGAAGGCTGGGATTTTATCTCATTTATCATATTTGTTTCTCTTGCACCTGGCCCAGGGTCTGTCCTAACATGGTAAAGTCCTTTGAGATCCAAATCTCCTATCTTCTTTAATGTAAAATTAAGCTGCTATTCACTTGTGAATGTTGGCTCTTAGTTGAGTAAAAATTTAACGTAGATGGTCTCCCCTGAACTGGGAGAACTGGTCATTTAGCATGGATCATTTTAATCAAGCAGCAGTTAGATTTGAGGAGTTTTAGAAAGTAAGATGTGTATTATTTTCCTGGAGCTTACAATGTATGTGAGTTGACAAGTTGTGTGTGTGCATGCATGATATACATACATGTCACTTTCTACTTCAACAGTCGCACTTATTATTTCTATAAATGCATATTGATTGCTCACCATATGCTTGGAGTTGTGCAAGGCACACAGAAACAAAATGAGTAAGATAATGTCTCAATAAGCATAAAAAAGGGAACTTAACAATAGGGGAGAACTACACAAGTAAAGGAAGTTTAAAAATGAGCATGGAACTTCCAAAGGGCTGGGAGGAGACTGACAAGGTTGAAGGTTGTACATTTGGGGGCCAATAGCAAGCTGTAAATACCAAAATTTACTTTGTGCTGCAAGAATTTGAGAGCTGTGAGAAACTGTTTAGCAAAGCGAGTGATATTTAATTGAATCTGTTTCAACAAACACTTGTTGCCCTGGCCAGAAAGTTCAGTTGATTGGAGCATTGACTGGATAAGTCAAGGTTGCGGGTTCGATCCCTGTTCACTGAAGGAACAACAAATCAGTGGGGTTATTTTTCTTTCTAAAATTCAATTTAAAAAATAAAAAAACAACAGCACTTGCCAATTTCTGATGGCATAGAAAGTACTGTGCAAGATATTTTGACACATACATAGATTGTTTTTAAAGAGAAGCTTGAAGTTTTTAAGAGCTTACAGGTCAGTGAGAAAAACAGAACATATCTGTAATATAATTTGACTACTATATACTGCAATAAGCCTATGTGAATATAAGGGAAAACTTATTCCTTTTGAGATGATCTGAGGAGACTTCATGGAAGAGGTGGCATTTTGAGCTACATGTTGAAAATTGAGTAGACTCCTAGGACACAGCACATCCAGGTAAAGTGAACATAAACCGGCTAAGGATTTTTTAAGTCTTTGCAACTGGGAACACCTAAGGGTTTTGGAATGAGGAAATGAAAAGAAAAAGATTTGTCTTATGTCTTAAAACATGGTATTATTTTTATGTCCTTTATCTGGTTAGTTCAATATTGGAAGTGTTTGTAGGTCTATTTCTTTTACTATTTCTGCTTGTTCTTGCTCATGGTACCTTATTCCTATGTGTCCTTAGTAATTTTATAGTTTGTTTTTTACTGTAAGCCACTGGTGTCCCTTGGAATATTGTTTATGGGAATTCCTGGAGTCCAGTGATGTAGACACCTTTTTCTAGGTAAAATTTGGTTTGCCCAGCAGGCATCTAAAAGAAATCACCAGTGAGGAACTGTTTTAAACAGACTTCAAGGCCTCAGGGTTGTTTTATTTTTTTATTTTATTTTTTTATTTTTTTAATCATCCTGACAATGGCCATCTGTAAATCTGTGAAAAGAATCACCTGTAGTTTTAGCTTCTGTAGATTGTTCTTCTTCCTCTGTTCTTCTGAATCCCAAAGGAACTTCCTTTGTCATGCCCTGGCCACAGATGTGTGGGCAGACACTTTGACTCCTGGTGAAGGGAGTTCAATTTTATGGAGAAGGGTCATGGTTATTACACTTGTCATGAGGCTATGAAAACTAAAGCTAATTAATTCTCTAGCTTCTGGAAAAGTCCCTCAGGGAAAAACAACTTGAAGTGCTCTGCTTTTCTGTGTTCCCACCTATATTTAAATTTCTTCTTATAAAATCTGCTTGACACCCTACCAGGGTGTATCAGTGGTTGAGCATCGAGGGCTCAATCATTATTGATGTTTCTCTCTCTCTCTCACTCACTTCCTCTTTCAAATTAATATAAAATATATATTTTTAAAAAACCTGCTTGACAGTATTTCATAGTCTGAAATGCATGATCAATTCTAAAAATTGATTGTTTTCATTGAAAGACTGAGATACCTAGCCAGGCATAGTATGTGAAACAGGAGTTCTAAAATAAGATTTGTATTTTATAAACCAGCTATGTAGAGATATGTTGGAGACACAAGTTAGGAGGTGATTGAAATAGTGCAAATGACAAATATTGGGGATCTGAACCAAGGCACTTGGAGTAGAATCAAGGGAATAAGTTCAGTTTTGGGTCTATGTTCAAGGTGCTGGGACATATCTAATATGTGGTTAGAAAGATGTCTCTGGAACTCAGAAGAGAAGTTGAGACTAAACATATTTTAGTCATGCACGTAGATAGAATGATTTAAGCCATGGAATGAGAGAAACACCCCCATGAGAGTTTGTAGAGTAGAAGAGAGAAGAACTGAAGGAAGACACTTGAGAAATGCCTACATTTCAGGGTCAGACACAGGAAAAAGTGAAACCAGTGAACAAAACTGAGTAGGAGTGGTCAAAGAAGTGGGAGAAAAGGACAAGGAGAACAGAGTATTATGGTGTACAATGGAGGTAAACAGGTGGTTGAAGATGAAACAGGGGAGCACTAGGAACAGACTATTGGGTTTAGTGCTCCAGTGACCTCTGAGGACCTCCTCCGGCCAGTTTGAGTACAATGCAAGGGGAAGAGGTGAGATTGGAAGGGGTTGAGAAGAAAATAGAAAAGGAGTATGCACAGACAGTGAGAAGAGAGCTTATGCTTTTAAAACACTTGGTGATGAGAGGAAAGAGGCAAAAAATGGTGTCTCGGTCACCAAGACAGGTCATTAGAGGATAAGCTTAGGATAAGAGAACTTTCTAAGGAGCTCCTTGACAAGAGGAAGAGATTTGAGGATTGAAAATTCAAGAAAGCAAAAATATGATCATTGGATGTGGGCCCTGAAGGAGACTGGGAGGCCTGGGGCCCTGAACAAAGTTGAGACTTGGATAGAATTGCTCTCCAAAGTTAGAAGTTGAGGATAATAAACTTGAGTGATCACAGATCAGATGATGGAAACACCTTAAATAAAATAGGTGTTGAGAGAGATGGGAAGAGATTTGGTAGCTTAAGGATAATGGAAGAGGAGAGCAACATTTATTATAGTGAATATTTTTTTTAAATCCTCACCCAAGGACATGTTTTTATTGATTTTAGAGAAAGAGGAAGGGAGAGAGGAGAGAGAGAAAAAGACAGAGGAGAGAGAGAGGAATAGTCATCGGTTGCCTCCTATATGCACCCCAACTGGAGATTGAACCCAAAACCTGGGCCTGTGGCCTGACAGGGAATTGAACCTGTGACCTTTCGGTGTATGGGATGATTTTCCAACCAAATGAGCCATACCAGCCAAGGAACAGTGAATCTTTTAAAAAAGCAATTTTGTAAAAAAAATAAAAATAAAAATAACACACACACACACGGTATATATATCAACCAAAACAGACAGAATTGTCTGCATTTGTGGGTTCGGCTAATATGAAAAGTAATGTGACATCCCAAATATTTTCTAGGATGGCTTTCATATTTTCCTGCTCAATCTTTCCCAGTATTCTATTCAATACTTTCCCTCTCCTTCTCTCCTATAGTAGCAATGTAGCAATTATCTGTTGTAGAGTGGAATTGCCTCAACTTGGAAGGGAAGATAAATATCTTGACCCACTTTTGTCATCAGTAAACAGGAAAGAATTTGCTTAACCAGTAGGTATTCAAAAATGTTCATTGAGTTGAGGAGAAACAGGAAATTTAGACTATTAAGGCTTCACGGAGTAAATGCTATGTACAGCTTTGAGTGTTAGAGATGTGAAATGGAAGTATGGAAACCAATTCAATTTATTGGGTAAAGGTGACAGTCCTACCTTAATCTGCCGGCTAAAGATCTGTTGAAAGAGATAAGAAATGTGGTTGCCATAGAGTTGTTTCAGGGAATTGGTTAGACAAATAAATGTCAAAGAGTGGGAAAGTATTCCCTCTCCTTATTCTATTAGATGGGTAAGACAAAGGTTAGACTTAGGTTCAGAGAAAAACTAACCTCAAACAGTGGCCTGAAGCCCATCAAAGAGACATGCCAGGATTCCTCCCGACCCTCTTTGTCCAAATCTCACCTCCTTAGAAATATGTTGGTGCAGATCATTACTAGGAGCTATGCAGGACTCGCTGAGAATCCCTGCCCTCCATCTGCCATTTCACAAAGGAGGCTCCCTTAACCCCATGTGCCAGGGCACTGTGCACATAAAAATGTTCCCTTGGTTAATCACTGATTCTGTCAGATGCAGAGCTGATTGGCCTGAGAGACAAGGAGGGCAACATCTATGGAACAGAGCTTGGCAGAAATTTCAGCAAGAAAGCATCTGGGATGGCCATCTGAGCCGGGGCCAGATGTTGGGGAAAATACCTTCCCATCGCACTGCTGGTAATAATTTCAGTTACAGCCTCTCTCCTGCCTGCCAGTTGGCAAAGATTTTCCATTTCAGGGGAGATTTCTGCAGCCCTTCCTATGAGGAGTTTAATGAGGAAGCATTGTGTTATGACCATGTTATAGTCACAATTAGGCCTCCTTGATGAGTATTTAGGTGCAGCGTCAAATCTGAGGAATCAGCTTTCAATTTACACTCATTTGCTTATAGTTGTATAATGAAGAGTAAGTGTGTGTTTTCTTTCTGCATTTGAAAGAAATGTGGGGAAACATATGGTAACCATTTTCCTTCTTTTCCCATCAAAACCGAGAATATAAATATGGGTGTAGAAATTAGACCAAGGCCCGTGAACTGCACTGATTCCCCCTCATCAACCCTCTACACACACACACACACACACACATACACACACACACACACACACATATCCCACACTCTGATCAGGCTCTCAGAAAGGATGCTGGACTAGAGGGAAGGGACCTCCTCAAACGCAGAGAAATGGTGGAATGCCAATATAGAGATGCTCATTGTCCCTGGAGCTCTTTTGGTGTTTGTTTTTGTTTTTCTTTTTAAAAAAGATAATTATTTTGGGGGGGAAATGGGATCTCTTCCCTCATGTTTGATGCATTTTTCTTCCTAAAATAATTGTAATTCTAAGTAAAGATTCAAGCCTGTGGAAATTACAGAAAGAATGATACAGTGAAAAGATTATTAATTTCATTGGACTCATACCTTAATGTGTCCTCTCACCGCCAGGTTAGGGCTCTCCCTACTACATCATGCTACCCACTCTTTCCTAGACACACAGGGGTGGGGGGGTGAAAGAAGGACTTGTTCTGAGAATCCTTCCCTGCTTCTGAGCAAGCAATCTATTAAAATAGAAAAAAAAAATAGTAGCATCATCAGATATCGTTTTAATGGGAGACTTGATGTATGTCATGTTTTGACTCTGCAGTATATGTATAAACAAAGTCATTCTTTCAGCTTTCAAAAGCTATTGTTTGGATCAAAGAATGTGTGCACCAGAAACCTCCCCCTCCCCCCCATCTCCGAGGTCCCCCCCCCTCCCAGCATCCCTCGTGGTGTCTCTGAGCTTGGGGGTGAGATGAGAGGTAGGGGGAGCTCAGGGATGGGCCTAGACAGCAGCCAGCTCATCAACTCTGACTTCCATATGGAGAGTGTGGGATGAAGCAACGACAAAAAAGGCATTTCGAGTCTGTCAATAATAGCTTTTGCCAGCATTTTTTGAGATGTTTCAAGCCAGTCTCAGGAAGTACATGATCCCATGAACACTAAGAGAAAGGTTGGGCCTCGGTCAGCCTACATTTCTATCTGAATTTGGGAATCACGAGTGAGAAGACCACAAACCAGAAGTATAAGAACCGATAATGTTTCTCCTGCTGAGAGCTTAGGAGTATAGATTTGGGAAAATTGTTTAAAATTATTTTTATTTAGCAGCTCCTGATTTTTTTTTTTTTTCACTAAGAACTTGGATTTCAAATCCCTCAAATTTGTACCAAATTTGTACCAAATTTGTCTATCAGCAAAGCTGGGGCAGTAGGGGGGGTAAAAAAAAAAATGTAATCAGTAATCGCCTGTATGGTCTCTCTTAAGCAAATCCACATTTCTGCTGGGCTTTGCGGGGGGGTGTTGAACCCTCTCCACATTGGGAATTCTGATGGGAAGTGATGCCTGCATTTCAGAGATGTGGAAAGTAAGGTTCACATGGATGAAATGACTTCCTCCAAACTGACACAGCTGCTTGGCAGCGGAGCTGGCGAGAGAGCCCAGGTCTCCAAGCCCAGTCTCGGGCAGGTTTCCTGACGCCAGTGGTTCCCAATGACGCTTCCAACACACTGGGCCAGAGTGAGCAGGGATGTCTTTCCCAAACCAGGGGAGAGTTTTCTCCATTTGAAATGTTTCTCCCGTCACACATGAATTTTGAAATCTTGTACTGAGCACCATCACTTTTCTTGTCAATAGTAAGACGAATGTGCAAATGCAGACATTGATTTGAAAACATCAGAAACGGGCAGGCACAGGTTACTTTTTCTTGGGCATGTGCTATGATTGTGTGCCACGTTCCCTTCTGTTCTAGCAGGCGGACAGGCGGACATGCATGATGTTCCCAGGATAGGATTCAGGATAAGAACACCATGAGACCCACGTGCTCTAAAACTTGGACACGTTTGAACTGACAAGCCGTGGTCTAAGGCGCCTCCAGATTCCTGGAGGTTCCCGCCAAGGAGAATGATGGAACGTATCTTTATAAGGTATCCCCTGCCCGTATCCAGAAAGGATTCAGGGCTTCTACCAGCGAGAATGTATCTAAACCTGAAACCCAACTAACTAGAAGAGGACAGTGCCCTTCGGGAACTCTGTGAGCCGAATGCTCTGTCCTCATTGGTCACCGTAGTAAACATATTAGCAAGTAAGCAAAATTGACTGAGATGGCAACAAGGGAGGGCGGGGGTGTGCTTTCTGTAGAATTAGACGGGTTCCTTGCAACTGTCAGAGCGGCATCTGTGGAGATTGGTTGCAGCATCGAGTCCAATGCCTGACAAGTACCAGGGCTTCGATAGTTAGCACAATGGACGAAGGAGCAGTCAGACTATTTCGGTGGATAATGAGAAATAATGTTAAGTGATAGGATATCCTGTATGCTTGTATTGCTTACCTTTGGAAACCGGCTCCGATTCTGTCTCAGAGCGAGGGCTGGGAATGCACTGTGGCTATTGAACCACTAAGGGCCCGTCTGGGAAAATAGCTCCTTCCCGATTTCTCAGTTGAGAGCTAATTGCAAAAGGATTAGAACTTTGAAAACTGCTTTGTCCGGCTTATTGTTTCAGGGCTCCCTTTGGAGTGTGGATGATGTGTTTATTTGACATAATAAATACCACCATCCGCTTTGTTCCAGGAACCAAATGGCTCTGTGCTTGCCCAAGGAATTTCTCAGCTGTTTATATGGAAGGAAGCACTGCTCTGTTTTATTGGACGGGGCCTTGCAGCTTCTTTCTTAAATAGGGAATGCGGAGAGCCGGCTCTCTCCACACCTCTGAGCAGAGGAACCAGAAAACAGCCTCCTGCACGCCAATGCCTGGCAGTTTTCAACTCCAGAGAGCAAGGGAGCGCGGGTTCCTGAAAGGAATGTGTTCTTCACTTAGGGGCCCAGGGCTTTTCTCTGTGTGCTCGGCATATCCATTTGGGCCTGCTACACGTTTCTTAAAATACTAGATTGGAGTATTCTGGCATCTACCCCAGATTGGGGGGAAATTGAAAACAAAATAAAGCCACTCTGTCAGTCCAATTTAAGTGCCAGAACACTGAGGAATAAGGTAGCCACCTTAATGGGCAGCCTGGAGGATCTGTTTTGAGGTCTGGTTGGTTTGTGTGTGTTTGTTTTTGAATACATACCCTGGTTGGTTGGTCTGTGTTTGTTTTTAAGTACATACCCTGCCATAAGGGGAGAGCAGCTGTGTGAAATACACGCTTTGTGAAGACTGAAGAGTGGATGCAACAGAGCAATCTTTCCAAGTAGCTGGAAGCTCTCTGCCCCCTTCTGATTTCCAAAAGATACTCCTTAAATGGGCATAACTAATGGGTGATTGGCAAGTGAACAGCAGAGGAGGCTGAGTCAGAGTGACCTGCTGGAGCCAGCCCGTGTGTGTGTGTGTGTGTGTGTGTGTGTGTGTGTGTGTGTGTGTGTGTAGGAAAGGAGGAGCACTGGGCAAGGGGTGGGGGTGAAAAGAGGCTTGCAAGCTTAGCAGAATGTTTGAACAAGACAAAGAGCACTTCCAGCAACCAAATAAGGAAGTCAGCGCCGAAGGATTTCAGAATAGAAGTGTGTCAGAGCTTCGAGGCCATCTGGGAGAGTGAAAATAAGCAAAGAAGAATGTCAAAGGATTTTTGTTTCACTTGCTTGCACAAAATGTATAGGGAAAACAGCTTCTCTGGGCTTTAACCAGGGGTGAGAAATACAAATGGTCTCTCCCTTTCTGTTGGTTCTTTGTCGACATGTGTCTGAGGAGATGTTTAGGAACTCTTTGAACAGCTGAAATAATAAGCATTTTCTTGTTAAACATGGAAAAATGCTGGTTGTACTTTAGAAGCACCACAGCATGCCTTTTAAGTATAATGTATAAAACTTTTAGGCAAAAATGATGAAAGTTTCCAAGAAGCCACAAAAAGATCCCAAATCCCACTTTCAGACATGAAAATTGTATCCTCTGAGGAAAAGCTTACCTCTTAACAAATTAGTTAAAGGACCATGAGACATATTGTCTAATTTAAATATGTTGGTAGTTACTAAAGATGTCAAAGGAGGCAAATTACACGGATAAATTCTCAATGCCTATTTTATTCTTCTCAGTCTCATCTCCCAAATTCTCCCAAGTGGTAAATAATATTTGTTAGCAGTAATATGAATTAACCTTGATTTTATTTTGATAAATTTTTTATAGTATGGATAGAGGACAGGTTTGGTAAATAAATAAATAAATAAAATAAAATAAAAATTCAGGATATTCCTAAACATAGTTAGAAATAGCTTTTTGTACCACAAAACCATCATACAGAAATTCTTGCTATTAACCAAGTTTATTTATGTTGACAGCTAAGAATAGATATAGGGGCATTCATTCTGGGTCAGAATTTTTAAACTCTCAGTAACTTTATTATTTTTTTAAAATATATTTTATTGATTTTTTTACAGAGAGGAAGGGAGAGAGATAGAGAGCTAGAAATGTCGATGAGAGGGAAACATTGACCAGTTGCCTCTTGCACAACCCCCACCGGGGATGTGCCTGCAACCAAGGTACATGCCCTTGACCAGAATCGAACCCGTGACCTTTCAGTCCACAGACCGACGCTCTACCACTGAGCCAAACCGGTTTCGGCAGTAACTAAAGTATATTTTTTATTGACTTCAGAGAGGAAAGAGAAGGAGAGAGAAATAGAAACATCCATGATGAGAAAATCATTGATTGCTTGCCTCCTATACGCCTCACGCTGGGGATCCAGCCTGCAGCCTGGGCACATGCCCTGACCGAGAATCAAACCATGACCCCCTGGTTCATAGGTCAACGCTCAACCATTGAGCCACGCTGGTGGGCAACCCTCAATAACTTTAATTGTTTGTAACCTTGAGGCAGGCAATTGGATGGACCGCCCCTTCTGCTTCTACCCCATATAAACAACTGGACAGCCACACTTGAATCAGCAACTGCCAGAACACTTATGGTAAATGAAATTTGAATAGAGAGCTGGCTGGAGGGCACAAGAGGGGATATCATAGCACCCAAACATTGGACCGCTGCACTGAGGTGATTTCAGAATGAAGTACATTCTGGTTTCAAAAATAATTGCTCCCTAGACCCTGGTCTGGGAGAGCAGGTTAGAGCAGTGGTCGGCAAACTCATTAGTCAATAGAGCCAAATATCAACAGTACAACGATTGAAATTTATTTTGAGAGCCAAACACTGACTGCGCATGGGCCACGAATTTGCAATCGTACTGTGCGTGCGCGCCCACACGTGGTATTTTGTGGAAGAGCCCCACTCAAGGGGCCAAAGAGCCTCATGTGGCTCTCGAGCCACAGTTTGCCAACCACTGGGTTAGAGAGTCATCCCAATATGCCAAGGTTGCCAGTTCGATCCCCAGTCAGGGCACATACAAGAATCAACCAATGAATTCGTAAACAAGTGGAGCAATAAATCAGTGTTTCTCTCTCTCTCTTCCTCTCTTTCTCTAAAATCAACCAATTAATCATAAAAAAAAATAATAATCGCCCCCTTAGATTTAGATGTAAGCCCTATTTAACAAGCCAACTTTATACCCTCTTCAGGAAGCTGTTAACCTTATGAGAAAATGTTCATCATCACTAACAAAAAATTGAATTTTTTAAAGAAAGCAACTTAACAATAAATGTCAAAAGTTCTATGAACAGTTTTTTAATCCCAAAATCATACTTTTCAGTATTTGCCCTGAGGATATAATTCAAAAGAAAGGGGGAAATGTTTAAGCCTGAAGATGTTTAAGCCTATAGCATTTCTTAAATTTCAAAAAGAAAGATACCTGAGAGCCAAAGAGCACAGGATGTTAATTCTCTTGTCTCAATTAATGGAATATTAATCAGCTGTTAAAACTAGGAATGATTAAGATTATGAAAGCAAAAGTATTAATGATGAATAATATAATGATGCTGAAAGGTAGCTTGTAAAATTACATGGATTACACTTTGAAGATTGGAAAAGAACAGGAAGAAAATAATAATGTTCATGTATTATGAATATAGATAAATCTTTTGTTGCCATTATTTCATGTTTTCATAATAAAAACCTTTTTAAAAAAGAGGAGAAAATAGCCCTAGCCAGTTTGTTCAATGGATAGCATGTTGGCTTGCGCTGGGTTCGATTCCAGTCAAGGGCACATGCCCGGGTTGTGGGCTCGATCTTCAGTAGGAGGGTGCAGGAGGCAGCCCATCAGTGATTCTCTCTCATTATCAATGTTTCTCTCTCTCTCTCTCTCACTCTTTTTTTTTTTTTTTAAATGTATTTTATTGATATTTTACAAAGAGGAGGAAGGAGAGAGATAGGGAGCTAGAAACGTCGATGAGAGAGAAACATCGACCAGTTGCCTCTTGCACACCCCCCACCGGGGATGTGCCCACAACCAATGTACATGCCCTTGACCGGAATCGAACCTGGGACCTTTCAGTCCGAAGACCGATGCTCTACCACTGAGCCAAACCGGTTTCGGCTCTCTCACTCTTTATCTCTCTCTCTCTCTTTCTCTCTCTTTCTCTCTCCTTTCCCTTCCTCTCTGAAATCAATAAAAACATTTTTTTTTTAAATGAGGGGGGGGGGGAAGGCAATTTCTAGGGTAAGAAAGTACTGAGGCTTCCAAGTTTGAGTTTGTCTATACAGAAAATGTAATGTTCTGTTGGCATAGTTAGTGCTACTAGAGCAGACTTCGTGAGTTAGAGAACTGCTTTCTGAGTTGGTGTGTCAGTTATTTGTACAATAGCACAGCTCAATGTAGTTCTCAGAGAAAAGCAAAACAAGATGTAACCGCAGAGACTGCCAGACTATTTCTGTGTGATCTTTCCAGAATAGCTGATTAATGTGAGGAAAGCAGAGGCTGATATTCAAAAGCCTCACCAGGAACGCTCCGATTTAAAGAGAAGATAGAGGGTGCCCACCCAGCGATTTCCTCCTCACGGCCCCCAGCTGCTGGTCACAGGCCTGGAAGTCCAGAGCTCAGAACTCTAACCTCAGCCCGCAGCCAGAGCAGTCCATTTAATTTTTCAGTCCTTCAGTTTTGATGATCCTGCAAGCAATTATAACGACTTCCAAGTACTTACAATGCATGTTACATAAATCGTCTCATTTAAATGATTCTATTTACAGGAAAAGTTATTTTAAATTTAGAACAATGCACAAATTATTCATAAACCTAGGTGTCAAAAAGCAGAGAAATAAATAAGTATGTCTTTATGGAATTTTCTCTGATGATTAATAAAAACTGTTTAATAATTATAGTTGTTAAGTGTAATCTCATCCAACCCCATATATATGGTGCCTGATGCACCAAGATTCGTGCAAGAATGGGCCTTCCTTCCCCTGGCTGTCGGCACCACCTTCACTCCATCCGGGAGCCTCCTTTCTGCCTTTTCTCTGGCCCAGAGCCGTCTTTACGCATTCCCAAGCTGTCCAGAGGCCCTGAGCTGCTCAGGCGATGTTCAATGCCTCTGTTGTTGCCATGGTGACGACATTGTTTGACATGTATGCAAATTAAACCACCATCTTTGGTGGTTTAACTTGCATACTCACTTCCGATTGGCTGATGGGCATCACAAAGGTTCAGTCAATTTGCATCTTTCTCTTTTATTAGTGTAGATGTATATGTTATATATAGATATATATTATGTACTATTACATATATTATAAAATATTTACAAAGATAGAAAAAATATAAAGGATAAGATAGATTTTAGATTTTTCTCACTTTTCAAAGTATTGTCATTGAAGACCATTGCTCTGTATAATAACCCAACACCATTTGAAGAGTTGCTATTAAAGTCCTACACCCAGGTCAGGGTGATGACCTTCCATCTCATCCCAGAACCATCTCAGTGGTTGGCAAACTCATTAGTCAACAGAGCCAAATATTAACAGTACAACCATTGAAATTTCTTTTGAGAGCCAAAATTTTTAAACTTAAACTTCTTCTAATGCCACTTCTTCAAAATAGACTTGCCCAGGCCGTGGTATTTTGTGGAAGAGCCACACTCAAGGGGCCAAAGAGCCACATGTGGCTCACGAGCCACAGTTTGCCGACCACTGACCTAGCTGAAGAGAATCTTGGCAATCATACTATCCAGCCCCTCCATTGAACAGAGGAGGAGACTATGAGATTAAGGGGCTTTTGCCTAAAGACCTAATTTCCAAGAGGACTCAGATTCTGATGAGATCTTTTACGTATTTAAAGTCTGGTATACTTGAACTAAGAGAGTGTATGTTCAGTGTTCTCACCACACACACAGACAAATGGTAACTATGAGAGGTTATGGATATGTTAATTTGTGGTAATAATTACACAAGGTATACTTTTATCAATACACATCGTATACCATGTATGTGTGTGTGTATACAATTTTTATTTGTAAATAATACTTTTAAAAAGCTGGAAAAGGCAGTGTAAAGTAGATATGTGATAACAATGAGCCAAGCTTAGAAATTGTTTTACCAAATAGAGGTGTGATTTGGTAGCAAAAGTGTTATATTCTCCCCCACAAAAAAGTTGAGATTGAAAAAGAATTTTAAGGGGGCAAGTGGAGCTTTTTGCAGATGAGGATGAAGGACACCAGGACCAGTAGATGCTCAGGGAGAGGTCGGGTCTAAGTGAGAGTGGGAGACCCGGGAAGTATCGGGAGCTGCGTTTTAAACTGGAATTCCAGATTCCCACGTTGCAGCCTTCAACCTGGTGCTAACTCATCCTTCAGACATGAAGAAGCCCGACTTCGTGCTTCAGGGGTTTTGGTGAAGCCTTTTAAGGGAACCAAATGAATCCACTATTGTGCTTCACCTACAACTGCTCCAGCAATGCCCTTTCAGTGGGCAGCTTTATTTTCCCAGATGTGCAGTTTGTTCACAGGGGAGTTATGAGTAATTAGCTCATAAAAGGAGTATCCACATGAATGAATAACTGCAAGGCACCTGTTGTCAACAGCTGATTTTTGTCTCCTCGCTGAAATTATAAAGAGCTTGAGAATATGAAGCCGGGTTTTCTTCTTTTAAAAGCTGGTGACACCTACAGATTTAGGTTCACACTGAAAACAACTGTGTGAATAGAGACTAGGTGGCAATGCTTACCTTTATGTCTAATGAAAGGAAAGTGTCAAGAGTTCAGACAAACACCAGCTACCTTCAGGGATTAGGGCTGTGTTATGATTGTCATGGGCCTCAGGCACTTTTGTCTTCATGGGTCCCTTTCTTCATTAAACAAAGAAAAAAAGGGGGAATTGTATTTTACAACTGTATTAGTATGAAGATGAATAAAACCCAAACTGGATTTAGTATTATATAGTTACTAGAGGCCCAGTGCATGAAATTCCTGCACAGGTTGGGGGAAGTGTTCCTCAGCCCAGCCTGCACCCTCTCCAATCTGGGACCCCTCAAGGGGTGTCTGACTGTTCAGTGGGATCAGGTCTAAACAGGCAGTCAGACACCTCTCTCACAATCCAGGACTGCTGACTCCCAACTGCTCCCCTCCCTGCCTTCCTGAGTGCCCCTAACTGCTTCTGCCTACCAGCCTGATCACCCCCTAACCACTCCCCTGCCAGCCTGATTAATGCTTAACTGCTCCCCTGCCAGCCTGTTTGCCTCCAACTTCCCTCCTCTGCCAGCCTGGTCACCCCTAACTGCCTTCTCCTGCAGGGTTGATTGCCCCCAACTGCCCTTCCTTGCAGGCCTGGTCCCTCCCAACTGCCCTCCCCTGCTGGCCATCTTTTGGTGCCATCTTGTGTCTACATGGGAGCAGAATCTTTGACCACATGGGAGCAGCCATCTTATGTGTTGGAGTGATAGTCAATCTGCATATTACTCTTTTATTAGATAGGGTAGAGGCTTGATGTGCATGTGTGGAGGGGGGGGCCCGCAGCTGGTTTGCCCTGAAGGGTGTCCTAGATCAGGGTGGGGATTTGCTTGGGGTGTGGGACGGCCTGGGCAAGGGGCCTGTGGTGGTTTGCAGGCCAGCCACACTCCCCGGTGACCTAAGCGGAAGCCCTGGGATCTGGAATTTATTTTCTACAATTGAAACTTTGTAGCCTGGAGCAGAGCCAAGCCTCCTGCTCACTCCGTGACAGCAGCCATTTCTGTTGGAATTTATGTATCTTCTATAATTGAAACTTTGTAGCCTGGAGTGGAGGCCTAAGTGGTTCAGGGCTGCAGAAGCTTGGCTTCCTCCATCGCCTGGGGCAACCCTAGCCTCCTGCTCTTCCAGCTCAGTGGCTGCTGCCATTTTTGTTGGAATTTATTTACCTTCTATAATTGAAACTTTATAGCCTTGAGTCCAGGCCTGGGCCTGCCAGGGTTTGTGGAAAGCTTGGCTTCCTCCATTTCCCAAGCCTCCCTCTGTGGCCACAGCCATCTTGGTTAGGGTTAATTTGCATACTCACTCTGATTGTCTGGTGGGCATGGCTGTGGGCATGACTTGTGGGTATAGCAGCGTGATAGTTAATTTGCATATTTCTCTTTTATTAGATAGCATTATAATATTCATTTTATCCCTTCTGAGCATTGAAATTTTAAATGTTTACATTTCTGTGGGCTCCCAAAAGTGAGGTGGGCGCCAGCTTCACTCCCTCTGTGCCTAATGGATGGCCTGTCTAAGACGATGGGCACAGAACCTTCATAAACTACATATGGCTTCACCTCTCTTTACCCGCATTGTAATACTGAGCAATGAGGGTAGCCCCTTAAACTTTTTTTTTTCTTTAATACATTTTTATTGATTTTAGAGAGGGAGAGAGAGAAACATCAATGTTGAGAGAATCATTGATGGGCTGCCTCCTGCATGGCCCACACTGGGGATCGAGCCCACAACCTTGGCATGTGCCCTGACCAGGAATCCAACTCTAGTCTCCTGGTGCACAGGTGGATGCTTAATCACTGAGCCATGTGGGCTGGGAAAAAATTTTTTTCTTGATGCTTCTTTCTGAGCAACAGGTGGCTCAAGGATTCCTTTCTCCTGAAGTAACACCACTTGGCCTAGAAAAGCCAGGTGGGCGTCCCCAGCCAGCAAGCCGTGTGGGGTTGACAACTTTACTTTCTAAACCTTACTCTTTCCACTTTGTTCAGATATTACGTTTTAAAAACTGGTGCTCTGCAGGGCTGCTCATGTAGGTTCTCTCAGCCATAGCATGATGACCACAAGGCAGGTGACCGAATCCAAAATTAATTCCTCAGTGATGCTGAAAGACTGTGCCTTTGTTTTTGAAAGTATAGTCAACTGGAAAATGGAGTCAACTGTCAGACCAGTTTATCCATTGTGGGGACACAAGGCTTTGTTGAGTGTCATACAGTGGGAAAACAAACATGGGAACAATGACACCTAAGTTATGCCAGGCTTAACTTGTTCCACCTACAAATGATGATGGAACAATGCTGTTGCCTCTTACTGGCTAATGAACTAAAGGCAACAATGGGTGGAAACGTGTATATACCCGTTGCTCATAAATCAGTCTGTAATGGGGCCTTTGTAGAAACTGAGATAGTGATTTGCAGAGGGCTTGGTTTTAAGGGGGCAGGGCTGAATTTAGTCTTTACTTATGGTTGCTATCTTTCTTTTCTTCTTCCATTGAGAATTTTACTTTCCGAATCTTCCTTTGTCAACATTGCTCAAAAGTTGCATTTTTAAAGCTGGTGCTCTACTCTGATTTCCCCCAGTGTGATCTTCTCTCTTTGAACTCTATTCATGTGCCACAGTTCATTCCCTATTCTAAAGGTCATTTGAAAGCATTTATAGGCCACTAGTTTTCTTTGAATATAACTGAATGAACCAAAGTTTAATTTGAAGAGTCTCTTGATTTCCCATAAATTATTCAAATTACCTCAAAAGTAATTAACTCTTTCTAATATTACTGAAAACAAAAAGACAAGTATGATATACTGATACAAGAATAATCTCAATTCTTTGGAACAATTAGAATATTTTTCACATCTAATGGAATCTTAGGTAAACATCCTAATTTTTTTTTTCTTGAAATCTAGTACTTCATTGCATCAGTGGCAAAATAGTATACCCATTTAATGGACCCATAACAAGCAGTAGCAATATTATTAAGTCGATTGTTTTACCTGTCAATCACATAAACTCTATGTCATATAAGTTAATTCCTTTAACTGCTGTTATCGAATATTTTGTCTTATATGTCTTAAAATCTACATCCAAGGAATTTTCCTATGTAAATTGCATCATTAAATTTTTGTTTTTAAAGAAAATTTAATTGGAATATATGACTTCCCTACATTCTCTCTCTCTCTTTACATCCCCTTTCCACAGTAGGCTTACGTATGTTATTGTGTCAAAAACATTTACTGTAAAATAATCTCAACAATTCTCTTAGTATTTGGATATCTTTGCTAGAAAACCTTTCATTGCAACACCCCAGCAAATCTCTAGGTATTTCCCTAATGCAAAAAACTAAGTACTTGAGATCACATAATCTCCTTAATTTGAACCAGAGGGTTCCTTTATTAATTCAAGAGAATGAATGCTCAAGATTAGAATGTGAAGGATATGGTAGAGGGAAGATTTCAGGGTTAGGGAAAACTGGCCTGATCCTCTTCTTCCCGTCACTGTAGTTTCCTAACTGTATCTCGCTGGAGTCCTTGATGCTCTTGCATTTAAATGATCATTCTGAGAAAGCCACCAGAACACCCACAGCAGTTCTATTACCAAGGCAGTTTTACTTCTTGTGTTTCTGGAAGCAACAATAAAATGATAAGCTGACCTGTCTATATTTGAAGTGTCCAACTGAATCTATATGAAGTGCAACACAAGATTCCTTATTATGGTGTCGCCAAAGGTAATAGTATTAAGAAATCAGCCAAGGAAGTTATGCATCATTTCACCCATAACTTCATAAACTGCCATTAGAATTAATGTAAACGTAGAGGGGTGTAATCCTAAACTGATTATGTCGTATTACTCCATTTTCAGGCACTATATTTAGAAGGCACAGCTTAAGGTTTTTCTCATGCAGGGTAAAGTTCAACTATCCAGTCAGCTCCTAACAGTATTTCACCATTTACTAAGGAGAGTCACGTAAAAAGGAAATTCCTACTTGTAACTATGCCTTTTCAGTAATCCACATGGAACCTGTGGATGATTCCATCAGAGCCGGCATAACTCATTTGATTTGGAAAAGGATGCTTAATACTGAGTCAGATCCTTCTGTGGGTGAAGCAGGACATGCTTAAACGCTGCCTTAACAATTTCAGGTCACGCAGACATTTTTGTGCACACTAAAACTTTGCAATAACATGATCTACTAATGGAGATAAAGTTATGTACAAACCAGAGCCAGATGAAATACTAATGGAGATCTTAGTATCCTGAGTTGTTAATGGACTTTCCATATATATGTACTTTAAAAAAATATATTTTATTGATTTTTTACAGAGAGGAAGAGAGAGATAGAGAGAAACATCGATGAGAGAGAGACATTGATCAGCTGCCTCCTGCACATCCCCCACTGGGGATGTGCCCACAACCAATGTAGGTGCCCTTGCCCAGAATCGATCCTGGGACCCTTCACTCCGCAGGCCGGCGCTCTATCCACTAAGCCAAACCGGTTTTGGCTATATGTACTTTTTAAATTATTGGGGTGACCTTGGTTAATAAGATTATACAGGTTTTGAGTGTACAGTTCTATGACATATCATTTGCATATTGCATTGTGTGCCCACCACCCAAAGTCAAATCTTCTGTTACCATATATTTAACCCCCTTTACGCTTTATTATTCCCCACCCCCTTTCCTCTGGTAACCACCATGCTGTTGTCTGTGTTTGTGAGTTTTTATTTGCTTGTTTTTCTTCTTTGTTCATTTTTTTCTTTTCAGTTTTATATCCCATATATTAGTGAAATCATATGGTAACTTTTCTGTCTGACTTATTTTGCATAGCATGATATCCTCAAAATCCATCCATGTTATTACAAATGGCAGTGTTTCATCTTACCTTATGGCTGAGTAGTATTTCATTATATATATATATATATATATATATATATATATATATATATATATATATATATATATATACTCCAAATTTGTAATCCATGGAGTTCTGGAGTTAACAATTTATGGTATTACTCCTCCACTTACCAGCTCTGTGTCATTGGGTAAGTTACCTAACCACTCTGTGCTCACTGTCTTCCTCCATGAAGAGGGCATGATGGTAACAGCCATACTGCCCCATGGCTTGTAGAGTCAGATAAAATGGGAGAATGCATGTGAAGTGATTGGCAGAGTGTCAGCATAGAGTGACATTCAGATAATTATTTTTTTACTCTCTTCCTAACTAAATACTGTGTTTTGCAAAAACTATATATAATGTAGTTTTATATATGTAGTATTATATATAGTTTTGGCTCAGTGGTTGAAGAGTTAGCCCGCAGACTAAAGGACCATGGGTTTGATTCTGGTCAAGGGCACGTAATTCCATTGCAGGCTCAATATTGGCTCTGGTCTGGGTGCAGACTGGAGGCAACCAATCTCTCACATTGATGCCTCCCCCCCCCCCCCCCGTAAGTATATAAATTTTTAAATTAAAAGGAGGAGAAGAAAACTAGCCCTTACTTGCTACATATCAAATGGTGTGTTAGGCTCTGCATCGGCAGCCTCTCGCTTTATCTTCTCAGCAGTAGTCCAAAATTTACCTCCATTTTACAGACGAGAAGACAAAAGCTCTGTGAGTTTAAGGTCATGGAAACAGCCTTGCTGGACCCCAGTCTGTCTGGCTCCCAGGCCCAGGCCCTTCTCTGGACACCCTTCCTCTAGATCCTCTCTGCAGGCCCTGCTGGCTCTGGTGCGCTGGTTCCTCTGGGGCTGCTGAGAGGCAGGGCTTACTTTGCTCTCACAAACTCAGTCTGTCCTTTTGTTTACAATTCCGTGGCTTTTCTTTACATTCCACAACCGCAGACCTTCCACGTGTCGTGTTCCCCCTGCATCGTATTTTATGTCCTCTGGGTTCTAGTCACATTTAGACCAGTATAAACAGTTCCATTTTCTCTTTCCCTAATCCTGTCTCTCTTTTAATAAAAAGTTATGTACAAACCAGAGCCAGAAAGCTACCTTGGCCAGTGGAATACATTAATCTGTTTTTATGTTGAAAGTATAAATTGTCCTTGGAGGTTTGCCCTGTCCCTCCTCTCCTGAGAGTCTGTATTCATGATCAAATAATGCACAGGGCTTAGCCTCTTGAGAAGACCCACATTTTCACTTTCAAAGATGTCTCACTTTTATTATAACAATTTGGTAGTTGTTGCTATAGAAACAAATGTCCCATATAAAATGTTGCTGTTAATTACAAAGAGTCACATTCAAAGTGGTCCAAGAGTTTTAAAAAGTGCTTATTAAAAAATGAATAAAAGCTGATCTTAAACATTCTATTCTCAGAAACACTTTGCCCAAAATAATGTTAGTTGAATCTAACGCCAGGTAAAATACAGCAGGAGGTAAATCAACAAGTTTTTAAAAATAACATCAGCTCTGGCCAGTTTTGCTCAGTAGTTAGCGCGTCAGCCTGCAGACCAAAGAGTCTCAGGTTCGATTCTGGTCAAGGGCTCAATCAATCCGTGGCTCTGGTTGGGGTATGAACTGGAGGCAACCAATCAATATGTCTCTCTCACATCATTGTTTCTCTCACCACTCCCCCTCCCCCCCTAAAAAAAAAAATCAATGGAAAAAATGTCCTCAGGTGAGGATTAAAAAGAATTATAATATCAAATCATCAGAGTGAATGAAAGTAGACTAATATTAGAACATCTGTTATATATACACCATAGATCACTCTGAAGAAATAAGTAGCAACAGCCCCTAATAAAGAGTGCACCACCCCTGAAGCCAAGAATCTTCTAAAAACATCACAAATTTTGGTAATTTTAATTAAAATATTATTTTAAGCAAAATGCCTTTTACTGCTATCTATAATAAATAAAGATGTATTATACAAATGGTCGTTATGCTGTGAAGTGTAACCACCGACCACTTAATACCTGGATCACAAATCAGCAGGAGGGTGGGGCAGTGAGCTACAAGCAGGCAGTGGAGAGCTATAGGAGGGAGCAGGGCAGCAAGCTATGAGGGGGAAGGGGGAAGCTACAGGAGGGCAGGGAAGTGGGCGGAGAGCTACTGGCGAGCAACTGGCATACGGATTCGTGCACCGGGCTACTAGTGTGTAAGTAAAAGGAGTAAAAATCTAGATTTTGGCTTTTATATGTTTCAAAAGCATAGTTGGACCATGTATCCTTGTAATGGTAACTTTCCTAATGGACACTTGGCAAGAAGACATTCATTTGATTTGCTAATAGTGTCTACTTTATAAAATAGTATTCCCTATGACAAGCAATTTTAAGATAGAATTATATCTATATAGCTATATATCCATATCTGTCTGTCCATGAGTGCCATTTGTTTTTAGTTCTAGATTTTTTTGTTTTAGATTTTGTTGTTTTAGATTTTAACCACCTGTGTCTCACTCTTTTCGTTTGTGAGAGAGAATATGGAAAGCAAATAAAGGGAGGATTTGAAGGATTACCTTCACCCATTACACCCTCCTCTGTGAATAAGTAGAAAACTGAGCAAATTACTTCATCTCAAATTAAATTGGTACATACACATATGAAGCTATAGGTTAGTGAGCCAAGCGTGTAATGGTGAAGCTAGAGGTGGAAGTTCTAAAACAGACCCTCTCCCAGAAATTTCCGGTGAGGCCAGAGGGACCCCATGGGTGCAGCCCGGAGCACATGCGTTCACCACCCCTGTCATCTTACCTCAAAATCTCAGAACTCTGCGTTTTTAGATGAGAGAAAATGCAGACAGAGCAATCTACAAAGAAGGTTCTTGACCAGAATCTGTAGTGTGCACAGAGGATAGAGTGTTCTCTTTCAATCTTGGCTGATGTTCTGAACTGTCAGTGCTTCTACTGATAAGAATTCTGGGATGTGCCAAAGCAATCGCTAAGATGAATCTATGCCTTCCATGCTTCATGCATACATCTTTTTTCAAAATTTATCTTTATTGTTGAAAGTATTACAGATGTCCTCTGTTTATTTGTGGCATTTTTTCCCCCATTGACCCTTTCTACCTCATACCACCTTCCCAGGCCTTCACCACTATAGTCTGTGTCCATGGGGCTATACATATAAGTATATAAGTTCCCTGGTTAATCACTCCCCTGCCATCACCCTCCCCCCAACTTTCCCTCTGAAATTCACCAGTCTGTTCCATGCTTCTATACCTCTGGTTCTGTTTTATTTTATGCATACATCTTTAAGAGTTGAAAGCATTATACTTTTTAGTGCTTTGTACCAGTTCCTTAAGTCTTCCTGGATTTGAGCTCTGAGAAATGGAAACTGGTCCACATGAATGCTTCTTTATGGGCCACTATGGTAGGAATAAGCAAGCGATGGGTCATCCTTCTTTTGAAGGAATTGGATAACTGGAATTTTCTTACAGTGAATCAGCTCTCCCAGTCTATTTCATCCCAGACATACTCCTGTGGTATGTAAACACTCAAGGTGGTAGTAGCTCATGCTTATCTGTTTTATTCTTTCTGTGCTTATGTTGACAATGGACTTCTTAATCATAAGACCCCAAAATTTAAGAACTTTTATAAAATAAAATTTGTTAAATTAATTCCATTGCTGTGGAAACGAAAGCTCCAGAGTTCCACAGTTAATGGCACAGACCACTAAGTCCTAAGTTATGTTATTAACATTTATTTTTATTTAAGTGTAGTTGATATACAATCTTATATTGGTTTTATTAATTTCAGATGTATAATATAGTGATTCAACATTTTTATGCCTTAAAATGTGATCACCCCACTAATTCGAGCACCATGTACATTTACTACAATATTGTTGACTCTATTCCCTTTCCCCTTTTTCAACCATCCCTCCCCCCCTCCCCCCCGCAATTCTGGTAACCATCTCTTGGGTGTCTGTTTCTAATGAGTTTGTTTTTGTTTTGTTTGTTTTGTTTTTAGATTCCACATATTTGTCTTTCTCTGCCTGACTTATTTCACTTAGCATAGTACCTTCTAAATCTACCTATATTGTTGAAAATGGCAAGATTTCATTCATTTGTATTGCTGCATAAAATTCCAGTGTGTGTGTATGTGTGTATGTATCCCATCTTCTTTATCCATTCATCTATTGATGGACACCTAGGTTGCTTCCATATTTTGACTATGCAAATAATGCAGCATTGAACATAGAGGTGCAGATTATCTTTTCACATTAATGTTCTCATTTCCTTTGCATAAATACCCAGGAATGGAATTGCTGGGAGACTATATATATATATATATATATATATATATATATATATATTAGGCTTTTTTCTTCAGTGTTACACTGCAGTCCATGAGAAAACCCTGCGATGCACCACGTGATGCCTTTTTGCTGCCCTAATGGTCATTTAACACAGAAATGAGCCAACTGAATGTTCAAAGATAAGCAGTTACACAGTGAAGTGCAAAGTTTTTTGCCTATCACCATCTCAAAAATTTAAAAAATGATAATGCCTTGTATTATGCCTGGCTACTATATCTTGTAAGTTTAAAAAAGTAAGTTATAGAACCGTATGTAAATAATGAGCTAATCTATGTTTTAAATATGTGTTTAAATACATATACAAAAGTCTGAAAGAGCACTATGTTAACAATGTTTATCTCTGAAGGTCGAATTACAGAGAGACGTCCACTTTGGAGTCGTTGTTTAAATATTTTATAGACATAATTTTAAGCTAAAATTCAATAAAGCTACTTCAGAAAGAAAGGGTCAGGCTGGCTGATGTTAATGATGGAAGTTGGTATGAAATTACTAGGCCGTTTAAGCGCAGTCTATGAGCTATTAGGATCTCATCAGCGTTTATTGGCATTACTTGATGACCATTGGGCAGAAGGGCCTGGCACAGCAGCAGGTGTTCAATAAATGTCAGGTATTAGCATTCGTTCATTTTATTGACAGTTCATTTTATTCGTTCACTTTATTGACAGTTTATTGTGTGTTAAGAGAATTGGTCCCAGCGGTGAAGGAGCACACACTGTGGGACAGACAGAAATGACTGTCACATTGCGCCCTAACCCGGCCATGGGAGGATTATGCACAGAGCAGGGGTTTCCTTCACCGAGTGTGTGAAAGGGGAAAGTTGCTGATCTGGACATAGGGGGAAGCCCACATCATTGACACATTTTACACAGGAATCTAACTTTCGGAATCAGTGAGTCAGTGTCTTCCTTTAAAACACATCTATAGAAATTCCCCGTCGTAGTAAGTCAAAACAAGTGACTCAGAGCCTCTAGTAGTTTGTGAGAGAAGACAGGGGATCAGGACAGCGTTCCTGAGAAGTTGCTAACTCAGACTACTACAGTTCTTACCCCAGGGCTCCCGAATTCAGTTACTCATTGATACACAGATCAGTGTAAACTAACTCATGAAAATCTAGAGATAATCCTTTCTCTTTTTAAAAAATAAGGGTACCCAATCATTGTTTGTGCTTTTTCCTTTAAGGGCTGCCCAGTCATCCTGCATACTACCTGCAAACCCTCAGCTCCCAGGTTTAATGTGGGAGCTGATCCCTAATCTCCCACCCCGCCGGCCCTGCCCCGCCCCGCCGCGCCTTGTCATTCCTGCAAGACTGTTCCATTCCACTGAGAGCTTCCATTCCTTAGCTCTCCATGCTGCCCAGGAGCCAGGTTTATTGAACACCCTGCTTTTTAGTCTATAGAGGGGGAAACAGAACACACACGCACACACAATCACAACTCATACTAACATGCAACCCTATCTCCATTGGTCTATGGGGGGAAAAAGTTATTTTCCGTTATCAGTTTTTGAAAGTTGTGGGGAAAGCCCAGTTCATCACTTGGCTGCCCAGGAAGGGGCTTGAGCCCAGAGAGATGCAGAGGGCGGGGCTTGGTTAGGGGGAGGGGCGGGGCGGGCCCTTGCAGCTTCCAGGCCGAGCCACGCCTCCTCTCTCTCCTCTCTCCTGCCCCGCTGGCCCGGCTGGGCCGGGCTGAGACTCTTATTTTGAAGGGCCGCCGCCGGCAGAGCCTTCCCCGGGGCTCACTGAGTCACGGCGCGCATATAGCCCGGTACCTGCGGGCGCCGCTGCCCCAGAGGCTGCACCGATCCGGGACCGGAGAGCCACGGGGATCCCCCGAGACCCGAGGTAGGCTGGGGAGCCCGCCCTGGGCTGGAAGAAGGGGATGCATAAAGGGAGTGGAGGGCGCAGGTTGGCCAAAGAGTTGGGGGTGGGAAGACTGTAAAAGGGGAAGAGGGGAAGTGTTTTGGGGGAGGTGGCGGCAAAATTTGTAAATACAGAGTTTCCACCACCGACGGTCCCCTCGCCGAGCTGCCTTCCTCCCTGGTCTGGTCTGTGCACGCACCACTGAGAGCTGAGCTCCGGGCGCGAATTTGGCATCCTAACGGGGGATGCTTTGCTGCCACGAGTGATCCCGTCCGCGCTCCTACTAGTGACTTCCCTGAGCCCATCCCTCCTTTAATCGTAGCCCCTCTCCTAGGGGATCGGACCTGGCTTAGGGGGGCAGAACCCGTGGGGCTGGCAGAGATGGGGGGAGGGGGGGGAGGGTAGGGAAAGGATGATCTCATTCCCTGGGGGAAGGAGGGATCCATCCATCCCCAGCCAAGCCTGGGCGCCACCTCCTCGCCCCTCTCCAAACCCACCTCCTTGCTTTAAGAAAGGTGCACCCGCCTTGACGCCCCTCAAAGAGAGTTTGTGGCTTGGGGGACTCGCCCCGGCTGGGGCGGTGGCCCGCACACAGTAGGTGCGGTTCCAGGCTTTGCTGCTCAGCTCTACCCCTGCCCGGGGGTCGCTCCGGCTTTGTTAGCCCAGGCTGGGGTGCGGGTCTGACCAGGACGAGGCTGCAGCCTTAGCAGCGGCTGGAAGGACTCTGAGCGCTCTGCTGGCCTCTAACCCGGGGCTGGGGCTTCTCTCATTTGCCTTATTTAACATTTGGGGGCATAACTTTCCCGAATGCTGAGTGGCCCAGGACTCTGGAAAGGAAAGTTGGGTCACTTGAGCTCGGATCCACTTTGGGACTTTGCACTCGCCGGGGACCCAAGAGGGGGTAGGGGTGGGGAGCAGAGGCAGGGTCTCCTCATCCTGCAGGGCCAGGTTTTGCTCTAGCAGGCCCGAACTAGTCACACTCTATTGCTGGTCTGCAGGCTGCAAGCAAAACACCAGGACCGCCTTGCATTCATTCACCCGTCAGGCCCGGGAGCCTTTAGGGGTCCCACGCTAGCTGGCTCCACATTTTGATTTGCAGTCACAGAGAACCGGCGTGAGAAAAGCAGTCATGGAATGGAATAGTATGTTCCTGGAAAAGCTACCCTCTCCCCTGGCCTCTGCCCCCAAGCCCCCCACTGCAGTCCTTCAGACTTAGCAATGGTCTCACCACCTCTAGAAACTGCTAAGCTTTGCCTTGAAGGATAGTTTCTTGGTTTGTGTGGTGAAGGCTCCTGTCAGAACTGTCTCAATAGCCAACACTAAAGGAAAACTGGCCAGTTGACTGTCCAGGGAGTTTGGTTTGATTGCTTCAACCTCAACAAAAAGGCACCAGCTTTTTTGCATCCCAAGGAAAGAGGTTTGACCTCAAGACCTGGCAGACTTGGATCCAGTGAGAAGAGGTTTGAGGAAACTTTTCCTCCTAATTGGTTTATATTGATTGACATAAGAGGTAGTTTAAAGTATCTTGTATTGTGATTGTAAGAGTTATGCCTTAAGAGGGAGGAAGTTACTAAGTGGTTAGTACACCCTTGAAGTACGTATGATGAATTGACAAGAGCTATATAACCAACATATTTTTCAATTCTTGAGCTTTATCTTTTAACTTATTCCACTTATTATATATATAAATAAAATTTGTTTACATTTTCATCTTTAGAATAAGCATCGGGATAGGTTGCCCAGTGCCGACAACACATCCATTAATAGGAAATTCGACATGTGCAATGAATAACAAAATATGCCAACATCCTAACCATCTCTGTGGCGGTGTGAAAAGTTGATGCTCTGTAGGGAGAGATGGGTAGGTGGTGGAGAATAGTGTCACTTTATTTTTTGTGACTGCTGAAACCCATGAATCATAGAATTCTGACAGCTGGTATGCTACAGGCAGCTGGTCTGATGCACCTGCTTTGAACGCTGTGATAACTGAATGCTTCGCCTGTCCCAGGTGAGGACGCCGACTTTGTAAACAATAGGTAGCTGTCCTGGGCAGAGCAGCCCTGGCTGCTTCAGGAGGGCCTGTGGGCTCTGGCTTTTCGTTGACTTCTTAAACTTTTCAGATAGAATAAAAAATGAATACTACTTATATGATGTATTGTGGCTGATGTTTAAAACTTTTATGTAGAACAGTTATAGTATTTGTACTACTTTTGAGAATAGTTGGTCTTTTTTCCCCCCCTAAAATATATTTTTCCCTAGATGATAGTAAATGTTATATTCTGCTATAGTTGAAACAACTGTATAGGTAGTGAATGACAATGCATTTCCTGGAAATTATCAAGGAGTCTACGCTGCTCAAGGTACTAAAAGTCATCATTTCAAGAGGAAGTTGTTAATTTGTTTAATTTTTGTCAAAACAATTGTTGGTACACACACACACACACACACACACACACACACATCGATTTCCAGGTTAGTTTCACAATTAAGGAGAACTGTAAAAATGTATGCTAGACATTGTCTCTTCCTTCATGTGTATTTCCACATAAACAATTTCACATCAAAATGCATTATGCTCCTTCAGCATTTATTTCAAAAGATCCAGATAAACATTGGATAGCACGATTCACTATATTTCTAAAATCACCTACTGTTTAATAGCCTGCAAAATAATTATCTTCTTCAAGTAAATGGGGGAAGGGGATCGATGCTAAATATGCACTTTTAAAATTTAGGAATATGTATAAAGAGCCCTAAACTCTTCTTTGAAAGTGTTCCCAGTACATTATGCTGATTAGCTCACTCCAATAATATCGAGAACAAGAAATGGAACTCTACCAGGTTTTAAAGAGGGATGTAGGGAACCTAAGAATGTTGCCCAGGATCATAATAAAACTGAGGCACTGGGTTCTGCCTAGTTCTGTGTCCTGGGTTTTTGGCCCTCGAAAGTCTTTGAGAGCGTACACTAATACAAGGCTTCTCATTTTTATTTTTATTCTTATTTTTTTTAAACAGGGAATGCTCTGTATCAGATTTTGTCAAAGGAAAAACAATGAGAGATGGTAGATGAGAAAGGTCTCATCCAAGGAGATGTTATGAGTGGGAAGCACTAGCCCGGTCAGGTGGCAATGGCATGGAGATAACAGGGAAGTAAGGCAGGCCTGAGGTGGCGGGGGAGGAGACGGGTTACCCGGTGCTGAAGCCAGCGGAAGGCACAGCTTTCTGCCCAGCCCCATCCACCAGGAAAGGCACAGGTCACTTCCCGAGCAGTAAGTCGTAGCTGCCTTGCGGGTTCTGTGCTTTAGGGTTAGCTGTGATTGTTAACATAGGCCATCCAGTTAGGGGAGGCTCTTACTTGTGTGTTTTGGGTAAGGACTACAAGGAAACAAACCGAGCATGTGAAGTGGTTAGTTAATGTCAGTTCTCCGTCTCCCTCTGAATGTGCACTGGCCCCACTGCCAGCGCTCCGCCGCTATGGTAAGCGAAGAGGGTGATTTTCACCCTTTGGCATGGACTTCTGGGCGGAAAGGCTTCTTGGATGGAAAAGGTTTCCTCCTGCGGGAGCAGCTGCCATTTGCAGACAAGGTGTGTCAGCCAGCAGAAATGCGCCAATGGCCGCTTTCTGGTTTCTGTTGGCATCACTGTGCAATGTTTTTTCCATATAGAAGAGTTCAAAAATAGACTCAGAGGAAGGCACATAAAGCCAAGTAAAAGGAATAGACTGAAGTTTGACCCATGGAGGAAGAGAACTAACCTTTGTTCAATAGTTATCCCTAACCAGGCTCTGCTGGGTGCATCGCAGTCTTGACCGCCTTGCGTTCTCACCAAATGCTGCGAGGTAGGCCCACCCCACTTCTGATGTCGTAGAACTGTGATCGGGGCCGAGTTCCCACAGAAATGACGTACCCCAGGACCTTCCTCCAGAAGAATCTGAGAATTAGCAAGCAGCTCTCAGCATTCACATGGTTGGATCCTGACTGTGGATTCGTGCGTTGGTGGCCGGGCCCTCTGAACAAGCTTTCTCCTTGCAGCTATGGCACACTTCAGAGAGGTGCCCAGCACTGCCCAGAAATCGGTGCTGAAGTGTTCTGTTTTATGAATTGCACCTTAGCATTGAGGCACTATATATAATAGGTTTGTTTGTGTTTTGTTTTTTGTTTTTTCCTGGGAAAATGCACTCAGAGCCCAACCTAATTTTTTTTTAATGGTTTTTAATCCCAGCAACAATGGCAAATAGGACCCCACCTTCTCTTTTTCCATTGAAACTCCGAAGGGAAAATGAAGGTACACGGAGATACACTTCCTTTCATACTCCCCTTATGCTAACAGAGACCCCACCCGGTCCGACAGCTGTGGGGAGGGGGATCCCAGCTGTAGCTGGCTTCATAGCAACAGCGGGGAAATAGAAGAGGGGGGAGGGACATGGAAACAGGACAGATGTTTGGCGAGTTATCAGTCCGCTGTGGGGCGTGTGTTGGCTAGCCAGGCGGTGGGAGCTGCCTGTTGGTTGTCATGATTTCCTTACTAAACATCATCTTTTGCTATAGAAACTGTACCTGGACATCAGCACTACTTGGTTGTATCTTCAGTTTTTTAAAGCCAGGGGTAGGCTTTACTAAATGGAATCTTGGTAATAGAAGAAAAGCAAACGTACAGGCATTTTATTTTTTCTTTCTGATGCCAGTTCACAAAATTCCCAAACAAGTACCTATTTGGGAGTGGACAGACTTCAGGTAAACTTGGTGCTAATGTATAATTACTGTGTTTTAAGTAATCATATAATAAGTGCTATTTATTGATCATTTACTTTGTACCAGGAAACGTACTGAAATGTTTAACACGCTCTGTTGGTTAACCCTCACCACCATCCCATGGAGTAAATTCCGTCGGCGCCCCTCCCTTAAAAGGGAGGGAAGGGGGCTTCTGAGACAGTCCGTGATCAGCCCAGAGTCACACAGATCAGAACCGGTCCAGCCAGGGCCTTGTTCATAAAGCAAATGCTGTAGGCATGTCCTGTTTCCTGGCTAAGACTCCAGGAATAAAGTCGTGACCTAGACAGACAAATATGCAAGATTCCTTGCCTTCATAGAGCCTTTATTCCAGTGGTAGGGACAACTTGTAAACAAAATAATCTGAACATCTAGTGCTTCAGGTGGAATTACATGCTCTGTGGGGAAAATAAAGCTGGGGAGGGGGAGGGGGAGGAGAAGCAGGACTGGGGAGGGGATTAGGTGAGGTTAGATGTCGGGCTGCGATTCAGTGAGAGAGATGAGAGAGAATCGGGCTGCAGAGTGGCAGCGAGTCAGCAGGAGTCCATGAGTACTGATGCTGCTGTTTATCTATCGCAGCAAACCAAATTCTCTTGTAACACCAAATACTCGGGGATGTGCCATCTTCATCAGTCACTGTCAGCACTCCAGCAAGGGACTGAGGAGCTATCTAAGAATAACAGAGCCCGGCCAGCATGGCTTAGTGGTTGAACATCCACCTATGAACCAAGAGGTCACGGCGCATGCCCGGGTTGTGGCTGTTCAGTCCCCAGTGCGGGGCGTACAGGAGGCAGCCAATTGATGATTCTCTCTCATCATTGATGTTTCTATCTCTCCCTCCCCCTTCCTCTCTGAAATCTTTACAAATATATATATTTTAAAAAGAACAATAGATAAAGGCTTGAACTTGTCTGTCCAGGGGTCAGGAAAGAGGGGGACAGTTGGGGGAGGGACATCCTTGAGATGGCTGGGTGCTCCGCTGTGGCAACAGGCACTGAGTCCTGGGAAGAAGGCAGCACCTGGGCCAGGATGCAAGGAAGGAGTGGATGGAAGTGGCCATGGGAGCTTCTTCTCCATGGCCTTTTTTTTTTTTTTTTTTTTTTTAATATATTTTATTTATTTTTTTACAGAGAGGAAGGGAGAGATAGAGAGCTAGAAATGTCGATGAGAGAGAAACATCAACCAGCTGCCCCTTGCACACCCGCTACCAGGGATGTGCCCGCAACCAACGTACATGCCCCTGACCGGAATCGAACCTGGGACCTTTCAGTCCGCAGGCCGATGCTCTACCACTGAGCCAAACCGGTTTCGGCTCCATGGCTTGTTTCTATTTTCTCAGTGACATAGAAAGGGGGAGTCATGAGCTGAGAATGAGTGTCTGAGGGAAGTTTGAGGAAAGAGAAGGTGTGAAACAGTCACCTGGGAGAGGAGGTGCCTGAATTTAGCTGGTGAGGGGTACACTCCGGGTCAGCCTAAAGTTGAATTCTGACTCAACATCCACAGTACATTGGACCTCTGGAATCTGTTCACTTCTTGAGAAGCACTGCAGTGCTGCTCTTTCTTTATTTGTCACTTATGTGCAGCAAAGCCCAGCACTTAAGAGATGGATGATTGGTGTTTGTTGAGTGACTACTGTCATAAACTTCAGACACATTTGTCCAGAAATTTCGTCATGCTAACCTCTCCCTACTCTGAAATGCTCTGGCACGTCTAGTCCCTAAAATAGCTCCTGAATGCCAGTTATTCTATAGCTTATTATTTCAGAGTCAATTCCATCTCTGTAATACTAAGGTTGAATCTTAGACTGTGAAACAACTCTTAATTGCATGCTCTTTTGTATTCTCCAACGGCTACATAAACCAAACCTCATTCCTACCAGGTTATGTCTTCGTTGAAGGGAACAAAGATGTCTTCTGCTTCGACTTTGTCATGCCGGGTGGGTTAGCACACTGCAGGCAGTCAGCTGGGACCCAGGCAACCCAGTTAGGGTGGTTACAATAATGCAGGAAGTAGATATTAAATGGCACCAACTAAGTTAGAGGCAAAGGAACTAAACCAAGTGGTTGGATTCCTAGGGGAAGTTAGAAGATAGAATTAACTGCACTTGGCCTTGATGGGTTGATGGCGCATGAAGGGTCAGGGAGGGGATGCGCCAAGCATTATTCTCAGGATCCTGCCAGCCGGGCAGATGGGGCTGAATGCAGAGGTCGGGACAGGAGGCAGAGGAGTCCTGAAGGCGAGGCAAGTTGGGCTTTGCACACACCAAGTGGAGGTGTCCAGGAAGCAATGAGAGATCTAAGCCTCATATTTTGGAAGGAGATCAGAGTGAGAGGCAGGGATTTGGGGATTGTCAGCACCAGTGATAAAGCTTTGGGAGAAGACGGCTCTGCCCCCCGAAGAAAGCAGGAAGTGACAACAGGTGATGCTCAGCGTCTGACAGGGGCATACAGATCCTCTCACGTGATTACGTTTTGCAAAACCTGCCCAGTGACAATATTGAAGCAAAGCGTAGCCCCGTAAAACCACAAGTGAGCTAATTCAGAACTGGAATTGGAAAAACTTGTGGTTTTCCTTGGAAGAGCCTCATTTTTTTTTCTTTTTAATGTGTCTTCATAACTATAAATGGCTGTATTTATATGAAAGGTGACATGTGGGTTGTTTTTTTTTTTTTAAAGATCTATTTTAGGTACTTATTAAGAGACAAAATGCATCCAAATGTACTCACATGTCACACCATTCTGTTATGTAACAGAATGTTTGAGCACATACTGTCCACACCAGCCACTATAAATCTGTCCAGGCAAATGACTGCACGATACCCAGGGACAGGAGATAAGGAGTTGGCCCTCGCCTTCCCCAAGCTTTTATGTGCATGAGAGAGTGGTACATCAGACGTTGCAAATCTCTCTCAAAGGCAGAAAAATCATCTAAGGATAGGACGGCCGTGGTCCAAGCCCAAGCATTCCCTGGCCCTTCTTCAGACACGGCCAGCAGGAGCTGTCAGTTTGCAAACATACAAAACGATTCTGTTGAATATCGGTTTGTCTTCTGCTTTCCCAGAACTGTCCAGCCGAGTGATAGATGCCCAGGGAAGCCACCCGATGTGTGAGGCTGCCAGATTTTTCCCCGTGGAGATCAACTTCCTTGCTTCAGGGTACACATAAATGATAGAATCTGAAAAGTTACTTGGAATTGTTTTCTATTTAGAGATTTAGAAAAGTCTAAATCTAGGCCCGTCACAAGCGTGTCAAGGTTGAGACTTGTGAAACCCAAGGCTATTTATGAAAGCCAAATCTTACTCATTTAAAAATACCAGGACTTTTGCTTCATCCTAGGAGGGGAGGTGGGAAGGGCAGGTGTCCTTACCTCTGATACAGATTTTGAAAACCTAGTGAAGAGTGGCTGTGACTTCCCAAAGGCATAGATATCATAGGACTAGGGTCTCCTGACTCCAACTGTGCTGTGTGTGTTTTTAAAAAAGAGATTTTTTTAATTAAAAAATTTTTTTTTACTGATTTGAGAGGGGAAGGGAGAAACATCAATGAGAGAGAGAATTGTTGATGAGCTGCCTCCTGCACGCCCCACACTGGGGATCGAGCCTACAACCTGAGCATGTGCCCTGACCAGGACTGGAACTGTAACCTCCTGGTTCATAGGTTGATGCTCAACCACTGAGCCACACTGGCCGGGCACTGTGTTTTACTCTTCAGCCCACTTGGCATCATCTGAGATGCAGGGCGATATTACCGCTTGAAAATGTGCACCAAGGGCACTTGCAGAATTTCCCGAAAGCCTTGGCACAGATGGCGGATCTGGCAGTCAGGTGGAGAAGTTCAGGATGACAACTCACTGATAACAAGTTTTAGGAGGAAAGTTTTTAGGGTGAATGCTAGATGTTTAAAATTCCGAAGACCAGTTTACTTGACAAAGTTGATTCTCATGGAAAAATCTGGTTGGGTTTCCCAGGGAACTACCCAGAAACACTCTCTGCCATGTGGCCACCTGCCCTGGGCTAGCAGCTGAGTGGCAGTCGCTGTGTGGCCGGGACTCCGGCTGCCTTGTGTCTGGTCCTTCTGTGTGTACGTGTCTATCACATCAGTAGCTCCCAGGCAGGCCCAACGGGACTTCCTCAGTCTGCTTGGAGCTTGGTCTTGCTGTGTGTCTATTTTCTTTCTAACACGGTCATTCTGATTGCCTGCTTCTTAAGCCAAATAGAAATCTGAAAATGAAAGAGAAGGATAATCAGATTGGACTCTTAAATGTTTGCTCAATGTTATTGTGGCTTTTATAGTTGTTTCACTTTACTACAGTGCTCATACATCTATAATTAGTGTGTATTTCAAAATTGCATTGATAGTACATGTTCTTTATAGCGTATGTAGTAAAAACAATTATTGGTTTAAATAAAATAATTATGTAGCATTCACAGTGTAATCCAGCCACAGTATTAATATTCAGTCATGTGAGTAATTAGCAAAGAATATGATGAAGACTGAACATCTTAAACTGAATCGTGGGCATGGTTCTTCTGCATAAGGCTTTGGGATTTATTCTGACTTTGAGATCATCAGTCCATCCTTCACTGCTGTGCTTTAGGTCTGGTTTCAAATATATTATCCATTGTGCAACTTCCATTGTTAAAAATTATATCTTATTGGCAAGAGACATTCAACGAAAAGTATGAATCTGGAAAAGACTGACGGCATCCTAGCTCTGAGCAGTCAGATTAAAGGTTAAAGTATTTTGAAACCACAGGGTCTGACTGAACCTATGGGTCATCTTCTGGCAAGGTGAGCGTACACCTGGTGTTTTTCTTGGCAGCCCAGAAACCGGCATGTTGGCGTAGCTATCTCGAGTTAATGGTGTTGTTAGCTTGCGTTTAGAGATGCATCAGTGACTTCCAGGCGTGCTTCCTGCTGCCTTCATTTTCTGAATCAGCTGAAGACATGGCTCTCCCCTCAATTTCTGTCTTCTCGGTGGGCTCTGCACAGACAGCTGTCCCTTCCCAGACAACCCACATTGCCCCTGAGTCTCTGATGGCTTCTCAGCAAGTAAAGAGGCAGTTGATCAACAATTCTCTCTCTCATTGATGTTTCTCTCTCTTCCCCTCTCCCTTCCTTTCTGAAATCAGTGTAAAAAAAAAATATCTTTTTAAAAAACACACACAGCACAATTGGAGTCAGGAGATCCTAGTCTTATGATACCTATGCCTTTGGAAAGTCACAGCCACTCTTCACTAGGTTTTAAAAATCTGTATCAGAGGTAAGGACACCTGCCCTTCCCACCTCCCCTCCTAGGATGAAGCAAAAGTCCTGGTATTTTTAAATGAGTAAGACTTGGCTTTCATAAATAGCCTTGGGTTTCACAAGTCTCAACCTTGACATGCTTGTGATGTGCCTAGATTTAGACTTTTCTAAATCTCTAAATAGAAAACAATTCCAAGTAACTTTTCAGATTCTATCATTTATGTGTACCCTGAAGCAAGGAAGTTGACCTCCACGGGGAAAAATCTGGCAGCCTCACACATCGGGTGGCTTCCCTGGGTATCTATCACTCGGCTGGACAGTTCTGGGAAAGCAGAAGACAAACCAATATTCAACAGAATCATTTCGTATGTTTGCAAACTGACATCTCCTCAGCTTTAATATCCCAGGGAAATAAAAGGTATCCCCATCAAATTATATCTACTTCTTCCCTCTTCCTCTTCTTCCCAAACTGTCGTGGAATGTTTGGTTGAAAGTCTTAACAAGGTGAAGATCCTATGGGATACGATTCCCTAGTCTTGGAGAAGTAGAAAGATGTTATCTCAGACACTGAGTCTGAGTAAGTGCCGCATTCTATTGTAGTTCAAATTCTAAATCTGTGCATAATCGGTAAAACTGTATGAGAAATAAAGCTTCACAAAGGTCCCAAATGCTTGTTACCCCCAGAATGATGATAGGGGTGGTTACACAAAGGCATGCTTGCGTATGTATCAGGGTATGCATACGCCAGGGACATATACAGTAGCCTGGCTCAGGGAACCCGGCTCTAGCTTCTGAGCATGTCCCATGGCTTTGCCAGACAGGACTTCCAAATGCAGTAAGTTTACCATTAATGGGGATGCCACATCCATAAAAGACTTCCCCGCAAACCTTTTAGAATTCTTTATGCTAATTTATGTTTCAGAAAACAATACCTTTTGGACGTACTCTAATTTGGGAAACATGAGCTAATTCATGAATTTGGTATAACAGGAAAAAGCTCAATTTGCAAAAATCACAGGTTCCACCTGGCCAAGAGTGGATCTTCTCTGTGTAGCTCAAGTTAGAGAAAGGTTTACATAGTTTGAAAAGAGCACTTTCGTTTACATTTGGTTTTCAGTGATCTCTTAGACCTCGGGATAAACACATGTAACATAGTATTTATGTGCCGTAAGAGTTCTGTTGACATGCCCAGCCTGTGTGGCTCGGTGGTTGAGCGTCGACCTATGAACCAGGAGGTCACAGTTCGATTCTGGGTTGCAGGCTCAATCCCCAGTAGAGGGTGTGCAGGAGGCAGCCATTCAATGATTCTCTCTCATCATTGATGTTCCTGTCTTTTTCTCCCTCTCACTCCCTCTTTGAAATCAGTTTTAAAAAATGTTTTTAAGGAGTTCTGTTGAGAAAATGTGTGGTCATAGTTACAGCCCATTATTCCAGGTAAAGTCTGCCCTTCGTGCGGGTTCTGAGGTGTACATTAGGAAATGCTTCGGCTATGTTAATTGCCAAGGAGGCTCATCACATGCATCCGAGGCTTTCCATATTAGGCTTTTGGACTCACAGGAGGTATTTCAGAAAAATGGAGACTAATTGAATGCCGAGGCTTCTGTGGGGCAACCAGAGCAAAGCATGCAGTCAAATGATGTCATCCCGGGGTGGCAAGCCCGTACCCGAAAACCGGCAGCAGCTTCCCCGTTCCGGGCCACCTGGGACATTTCCTGGGCCGGACGCAATGCTACGGAAATTGGACTTACCTGCCAAATCTACCACACCTTGCCAAAATATGGGTGCCTCTCGTATTGCCTCAAGAATAATTACAGCTTTACTTTTTCTTTTTTCTTTTTTCTTCTTTTCTTCTTTTTTTTTTTTTACAACTTCTGTGAAAGTGGAGAAGGAATGAGGAATGCTTGGCTGTTAGCAGACTAGAGAAGGGCGATTTGGGTGCCCGTTAGAATGAGGTTTATATGTGTGCATTTGCTGTGAATTATTATTATCCATGAGGAAAGTATTGTACCTGATTGTGCAAATCAACAAAGAGCTCCGTTTTTGTTTCATTTTGATCTAGGCCACAACCCTTCCAGCAAACGATGACTAGTTCACCTCTAAAAATTAACCATCCCCGTGGTTGACTGTGTCTGGAAATAGAGGTGGCTCTTGATTGACCTTTCTTTATCCCCAAGTCCAAACGGATCGCATTATTCGTTTATCGTTAATTTTCAGTGTTTTTATATACAGCCTATGTTAATTCTTCCAGCAATCCCATGAGATCATTGTTTATCCTTTAAAAAATTATGTGCAGATCTGTGTTCCAGAAGGAAAAAAATGAACCTTGAGAAGTTCAAGCGTTTCTGAGGGAGGTCAGGCAGCACAGAGCTCACGCCGAGCTTTTCTGAGTCCCAGTCACCCCGCAAGGCCATACACCCTCCGTGCACAGGGCTGTGTGATTTCTGTGGTATTCCGTAAGCCATGGAAATCTAATTTTATCTAAGATTTATTAGAATATATGAGGTGAAAAAAAAGTTGTGCAACAGGAAATTGAACTATAATATCCCCTAGCACATCTTCCCTGCCAACTTCCTCATAAATAGAGGATGAATTCCAAATATTAAAAAGTTACTGTAGAATATGACATACTTGAAAATCTTTCCATATGCTTTAAACAGCGAGCAAACAAATCCAGTCTCATGCCTTTACTCCACAAATGCCTTTGCAATGTATTCTATGCTCAGCGTTTCCCGGAGTGAATACGAGGTTGGCCAGGACCTCATATGGCCTGGGGGTGGGTGGGTGGTGGTGGGGAGCCCCACAGCAGGATGGATTGATTGGGCCTGTAATAGAAATAGACACAAAGTCCTCAGAAGATGGGGTGACCAGCTCTGCTTGGGGGTAGCAAAGGCCTGGCAGTGGATAAGTGTGATAAAGGTTGAAGCTGGGTTGGGGAGGGCAGCTCAGCTACATGTCCAAAGGCCCAGAGCTTGTGTGTCTAGCGGATGTGGGCAGCTTGCGTGACTGGCGAAGACAGCGTGGAGGGTGATGAGGAGGGCGTTACCAGACTGTGAAAGGCCTTGCTGGTCACACCCTAAGAGTCATGGAAAACATGCAAATGGCTTTTTCCATGAAGGGATGCATTCATAAATTGATCAGAATATTTTATACCCGCCCTTATAAGAAATCTGTTGATTTCTCTATTTTAACATCAATCTCTGTGTGATTGATATGCCTGTGACTTAGCCATAGCTTCAATCTCTGTTGTGAAAAATCTTTCTAGATGCTTTGAAAAGGCATCGTAGGGCCTGTTTATTACTTCTTATTAATATCTTTGCTCTTTTTCACAACGTCGTCTGATTTTGATTACCCACTAGACAGGTTGCTGTGAGTTTAAAAGACTCCAAACTCATAAAAAATTCTTTAAAAGGAAAGATTTATTCATACAAAGAACTCAAATAGTCAAAGACTGAGACAGTGTTGGTGAGGAGAGCCATGGTTTTAAATATTAATGCAATGTGTGCTCCCTAAGGACTTGAGAGTAGCCTGTATTAAACAGTCCTGCTGATCTTTATGCTATTGATTTAACAAGCCCCCTTCTTTAATTGTTAGTGAAAAACTCTCTGAGGCATCACAAATTTCAAATTAACGTGGTCTGAATGACTGAGGCTTTCACTTCCAATACTTTAAGGGCAAATAGTTATTCTAGAATCATTGTTTTTGCTCTCTTTCTTTTTTCTCTTAGTGATTGCCTAAGACAGTGGTTGGCAAACTGCGCTCGCGAGCCACATGCGGCTCTTTGGCCCCTTGAGTATGGCTCTTCCACAAAATACCAAGTGCGGGCACACACGCACAGTGGGGTTGAAAATTCGTGGCTCATGGGCAGAAGTCGGTTTTCAGCACTCAAAAGAAATTTCAATTGTACTGTTGATATTTGGCTCTGTTGATGACCACTGGCCTAAGAGAAGATACTAAATTATCTTCTCTAACACGAATTCAACTACTGTTGCTATAACTTCAACTCTTAAAGCACACCATGAACCAGGTGTATCACAACCAATGGGTGAAAAAGTCTCTAGTTAGATAATGCATCCTGACAGATCTGGCAATCTTGAAACACAAGTTCTACTTTCTTCCTCGTCAACAAAATTCACTGTCTTGTCATGTGTGTGTAATGGTATCTTGTACATTTGTTCAATTTACATCCCCCTCACACTTTCCTGGGAAATATATTGGAAGTGCTCTGTAGGTCCACCCCTCACACTCAGAGTGAAGGGTCAAGATTGTCATTCCTGTTCACGTTTGCTTTTATAACTTGGTAACTGAGAGCTAAGTTTGTCTGTTTGATATGTGTAATTTAAGCAGCTATGGGTACCTGGTGATGATCCTACACTTACGGCTTTAGAGAACGTTTATTAAGACATCAGTGTCAATACCAGTAACATCTGATTAACCAAGAGTTTCCTTTGCAAGATGGTAAAGAGGTGGGATTATGTTGCTTTTGCTTATATGAATTTTAAGCACCAATTATGTGAGGGAGAGTGAGTATGGTGCATAAGAGGTCACCAGGGAACCCTCCATGTGGAAGCTTGCCTCTTGCTGCCTTGGACTTAAGAACGTATATGCCATGGTAGTGATGTTAACAAAAGGAAGATGTATTACAGTAATTAAGGTGACTGATTATCATTTATACTCAAGTAAATGAAAGTTTAACCAGAGTAAGATAATTGCAACTTTATGCCCAATAATTTTAGAGCATTCTGGAAAGCAGTGGTTCTTAAAAAAAAAAAAAAAAAAAAAAACAAACACAAAAAACCCCACAAACAAACAAAAAAAACAAACATGTCCTCACACCAGGAGTATTCACATCACTTGGGATAGTGTTAGAAATTAAAATTCTTGGGCCCCATCCCAGACCTACTGAATCAGAAACTCTAAGGGGGGACTCAGCAATCTGTGCTCTTTCAAACTCTCCAGATAATTCTGAGGCTCAATAAAGGCTGAGAACCTCGGCTGTCAAAGAATCGGTTGTCCCTTACCTAAGTGAGATTGGGAAGTGCGGATGCAGGGCTCTGGCCAGGTAGCTCATTTGGTTGGAGCATCCTCCCGATTTGCCAAGGTTGTGGGTTTGTTTCCCAATGAGGGCACATATGAGAATCAGTGAAAGGATTTTCTCTCTCTCTCTCAAATCAATTGCTTTAAAAATTTAAGTAATGATATGCCAATTCCAGGACATTCATTTCTTAACCACTTCTAGAAATAAGCGGTAACAGCTGACCCTTGAACAATGTGGGAGTTAGGGGTGCTGACCCCCTGCACAGTCAAAAATCCACATATAACTTTTTATTCCCCCCAAATTTAATTACTAGTAGCCTACTGCTGACTGGAAACCTTGCCAGTGTCAGAAACCAATAACATAAATAGATGGTTAACACATATTTTGCATGTTATATATATAATGTACTGTATTCTTACAATAAAAGTAAGCTAGAGACTTTTACAATAAAAGTAAGCCAAAACCGGTTCGGCTCGGTAGATAGAGCGTCGGACTGCAGACTGAAAGGTCCCAGGTTCGATCCCGGGCAAGGGCATGTACCTTGGTTGCAGGCACATCCCCAGTAGGGGCTGTGCAAGAGGCAGCTGGTCGATGTTTTCTCTCTCATCAATGTTTCTAACTCTCTATCCCTCTCTCTTCCTCTCTGTAAAAAATCAATAAAATATATTTTTTTAAAAAGTAAGCTAGAGAAATATCATTAAGAAAATAGTAAGGAAAACACACTGTGTTTATTAAAATCTGCATATAGGTGGGCCCACACACTTCAAACCCATGTTGTTCCAGGGTCAACTATAGTGTCATTTATGGCTAGCAATATTACCAAGAAAAAGTGTTTATTTGACAACTGAGACCAAAACAAAACATAGTTTTAACACTGGTGAATGAAGAAAAAGCTTGAAATTACTGGACTAGCCAAAAGGGGACTGGAAGTGAGAGGTGCCCTCCTCTTCCATTCTGGTTTTAAATGCTTCTTAATTGAATTGAACCAAAAAGTTCAGTTGGAAAAACATTGGAGATGGACTGTCTGTTCTTCCCTCCTTTTTCAGATAGTCATAACTTCTTTTTGAGGAAAGTTTGGCTCACATATCCTTTGACCAAATAATTTCTAGAAAACTCAAAACAAGTATGCAAGTTGTACAAAGGATCTTCACCACTACACCATTTGTACTAATGAGTACTTACAAAGATCATTTCTGTCATTAATAAAGAATAGTAGATCTGTGCTATGGAATACTCCGAGGCCATCAAAAAGCACGGAGTAGAGGTGTACTGACCTGGGAGGATATCCATGATGTATGTTGGAAGATTTTTAAAAAATCACAGAGAAGAAATGCATATGTTTGACTGAATTTTTGTGAATCAGAACGCAAACTATAAACATATATGTGTTACATGTATTATATTTGCACAGCAAAGGTACTAGAAAGATAGCTCTCAAGTGTAGATTATATGAGGGTGGGTGGTTATGGGGAAGAATTTTCACTTTTACTTTATTATGTTAGAACTTTAACTTTCTTTTTTTTTTTTTAAATTTATCTTTATAGTTGAAAGTATTACAGATGTCCCCTTTGTTTTTTCCCCCACTGAACCTCTTCACCCCACACCCACCCCTCCCAGGCCTTCACCACACTATTGTCTGTGTCCATGCATATAAATCCCTTCCTCTCTACCCCGGCCTTCCCTCTGAGATGCATCAGTCTGCTTATACTTTAATTTCCCACAATGGATACTTACTCCTTTTGAAAAAAGATTAGGAAGAAACAGTCCTGGGAATATTATGAGACGGCTAAAAGCAGTAGAGCTAATCGTGAGGCTCTGATCTCCTATTTCCCAATCGGTGTGATCGGGATTATTTTCGTTTCCCATCACAGTTACTCAGACTTTTATACAGCTAGAATTTAACCTGATCTACTCATTTTACCTGTGAGGAAACCGAGCCCAGAGGGGCAATTGACTAGAGAGCAGCCCCCTCAGATTGTGACAGAAAAAATGGAGATTAGTGCTCTTCACTAGGTTGTGCCCGTTCCCCTGGCAAGGTGAAAGTGGGTGAAGCTGAAAGGGGTGTCATGCTTTCCGTCCAGGGTCACTCATGCCAAGAGGAGCCTGCCATTTGTTTTGTCTTAGTGCCTATCCGTGAGGGGTTCTAACACTAATAATTAAAGTGTAAATTAAAGGTTGAATGTACTAATCTTGGTCTGGGACTGGGAACCAAAGCTATTGCACAAGACCCATTCTCCACCATCGTTCACCCCCCACAAGTAAGCCATAGGATCTACTTGGAAGTATTTTCTCTTTCTCTCTCTCTCTCTCTCTCTCTCTCTCTCTCTCTCTCTCTCTCTCTCTCTCTCTCTCTCTTCTCACACTATCACTCACTGGCCATAAAGTAATTTGGAGAAAATGTAAATGCACTCAGTGTATGAAAGGAGATAATACTGAAAGCAAAAGGGATAGTTGTCAAAGGACACCTAAGAACTGGTAGAATGCAAGCCTGCAGGGTAGAATATACTTCCATTTTGCGCCACAAATAGTTGAAAGGAAGGGTTTCAGGGGTCCTCAAACTTTTTAAAGTGGGGGCCAGATCACGGTCCCTCAGAGAGCTGGAGGGCCGGACTATATGAACTACTAATTCCTACTGTAACACCTCGGCTGCGCTCACTGCCCAAAAAACCTGGCGGGCCGGATCAGACTCCTCTGCGGGCCGCATGTGGCCCGCGGGCCGTAGTTTGAAGACCCCTGGGTTAGAGTTACTCACACTGAGTAAGTATTCTGAATCGTAGTCTTTTGCCAAATGATGGGAAGATTCAAGAATATGAATATATATATGTCATTTTTGGACTTGATCGATGCCAGAAGCTACACACGGAGCTCTGATAGCAGGAAAGAAAGAAGTAATTTCAAGACATTCATTCTACACGCTGTTTTGTAGTGCAATTACTTCTGAATTTCTTGCAGACACAAGTGAGCTCTCCCCTAAAAAGCAACAGAATAAAGAGTACTAATCACCCTCAGGAGAAGGGGCAGGGGTCTTTTACACCTTCCTGCAGGCTGTACAGAATATACTGATTCTGTCCTCAGCATGAGAGCCGCTCACATCCAGACACAAGCAAGTCCTCCTAGTGTATTGCAACATTCTTGAACCCATTTGCATTCCAACTGGGTACAGCAGTTGACTTTTGTCTTTATCTCTCCTTGGAAACTGATAGCATCTGAGGAGGAGATAAGCTGCCCCTGGAGGACGGAGCTGTAATGGGTCCCAGACCTCGCATGCCCATTGTGCAAGCCCTGCTTTTGAAGGCTCCGGGGTCATGTGAAGTGCTTGGGATGTTTTGCTGTTGTTTACTTTTCGAGAAGCCAGATCAGATTTTCCTCGCTGTATAAGCTCCGGAGGGGGGGAGGCGGTGTGCGTTTTTGAAGGTGATCTCTCGAATGCTCTGGCAGCCTTTCCTCGTGGAGGGGAAGGATCAGAGGAGGAGACTGTATATTTTGGCACCTGGCGATTTTTGTAGTAACAGCAAGTTCATTGACAAACCTGTGGGGAACTGGAGGGCTGCTTTTTTAAATGTCTGAGTTGAATCCTCCACTAGATGCTGAGACCTCAGAAAGGATTTTGGAACAAACCACACTGCATGTTCGTAGTTTGTCAGTATTGAAGGGAAAGTGGAAGGAGACTATAATTTCTCAAAAACCAGGTTTGACGTCATCCTTTCACGTTCGTGACCTCATTTCGTAGGTATTGCTTGCCCGTTTTTAAAGAAGAAAACGCTGATGCTTTGGAGAGTTTCCCTAAAGAAGAAAACGCTGATGCTTTGGAGAGATTCAGACCACACGTGTCTGACTTATCACACTGTCCATAGTCAGATAAGAATGTCACCCAGCCCCACCACCACTCCCTCTCCTCAGCCCCACCCCCACCCGTATATTTATTCTCTTTTATAACGCACACATGTGAATGAATTAGCTACATTTCAGTGTCATAAAATACGACGAACAAACTCCTAACCAGTTGTTCAATGTATTTGTTGAATTGTAAAATGCAATCAGCTCCCCTCATCCTCCCTCATCCTTAAAAAATACGAAGACATGAAGGATCTGACTAGAAAGATAACGTTTTGTATGAGGGTGGAGTGGGAAACTTAATTTGCCTCGTTCCTGAAGGAAGTGATCTGCCAGAACCTGAAAGGGGAGAAAGGGGGGGCGATCATGAGGCCCCCAACCTGCATCCCTCCAGCCTCTGCCTGAAGCCCCCCCTCCGGAGGGAACGCGTGCTCTCCCGCCAGCCCCCATCCCACCGAGAATCCCAAGCAGAAGAGGAAAACGTGTCCCTGACTGCGGAGTGGCTTGTTTTTCAGTGGTGTGTGGAGGCGGACACTGTTAAACTCCCCCCTGAAAGTCCTCTAAGAGATGACAATTCTTCACATTCCAGCCCTGCTCGTCAGGCCTGGAAAATCCAGTCTGCTGTTGGGAGAGTCGATGTCCTTTGCCACTTATGTAATTTCTAATGATACAGTTTCTAATTCTGTCCTTGGTAATGTGTTCTCCTGGGGCGAGCTCAGAGGTAGCTAAGTAGTGGGACAAAAAAAAAAAACCCAAAAAAACAAATGCACTTCTAATTCCGTCTTAGCACGAATGTCCCCAGATCCTATCACAGTACCAGGTATGTATTATGGGAAGGCAGTAAAACTTGGCTGAGCCCAGCTGGCGTGGCTCAGTGGTTGAGCGTCAACCTAGGAACCTGGAAATTAGGGTTCAATTCCTGGTCAGAGCACATGTACAGGTTGTGGGCTCAATCCCCAGCAGGAGGTGTACAGGAGGCACCTGATCAATGATTTTCTCTCATCATTGATGTTTCTCTCTCTCTCCCTCTCCCTTCCTCTCTGAAATCATTAAAAATATTTTTAAAATATATTCTTTAAAAGCAAAAAGAAAAAGAAAAATTTGCCGAACGAACGAATCTGGCCAGAGTATCACTGAGGACAAGGCCAGTGGGGCCACATCTGCCAGGCCGCAGATGCACCATTTCCTACAGTCTCTTGTCTTCTTCTCAGTTTTTAGCCCCTCCCTGCCTGGGTGTCCAAGCCTGCCAATCACACCCCCATTCATGCTCTACTTTAGAGACTGCTGCCCTCTCTGCACTTCCAGACCATGTCTTCCCCTCAGACCCCCACACATCAGAAGTGGCCTACATACGTAAGGCAAAAGAAAGAGGCAGGGGAAAACTTTATTGGGCAAGTTAGCAAGATAGTCAGCCAATCTCTTGTGAAATTTTTGAGTTCATTTCAAACCTTTTTGTATTGAAAGGCATACATGCTAGCACTCTAGTAAGTAATTTATCAAAAACCAGTAATGATAGAAGTTAAAAAAAACAAACATAGAACCCTCGCTATGACTCTTTTACCCGCATTGGGTGAGCACATGAATGGTGTTCATGGAAACCCTAAATAGGCGATTCTAGCAACATGCTCATAGTAGACCCACCCACCACACTCCTGCCTCCTGCGAATGTGTTAGGTCTCTGATAGTGGAGGCAACACCTCGCCGTTAAGGGCATTGAAGGGGGAGTCCAGGGAATTCTGGTGACACATATGGCAGCCTGGTCACCAGAGCTGAGCTCTTGCTGACCGTGGAGTTGATTTGGAAACCAACTGCCCTCCTGAGTGAGTCTGACATAGAGAAGCTACTCAGGCCTGTTCCCACCCCCCTACCCCTCACGCCGTGCCATCTGACTAGGAATGCCAGTGCTCGCTATATCAGAATACAGTGCTGCATGGTATAAAGCTAAACACATTACATTGTATAGTAAGGAAATATGGCCCGTACCCAACCACATGAATCCCATTGCTTCAATTGCAGTTGAACTCTTCCTCCTGTTTTAGGCCACATGCCCCTTGCTGGCTTTCTGGGGCTTCGTGAAGGCGAGCACCATGTCTGTTCTGTTCAGTACTAGATCCCTAGTACCAGGCTTAGTGGACAGAAGGCAGAATAAATGAATGAATGAATGAATGAATGAATGAATGGACCATCTCCCAAAGTCAGTAGTAGGTACAAGAGTTTATATTTGCTCTTTATGCTTGAATTTTGGCCTTAGCTGGTTTTGCTCAGTGGGTAGAGCATCAATCCCTGGATTGAAGGGTTTTAGATTCTATTCCAGGTCAAGGCCATGTACCTTGGTTGCAGGCTCGATCCCTGGCCCTGGTCAGCGAGTGTGGGTAACAACCAATTGATGTGTCTCTCGTACGTTGATGTTTCTCTTTCTCTGTCTCTCCCCCTCCCTTCCCCTCTCTCTAAAAGTTAGAGGTAAAAATACCATTGGGTGAGGATTAACAAAAAAGTAAGCTTGAATCTCCTCATTTTGCAAGGGCATTAAATTTTTCCTTGAGCCATGATAATTAGATGGATTGTTTTGTGGACTGTTAGATTAATTAAGTGGCCACTATTTCTCCTAATACCCTGTAAAGTTTTCTCTACACACTGTACTTACAATATTTATGTCTGTCTCATGAGTAGATAGTAAGTGAATAGTAAGCCTTGGAGCTGCAATAGCCCTTTTTCTCCCTTAATTATTGTTGGTAATATTAATTGTTCATTCAGTGTTAAACTTTGCAAAAAATGTTGTTTACTTTTGGTGAGCATTAAAACCGATTTTCATAAATCTAGTCTTTTGGGGAGAAACAGAATAGACCACGTTGCTATGTGAAGGGCGAGGCGTCCCCACCGGCAAGTGGCCGGAAAACGAGAAGTGAGGCAGCAGCATCTAAGAGAACACACTGTGTGAGCATGTCACGTTGCAACTTTTTATTTTGTGCAGCATAATTGCTAGCTTTTTCCAAGTGTATGCAGAGATTTTTTTTTTTTTTTTCCAGTAGAAACTTAGGCTTTAAAAGTGAGGTCCAGATTACTTTACACTACAGATGAAGTAAGAGCCACCCCTGGAGAAGCCCTTTCAGAGCCCAGGCCTTTCCTCCACCAGCCGGTGTCCATGTCTTCCTGTTGTCACGCTGCCTCCTGCTTCTCGTTCTGCCGAAGCTAGCAGGGCCCTGAGGGTCTGGGTAGGTGAGGCCTCAGAGGCTGGGTAAAGACTTGTAGAGAGTGCTCTCAGGGCAGGTGCCTGAGCGAAATGTGCCCAGGCCTCTAAGGACAGGAAACAGAAGGGCCTCCTCCAGTTCGGAGGCATGAAGGAGGGGCCTTCCCCAGGAAGTGATGCTTGAACTGACGTCTGAGGGATGAGTGGGGAGCTGGGACAGGTGTAAGTCAGGAGGCCTTAGTCACACAGGAAAGAGGAGGGCTGGCACCCAGAGAGTGCAGGTGCAGGGTGCAGAGAGGCAGTGAGCGAGGGGAGGCTCAGGCCAGGCGACCCGGCCCTGTGGGCCAGAGGAAGGAATTTAGAATTTATCCAAGAGCAAACGGAAGCTATTAGTGAGAGTCACAGATTAGCTGTGCAATTTGAAAATAGTCTGTGGGCTGCATGAGTAGAACACATGGGGGAGATGTCAAGACGAGAGAGAGGCAGGTGCAGGACAGGCAGGGATGACACTTGGGGCTCTGACTTGGGAAAGTGTGTCAGTGAAGGTGCCTTTTGCTAAGGAGGAAGAGAGGATTGAAACAGCAGATAAGAGAGCGCAACTCTGTGCCAAACACTGTTCTCATGTAAATTACATAGGTTCTGTTATTGCTCCATTATACAGATGACTAAACTGAGGTACAGAGATATTACCAGAGATCACACAGTAGGTACCAAAGAGAACTTATATATACATGAGAGATGGGGGAAGGAGAAAGCATATATATATATACATACACACACACACACACACACACTGAGTGGCCAGATTATTATGATTTTTGAATGCATAATCTGGCCACTCAGTGTATATATCCTATATAATAAAAGGCTAATATGCAAATTGTCCCCTCGACCAGCAGGCAGGCCGGCCAACCACCAATGTCTCCTCCCCCTGGCCAGGTTGGCTGGACCCCACCCACGCATGAATTTATGCACTGGGCCTCTAACATAGGTATTGAGTGGCCAGATTATTATACATTCAGAGATCATAATAATCTGGCCACTCTGTGTGTGTGTGTGTGTGTGTGTGTGTATGTGTGAATAGATAGATAGATAGATATAAATATAGAATATTTATGTATATATGTATGTATGTATATATATAGCAGGACAGTATCTGGCAGCTATTAAGTATTCAGTAAATGCTAGCTACTCCTCCCTCTTCTGCTTCATTGATTCATCTATTCATTCATGGACTGTGTGCTCCACTTGAGATAACATCCTGGGAAATAAAACACATGTGGACCCTGTTTGCAGCCTGGTGGAGGAAACGGACAAATAATGGGCAGTTATCGTGCCGGCCAGGGGTGGGAGGATGGCCTAGGAAACGTTAGCATTCTAGCTCTTGCATAAATCTTGGATGGACATGGAGGTGGGGGGGGGGGGTATTGTTAGACATTGTAGACTAAGCCCAAACAATGCTTCCCAGATGTTCTCTGAGGTTCCGCAGGCACCCCCAGTGAGTTAGGTCAGCAATAGGCGCTGCGCCAGGTGTATAGGTGGGGAGGCTGACGATCCAAAAGGAGGAGACGGCAGCCCAGCGGTGTCTGGGTCCGAAGGAGCCGGGGTCCCGGGGCCTGGCTGCGCCCCGGTCCCTCAGGTACAGCCGCCTGTGGGCTCTGGGCGGTAGGCAAGGGCCAAGTCTGACAGCCGCTTCGCAGGTCGGACGAGCTCCCTGTTCTCTACTATATATAGTAAAGGGCTTACATAAGATGTGTTTAAAAAAAGACGACGGGGAGGAAAAGAGAATGCCAGCTGAATTTTTTCCACTAAAGCTCATTTTTCACAGATGTGCTTTCTCTGTTTCTATACCGACGACGGACGGGGGCAGCTCCCCGGGTCCGGAGGCAGCCCGGGCTCCTTGGGGAGATGCTGCTGTGTCCGTCTGTGGTGAGCACACCGGCCTGATGTTCACCTTTTCATCCACCTTCCTCTCCTCCGCGGCTCCCAGAGTCCCCAATGTCCATGGGAAAGGGGCGACAAGGAGGAATGAAAACAATGCTTAAATGATTAAAATTAAACGTTACTGTATATTTGGGATAATGTTGAAAAGGGATGTTCTAAGTTCAACACATGGGTGACTAACGTAACTGTTAGGTCTATTTTAAGACAAACACTTCCAATTACAGTTAGGGATTTTTTTTTTTTTTTTTTTTATTAAGGCCCTTTTTTTTTTTTTTTCTTCCAATCTTGTACTCTCTAGTAGCCACTGAGCTGCAAACCTTGCTCATTTTGTTAAGTCAGTATATCTCTACTTGATGTGACCTCGACATTATAGAATGTGAACGGGAACCCCACGAATCCATCTTTCCCGGGGCTGTCCGTTTGCCTGTGGTCCAAGAGTCCTAGCCAAGTTCAACACACCCTGCAGACAAGAGGTCCACATTCGGACACTAGGGGCGTCCTGAATTGTTAGTTGCTAACTCTCTTTGGAGGTTTGCTCAAGCTTTGCTTACTTTGCACTGCCTATGTGATACATAACTCACAGCCACCGAGGCAACTGCTGTCATTACCCCATTTATGGGTGAGGAAACCGGCTCAGACAGCTAAGTGATCAGGAACACTCACCCAGTCACTCAGACACAGGCAGTCCACCTCCAGAGTGCACACCTCTGTGCGGTCCAGCGTGCCCTCTCATCCAGTACAGGGAGGGGTGATGTGAGGCACAGTCTCCGGAGATGGAAGGGCCTGTTAGACTGGGAGGCAATCTGAGGTCTTCAACGACGTTTCCCCACTGTGTGGGTGCTGGGCCCCATGAGGACGGTCCGCCAATCTGGTTTACATTTACTGAGGGTAAGAGATTCAGGTGTGTGTATTTTCTTTTCTTTTTTGGGGGAAAATTCATGCACTGGGCCTCTAATATCCTATACTTGGAAGTTTGTACCTTTTGACCCACTTCACCCATTTCCCCTCCCTCCTTCCATGTCTGGCAATCACCAGTTCTTTGTTTTTATGAGTTTGCATGTTTTTTAGATTCCATACATAAGTGAAATCATATGGATTTCTCTTTCTGACTTATTTCACTATATAACATAATGGGTTCATAGGTCATCCATGTTGTACAAATGGCAAAATTTCCTTCATTTTTGTTACCAATAATATTACTGTGTGTGTGTGTGTATGTGTGTGTGTGTGTGTGTGTGTGTGTGTGTGTGTGGCATATACATACCACATTCATCCACAGGTTTCCAAGTCTTGGTTATTGTAAACAATGCTGTAGTGAACATGGGGGTACATATATCTTTTCCAGGTAGTGCCTTTCATTTTCTTCAGATAAATACTCAGAGGTAGAACTGCTAAATCATATGGTAGTTCTGTTTTCAATTTTTTTGAGGAACCTCCATACTGTTTTCCACACTGGCTGTACCAATTTACATCCCCAATAGCAATGCACAGGATTCCTTTTTCTTCCCTTCCTGTTCACACTTGTCATTTGTCTTATTGATGGTGGCCTTTCTAGCAGGTGTGAGGTGATAGGTCCTTGTGGTTTTGGCTTACATTTCCCTGGTGAGTGATGTGGAGCACATTTTCATGTTCCTGTTGGCCTTCTGTATGTCTTCCTTGGAAAAATGTCTATTCACTTCCTCATCCCATTTTTAAAAAAATCAGATTGTTGTTTCTTAGTAATTGAGTTGTATGAGTTAATATATTTTGGATAATAACCCCTTATCAGATATATGATTTGAAAATATTTTCTCCCATTGGTAGATTGACTTCTCATTTTGTTGATGTTTTCCTTTACTGTGCAGAAGCTTTTAGTTAGGTAGTTCCAGGTTTTTTGTTTGTTTTTTGTTTTTGTTTTTTTGGTTGGTTTTTTTTTTTTGCTTTTGCTGCCAGTTTATCCTATTACTATGGTAATATCTCAGAGCAAAATCGATACCCCAATGTTATCAAACAAATTAAACATCACATTGAGGAATGTTTCAGGTGCAAGAAGGGGGAGTCTTTCTTAACTTTATTAATTTCTACATCATCTTGAGATCAATCAAAGGCAAAAATCAAGAATCTTAAGAATTTCCCTTGTTTCTGTTCACCAAAGCACAGGCATCTATCAAAACATATATAGAAAGCAAACACTTGAGGAACATTAAAAGTGCTTTCTTAAATGTACCTTCAGCAGGAAACATTGAATGTATCTTCTTACTGCTTTCCATAACAGTGCTGTTTAGGGAATTAATATACCATTGTTAAAATGAGCCTATAAGTCCCCGCCTTTCCCCCCCCAATTTCTCCTGACGTACAGCAACCCTCCCGATTGGAACAGCTCCCTGTCTATAGTAGCTCATTAAGAACTAAACTCTGGTTATTTAGAGCAAAATGTCATACTGGAAGAAGTTTTCCTAATAAGGAAGAATGATGTCATGTCCATGGAGGGGGGCCAGGTTTCCTCGGTTTGTTTTGTTTATATTAGCCAAATTTCAGGGGGAAATGCGCTAAGCATGAGGACTGCCGGCTATATTTAGCCAAACTCAGTCAGTCCGACCAGGAGGCATTTTTTTAAAGTTATACATCCCTCAGTATACCATAAGATGTTTTTCCAGGCATCTTGTTTTTATAAAGCTTGAGCAAGCATAAATAATACTCTCATTAACATTTCACCTTTTACTTTGAGGAGGAAGAAAGTGTCTGTTGCCATCCCTCTTTAACTTGTCAGGTTTCTCCAAGATAATGACTTTTGGGCCAAAAGAGTAGGCATTTAAAGATAATACCACGGTTCAGGAAATTGTATTTACTTCTCAGGGTGGACTGACCAAAAAGGCAATAGTGAGAGAGAGGAGTCTTTTGTAAATAAGACATACACGTTGAACAGTACCCACTGTCTGGCACTGTTCATTCCCAGTTCTTCTCAAACCCCCTAAATTTACTCTAAATGTAATAACAAGCTGTGCATCTTAAGGTAAGTAGGCTATTGTTTTTGTACTTCTTCATTAAGCCTTTCATTCAAACACTTCTATAAACTAGAGGGGGGGAAATCAAATTTGTACCCTTATTTGATTGTAAAACCTTGACTTTGTAACTTTTTTTTGACATGTTACATCATTTTTATTTTGCTCTAATACATAATCCAAAGCTCATCCTGTATTTCATGTGAGAGAACATTCAAACTGCCCCCACCTTGGAGCCTGCTACCTTTTGCCTTTCCCCTCATGGCTTCCTCCCCATGGCTGGTTGACATCCTTGCTCACTGCAGCTAGTGGGGTCAGTTTTCCCATATAACCTTGGCCTTGCGGTGCCATATGAGCCAGTGAGGCTTGCTTAGGAAGTGGAGTCTGCGCGTGTGGGAGGCGATGGAGTAGCACTGAGGGTGTCCCAAACAGCCCCACTGTGGGTGAGTGTCTCAGGAGAATGGAACAGTTCGAGACACACAATCAGAGAGTAATGTCTCATATTACTTGCTGGGAAGTCAACAAATACGGAAGAAAATGGAGGGTAACTTTTTGCCACTGTCATGGACAAATCCGTCACCACCTACCCCAGAGATCTCAGATCCTAAGACTGCATTATCTGTTCCAGTGGAGCAGGGCCCCAGGGGGATGGCTAACAGGATAAAAGCCTTGTGAGAAGAAGGGAGGGAACTTTTGGAACCAGCCAGGCCTCTAAGGGCTTTGTCTAGTAGAAATACAATATAATGTGGATAAAAAATACCAGCCACAATATGCAGTTTTAACTTTTCTTTTCCATTCCAAAGGAAAAAGAAAAAAGTGAAATGCATTTTAATAATGTTTTATTTAACCCTATGTGTTAGAAATAGTTTCAACATGTAAGTAAATGTAAACATCAATGACATCATTTTATACTCTCTTTTTGAACTGTCTTCAACATCGGGCGTGTTTTATACTCAGCGCACCTGAATTTGGACTGGCCACGTTTAGAGTGCTCAGCAGCCATAGTGGCTGGTGGCTGTCCTATTTGGTCAGCACACTTCTAGGGGACATAAAATTAGGTCTATACCAACCTTTATGCTCCAAACCAGTGTAGCAGAAACAGTGGTCAACTCCATCTTTTCATTTACAAACTATATGGCAAGAATAAGAGCCAATCCCAGCAGTAGATACGTAGTTCATCCAGTGGAGTCTGTTGAGTACCTGCTGTGCACCAGAAGCCCGTCTAGGTCCTAAAATACAGCCATATACAACCGCAGAGAAAAAGTCCCTCCCTGAAGGCACTCACCTCCCAGAGCTGGAGTGGGGTGGGGTGGAGTGGAGTGGTGCAGAGGGCCGGGCATTCAGGAAGAAAGTATAAAAACAGATACATAAAGACAGTGATTCCAATGATAAATGCTGTGAAGAAATAAACAGGATAAGGAGGTAGAGTGAGACAGGAGCATTCTTCTTGCTCACTTACGTATTAAATGCGTCATTTAGGAAGTGAATGGGGCTGTGTGATGGGAAATAGGTTTCAGTTCAGCCTTAGGCAAATACTTCCTCTAATTATCAAAACAACTATTTCTTTAAAGATAATTTCATTATTTAAAAAAATCAACACCCAAACAAAGCAAGCAACTGTAGAACCTGGGCTCTGTGCACTCAAAGCCCAATGGCATCTCTCCCTCAGGATTAGCCGACATCGCTAAAATATGAAGCATGGCCTAAACACAGTGAGACTGAACTTAGGAAATATTTTGTTGTTGTTGTTTTAACTGAGGCAAACAGATTTAAAAATCTTTATCTTTTGTTTCATATTTGCTTAAGTTTCAAAGCTAATTACTTCCATGGAATTTGGTCTCAATTATGTGCACGACCAGTGAATGCTGTCCAAAGAGTAGGACTAACTACACTAAATAATCTAATAAATGTATTGGATACGACAGTTTTGTGGGTTTGTTTTGTTTGTTTTTAAATATTGGTATAAAGAGCAATAGAACTATCATATATGGTGTGGGCAAAGTTAGATTTACAGTTGTTCATTTGGAAATTAATACAAGAATTACTAAATATTATAATACAAGAATAAATTCTGTTTTCATGTACTCATAGCTGTCAATCTACTTTCACCAACCTCCGTAGTGTATCTGTGCTTATTGTGTATGGGCTAGCTTGGTAGGAAACACAAGAAATGGTCATTGTATTCATTTGATGCTGGGGAGGGAAATTGGATTAGGATGAAGGAAGTATGAAATGAAGATCTACTTTTCAAGGTATTATGTATGTTTTGCCTTTTAAAGGGCAGACATTTTTTAATTTTAATGAAATTCAGTTGATCAATTGTTTTTCTTTCATGGATCACACTTTTGATGTCTCATCTAAGAAATCTTTGCCTAACTTGTAGTCATAGAGATTTTCCTCTGTTTTCTTCTTGAAGTTTTATAGTTTCAGGTTCATATTTAAGTCAAAGGCTCATAAGTGTGAATTTTTGTGTAAGATGTGAGTTGTGGGTTGAGATTCACTTTTTGGCATATGAAAATCCAATAGGATTTTTGTTTCGAATTATTTATCACATGCACTTTTAGAAATAGGATTTAATTTCAAAAGAGAAATACAGTATAGAAATGCAGTCTGCACTTGTTGGTTATGAGTTCAGTTTTAAAAAGAAAAAGGTTAGTTATGACTGCTATATTGATTTTCAAGATGTATCACTGTGCTTTAATTCTCTAAGCCAAAAAAGTAATATTCTGTTGGCCAAAAGATTGTGTTGATGCCTTGTATCTTCAATCCATTTCATAATCAAAATGATGGTAGTATTACCGGGTAAGCAACTAAAAATGTTACATGCCATTTGTCAGGGTAAACTTGAACCAGACATTTAAATCAGCTGAAGGAAAAGAGGTATAAAGGTAAATGTTCTATCTCCAGGAGAGGGTAGGGATGCTGGAAATGAAAGGATATAAATTAATTTGCCTGTACTAGAAGTCCTTATGGGGAGATGATGGAAAGGAACTCTTTCGTATCCCTAGGTAAGGAATGAAGCCCTGCCACCAAAGACACAAGTTGAATTATCAATAGATGGTCCCCAGATTGCCTTCCAAGAGGAAGTGGGTCTATTTAATGCTTTTATTTTGTTGCACTGATTAAACCTGAGGCTACACACACCTTCTTTGCCCTTTATGGGAGTTGGGGCCAGCCTCTCCAGATACATGCTGAACAAATGACTGTTGACGTGAAGATGCATTAATATCTAAGGTTCTTGCAGACCATTAAAATGCATGAATAATGTATATTTGAGGAAGGCTATTTTTTCTTTTCTTTTTGCCATTCTGAAGTTTAGGACCATTTGAGTAATAAACTAAAGAGAGAGAGTAATAAACCTCTCTCTCTCCAAGTGTTAGATCAGAACTGGAGAGAGAACTGGAGGAGAAAGGAGATGTGTTGTTGGGCCAATAAGTTTGCTAAAACTTCCCCCTTGAGTTCAGTGGCTGACCTACCCATCTGCAGGCAGCACGGTACAGCTCACTGGGCAGACCCCCCCCCCTCCAGAGATGGGGAGAAGAAACGCCTCTCCCTGTGAGCAGCAGGTCCAGAGCAAGCAGAGGAAGGGGGCCTGATCTGAGCCCATTCCGACCAAGCGGGGAGAGAGGCCACAGGCCAGGAATGCTCCTCTCCGGAAAGTCCCTCCGCGTGGAAACACAGTGAGGGGTAGAGTGCCTGCTCCTTCAGTGCCTAATCTCCTACTGATGCATGCTACACAGTCATCATTTTTTAAAAAAATATATTTTATTGATTTTTTTCACAGAGAGGGAGAGGCATAGAGAGTAGAAACATCAATGAGAGAGAAACATCGACCAGCTACCTCCTGCACATCTCCCACTGGGGATGTGCCTGCAACCAACGTACATGCCCTTGACCAGAATCGAACCTGGGACCCTTCAGTCCGCAGGCCGACACTCTACCCTTGGAGCCAAATCGGTTTCAGCTGCAGTCATCATTTTTAAAGCCAATAGAATGATGTTCTTGAAAGACAAAAAGACAGAAGTTCACTCTATTAATTTGTTAACATATACCACAAATGATTTTAATGTCTTCTGACATTTTTAAAGATTCTATGGATCTTTAATTTACCCTTTTGATATATTTGAGATATCAACAAATGTCCATGGGAAGAAAAAAAAATCACTAGTAAATTCATAAAGTTGATATCTCTGTACTTATAGCTATTACACTAATCCTGTTATATTCAGAAGACATCAACAACAAAAATAATAACATTGGTGCCCTGGTAGGAACTGTGCTTCTGATATTACAGATGTGTTTACTTTACAGTGGACATAGTCAAGATAGAGCATGTTAAGAAGTCAAATTAGGAATTCAAGTGTAGCTAAATATACTTTGTATTATTTCTACTCAGTGCTAATCCCTCAGACAATAATACCATCATGTCCGTACACACGGATGATGCGCTGTGTTCCGGGGCTGTCACCGGTGGGCGGTGGTGCTGCGTTATTGTTCCTATGGCGAGGCTCATCCTCAGCCGAGGGAGGAGGCAGCCCTGGGGAGGCCTGACCACTCTGGAACGTGGCTTTCCTTTGCTCTTTGGACTGGTCACCTGTACTCTTGTTAGAAATGGCTTTTTGGTTTAGCTGTTAGCGAAAGCTGGAAGTCCATACCTTGATGTCTTCCTCGGAGAGACTAAGAGCAGAAAAACCATGTTATCCGTTTAAGCTCAGTCCCTGGCCTCGGGTGCGACACGTGGACAGACTTTGCTATTTCATTGCTGGGCAGTGTGGTCCATGTGTGGCTCTCACACACCTCCTGGGCACATCATCATACATACTGTACCCTCAAGTGGCTTTTTCCATGTATACATATGGAAAGACCACCTGATGCATACATATCTGACAGTACCATCATAAAAACCCAATGTGTACAACAAACTTCATTAGTGACATCACTTGGAAAAGATGAATAAAATACAGTAAAATAAGCCCTTTTACATCCGTACATTCTACCAAAAGGCATTTCAAGATGCTACACGGTTTTTATCATATTGAGATGGTCATAAATACCGTATTGTGGAAGGCTCCAATTGCTGCAGTGCCAGAGTCCACAGTACACAGTCATATATAACCATGTTGGAAACTTCATGCAGCTATGATACATTCATTTCTCTCCATTTCTTTCTTAAGAGTCATTACATTTAAGCAATTGGGTTGCTTTATCTAAGAATTATGTTCGTCATTTCTCAGAGAGGGAACCTCATTTATTAACCGTTCTTCCCACGACACATTTGGACGGACTTCATTTTCTGTTGGGAAGATGCGATCTGCCTCGTGAGGGGAGAGGGCAGCACGGTCGTGCGGCATCTGTCTCATCCGCTGGCCTCTAAGGAATGTCAAAGTCAGTTGGTCAAAGGCTAAGAAGGGTCAAAGCCATTTAAAATGTACAGCTCTTCTTCGTGGTCCCAAGTCTCTTAATTCATGCTGCTAAGTGACGGCTCTCGAGCTTGCCAAAATGCATTTTTGTGTTTGTTTTTTTTTTCAAGAACTTTGTCCTCTCTTTGGATGGGAGGTTAAAATTGGAGCTTTGTGATCTGACGAGGTGGGGCCTGCATTCACACTCTGGGACCCTTGGCTGCGTATCTTGGCCACTGACATTAAACTAGCAATGGTCAGCCTTTAATAAAGAATAAATTACTCCTCTGAGTATCCAGGTCCAAGTGTGCATGCCTGTCATCATTTCCTCTCGTGAGAGTGAAATATGTAGAACATGTCATTGGCAGCTTTTTAAGTATTCAGGCATGTTTAGTTGTTCAGTGATAGGTCAATATTAATAGAAGTCTAAAAAGTCATCTTTATAAGTCAGTGTTGTTCATCGTGTGGAAGATACTTTTTTTTTTATTTTTTATTCCAGTACATTTAAGTGATGAAGTCTCTCAGGAGATAGAGTAACATAACTTAATAATGTTCACATGTCCAATACTGAAAGACTACAGAGTGGATTTCAAAGCTTGTGGGCCTTTAAAATGTATTTAAAGGGACTATTTAAAAATAGTCCAACTTTCAGAAACAAAGCTATTCTTTGAGTTCAGTTCCAATTGCTGAAGAACCAGTTCTCCTCTTATTTCTTTACTAGAGGCCCGATGCACGAAATCCGTGCAAGAGAAGGCCTTCACAGCATGGCCTCAATCCCTCTCCCTCGCAGCCAAGGCAGCTGCCTCAATCCTCGCTCAGCCGCAGTGGCTGCCTGGATCCCTTCCTCAGAGCCTCGGCTTTGCCCCAAAAGGACGTCCACTCTAATTAGCATATTATGCTTTTAATAGTATGGATTTTTTCTACAGTGAGCATTACATTCTTTGGAGGAGAGCCTCCCTAGTGACTTCAAACACAGGGAGTGCTTGTGCTCAGGCTTCCAGAGTATTAGGTGCTATCTAAGTCGGCAGCACTATACCTTTCTTTACAATGCGACTTTCTTTAAAATGTAAGCTTCTGGAATTGCATTTATTTTAAGAATTATCTAGTTATAATTTACACTAGAGACCCAGTGCATGGATTTGTGCACCAGTGGGGTCCCTCGGCCTGGCCTGCACCCTCTTGCAATCTGGGACCCCTTGGGGGATGTCAGAGAGCCAGTTTGGGCCCGATTCCTACAGGCCCGATCCAGACAGAAGGGAACCCAATCCTGTGGATTAAGCATCTGTCCCCTGGTGGTCAGTGCACATCATAGTGACCAGTCGTTTGATCACTTAGGCTTTTATATATATAGATGTTTTAAGATTTTTATATATTGTAACCATCACATTAATTTTTATTTGCACAAGGTTAAAAAAAAGTTAAAACTACGAGTTTAGATGACTATAAAATACAAAAATAAGACTTCTGCCCAGCTGGTGTGGCTCAGTGGTTGAGACAGGAGGTCACAGTTTGATTTCTGGTCTGCATGCCCAGGTTTTGGGCAGGATCCTGGTTGGGGACAGGCAGGAGGCAACCAATTGGTGATTCTCTCTCAACGATGTTTCTCTCTCCCCCTCTCTCTTCCTCTCTGAACTCAATTTAAAAAAATAAAAAATAATAAAAAAACTTCCTCTACCTCATTCTAGTCTCACTCACCAGAGATAAACACTCTTTTAACTATTTGTTTTTTAGTCTTTCTGGTGATTTCTTTGACAACTTTATGAATAGTCTATGTATTCATCCATTCAGTGATTGATCCACTTCAGATAATGCTATTAGATTAATTTTTAATATCATTCTTACCAGCAAGATGTTCTTGTCAGCCTTTGGTACTAACAAGCTGTTAATTTTGTGACATTCTTTTCCAGTGTCTATAAAATAAGGAAATTGACAGAGTTGGTTTCCAAGGCCACTTTCTTAGAAGTATTAGAGAGATTTAAACGAACTTAGCTTGAAAGAAAAAGAAAACATGGGGGGATAGGAGGGAACAACTATTTTGTGCCTGGAACTCTGAGATAAACCTGGTGTAAGGGTTAGATCAGATGCCCAGACAGCATCTCAGTTTTAAAAGTCTCTCTCTTGTCTGTCATCTCCCCACACGGCTTCAGTTTGTATGTATTGGTTTCCTTTTTGTAGGGTCTTCCTTCCATGGCAGCCAGCAACTCTGGGGGATTTTTCCCTAGTAGACGGCTGTCAAAGGACAGAGGACACACTCCCCTGTTGTCTTCTGTCTGAAAAATCCTGATTGGCCTGGCCTGGCCTGGCCTGGACTCAGTACAGGGCAAGACAACGGCAGGCTTACAGTGTGAGTGCCCAAACACAGAGTTAATAGAGCTGTTGTCATAATCACAATCTGCATGTCTTTTCCACACAAACCACTGAAAACCTACTTCTGTCCCGCCCTGCACGGATCCGTGCAGGATTTGCTATAGGCATACAATGAAGAGCTAGCCCTGGGTCTCATCTCATCATCTCAGGAACTCGGACCAAGGGTTGGAGATTTGCGATAGGCAGGCCCACAAGGAACAGGGAACAATGGTAGATAATAAAAGCAGGTGTCTCCTCCTCCTGGAGTTTCAGGCAGCTGTGGTTTTCGGAAGGAACTCCTTCACTTCTCCTCTGAGTCCTGAGTCATCGCTTGCTTTTATGAATGCTCACCAGCCAATGCCCTTTCGCATTCTCCTTCCAGCAATAAAGGGCGACCTTCCCTTACACGTTCTTTAACTTCCTATCAGCAGTTGAGAACTCCTAGCAGTATTTTCGCAACAATTGGAACAAGTTCAGACATCAGGCCTTCGGATTCCAGCCCCAGCCCCAGGAGTTGGCTGCTGCCTTGGTAGTAACACTCTGTTGGGTCTTTATGGCCCGCTACACAATGGGCACACCAGGAGACCACTTCCCCTTTCTGCCCCGGGACCCTCTTTGTTATCTCTCCTCCCCTCTCTTTCAAGACACAGTCTATGCCTTGAAAGAGTGGCTGTAGCGCATTTGCAGTGATGGGGGGCAAGGGGCCCCACTAAGGCAGAGACTTGCCTGGAGATGACTCAAGTTCTCAGCAAGTACTGAAAATATCCCAAGGCCTTTTCCTCAAGGTAAACACCAACTTGGGGCATTTTTGACTGATAACCAAATAAAATGGAAAATGGGCGCTGGTACAGGGTGAGCTGCCGGGGACACCAGAGAGTGCCTCCCGGATGCCAAATTAGGAACTGTGCTACCAGGTTCACAAACTCTCTCATATGGAGGATGGGAGTTTCATATTTTGGATACGAAAAAGCCAGATGTAGAAGTACTGCCATTATTATAAACGAGCTCTGATTGTCTCTCCTCCCCACGATCCCCATGAAAGGACACCTGGCAATCTCTTCGCAGGTGTTGAGTGACATCCGTGTGCAAAGCACTGTGGGAATCGCCAGGAACACAAGCCTGGCTCTGGGGGACGTGGCTGTGGGTGTGATCGTGTCACTGCTGGGCCCTTGCAGGGCCATACCGGCCTTGTGGACAGTGGGCCAGTGGAGGGAGAAGGAGTTGTTAGATGTTTTTAGGAGGGGCTTTGAGAAGAGATAGACGTTGAAAGAGGCACAGAAGGATCGAGACAGCCCCGGTGGATGGAGAGAGATTGTTGGGAACAGAGGGCAGTACATGAAAAAGGCTAGGAAGGAAGAAACCCCAAGGTGAGTTCAGGAGACAATGAAACTAATCTGGGAGAATGGGAGAGTGGAGAGAGAGTAGGAGTTGGAGATAGATGTTAGGGCTGCCTTGGGCCAAATATTAAGAATCTTCAAATATTAGACATTTTTAGGGGAAAACTAGATTGGGGTGAGAGGGAATCTATTTTAGACATGCTAAGTTTTGAGGTGGAGTGGCATGCTTGTACTAGATAGAAATAGGTATATTTATTGGATGTAAGAATGGAGTTTTGTGGGAATATAAAGGGGGGAGTTGATACTGCAGATGAGCACAGTTATGTTTCCATTTATGTAGTAGCTGCTAGAACCCAAATCTCTTCATATTTTGTTCCATTTTTGGTTTATACAGCACTTTATGTTGTTCTGCCTTATTTGTTTATAATTTTTTGGAGACTGTTAATGACCCCCAACTTAAACAATGCAATGAAATTCTCCTTTAGCTCAACCTATTGTGAAACCAAAAATAATAATCTCGGCTGAGATTGGACTTTGTGGCACAAATTGTGGTTTGTAGGTTATGGTTGTTATTGTTCCAGCAAATAAGTGTAATTTAAAAATCATTTAGATGTAAAGCAAATGTTGCTGAACAAACAAATAAACAAAAAAGAATTGGAATTCAAGGCTGAGGTTTGGGTTACAGACAAAGTAATGCTGGTAATGCTGTTGACCCCTTGTACCAAGAGAAGGTACAGAACGTTTACATCTTAATGGGATGTCTGCAGAGAGCTGGCAAAGGACCAGTGAGGGAAATGGGGTGCCATGAAGAAGGCAGAAGGACAAGAATGGTTGGCGGTGGCAGTGGTGGCAGGGAAGGAAGGGGTGGGAGCCCACACAGTCAGGAGGTACAAAGGGAGGAATGACAGAGGAAGGCCTGGGACTGCTGAATGTGAGTCCAAGCACAGCATAACCCTATCTTCACGTTGAACAGAATACCTTAAAATAATGGTTAGGCCCCGACTGGTGTCGTTCAGTGGTCAGTGTCAGCCTACACACGGAAGGGTCTGGGGCTCGATGCAGATCAAGGGAATGTACCTGCGATTCAGGTTTGATCCCTGGCCCCAGTCCAGGCACTTACGGAGGCTACCAATCAATGTGTCTTTCTCACATAGATGTCCATGTCTTCCCCACCCCGCCCCATTCTCCTCCTCTTCCTTTGCCCTCTCCCTCCCTCCCTTCCACTCTCTCTAAAAATCAGTGGAAAAAATATTCTCGGGTGTGGATTAACACTAACAAAAGTAATAATTTTAGAAGTTTTATAAAATCAAGTCAAAGGTCCAAAACAGTTTTGTGGCCGGAAGAAGGGAAAGGCTTATTAACAGAACAGTGGCGACTGGGCCACTGAAGTGGTTCCCGTTTCTTTGAGGGAGAACATTATAGCAGAACCGCATCTAACCCAATTCCCATGGGAACTGTTCGAGGCACACAAAACCCAAAGCTGTTTTTCCCAATTTTTGGACAGAATTTATCTACAAGTATATGTGTCTTTTAAAAAATGCAACTAATGTTAACCAATTAGGAGATGATTATTCATAGGATAAAAGTACGCCCCAAAGGTATCCTTTTTATAAGATTTACTACGGAATTATTCTAGTTGGCCTCTAATGCCTTCAAAAATCTGTTATTGTTAACCAAAAAAATAAAAGATCTATTCATCTCTCAAAAAACAGCTGAAACATGCGAAAACAGCATAAGTATAAAGCTGATATATGTATACGGATTTAGAGCAACATCCTTGAACTTGGTGAGTTGTTTACAGTTCCTTTAACACTAGTTCCCTCATAACGTTTAAATGTTACTGGGCTACGGAGTAAGGATCATAAAATCTGAAAATTTATTAGGGTCTTACAGGTATTACATGATAAATTTTCACTTTAAAGTGGAGAAACAGGGCTCCAGAGAGGATAAGGGAGTTATCCAAAGTCATAAATACCTCGTGGCCCAGCACAGTGGAACTGTTTGAACATTTCTCTAGTGTGGTTGAGTCTGTGCTCATACTTGTAAATAACCTGTGTGATCGGGGTTTTATTTGTGCAAGCTATCTTCCTTAGAAAAACACGACTTAGAGAAACACGGTTTTTCTAAGAACTACCTTAGGCAAACACAGCTGTGTGACCTGAGTGCTGTAGGACTTGGTGGCACAGCTAGTGTACTTTAACAGAAATCTGGGGATTTTTAATAAGGTTCAACTGTATTTATTGAGCATCTAACAGATAAACAGAGAGGGAGATACTGAAGATGAAAGGTTTGAAAGGGATAGGGAAGTAAAAATACTGTTGTCTTTTCAATAGAATAAAGCCATTTGGTGAAAAAGTGTAGGATAAAGCCAGCGAGTGAGTAGGTAACGGTTGTTATTTTGAAAGATATGACTCTTTTGCCTTTAGTGATAATTCATTCTTACAAATACAAACTACACACCATTGTTTTAGAGATGTTCAACTCAGCAAACATGAACTAATATGGAAATGACACAGGATGGGACAAGTCTACCAATGATGAAAATGGAAATTTGAGTAAACATTAGTCAAATGAAACCCTAAAATATACAAATTATTTACTTCATTGTAAGGCTGAAATTTGAGTATTTATCTCTTCCATCCCCCATCCCCCACCCCCAATTTTTTAAAATGTCAGAGATTTTATACTTAAGTTCCTCAACATCTATCACTCTGGTGGCTTTTCTTCAATTGTTCCAGTTAGAAAGGAGATCACTGATTTCGCTTCAAGCATTGACAGAAAGATCAGAGAACAGTTTTTTTCCTTAAGAATGTACTTGATATCAATTATCAACTATAGTCCATATTAGTTCCTTTTGTGCCCGCTAAATGAGCATAGTTTTTGTAAGAATCAGCAGCTAATACCTTCCTGCTGTTTTCACTGGCCTGTGTGGCAACAGAAATGAGAATTATTTAAGGCATTTCGCTGTGATGTGGGGTTGATGCTTTTAGAACCTGACCTCGCATTCCTCCCCCAGAAAAGGCAAGGCTGACAAGCCCAAGCGCCACGTCACTCAGCTTCCCTGGGCTTATCAGACCCTAAATTGCCCCCAGAGCCTGTCCCTTATCACAGGCAACTTATATTGGGACACTCATCCTCGCCTCCTGCGGGGCTGTCTGTGCTGGGGCCACGTCCTGCCTCGGGCCCTGCAGCCTCCACAGAGCCCGGTGACCCCTACCCCACAGAGCCCCGGATCTCCCCGCACCTCCACCTCTGAGAGGAGGATTCTCCGTGACGGCCAGGGGGCTGTGGGCTCCATCAGAACACCATCCCCCAGCCTCTCCGTCCTCACTCCTTGTGCCCCAGGAGAGACACAGCCAGCCTGTGTGCTCTGGACACTTTCCCAGGAGGATAGTGACTTGGTCAGCAGTTGCTCCCTCTTTCTCATGTGCATGGAGTGACTTCAACTAGAGGTCAGTGTTAGGTATGAAGACATAGAGCTACTACGAGGCGAATGCAGGCCTCATTCTAGGCGGGAGAGACCAGCCTCTCTAAGAGAGACTCGAGTCTTGTGCTCCTTTCACTTCTTCCTTGAATCCTCCCAGGGAGTTCACTGCACTCCGTACTGGCTCTGTCTAGAGTCAGCATGATGTACAAAAGGCTCAGAATGAATTAAAGAACAAAGGAATGGTCTTCTAAAAAGAAACCTATGTCATTTTGCAATATCTGTTAAACACACATCCCCAAAGCGGTCAATTCTGAGGGTAGCATTCTTGTGTATGTGGTATTCTGCAGAAAACCCAAGTCTACTGCTGCCCTCTCCCCCAACGTCATGGGGGATGTATTTCAATTCATAGTTATTTTTCTACTTACAGCCTCCCCTAAACCCAGTGTAAGTACATTCTCATTTGGCTTAGATTAACCTATTTGTATTGTGTAAATGACTGTCCTCAAGACTGTGATTTCCGTAAGAGGGGCCACAAGAACTTAGTGCCGAACCAAGGAAGTTGCTAGATACGGAGCCTCGCCACATGGACCTGGCTTCTGTGACGTAAAGGCCTAAATGGAAGCATGAGGAACAGAACAAGAGCAAGACCATTGAAGCACAAACCTAATCAAACTGTAGATGGAACTTGAATGAGTACACCCTGAACTGCAGCCCTTGTGGGAGTTGCATATTCTATCTATTTTATCAGTTCTCGGAATTAATATAGGAAATTGTCTCATACGTAAGATCCTGAGCTAACCCCAGTCAGAGAGGAATGTGTTGTGGGAGCACACAGCAGTTTATCCCCTGGTTATCGTCATTTGAAAATGTTTAAAATGCCCCGGCCCATAGGGGGCGCTGTGTTACGGACTGCCCCTCGGGCTGTGCCTGGCCGCACAGTCAGGTATAGAACCTGCAGCCAGTGAAAACAGCAGAACGAGCATCGGGGTTGTCACTGAGGCATCAGCCATGCTTGGTGCTGGGCGGGTGCTGAGGGAGCTGGCTCAGCCTGTGAGGATGCTGAAGTGTGTCAGTGCTGTGCTTATAAACAGCAGGACCAGAGCGGCTCCCGTGCAGAGGGTTCAGTAAGGCAGCTCTGCGTCCTGCAGCAGCCTCTGTGTCACACAGTAAGAAATGAAAGGGGCCGAAGCTGGTTGGCTCAGCGGTAGAGTGTTGGTCTGTGGACTGAAAGGTCCCAGGTTTGATTCCGGTCAAGGGCATATACGTTGGTTGCGGGCACATCCCCGGTAGGGGGTGTGCAAGAGGCAGGTGGTCCATGTTTCTTTCTCATCGACGTTTCTAGCTCTCTATCTCTCTCCCTTCCTCTCTGTAAAAAATCAATAAAAAAAAGAAATGAAAGGGAATATAGAAACCAGCAACATGTTTATTCTGAAAGCACTGATGTCTTCCAGTGTCACAATCCCAGGAGCTTCCCCAGACAGTGAGAAAGGCTCTGTTGTTATCGGTGTGAGCAGGGGATAAACTGCCAGACACTGCTCCAGAGGCAGATTGGGAATTTCCAATTTACATAGAAGTTGTTTTCCAGAAGGTCGCTTTCACATCCTTTATTTGGAGCTTGGGGAGGAGAAAGAGCGATATGCTGTAACAATGGCTTACTTGTCTTCAGTCTTTCCTTCTTTACTGAGCGCTTCGGAGAGAATGATGTCGCTCACACTATGGGGCCAACCAGGTTCTGCCCTTAGACAGGTGACTTGACCTCCTAATCTCCAGGGAATTTAAAACATGGGGATGGTCACGGCAGCCCTCTCCGAGCTGTGAATGAGTCGGCCCGGTGCCAGGAGCATGACGAGTGCTGAGCCCCACAGTGCCCCAGGCCCGGTGCTCACTGACCCTCAGTCACCCTGCAGCGAAGAGCCGAGTTCCAGGCCAGTACCACCACCTGCCAGGCGCCTTTTTCTCCTGCCACCCCATGCTGCTGGCCAGCACTGTCTCCAGAGGTGACTGAATTGGAACGTAAACTGCATCTGTCTGTCAAACCTGAAACATTGCCTCATTCGACAATCTGTAAAACTCTTGTAAAACCTGTGCCCAAACCATTGCGGGGGGGGGGGGGGGGTGTCCCCCGGGGGGTGGGTCCCCCTCTGGGGGAGCAGGGGCTTGATTGTCTGTTAATGTAGGAGAATACCCTGAGCTAGTGTTTGCATCTTCCTTCCCTGGGCTGCCAAGGTCCTCTCTCATGGTGGTCCCATTTCACCCTTAAAAAAAAAAAAAAATTTAAATTTGAAGCCAGGTATTCCTGAATATATTCTTAAATATGTAAATATCATAAATCTTGACTGATGATCCAGACCCTAAAGGCCCTATGGCTGCATAAGAGTTAAATCCTTAGGAGGCAAAGATGACCACAGACTTCTAAAAAAAAAAAATCATGTTGGAGGTCAGGGTTCTTTTTCACAATCTTCAAAAAAATGTTTTCCAATTACAGCTGGCATTCATATGATTTCAGGCGTACAGCGTAGTGGTTGGTCATTTATGTAACTTATGAGGCGCTCCCCGCTAAAAGTGTAGTGCGAGGTCAGGGTCTGTGATGGGGACATGTCTGGCGTAGGGAAAGGGGCCAGGGACAGACTGGTCTAACCTGGCTTAGGCAGGTAATGCTCCTGACCTGAGGCAAGTTACTTACTAGTAACATTCCTTTCCCATTTGTAAAGGGACTGTGACAGGTACATGACAAAAAAAAAAACAAAAAAAAAAACCAGACATCTCATTTCCTTAAGTATTTAAAACTTTACAATGGAAGGAGGGGTTGGAATAGGGCCTTTCTTTGTCCTTTTGAATTGGGGGGTGTGGTAGGGAGAGGGGGAAAAGCTGGGTGGGGTTTGATGGGAGTAGGTATGCCAAAAGGAAGACTTGAACTTTGACACTCAAAGTGTAGCTGCAACTAGTGCTGTCTAGAACTTTTCATCTAAATGTTCAACCTTTACCCAGTTTTTCCAAGAGGTTCAATTCAGTGTCATTTTATTTCATTTTCGGAGAAAAGGGTTGCTGAAAAAAAAAAAAAAAATGGGGAAACCAGAAAAGTGATTAATTTTTATAATAAATAACTTTTAAGTAATTTCCAAAGGCCACGGGTAATCTTCCCTTCCTGGTACCTCTCATTTCTTTTGCCCTTTTTATCTTGGTAAAATCGATTTTTATTTTAAAAAAACACGAAACAAAAACTTGCCTGGCTGATGTGGCTCAGTGGTTGAACATTGACCTATGAACTAGGAGGTCAAAGTTTGATTCCCAGTCAGGGCACATGCCCCGTTTGCTCGCTCCATCCCCAGTGTGGAGCATGCAAGAGGTAGCTGATCAACGATTTTTTCTCAGCATTGATGTTTCTCTCTCTCTTTCCCTCTTCCTTTCTCTCTTCTCAATGTGTGTGTATTTTTAAAACTCAATGAGGACTAAGAAAATGACTTAGAACTGGGCATTTCATCACCTCAGAATCCAGGTGTCAGATTCACTTAATTCAAATATTTTTTTAAATGATGATTTGCACAGAAATCAAGTGAGACCCTTGGAGATTCAAAAGAACTGTTTTGTTCTCCCTTCCCCCACCCCTCAAATTCCCTGAATATTGTCTTCCCCACCGAGTGCAAAACCGGGGAGAGTGGAACCCCAGCAGAGTTCCTCATTGCAGTGTACACCGGCAGCCGAAACACTAGAATGCCTACTCGTTTCTTGTGAAATGCTGCACTAATACTTTCTGGAACGGTCACTTATGACTAAAAGCAGCATCTCAGCAGCTTTGAGCCCACTTGGCTTCACAAACTGGTGGTTCCTTTTAATGCCGGCATGAGTAGGCTGGAGCCGGTACAGAACGTTAGAGCCGGCATGGTGGTGGTTTGGGCTTTGCTGCTCTGGCTTCTTTGAAGCCTGGCTTCTCCGGAGCCACTCCCTCACCCTGGGTAGGGGACCCATCACACCACACACGAGGGGTATGACGTGATGCGTGCAGCAGCCATGCCAGAGCCGCTGCACAGAGATGTGCTGATGTCAGGCCAAGCTTCAAGTCCCTCAAAATGCAGGCTGGCCCAGGGGAGGGGCGCTGTGGCTTTGAGGAGAAGGGGACCCACGCCCAGGCCAGGTGCACAGGGCAGGTGAATGCTGATGAAGAACATTCCAGGAATGGGATGCATTTAGCCACCGCTAGGAAATGAGAGGGTAAAGGCAGGGCAGCCGGAAAGGAGTGTTTGGGGATTCAGAATGAGAGCACTGCACGATGGATTTTAGAGCTGGCGGGTGGTTTTTATGAGTTCTATTCCTGGGCCAGTTCTAAACACAGGAGCAAGGAGCACATGTGCTAGACAGCCTAACCCCAACCACACAGACATCGGACTTCGGTGTCCTGGAGGATTCCGGCAGTGGCAGGGATGCTTGTAAAATGCTGAGCTGAGCGTACGTTCCACGGGGCCCACAGAGCTCTTTGGTGTTGGAACCTTGGAAGCTCTGCACATTATTAAGCCTGTGGAATCATCTTCTCTTTATAATTTTTAGTTCCCCAAAATGTGTAATCACCCAGGAATCACTTTACTGGGTGATTACAGAAGCGAAGAGCAAACAGAGGAAAGCAAATAGGACATTTTTTGCTGATGTTCCCACAGCTAAGGATGCTTAATAGCAAGTCTAAATCTTGTTTTATACCTTTACCAGCCACTTCAATATCTGATATTGCTTTGGGTGTATAAAAGCTTGATTTTTAAAGATGAAATACCTATGGATAGGGAAGATTTTGAGTTTGGGGGTTTTAGTGTGGCTCAATTGGTCCAGTGTACCAAAAGGTTGTGGATTTGATTCCTGGTGAGGGCACATTCCTGGGTAGGGGGCATGCAGGAGGCAGCTCTTACATGTTTCACTCTCACATCGATGTTTCTCTCTTCTTCTCCCTCTCCCTTCCTTTCTCTCCAAAGAAAGGGTTTAAAGTTGGGAACATAGCTTTTCCCCTATTGGTGGGATGAATATGGGGCCTGTTTTATCTGCTTGTTATAGTGCCACCTTCTGTTGAAGTTCGTTTTGACAGCCTGAAGTGTATGTATATACATATATATTTCAGTTAAAAGTAAAGCTTCTGAGTAAAATATAACTAACTGCTAACCTTAATTAAAAATTTTAATTCAAAAACGAAAATTCAATCTCTTCTTGATGGTGGAAAATACTTGGGGAATTAAAACTGCATTATAAAATTAATAATTTGTTATTCCTTATTAAACACCTACATTTAAAAAAAGATATTATTTGCATATGTTTTAGATATGGCACAAAATAGCTAATATTTTTTTAATCAATATTAAGGTTTGTATAAAAACTGGCATTTCAGATTACTAATATTTCAGGCATGGTAAGTTTTACACGTTTTTTAGGGAACAAATCCAGAAATTGCAGTGGATCTAACCTCTCAAATCAGCCTGTGGTATTCATCAAAGGCAGAGTTGACAGCATGGAGTAGGCAAAATGGACTAACCTAAGTCTGCCAAAAACAACTCGTATCAAGTGGGGGTTTTTTTCCTTTTCATTTTCTCATTCTGATAAAATTCTTATTCTGAACACTGGCTACAAATGAGAGCACGGAGACTCATGTCAAACGTTTTTCTTTAAATAACTTGGGTTCCATGAAAATGAAAAAAACACGGCTCTTGGAAGTCGGACGGAATCTCCATCATGATTTGTATAAACTGATCGGAGGAGTCATTGGGTGAAACTCAAATCAGACCCTGAGCTCGCAGGTCACACGGGGTTGCCTCCAGGCTGATCAATAACTGGGCCTCGCTCTCCGGGCGCAGCGTGGAGCCGGCGGCAGGGGAGCTGCCTGCTCACAGCCTGACCCCCCGCTGCACCCGAGGGCCCTTCCTTCTCCTCCCCTCTCAAGGTGTCACTTTTTAAAATTTTGTTTTATTTTATTTTTTTAATTGATTATGGTATCACATAATTGACCTCCTCCCCCATCCCCACCCCACACTATAGACTAGGGGTGTCGAACTCAATCAGAGAAGGGGCCAAAATCTAAAATCCAGCCTAAATCGCGGGCCGAATGGTTTACTGAACAGTCATAAACTGACAATGTCATAAACTGACAGCGGAGTGCAGTGATGACAGCGCGGTGCGGGCCACATTGCAAGGCCTGGCCGGCCGGATTTGGCCCTCGGGCCTTGTGTTTGACACATGTGCTATAGACGGATGCATTTGCTTCTCAGCATAACCGTGATGGCTGGTCTCATTTTTAGGTGCTTCTAAGTGTCCTAGTATATTAAGGTGTCCCTCTGTCTCTCTCCCCAGGGACCCTCTGAAGCTCCAGCAGCTGCAGAACCAGATCCGCCTGGAGCAGGAGGCCAGCCGGGCGGCCGGCTCCCCGCGCAGCGCGCCGCCCTCGCCGCCGCCGCCCGCCCTCCCCGCGCCCGCGGCCCGCGCGCCGCCCGCCGCCCCGGAGCCCATGAGCGCGCTGGCCCCGCGCGCCGCGCCCGCCATGCAGTCCTCCGGCTCCTTCAACTACGCGCGCCCCAAGCAGTTCATCGCCGCCCAGAACCTGGGCCCCGCGTCCGGCCAGGGCACGCCGGCCTCCAGCCCCAGCTCCTCCAGCCTCCCGTCGCCCCTGTCCCCCACCCCGAAGCCCTTCGGCCGCGCGCCCGCGCCCCCCTTCGCGCAGCCCTTCGGCCCCGACGCCGCCGAGGGCCCCTGGAGCCCGTCCTCGCCTTCGCCGCCGCCGCCGCCGCCGCCCCCGGCCTCCTTCAGCCCCGGCGCGGCCTTCCCGGGCCCCGACGTGTTCCCGCTGCCGCCGCCGCCGCCGCCGCTGCCCAGCGCGGCCCACGGAGGCGCCTCCCCCGCCGCCCGCTTCGGCCCCGGCCACTCGCCCGCCGCCTTCCTGAGCTCCATGCTGCCCTCGCAGCCGCCGCCCGTCGCCGTCAACGCCCTGGGCCTGCCCAAGGGCGTCACCCCCGCGTGAGTGACAGCTCCCCTCTCCCCTCCCACTGGGGGGGTTGCCTGGCCCCTTCCCCATGCACCCCTTCACCTGCAGCCCCAAGGGGTATACCACGGTGACCTTTTCACATACTTACCTGCTTCCGATGTTTAAATTCTCATCGCAGCTTTCCTGAGCTGTTCTTAACCTTACTAAGAGCAACACTTTCTTCTGCATTAGATAACAGGAGGTATTCTCAGGAGCTACCCACATCTAACAGTGTTTTTTGTTTTGTTTTGTTTTTTAATATATTTTATTGATTTTTTTTACAGAAAGGAAGGGAGAGGGATAGAGAGTTAGAAACATCGATAAGAGAGAAACATCAATCAGCTGACTCCTGCACACCTCCTACTGGGGATGTGCCCGCAACCAAGGTACATGTCCCTGACCGGAATCGAACCTGGGACCTTTCAGTCCACAGGCTGACGCTCTATCCACTGAGCCAAACCGGTTTCGGCTAAGCAGTGCTTTTAAATTTGATGGCCGTGGCATCAGCTACCACTTCCTGAGCCTAGCGCAGTTCACTTAGGTTCCCTCACTTGAAACACTTCTAAGATGTATGAAGGGTTCTAGTAGTTAAACAGCTTGCCAGGGTCACACAGCCACCACGTGGAGATGTGAAGTGCCTGTCTGACTCCACATCCATGCTCATACCACCAAACTATGTACAGTCAACATCAGTTCTTCTCAAATGGCTCCTATCGCCAGCAGTTTGGTTCTTGACGAAGTTGTTCCCCGGAAAAAATGTCTCGGTTATTGACCAAAACTTTGGTTTTCCACCTGACAACCCTTTCATGTTAATATACCTCAGCATGACAAAAAGCATCTCTCAGGCAACAAATAAAGGAGAGAATGCTTTTGTTGCTGGCAAAATCCACAATTAGCACCATTTTAAAACACAAAGAGGCCATCAAGAATGCTAATGTTGCTAAGGATGTGAAAGTGCTCGAAAAACAACAACCCCAGGCAGTTGTTTGGGTAGAAAAACTGTTGCTGATGGGATAAAGGAGAGCAGTTAGGCAGTGACAGTATTTCGAAGGCAGTGACATATGAAAAATCCCTTTAATGCTCACAGGGGGTAGTTCCATAAATTTAAGAAGTGTTTATTTAAGTATTAAACAGTACATGAGACATGCACTGTATATAAGAAAGGTTAAAACAGGGAATCATTTAGGAGTCTGGGACAGATTAATTCCATTTACATTATTTCTAACGGAGAAAAAGGATTTGGTTATTGAACAATTCGCTTCTCAAACAGCCTTCCAGAGTGAACTGAGTTTGAGAAACGAGGTTCCTCTACATCTTACTATTTCAGATCAATCTTACAATAGAGGTGGAGAGGCTTGGTGATTAGGTATATACAGTGTTTTTGAACTATTGAACAGAACTAGTTTACAGTGAGGTAGTGATTGATTGGAAGGGGTGCGTGTAGTTGTGTTTATGCTGGTGATGCAGATAAGGGAGGCCATGTGCAATCTATGGAAGAAATGCTGGTGCCTGGTCTGACCCCGGCCAGCAGTGCTCTCAGAGGAGTGACGGGGATCCTCAGTTTCTCTATCTGCATATCATCTCCGACCTGTCTTCCCTTTATGTCACAATGATGACATGCAGCCCTCCGGGACTTTTAAATAGAAAATCTATGCAGATAAACACGATGACATCTACGAGGGTACAGTAAAGCCTTCGAAGGAACATCGCACGCGGGTGTTTGGCGTGTCTTGTTGAAGAGTGTGTAACAGCTAGCACCCGCTCCTTTTCCTGAAGAGTTCAGAAATAAGTACGTGCAGGCAGAGAGCAAGCCAGTTCCCATCCCTCAACGCCTCCTGTTGAATCGCTACACCAGAGGCTGCCAGAATCCCAATATTGTTCTGAGAGAAAAGAAGGAAACGCTACGAAAGGACATAAAGGAGGAGACCTTGGCGTGCAGGCTGTTCTCATCTGTGCGGAAGAGTGTTCCTTTCTGGGCTGTTCGAACGCGGCCTCAGAAAGAGCAGTGCTGGGTTTGATTTGGACGCGGGCGTGTCAAAGCGCTCTGCTTAGCAGTGTCTTGTTTTGTCAGGCACCTTCTAAATGCTGATTGCATGGATACAAAATCTGGCTTCTCCTCAAATCTTTATTGGAGAAAGTTCAGTCGAGTTAATACATAAGTAAGTGACATAAAGGAGAGGTCTGTGTAGTAATGATGTGATAATGGGCTTCGGCTGAAAGTTGAGTCGGTCGGATTGCCCCGAGAAAACCTTTCTCTCTCTCCCCTGCTTCTCTGAGCTAGGAAATGAAGTTTTATCTTGATGCAAAGACACTGTTAGCTTCAAAAAGTGGGTGTTTGTTGCATGACACTTTATCCTCTCTTGTAAGACGAAATGGTACCAAAATCTTGCTTCCTAGGAAGATAACTACTATATAAAGAATTTACTACTCCACGTGTAGGACTTTGATCAAAGAGCAGTCCATCAAAGGCAGTGGGTGGTCGTGCCTTTTATCTTCCTAAGTAGGAACAGTGGTTTTATTCTGATCTTGGACTTTGCAATTATCTGAAGAAGATAAAAACCTTAAGAGGTTTTTAAGATCTTACCTCAAGTAATAGAAGCACTTGCTTCTTATTAGCATGTATTGCAGTGACTCATTTTATGGAGTAAAAATATTTTATACTTGCCTCCACAAGACTCCAGTAGCTCCTGCCTTTTCTTTTAAGTGAATGGAAAAGCCAGGCTGGTTTTGTGGCTGAACAAAACTATCCCCAGAGATGGTTAGGTGCTAGGACACTGAAGGTGAGTGGCAATGCCATCAGCAGACATTTAGCTCTGTGCCAGCCCAACAAGCCATCGTTGTGTAGCTAGCCTCTATCTTCTAGAAATGTTCCTGTTGCTAAGTCACACACTTGAATTCTTTCTTTGGGTTTGACACATATAACTTGTAGGACATTTTTTTCTCTGGCATAAAGTGAGGAACATTTTTTTCCCCCTCGCTTGCATTCTGAGTGAAAAACAAAAAGGTAGCTTTTTATTCATTACCAGAGGCTCAGTGCACAGGTAAGGTCCCTAGGCTTGGCTGATGATTAGGGCCAATCTGTGGGGCGCCCGCAGGTGTCTGGGGTGGCCACTGGCACCCACTTTGGCTTGCCTGGCACCACCCGTTTACTAGCCCCGGGCCTGCGGGCTGGGGACAGCTCCTGCATTGAGTGTCTGCCCCCTAGAGGTCAGTGCTTGTCATAGTGACTGGTCATTCCGCCGTTTGGTCGATTTGCATATTGGGCTCTTATTATATAAGATAATAAGCCACATAACTTGCAAAAGACTTTCAGGGCTGCCACAACTAACTGGCGTCCTTGATCTTGGAGGAACTGCCAAACCCTTGAGAGATGAATCTTTTCAATTACTTGCATTCATATGTCATTGGTTACTCGTGGTCACTGTGACAGCAAATTCAGTGTCCCTTGTGAGTGTTATTTCTCTAATTCAGGAGTGGGGAACCCTTTTCCTGTCAAGGACCACACATTTGTACGTGTGGGCCATACCGAATTATCAGCTTAAAAATTAGCCTACTATATCTGGTCAAACATTTAATCAACTCACCCCTAATGCCTTGGCAGGGCCAGACCAAATGATTTCTCAGGCCTTACGTGGCCCTCGGGCCAGACATTGCCCACCCCTGCGTCTAACTGTACGGTTCTGGCGTATGTGTCAAGTTGTAGTAAACAGATGGATGACACATCTCAGTGAAGTAGGAAAACACTAGGGGTTTTTTTGGCCTGCCTTGTTTTACCAACATTTTTCTAAATTTCAGATACCTGTTTTCTGACTCTAGTGCATACCAGCCGTTGTAATCTGTCTGCATGTTTACCATTGTCCGACTTGTTAGAGAATAGGTTGGTTATTTACTAACTTTCTAAATGGCCTGTGGAGATAAGGTTCTATTTCTCCAATGTCTGGGTCGCAGAGGTCGAGGCCGGGCGCCCGGGCCACGGGTGCCTGCGATAAACCCCGTCAGGAAGACAAACGGGAGTGAGCAGCCTCGAAGCAGCAGCGTTCGGGTGCTGGTTGATTGCAGTTTAGGGGACCCTGGTGCCTTTCTTCAGGGGTTTAGGCTGCCGCATTCCTTCCCGAAGGTTCCCGGGGTCCCCAGCAGAGGAAATACTGCCCTCCTCAGAGCTGTGGTCACAGGCGACGTTAAGGTGACTAGATCTCAGATGGAGGCAGCGAGGAGAACATGCCTTAGAAAGAACCGTGTGCACTTTTATAGAAGGAATGTCTTCCACTCCCCTCACCGTTGCTGACAGGCTTACGGCTTCCATTGCTGGAACCCCGTTCTTCTACGCAACCCAGTCCATCGGCCCTGCGAGCCGGTTGAACCCCGAGGACTTGGGAGTGGCCCCAGGAGGCAGTGCCGCAGCCTGTCTGTGCTGGTCTCTGAGCAGCTGGGCCACCCTCGAGGGGAGCCGCACCAGTACTGACTGGCACTGTGATTTTTGCCCACCTTGGCATTCCTGGCATCTGTTCTCATAGAGGGGTGCCCCGTAGACAAAGTGCTGCACCATTGCAGTCTTCGTTGCCTCTCTTCTAGAAGTAGAGCTTTGGTTTGAAACAGCGCCCATGTTTGTCAAGAGTAACAGCAGGTCTCAGTAAGAGCTTCAAACTACGGCCTGCGGGCCACATGCAGCCCCCAGGGGAGTCTGATCCTGCCCGCCAGGTTTTTTGGGCAGTGAGCGCAGCCGAGGTGTTACAGTAGGGATTAGTAGTTCATATAGTCCGGCCCTCCAGCTCTCTGAGGGACCGTGATCTGGCCCCCACTTTAAAAAGTTTGAGGACCCCTGCTTTATACAGATGTATTGAGAGCTTTCATTCTGCAGGCACTCAGCCCTTTATAGACATGATCTCATTGTCCCTCCCCTCCTCACCCCCTATTTATAAGAAACAGGTACGTGGTGGGAACACTGTCCTTATTCAAGGTGACAGGCGCCGAAGAGGTACAGGGATTTCCCAGGATGCTAGAATAAGCTTAAGCAAGGAGGATAGTCATTAGATCTAATGACTTGCCCAGTTTCTTTCTAAAACATCTGATGTGTTATTTCTTAAGAAAAACTGCTACACACCCAACAAAGCGAAATCGCCTAAGCCTTAAGGGAAAGTTCATAAACAGATGCAGATGCACTTCGGTTTCCCAGTCAAGACAGTGGTTGGATGGTCACTGGTAGAAAAGACAAAAGCTGCACTGGACTCTGCGGACATGACCCAGGGTGCCTGTCCTGCAGGAGCCTGCTGGGCGGGGCCTTGTCAATCTCCTTTAGAGGCGGAGGCTGAGAGGGTTGGGGGCTGCCCCAGGGCCTTGTCTTTGAGTTCTTTGGGGTCCTATGTCATAGCCTCTATAGCGTAGAGGAATCTACACAAAGTTGCAACCAACTCTGGGCAAGTATGTCCCAGCAGATTTTGCAGGAGCGGTCTCGGGGTCTGCTGTGACTGGTGACAATTCTGTTAAAATGTCTGCTCAGAATGAGACCTGCTCCGTCCTGGATGGCTCTATATGGAGTTGTGTGGGGTTAATAAACAGGTGTAGCACACACAGGTGTGTGTTTATTCTTTAGAGAACCCAAAAGAGGGTGTGAAGAGAAGCTAATATGAGTATAAGTTGATCTCTTTTCCTTAAGCATGAGCTTCAAGTGTTCACTATACTCTAATCACTTTGGCTTTAGATATACAAAAACTCAGCTTGAGTATTCTGGGCTCTCTCTTATTTTTTTTATTTTTATTTTTTAATATATTTTATTGATTTTTTTTTTACAGAGAGGAAGGGAGAAGGATAAGAGAGCTAGAAACATCCATGAGAGAGAAACATCGACCAGCTGCCTCTTGCACACCCCCTACTGGGGATGTGCCCGGCAACCAATGTACATGCCCTTGACCGGAGTCGAACCTGGGACCTTTCAGTCCGCAGACCTGCGCTCTATCCACTGAGCCAAACCGGTTTCGGCTGGGCTCTCTTTTAAAAATATGGAATGCTTCACAAATTTGCATGTCATCCTTGAGCAGGGGCCATGCAAATCCCTGTATCATTCCAATTTAAGTATATGTGCTGCCTAAGCGAGCACCATTTTGGGCTCTTTTATATAGTACTGACATATTACTTTCTTAAACGCGAGGGATAATGAAATGCCAACACGTTAAGGATTTTGCTCACTCTGGACCCTTGTGGAATTTCATTACCATCGGATAACCACTGACTATGGGAGAACTCTAGTTAAAACTTCTCTCCAGCTGCTAGACAGGTTCACGACCTCTTGAATCAGTGTTGTGCCCTGGAGATTTGAGTTCCTGAAATACACTGACCGGGTTGACCTAGACTAGTAATATCAAGGGAGGATGCTCTTGAGATTATTCAGTAGCCAAGGTGCGGGGGGCGAGGGGGTGTCTTCTGGGATTTGGCGGTGGCTGAATCTGGAAGATATGACCTCCCAGATGCTTGCATGCATGCCCGAGAGGGTTCTGCCCCACCCCCGCCACATGGGTACACATGGGTATTATTTTTAAACGGTAAGTGGCTTGCTGTTGAAGCCAGAGTAAATAGCGCTGCTTTCTGCACGGTGGGGCGGAGTGTGTGAACGACTGGAGGCTGTGTGTGGGGGGCTTGGATGGACCGTTTAGTGGTTGAGGTTTGCTTCTGGGTAAGCGTTTTGTGAAGGGAGCTGCTTTGGGCAATGGTTTTATTTTTTTTTTTTTTTTTAATATATATTTTATTGATTTTTCACAGAGATGAAGAGAGAGGGATAGAGAGTTAGAAACATCGGAGAGAGAGAGACATCGATCAGCTGCCTCCTGCACACCCCCTACTGGGGATGTGCCATGCCCTTGCCCGGAATCGAACCCGGGACCTTTCAGCCCACAGGCCGACGCTCTATCCACTGAGCCAAACCGGTCTGGCTGGGCAATGGTTTTCTTGGAATAAGCACTCTTTATTTCCTGATGAGTGGCTGCTCTTCGTTTATCTAAAGCAGAGGCCATCTGGGGGAACAAACCACAGCCATTTCGCCTTGAACTCCAACACAGAGTTAGCTTTATAGGATAACAACTTATTTACCAAAACTTTGCCTCAAAGACTTGTAACTACTTCTCTTTCCTGGTGCCTCCCCCCTTCCAAATACTCCATTTTGGTTCTTAACCCAAACTTTATATACTAACCCCTAAACTCTGTACTCAGTTTCTAACACAGTTTCTAAGTATTTCCTGAATTACATCAGTCCAAATGAGATACTCTCTGGGCGGGAAAGGTTCCATATTAAAACCAGTGTGAGAAATACTGTAACCTGTGCCTGTACCTTTCCCCAAGGCTCACAACGCCGTCATCCCTGCTAGGCTCATTCTGGCAAGGACCTTGGGGCTGCCCAGCCCTCCCGTAGCTCCTCACACAGATGGCACCTTCCTGTCACCTGCGCCTCAGCTGTAGTGTCAGCTGCTCAGAACTGGGATTAACCACATGTCTAGTCATCTCCTCACACTCCTGTCCAGTGCTGACCACCTGCTGATATGTCCTTCCTTCCATCCTCCCTTCCCCTACTTCCTCCTCCTCCTTTCTCTTTCTCTTCCTCTCTCCCCCCACTTCTCTCCACTATAGAAGTTTTGTGAGTATAGTCACTTAAGTGTTGTTCAGCATTATATTTCCTAGAGCAGAGCTGAACACTGAAAAGGCCAACAGTAAAGGTTATTTTCACATTTTTGGAAACAGAAGCCCAGGGTTCATGGCATCTTTTTTTTTTTTTTTTTTTTTTTTTTTTTTTTTTTTTTACCTTCTTTCCCTCTTTCATTCGTTTCCCTCAGCCAATCTCATCTTTGGGGTTCATTTCCACGCTAGCTAGTTTCTGTAAGCTATACATCACCTCATGTAATTTCCCCAATAATGCTATGAGATTCGTGCATTTAAAAATCTCCCAATTGCTTCATTCATTTCAGTGTTAATTTCAATCAAGAAAATGCGTGTGCTTTAGATTTCTGTAAGTAAGGGAAAATAATGTCTTTAAAAATAGGGGAACAGGGATGAAGTAAATGCCCTTCGAATGCTGGTGACCTTCCTATGCTTAGGGAATTGGCTTGTTAAAGAAATACAGAACCACCGGGGTGTTTGTATTTGGATCAAAGAGTAGCTTTAATTGTATGTGAAGTTACAAAACACCGAGTGGCAGGAACTCGTGCCAAAGTGAATGTCCCCTGCGTGTACCATCCTCGGGCGGTGGTCCTTAGGCGCTGAGGTCCCCTGAGAGGCAAGCGCACTGAGAGACGCCTTTGAAGTGACAGGACTTGTTCCGTAGTAGACAGACAGGTGCTTACTTGTCCCAGAGAACTGCAGATGTCTTTTTAAACACAGTTCCCTGCCTCTCTAGTTCAGGGCTCTGTCCTGTCCTTTTGCCCCTTCCATGCTCATCTGTGCAGAGAACAGCTCTCGGCATGTCTGCCTGCAGACGCACGGGCAAGCCTCCGTCATCGAGGCTGCTCCCCGTCACACGGTTGTGCAACTGGTTGATGGTGTCAGGCGCAAATGAATAATGGGAACGTGTGTGTTCCCAATAAAGCTGGTGCTCAATGAGCTCCCTGTCTTTAGGACCAGCTTTCAGGTGCCCTCAGAACCTAGCTCTTCTAGTTCTCAGATGCAAGGTTGTAGTCAAGAGCAACAAAGAACTTTATTTCCAAAACCGTGTGATGTTTTTACTTGTTCTGAACTGGACTTGTTACGTGTGGTTCGATGTCCCTCGGCTCTGGCCCAAATGTTCCCATTATTGGGAACACAGGGAGAGGATCGAATTGGAGATGGAGGCACAGTGCATCCATGCCCTCACTCCACCCATGTGCTTTGGAGGCCTGCTCTTTGACAGGCACTGTGATTAGCAAAGGAGGCATGGTGGGAGAGCGCACCAGGACATGCGATGCTCGCGTGTGGTAAGGGTTATGATGGAAACAAGGGTTATGATGGTGCAGTAGTTAAGGGGGTCGACTTTGGGCCCTCCTTTCCGAGGAGACGTCAGGCTGGTGACATTGCCCCGAGGAAAGGGTGAGGGAGAGAAGGCTCTGGGCTTAGGAAAGTTGGCAGACTCTGTGCATTTTTGTTAAAGCATTTTTTTGCAAATCATAATTCCTGAGGCCCTTGCTATTAATATGCCCCAAATCCATTGCCCAGCTCCTTAAAAATCAAGACCCATTCCCAGGGAGCAATTTAAAGTTTGACTAACCACTTTGATATTAACTAACACAGGATATCACAATATTTTATTTCTTTGTTTTGTTTTGTTTTTAAACCAATGTCTAACATCATCCTATTTGAACTTCGGGGGCAAATGCCTAGAAAGGAAGGACCTGGAAAAGCTAGCAGAATTTTTCCATTATAGCTAACGGAAGACCCAACGACCAGGTTAAATGCACAAGGTTTATTGTTAAACATGACAAGTGGGGGCAGGCAGGTCCGCGGGAGGTTAACACAGTGTCCCCCAAACGATCGGGGACACAGGCTTTTCTTCCGAAGCTGTCATCATCGGCATGCCCTGGGCTCTCCCCTCGTGGTCACCAAGTGGATGCAGCAGGTTGGAGCACTTCTCTTTGGACACAGTGATAGAAGAGGAACATTTCCTCCTATGTGTTTTTTTACTGTTGTTGTTTGTTTTTTAGAGATGGGGAGTTTTTAGCTGGGGCACCGCACCCTCTCGCTCCCACCTCTATTCCCCGATCTCATGGGCTAGGCCTCTTCTACAGACCTCTGGCTCACTGCTGTCCTGAGGACTGAGACCAATCCAACTGACTGACATTAACCTCCCCTGGGTTTGGAGAGGGGTGGGGATCACCTTTCCCAAGCACACTGAAGGGCAAACACCCAACAAAATCAGAGGGAGCTCTGCAAGAAAGCAGGGGGGAGCGGACAGGAGGAGAGAATGGCTGTTGGGAAGACCAGGTGCAGGACCTCAGGAGGCGGTGGTACAGGTATGCCATTTCTCCTTAATCTTTACCCTCAGCCTTGTGAGGGAAAGGAGGAGAAATAGGAAGGAAATTGCTTAAGGCACCAATAGAAGTGGACTCCACACGCACAAGCACCCAGCACCAAGGCCCCGGCTCCCGTCATTCATCTCGGAGAGAAAGGCTCTGGTTGCCACCTACCCTGAGAGGAGGTTTAGGAGGCTTGGGATGCACCTTGCAGAGCGGGACCTGCAGGCCTTCCAGGTCCTCTGGTATAGAACATCCTCCCTAATCAAGGTAGGATAGACAGGAAGGTAACAAACTTAGTATCTGTTAGAGTGGGCTCAGTACTGTTATTGAATACATTCATTTCAGAGAATTGGAAGCTCTGAATTAATGAAAGTATGAAAGAAAAATATGTTCTCTTTCATATCATCTCAACAGTCAGATATGGTAAATATTTTTATTCCCGCTCATAAGAAACATTAAGAAACTGGCTCAAAATCACAAACTTAATACAAGACAAATCCAGGTTTTAAGCCTAGGTCTGATTACAAATCACATCCTATTTCCCTTTACATGGCTACCTCCTTAGAGCTAGAACACGCCTTTGCTATCCTTGGCATTTATCTAACCACTGAGACACACTCCCCTAAGGTGTCTGAACTTCCTCTGAAAACGGGTTCTAATTAGTGTTACCTGGACACGGAATCCAGCTTTCATGGTTCTTTCCAAAACTAGTTGGAATAGTTGTAGTGTTAAAGGAATGGGAAGAAACATGCTGACACATGTACCCTTTCTTTGCTGGACTTGAATGTTGAACTTGGATTGATATGGCTTGTGCTTCTGCCCTGCAGGGGATTTCCAAAGAAGGCCAGCAGAACTGCTCGAATAGCCTCTGATGAGGAGATCCAGGGCACCAAGGACGCTGTCATTCAAGACCTGGAACGAAAACTGCGCTTCAAGGAGGACCTCCTGAACAACGGCCAGCCGGTATGGAGGCACGGGGGTCTGGGCTTCGGACACGCGCTCCCCACATCAGAGAGCCCTTCCCTGAGACTTAGGTTCCTAAGATTTGTCCACAAACTTGATTTTATTGCCTTTGGATCTCTACATTCCTCTGAGTATGAAAACTTAAATCCGGGCAAAAGGAGACAGTGAAATGGCTTCCTTCTGTTATTCCACATGTGTCAAACACAAGGCCCGCGGGCCAAATCCAGCCCGCCAGGCCTTGCAATGTGGCCCACACCGCGCTGTCATCACTGCACTCCGCTGTCAGTTTATGACATTGTCAGTTTATGACTGTTCAGTAAACCATTCGGCCTGCGATTTAGGCTGGATTTTAGATTTTGGCCCCTTCTCTGATTGAGTTCGACACCCCTACAGTATAAACTATTATTGGAGTCAGGATCACAAGTTGGAGATAAAGGGAGAAGGGCTGATTGTAAGGTCTAGGGTAGAATAAATGCAGACTGTGATGTTAAAAGAAAAGGGAACAGACCCCTGGGAGGGGGCAGGGGTGGAGAGGGAGGGAAAAGGTGTGCTTTGGAGCAATCTGTATCTACCCCAAAGCAGCAAATTGGAATTCAAATACCAAAAGGAGAATTGGGATTCTATGACATGTACTGATGCTACACACAAAAAATACCTTTACTGAGGAAATCATGGTCCAGTTCTATTCCACTACAGTCTCTATTGATTCAGTAATCCGAAAGAGTAAGGCTGTTTCAGTCTTGTTCTGGTTTGTCAGAGCAAGACAGCTAGACTCAAGGAAAAAAAAAAATTATGTTTGAAGGCTGCAAAATTGTAAAGATTTCTCCATTGGACTTAAATGTTTCCTCATCAGTTGTTTGTTTTTTATGTTTTTTTACTGACCTTATCACATCAGCATATTTTAAGGGGCCAGGAAACGCTAGTCTAGCAAGATTTCCCCAATAAAGGAAAGGAGCCTTTGTGTGGCTTTATTACGGAATTAGCACCAGAAAATGTGCTTGGCTCTTAAGTACAAGAGGAAAAGGGCCTCTGTATAAAGTCTCCGTTTCAGACACAAAATTCCTAATTATGTTTCCTAGGAATTTTATCAGGCATTGAGAACAGACCCTGTTTGATTAGGAAGGTGGGGGACACAGGAGAGGTTTTGAATGCTGATTTTAATTATTAGGGCATCCTGATCTGAGTTCAGGAAGACTAAAATTCTCATGAGATCTTGTGTTAGTTATTCATCTCATTGAGAACAGACTTTTACAAAGGGAAATGCTTCTCCCTGGAATGGTTGCGTGTGTCCCTGCACATACTCGGGACATTTTCTCTGACTCAATGGAAGCCTCTGAAAGGTTAAAACAAGTGCTTATGGGAACTTTTTCAGGCCAGGTAAGGAATGGCACCTCTCCTGTTTCTGGTGTTTTTGTTTTTTTTTCCCTTTTTGGCTGCTTAAATATTCTTTATGGACTAAAATTCTCTGGTTAAAGTAAGACTTCTATAAGATATATAGTATTTTTATATTTCATATATATGTATATTTCCCAGTGAATGACATCACAATAAGGGCCATAGATTTCCATACTGGAGAGTTTAAAAGGACAAGGAAAGTAAGGCTTCCCCTTTTAGAAAATAAGACCCTTAAACAACTTTTCCCTAAGGTTACATATTATTGTTACTTCTTTTTGGCTTCCAAAGACAGGGCTGTGTATCCGCATGGCATAGCGCTTAGAAACAAAACTGTGGAGCAAAGTGGGCTTCTACTGATGCAGGTGCATTCAGTAAAGGACTGTGTCAAACTGCTTATGAGGAACAGAGTGGGAATTATTCCAGTCCTCTATCTGCCGTCGATGCAGTTCTCCATGAAGCTTTAGGGAGACTTTTAAAGGAGCAGAATTCATTGATTTTTATTTATTTTTTAGAAACATGAGAAAATAGCCCTAGCCAGTTTGGCTCAGTGGATAGAGTGTCGGCCTGGGGACTGAAGGGTCCCAGGTTTGATTCCAGTCTAGGGCATATGCCTTGGTTGTAGGCTTGATCCCCAGTAGGGGGCATGCAAGAGGCATCCAATCAATGATTCTCATCATTGACGTTTCTTTCTCCCTTTCCCTTCCTCTCTGAAATCAATAAAAATTTTAAAGAAACATGAGAAAATTTATATAGTAATATACTAAACTGAGACACCCCATACACCAAACACATAGCTCCGCCTCTTCTTGTCCTCTGCCCTTCTTGTTAAGTGAAATAATTTGAACTTCAGGGCTGCTTGTCATCTGGCACTTGATTTGTTTCAATTCCCGGCTTCAGTTGGGCATGGAACCAGCGCTTACTGGAAATCATAAACTTGTCCCACATATTTTTGGGATTTAGAAAGAGTTTCCAATAGAATTTGTATCCATATTCAGAAGTTTAGAAGTTTATGTAAAATAACTTCTGTACTATATTTTAGATCCTGCCTTACTAATTATTCTTTCAGTCAAATATTCAATAGTTGTTTGTAAAATGCCCCTGATGGGGAAATATCGTATTTTCCGGCGTATAAGACGACCCCCTAATTTTACAGTTAAAACATAGGTTTAGGCCTATATTCGCTGTATAAGACTACCCCCCACTTCCGAGGCAACACCAGTTCTTTTTTTAATAGACCGCCTCTCTGACTCTGGCCAATCTGAGCAGGCTTTTTACTAGAACACAATGTAGCTTCGGGTACAGAACATGTATAATTTTCATGCATAAAAAGTCTGCTTGGATTGGCCAGAGTTAGAGAGGTGGTCTATTAAAAAAAGGACTGGTGTTGCCTCGGAAGTGGAGGGTAGTCTTATACAGCGAATATAGGCCTAAACCTATGTTTTAACTGTAAAATTAGGGGATCATCTTATACGCCGGAAAATACGGTAGTCTCTTACATTTCATCCCAGACCTGCAATGCAAAGGCATTTTCAAATCACCACTCAAGAGCAGGAATCAGCCCAATATACAGAATAAAAATGTTGGCATTTCTTTTGTCCTAGCAAAAATGGTTTTGGCCAATCCAAAAGTGCTGGTGGCTAGGTGCAAAAACATGACCACTTTCATTTCTTATTGGGCAAGCAATTCTTCTCTGAGTAGCATCATGAACTGTGGGTGTTAGAAAGTATCTTTCATAGTCTGTTTGCTAACTCAGCCATGTGCAGTCACTCTTTGTAGATTATTCTGTTTGCCTCCATTCCCCTATGATACACAGCAACCTAGAAAAATGCTCTTAGAGGTGAGACCCCTATCACTGCCAGCTAGCCTCAATGTTTATCGTTAAGAGTAAGTTTGGGATACACATTTTCTGTGTGGTTTCTGCCCTGTTGCTTATTTTACTCTCCGTGAATTTGTGTTCAGTCAGTCGGTGGCTTGAAAGAGTATTCAGCCCATGTCCCAACACTGGATTAGGCCACTAGGACCAGAAGGGAGGGGGGATTGTGAAAGTCAGGACAACTAAAGCCAGGGGGGAAACATCCCTTTTATACACAGGTATCTGCCGGTGGAGATTTAGTTACAGAAAACTGGGGGTTTTCATTCTTTTTCATGAGGTGGTATACAACTGTGATTTTTCTAATGTTGTATTTTTTGTGATTTACTCTGTTTAGAAATTAACGTATGAGGAAAGAATGGCCCGTCGATTACTAGGTGCTGATAGTGCAACTGTCTTTAACGTTCAGGAGCCTGAAGAGGAAACAGCAAATCAGGTACCATGTTCCTTTGGACTTCTTAGAAAACTGACAGTGACTGCGTCTCCTCTCACCCTCGTCTTTATGAACACTATTCCTGGGATTGACTGTGGAAAGTACAGGGCAGGTCAAAGAAAAGCATTTTTTATTTGTATTGACTGAGCACATACTATATGGCAGACTTTGTGTTAAATGATGCACAGAATTATTTCAGTCAGTGAAATCTGTTCTTTTTACCTTCTTATTGATCAGTTTCTTTTCCTTTCAAGTATCTTTCTGTTTTTCCTGACCTGTGCTGTGCTTTCATGCAAAATAATTTTATGTGGAGAGTAACTTATTTTCTTAGTATTGTTTGAAACATCTAGTGACTATTTTCAATTACATTTTTAATATCAAGTCAAAGTAAAATATTTACGTGCAGAAAAACTATCTTTATCACTAATCAACAGAAAACCTAAAATGTTTCCCTGTTATCACCAAAAAAAGTCATTTGATATAAGTCATTGTTTTTCATCTCCACTGCTTCTGTTTCCAGATGTAGTCTCTATATTAAAGTTTTAAAAATCAAGTAAACTCTTGTGTCTGTATAGAAATGGATCTGAAAGGTTTTCCTGTGTTAACTATAGCTACAGCGAAAATCTTCCTTAAAAAAAAACTAAAACTCTTGCTAGGTTATTATTTCTATTATTAGTCTTCACTTCTTCTTTTCTGCCATTACAGGAAATTGGGTCTCCTCATGCTTCTGTAGGGAGTCCTCTGGATGGTCAAAAGGTTAAGCTTTTCACCTTTCTTCTCTTTCCAATCTTTCACTCTGTCATGTAGTTTGTGTGCTTCCTTGTTTGCTGCCGTGTCTAAATCATAAATACTATGAGTGTCTATTTTCATTAATGCCAGATGAACAAAATTAGTGCAATTTTTTTTCTTGTCATTTATTACAGACTTGAATTTGACTGTCATTAGCCGATACTCTGAATTTTAAATTGTGAAAAGTTTCTCATTGTTAAGCCTTTCTAGGAAAAAGTGCTAATTTTTAAATAGTAATTAAACAAAACAACTTGAGTATATTTTAAAATAATTTTTATTGATTTCAGAGAGGAAAGGAAAAGGAGAAAGAGATAAAAACATCAATGATGAGACAGAATCATTGATCGGCTGCCTCCTATATGCTCCCTACTGGAGCATATAGTAAAACTATAAAAAAAAAGTAAAACTCATGGACAGAGAAAGATAAATACTATTTAAAAAAAAAAGCCTGCTATGCTAAGTGTATGGTTGACCATTCAACCAATTAAAGTGTAATATGCTAATGATATGTTAAGACTGCTCAACTGCTCCCTACTATATGCTCCCTACTATATGCTCCCTACTGGGGATCAAGCCGCAACCCAGGCATGTGCCCTCACCGGAAATCGAATCAAGATCGATCTCCTGGTTCATAGGTTGACGTTCAGCCACTGAGCCAAGCCGGCTGGGCAGTTTGTGTATTTTTTGCAGTTTTATTCACACTGTTGTATTTCTTCTCTCAGGCCAATGAACTGTTTTTTAAAGGTCGAGTAACTTCTCTCAGAGAAAACCTAGTTAAAACAATCTTCTATTTACTATTGGGGAGAAAATATAATGGGCTGCCTTGTCGTCGTCTTTGTACTTTGTAAGCCAGCAAGTGCAGCCCCCACCTTAGTCACCGCAGGAGGAGGATGGGGCCTTTGCTTTTGCAGCCAACACTTAATTAGACTGTCAATCCTATGTTTCTTTTAGAGAGTGTGGAAAACAGTTCTAATAGCTGCAGAGCCCAGGGTGTTCAGAGGCTCTGTGGCTGCAGATTGTTTTAAGTGAGAAAGAAAACCATGGTGCCACTTTCCCGTGGTTGGTCTGACGCAGTGCTGTGCAGGGCTGCAGCTGCTGGCCACGCGGGCTGGTGTTGCCCTGCTGGAGAAGTGCGCCTCCCGCATCGGCGTTCCCCACAGAGGGAAATCATGCTTCATTTTTTATGAACAATTTAGCCACTGCCTTTCTCCCTGTCCGTCCCTCTATCCCCAAAGAAAAGAGAAATTCATCTTCATAGTTTTGTACTTTGTTTTTTTGGATGAAGATAATTTGAAATCATATACACTTATTTCCAGATGTTTTCTGTTTCATATTCAACTCAAGTGGGCTCAGACCCGATTGTAGGCTCTGTGGTAAAAATACCAATGTCTTCTAAGCCTTCATGGGAGAGGGGATGAGGCTCGGGACACACTGCACCACGAGGGATTGAGGTTGGTAACAAAATCTTGCTCTGTTTGACCCAGGAATACAAAGTCTCCAGCTGTGAGCAGAGACTCATCAGTGAAATCGAGTACAGGCTGGAAAGGTCTCCTGTGGATGACTCGGGCGATGAAGTCCACTATGGGGATGTGCCGGTGGAAAACGGGGTGGCACCATGCTTCGAGATGAAGCTGAAACATTACAAGATCTACGAGGGAATGCCCGTAACTTTCACATGCAGGGTGACTGGGAATCCAAAGCCAAAGGTGAGCTGAAAACATGGCTTTATAGGGGTTATATTTTCTGAGGTCGAGTTTGGCTTCCAAATTACAGCATGTATGGTAGGAGAGAGAGATCCAGACCACCTTTCTCAATACCCATGATGTAAAATGCCTGAAGTACTGTAAGTTCAGAGCCAACTTCAGGAAGCATTGGCCATCAATAAGAGTGGAACAGGGGTACAGTTTGTGTTAGAAAAATAGAATTGAATAACTGACAGAGAGCTTTTCATACACCTACATCATTTACTCATGTGATGTCATCATTGCTACTCCCGAACTGCAAATGACTAAACTGAGCTCAGGGAGGCTGGTTAACTTCCCCAAGGCAGAGAGCTGGTGGCCAGGCTTGAACATGAGCCCCGTGCACAGTACCATACAGCAAAGTGTGCTTACCGCTAATTCTAAAACCAAAAGTCCTATCTTTACAAAGGGGGAGGGAATACTGTTGAGAAAGGGTAATCAAAGGGACATCCGGTACTCAGGAAGCCTGGGCTGACCTAACCGGGACCGCTCCACACAGAAATGTGGAAATGCAGATAGAGAATTGCACTCTCTTTAAAAGGAAGATGAGATTAACTGCTTAGTAGCCCAGCAAAGCAGCAACAGAATAACACTTTTCCCTAGAACTTGAGAGAATTAAAAACACACACACACACCCATGAGAAACTGAAACTTCAAATTTACCCTATCACATGATCTGGAGCAAAAAGCTGAGAAATTAGTAAGAAACTGAGTCCAGGATAATTAAAATCTTTAGGTTTCTGGTGAAGCAAGCAAAAGTTATCTTGTTCCATAGGACAGTTTGGGGCATAGCACACTTCTATGTGGGAGGGAGAAAAAATGAGTTCCTAGTAAAAACTTACAAACCCATATGAGGAAATAAACAGGAAAACAAATGAATCAATCACATTATATGGAATAATCTTCAAATTATAAAATAACTGTTCAAAATGATTGAAGCAATTTTTAAAGGAATAGAAAGCTGAAGAAAGAACAGTATAATACTAAAGACAAAGGCAAATGTGTAAAGTAAGCACACAGAAATGAAAAATACACTCAGTGAAATTAAAAGCTCACCAGGGGTGTGAAAGAGCTGAAATGAGAATCAGTTGAATGGAAGAGGGGAAAGTGATATGAAAATACCTGAAACTTCTGTGTGTTAATGCTCCAAATTGTTATTTAATTTTCTAAATGAGGTAAGTTTTACCATCATATTCTTTTCCTAAAACCAAGTTCCAAGCCCATAGTCAGAGAAACATGGGGGGGGGGGGGCTTAAATTTTCAAACCCATATCCACCCCTAATAAAAAGAGACTTCTAAATAAACTGTTACTAGAGAAAACTGGTAATTGCTGTGTATTCACAAACATGATGCCAAATACATGTATTAAAAATAAACTGGCAGTTTATGAATGAAATTGAGTAAGAAATTATATCTTGAACTTCCATAATATTCATAAAAGATCCTATGTTAAACATTACTCAGTGCTTAAGGTCACTGATGTAGTTCTAAGATTACTGATTCCTATCCTTAAAGGATATTATGTTCAACTTGAAGATGGGCTATTGTAAGTAACAGAACTGTGTTTTTTCTAGTACAAATTTAAATATTTCTCTACTTTAAGAGGCTTGAATTTTTTTTTTTTAGAACTTTCAATTAGATTTTCTTCTTCATCCTTCCTTCTTTTTTTTTTTCCTCCCTCCTTTACTCATTGACATTCTTTTTCTTCCTTCCCTGGTTTATTGAAGAATTGCTCTTTTTTTTCTGCATGATATATACATAAATTATATTAAGATGATTAAAGTATGGAACATTCATTATGTTTTAAGATTATATTATGCCCTTGACATGCTTGTTCTGAGACATGAGAAGACTAAACTAGACTTTACTAGTCTTGGTAAAATTTTGGAGTTATTTGTTAAATTCCATTTGAAAGTTGTATTCCAAGTATAATGGAAATGAAAGATACGATTAAGGAAATGACTCTGAAGAAGCTTCTCTGTTCCATCAGCAATCATGGAAGTATAATGCTTTGCATAGTTTAATTTTTTAGAACTAAAAGTTATTAGTCTAGTTCAATGGTCGGCAAACTGCGACTCTGTTGACTAATGAGTTTGCCAACCACTGCGTAAGGCATTATCCTTACCCAGAAGTTTTGACTTCAGGTTAAAGACATTAGTACATTATTAAAATGTTTTAAGTGTTTTTCCCTAAGGCAGTGGTCCGCAAACTCATTAGTCAACAGAGTGGCAAGCCTCGTGAGCCGCAGTTTGCCGACCACTGGTCTAGTTGATTTTTAGGTTCTAGAGACTAAAAATACAGTTCTGTAAATTTGGAGCTATTGAAAAATAAGAGGTAGGAAAAGTTATAGCAATCAGACCCTGATTATTCCGCACTTACATGTTTCAGGCCTTTTCCTATGTTTTGAAATGGACATTTCAAAAAGATTTTTCAAAGGCTCTGACAGGGAGTTGAATTTGAATGCCAAGGTGGCATTAAAAACTGAAGGCTCTACATGAGTTTTCATCTGAATGTTTTTGGTTGCAAGGAACAAAACTGGCAACAAAGAACTTATTGTAGCTTAAAATCAGAGTGATTTATTTCCTTCCCTACCAGTCAGTCTGGAGGAGGGTAGGCATTAGTGTAGCATTTCAGTCATATTAGGGCTGTCTTTCAACTGTGTAGTTCAGAAATAATAAAAAATCATGAGCTATCCATTGACCAGTGAAGGAAGGAAGGAGGCTCTACAGAAGATATATGGCCATTTAAATGTTTTTTATTTCACCGAGATTCATTCTACTTTATTTCTTACATTTAATTTTCTACCAACCCGTTAAATTATTATTTGAAAATTATTACATTTAAATACTATTGTGTTTTCTTTTAACATAGCGGGAAGAGCTGTCAAACTTTGAACCTTTGATCTGGAATTAAAATAGTAGTGTTCCACCTGCCACCAGCCCTGAACTCTTGCCTCCCTCCTCACCACCATTTTAGTGTCTAACATGGTTCAGTGGAATGATTAGAGTTTGGGGTCTGTTTGTGTTCTCTATAAAATAACCTTTTCACCTTTACTGTACAAGTACTACCTTCTAATTGAGTACATTTGCAATTAGAAGGGAGCAAAAAGAAAAATAATATATGGCTGTAAAGACCTACTTACATATGGATTTTTTAAAGTAAAAGGAAGACATATGATTTCTTAAAACTAAAATATCATGGATTTGCTTGTTATCATCTACTCTTTTCATTTAAAATTTATTTGCCTATGTTCCGATTAGCATTTGAAAGTGAAAACTCAGATCGGCTCTGCAGACTACACAATTATTTATCAGTCCCCCAAAGGCAGTACTACACACCCCCTTAATTTTTAATCTTGTTTCTTTTCACAGATCTACTGGTTTAAAGATGGAAAGCAGATCTCTCCCAAGAATGATCACTACATCATTCAAAGAGATCTTGATGGGACATGCTCTCTCCACACCACAGCCTCCACCCTAGATGATGATGGGAACTACACCATTATGGCTGCAAACCCTCAGGTAAGGAAGGGTATATAGAGGTCTTGCTTCAGTTCTGTGTGCAGCTGACCTCTGAATAACGCAGGTTTGGACTGCACAGATCCACTTATGTGTGTGTTTGGTGTTGGTTGTCAATAATAGCAATAAATGTATTTTCTCTTTCTTATGATTTCTTAATAACATGTTCTTTTCTCTGGCTTACTATATTTAAGAATACAGTATATAATACAGATAGCACAAAACATGTGTTAATTGACTGTTTATATTATCAATAAGGCTTCTTTCTAATCAACAGTTATACGGAGATTTTCAAATGCGGGAGGGGGTCAGCATCCCTAACCATCATGTATTCAAGGGTCATCTGTCTAATGCTTATAGACATTTATTTGAACAGAGGAACTGTTTGATTAAAAGATGGAATATTCTTTGATTTGAAACTATCTTCCCAATTTTTACACTATCTCTGTTTGGAGGGGTAGAAAAAAATATTTTTTTTTTTAAATGAGTATTTATTTATTCCAAAAAGGGTTTTTTCTATATGAGTAATTCTGGCACAGATGTGCCTTCTTTCCACAAATACTACCAAGGGCCTAATATGTACACCAATGATATAGGTGATGGGCAAGACAAAGTCCTGAGCCAGTAAACAAAATAAATAAAAAAATAGAAATCATATATCAGTTCAGATAGGATTTAGTCTATGAAGCTAAAAAAAAAAAAAAAAAAGGATGAGTTGTATTATGCTATAGTAAAAAATAAAGTACAGTATTTAAAAGATATATACCCACACTTAAATCAAATGGAATTTAAAATATGTGTAAGTGTAAATCATAATGCTGATAGTGCCCATATACAGGAGTCCCCTCTAATATGCAGGTTCGGTTACTGGTGGTCAATGCAGTCCAAAAATATTAAATGGAAAATTCCAGAAATAATTCATAAACTTTAAATTTCACGCCCTTCTAAACAGTATGATGAAATCTTATGCTGTCCCGCCTGGGACATGAATCACCCCTTTGTCTAGCACAATGAGATTTTTTGAGAAGAAATCACATTCACGTAACTTTTATTATATAGTATATTATAAAATTATTCTATTATTGTTGCTAATTGCTTACTGTGCCGACTTTGTAAATTAAATGTAATCATAGGTGTGTGTGTAGAGGAAAAGCAGAGTATACAGCGTTGTAGTAACCGTGGTTTCTGGTATCCACTGAGGGTCTGGGAAGGGCTCTTCTCAGGTAAGCGAGGACTACTAGAGCATTTAGTACTTTTTGTTTCCATCCAATTGTTTTCTCTTGTTTGTGCCCTTTGATTTAGGATCAAAGAATTTAATAGGTGGCTACCTGGGTATCATGTTATCATTCCAAAACTGCAAATTCTTTTTTATTGAAATATCTTATATATTTTAGGCACCATGCTGGGGACACAAAAATGATTAAGAAGTTACTTTGTACATTAAGAACTAACTGTGTGACATGATATTTTTACAAAGTCAGCAGAAGTCATGTAAATATGCCTTTAAAAAAAAACAAAAACCAAAAACTAAAATTACTTTTTCAGGTGTTCTGAAATCATTTAACATTCCTATCATACCATATTTCTTTTTAAGGAAATATTAAGTGTCAGAAAATGATAGATAATTTTAGCAAATTTTACAGATGTTTAAGTTCATTCAGTGTCCTCCTATCCTAATATCATGTTGTTGTATAAAGATATATCTCTAGAGTAATACTACTAAGATTAGAATGAACCTCAAATCACTTACCAATTAGGTTTGACAGAGCACAGCAAACTCTTCCGTCAGTGGACGGTTTTCACATTAGTTCACTTTCTCACGGTTCTAATGTTTCAATCAATGAATACATGGCCATCACCTTGAAAACTAGTCAAAATCACAACCTTTACTGAAAAGCTACATGTTAATGTTTATTTGTGCTTACTTGTCGTGTATTTGAGGGGGGTAAAGTGGAAACTATGTTTCCTTGATTATTAACAAATTTCAATTTTTAGTTCTCTGCCTACTTAAAAGTAGAGAAGTCAACAAAAATCTAAAATATTACTTTCTGTTGGGTTCTTTATTCCTCTTTCCCCTAGGAAGGCTGGGATATATTATGGAGATAGAATTAACCATGTCTCTTAAACATATCAGTACTGGGATCCTGCTAAGGATTTCCAAGCATATTTCCCTGGCAAACAGTTTCCCTGGAGTAAGCAGTTTAAAAGTTTGATTATGAGTCTACTTCTAGTCTTTTTCAAATTATACTAATGAATTTTCATATGTAAAGAAGTCATATGTAAAGAATTTTCATATGTAAAGGTCTCCCTGTATAGGGCCCATGAAAGTATGAAGAGTTGAAGACAGAACCCTGCTTCAAGGGTCTCTGAGCATTTAAACTATGATGGGTCACGAGATAAAAGAGGGCTGCTAAAGACTAATTCCCCTTGGAAACAAAAGGAGAAATGGACAGAAACCAAAAGAAGGTTCTGAAAAGGCTAGGGCAGTGGTCGGCAAACTCATTAGTCCTCAGAGCCAAATATCAACAGTACAACAATAGAAATTTCTTTTGAGAGCCTAATTTTTTAAACTTAAAACTTCTTCAAAATAGACTCACCCAGACCATGGTATTTTGTGGAAGAGCCACACTCAAGGAGCCAAAATGCTGCTGCATGTGGCTCACTAGCTGCAGTTTGCCAACCATGGGCCTAGAGGCTATATAGTTCACTGGTTAAAAGCATGAACTTTAGCAGCAACCAGACCTGAGTTGGAGTTCTAGCGCTACCATTCCTGACTTGTGTGACCTTCAGCAAGTCACTTAGCCTCTCTGTTCCTCTTCTCTGAAATTATAAAATACTAGAGGCTCAGGGTACAGATTTCGTGCACTGGTGGGGTCCCTCAGCCTAGTCTGCGTCCTCTTGCAATCCGGGACCCCTTGGGGGATGCTGGGCTGCCGGTTTTGGCCCCATCCCTGTAGGGATCGGTTTCAGCCAGAAGCAGCAGTCCAATGTCCCCCAAGGGATGCAGTAGTGTGTGAAGCAGCAGGGGGCGAGGGAGCTGGGAGAGGTTCACACCACTGCAGCTGTGCTGGCCAGCTGTGAGCCCGGCCGCTGGCGCCCTCAGTCAGCTGAGCGGTGCTCCCACTGTGGGAGTGCACTGACCACCAGGGGGCAGCTCCTGCATTGAGTGTCTTCCCTCTGGTGGTCAGTGCACATCACAGTGACCAGTTGTTTGGTCATTTAGGTTTTTATATGTATGGATTGGTTTCAATAATACATGTAAAGCACTCAGTTTACCTGGTACATATTTTGCTTTCAATAAATGCTAATTATTGTCATTTTAATTCAAAGACACCAACAACCCTGTCTTAGAGAATCAGCTCAAAGAGGTGGCAGAAGCCTGAGGAACCAGGATATAAAGGGTCAGTCTGTCTGTTTCTAGGTGTCCTGCTCCCACAGTATCATTAGAGAGTAAACACGTCCGTTCGGGATAGGATTTCTACCCAAAATGTTGCTGATGTGTGGTCTTCTGACCTCCTGGCTCTTCCTTTTTACCACCCCCATGGGAAAGGAGTGAGGCAGCAGACATGGCTCTGCCACAGCTATGGGCTTTGGTGGAGGGTGAGGGAGCCCTGAGCTAGCGCACAGCCACGTCCACGGCACAGCTGACGGGGGCCACACAGGAAGGCAGCAGCTGCTCTCTGCTCCCAGCACGCTCAGGGCCAAGAGAAGGCCCAAAGAGAGCCTCGCTGCCCTCATTCTGGCTGCAGGGAGCTCTGCCGCTCTGCTGGGTACAGGAGGAGCCCCGTTTAACCCTCACTGGTGTTTTGGCTGGACTCCCCTTTAATGAGAACATAAAGGAAGAAGTGGACCCATTTACAGCAGGTAGCCACAGGACGCCTGTGATTAAGCAAATGGTAATATGACTGACTGCTCTCAGGGAGAAGAGTCAAAAAACCCCAGTGTCAGCCACCAAAGCAGTTCCTTATATAATAGTTAGTGGATTGGACCTTTGGAGGCTAAAGATCTCTTTTCCTATCTAAATGACCAAAGGCAGGCATAGGAGGGCAAACTCAGGAAGGGAATCTGAGGAGATCCTAAAAGCGGGTATTTATGCCTAAAGGTGAAATCGTTGTGAGAATATTTATAGCACGTGGTAGTAGTCAGTTGCTATTCCAATAAGTTTCTGAGTATGTTGCCAACTCCTCTATCTTGGGGATTTCAGTAGCAGGTAGGTCCAAATATGACAGGTGTAGGTTTTGGGAGTTGTCACCTCGAAATTAACTTCACTACCCATTAGAAAAACCAAGCATAGTAAGTATTTTTTGTTAATCCTCACCGAGGATATTTTCCCATTGATTTTTAGGGAGAGTGGAAGAAAGAGGGAAAGACACAGAGAAACACAACCATTGGTTGCCTCCTGCACAAGCCCTGACCAGGGCCCAGGCCAGGGAGGAGCCAGCAACCAAGATGTGTGCACTTAACCGGAATCGAACCCGGAACTCTTTGGTCTGCAGGCCGGCGCTCTATCCAGAGCCAAACTGGCTAGGGCCAAAGCATAACTATTTAAACTATCACAAGTGGCAGACCATTTTTCTACCTAACCCTTGGCATAGTTATTTGTTGCTTTAGAAATACTGTAATAGAAATGTTTAGCAGTGTCATAATCGCAACTTTATAACATCTGTTATTGTATACTAAAGTATTTTGCCATTCTTATAATTTGTGAATTAAACCATGATTTAAAAGAAGCATGACACAGTAGGCATCGAAAAAAAATCAAAAGAAAAAACTAAATTTTTCGAGGTACATATTAATCCCAAAAGCATGGCATGTAGTCAACAGAAAACTGAAGTCCACTCCCTGTTTTCTTGATGCCCTGTGGTTATATGAAATTGTTTACCATTTTAAAAGTATTTGGGTTTGAAAGGGAGACAACTACACCTATTTTTCCTGGTACACTGTAGCCCACATGGTGTGAAATGACCAAGGGAGAGAGGGAAAGGCTGGAGTGGAAAAACTGGTTCGTAATGGAACACAGACGGCAGAGCTTTCCTGAGCAGTGGGAAATAATTACAGAAAGTGGCCAAGAGAGAAAGGGTGAGAACCAAAGAAAGAGGCAAACGCTAAAGTACAGCAGAATGTTTTATAGAATATTTTTCCACCTGGATTAATCTCTGGGGAATAAGAAATGCATTAGGTATTGCTGACTACATCCAATTCTGAGCCCTAACCATACACTAGACTGCGTATCATACGCGGTGTGTGCCTCTCAGGCAGTTCCTAGAGGCCAAAACAGCCCCACAGCTCAGTGAAGTGAGTGAGTGTGCAGTGCTGCGCCAAGCATAATGCCAAAATGAGGATCACAAATACAATTTACTTTAGACAGTAATCCTCTATTTAAGACACAGCTAAATCTAAACACGCATGTTTGACTTTGTTTTGATGTGTTGCTAGGTTACTCTATATCGCACTTGGATTGTAATGGCTGTTTTGCAGTTTGATGTTTCCTCAAATTGCATTATGTATACAAGTGGCAGGCTTTTATGAAGATCTGTGTGCACAAGTTACATTTCACAAACAAGGAAATATAAATGTTATTTGCATATTATATAAATAATTGGCCTTGCATGCATGAGGCATCAAATAATTTTTACAAGCTAGATGTTTAATACAGAATCCCTTTAAGAATTCAAACTTATTACTTGTACTGTGAATTTGTTTGGAATAGAAAATGAACACGCAGCTGAGTTAAATTTAGAAAGACAGTTTGTTGATTGTGTTTTGTTTTAGCATTAAAGGGTGCTTGAATCATTTCCATCTTCACTATAAATATTCACTTCCATTATTACTTCATGTGTTAATAAAGCAGAAAGAAATGAGAAAGTTAACAGCAAATGGAGTGGCATTACTGTGCAGTAGAGCCTTCTAATTGTGATGATTACTAGGGTTAATTGGCACATTGGTATGATTGAAATTACCTAATGCTAATGTTGTATGATCTTCATAAATAAAACTTTCAGACTTAAAAACCTGCACTTTCTATTGTGCACACTAGAGGCATCTTTTCAAAAGTGCTTCACTGAATTCTGGATTTTTTTTTCCTTTCAAATGTCAAAATATGTTCATTAAATGTTCCTGGTCATTTATTGATTTAACAATATACAGGGTGGTGGCAAAGAAAGGTTTACAGTTGTTCATGGGGAAAATAATACAATAAACTTTTATGTACTCACAACTGTAAACCTACATTTGGCCCACACTGTAGTTAACCAATACTGTATTATCAAACTAAGCCTGCCCCCCAAAGACCAAACCTTTCTCCCTAATGTTCAGAAGTGAAGAATGATGTACAAGTAAAAAGGTAACATTCCTTTTTCTTAAATTTGGAAAATTAAGGAAATATGTACATGGTTCTAAGAGGTAGCAGTGAAAACGTTGTAGAACTGTAATGTTTAGAGTAGGAAGCCACCCTGTTTACCCTTTTTTTTTTCTTTTTCTTTTGGGAGGGCAGGAGAGAGAGCTTACCCTGCCTAAGCCTTGTCAAGTGCTTAGAGTGAAGTAGGATCTTTCTTTCATCTCTTACCTCAAATGCAGCCCTCACATAAACCAGCACCTGAATCTTCCCGTGTGTGTGGCACTTTTCAAGCACCAGCAAAAGTTAAAAAAGTTGATCCCCTCCACATATTCTGTCCCCTCTGCTAAGAGTATTTTGTTGTTGTTTTTTCCTTTGGAGTAAATTACATCCTAATGTGTGCGTGTGTGTGTATGAGAGAGAGAGAGAGAGAGAGATAGAACTCCATTACATGGAGAAAACATTGTACTTAACAAAACAATTCTAAGGGATGCCTCATATCCATCTGGTTGTTGTTATTATATCTATATTCAACATTAGAGTATTGAGTACATGTAAAACACAGTACCAAGTAATCTTCGTAAGAACCCATGAGGGATTAGCTAAATGGTTCTATTTTACAGATAAGGTAATTATCCAGTTAAGTTACCTGCCTCGAGTCACTCAACAATAAAGCACAAAACTGGTTTACAAACCCAGATGGACTCAGAGCTAGGGAGTGTCCTACAAAGATGCCGGGCTCATCCCAGCACTAAGGAGCAGGCCAGGCACTGGTTAACAGGGGTATTTGAAAGAATCCATAAGTAGGAGAATCCATAAGAGCATACCTTAAAGTATATCCACTTGGAAAATTAGATTGGAGTCAGCCAAGCTGCTGGGGCCCCTAAAATCACCTTGTCCATGCACATATAATATCTCAGGTGCTTAGTGACACAATACCGCAATGGTGAATTTAATGATCATTTATGACATCAGGTACAGTAGTTCCCTTTATCCACAGTTTCATTTTTTGTGGACCAAAAATATTAAATGAGAAATTCCAGAAATAAACAATTCATAAGCTGAGTCGTGTGATGTCCCACTCTGCCCTACCAGGACATGAATCATCCTTTGTCCAGCATATTCACATTGTACATACAAAATATTCTGAGACTATGAAACTACATTCATATAACTTTTATTATAGTATATTGTTATAATTGTTAAACTCTTACTATTCCTAATTTATAAGTTAAACTCTTTCATAGGTATATGTATAGGGGGAAAAACACAGTATATATAGAGTTTGGTACTATCTATTGGGGATCTTTTTATGTATTCCTGGTGGAAAGGGGTAGATTACTGTACCATTTGATGTTTACAGTATCACCTTTGGTTATATCATTAATCTTTACAAGATCCTTATGAGCTAGACCCCAGAAGAAGAAATAAAGGCTTAAATAAAATCAGGGATTTGCTCAAAGTTTTAAGAAAGCCAAGACTCAAATCTAGGCTAGAGGATTTTTTTTTTTTTCCTAACTTACATAAATGATTAGTTAATATTAACTTCCCTTGTGGATACTCTGTGTTTTAAAACACAAGGGAGAAAATCTATCCAGATTATACAAATTTATTTTAATCTATCCAAATTAAAATTATTTGTAAGCAGCAAACAAGGAAGCCATATCCCATATGTCAGTACAGTTTAAGGTATTTGTGTAGAACAAACCATATACTATCTTGTCCTCAGGCTCCAAAAACAATCACGGCTTTTACATGTTATCTGTTAAAGTACCTAGCACGATGCGTCAGACGGGTAATTTATAATGGGTATCTTCTAAGCAAGTCACATTAAGATTTCTACGGCAGGTATAGATTTGGAAGGGTTAGATGAAATTAATTTTCAGATTTCAAGCTAGCTTAGGGAATCAAGTGCTTGCCAAGAACTCAGCACAGAAGAATTTATATGATGCGGCCTGAACTTCAGGTACAATTAACCTAAGTTAGAAATAATTCCTTTTCATAATATTATACTTCACGTGTCCCTGGAAATTTTCAGGAAAAGTCATGTTTTAACTGTGACCTTGACAGCAAATATTGTGAGTGCTAGAGGAATTTACATGTCCAATGGTATAAAGACTACCTGAGAGTGCTTCATATGGCCACCTCATTCTATTGGGTGATTCCTGATTCTTCTCCTGTCTGTATTACATTCCTCTTGTCCACATTACACCTCTCTGCCTTTTCTGAGTGGTAATGGCCCTCAAGAAGTCTTGGCTCTGGATAGATCTGGGTCCCTGCCTCCCCCTGCACCCTGTTATGGGTTCTTGCCTGTGTTCCCTCATCCCAGCCCACTCTCAGGGAGAACTTGGAAAGCAGTTCTTCAGACCATATCGAGCACCTCTTGCTTCTGCAACCTGTCTGTATTGGCAACTTGGAATGAAAATAGGAGTCAGTAGTAAATTTTGACTATAAAGGTACATGGGGGCTACTCTTCAACCTTGAGAGAGAATTCCTTAATCCTGTGGTCGGTAAACTGCGGCTAGCAAGCCACATGCAGCTCTTTGGCCCCTACCACAGCCTGGGTGAATCTATTTTAAAGAAGTGGCATTAGAAGAAGTTCAAGTTTAAAAAATTTGGCTCTCAAAAGAAATTTCAATCATTGTACTGTTGATATTTGGCTCTGTTGACTAATGAGTTTGCCGACCACTGGCCTAGTCTAATCCATAATAAATCGGCTTCTCATTTTTCCTTCCTTGCTGTTCCCTTTTGGCCATTATCTGAATTTATAAGTATATCTGCTCATTTTCCTGGGAGCTGAGGGAGTGGAGGAGAAAAATCATCTAGTTTGCTATTCTGCTTGTAATAGTGAGGGGGAAAATTAGGAGAAAGGGCTAAAACAAAAAGCCACAGTAACGGTGGGTGATTTATTCATGTCATGTGGGCCTTGTTAATATTACTTTTGTCTATCCATATGACAGCATGTATCAAATTGTCAGTGCCAAATTTCAGAGATAAAATATAGCTTTTCATTAGATATGCACCTAAAATGTGTGGGTCATATGATAAGGGCCTAACTGATTCTGGTCTTCAAATCTCAAACATGCAAACACGGCATACCATAATCGTTATGCTCTCCTTGTCATCCTTGTGCATACTTATTTCATAATGCTCATGCTACCATCTCTTTTACTATGTGGTTTTTGGAAGGAATACTACTAATATTTATTAAACGTATTACTGAGAAGATCCTACAGAAAACTAAAACCATGTAGTTTGATTTCAAACTTAGCTACAACCAGTGGCTACTTGTCCGTGAAAGTGGAATCCTCACAGGACGGCGGGGTCCTGCTGCTGTGTTTTACAACTCAGCTTCCTGTGTTAGGGAGACCTTAGCAGATCACCGTCAATCCGGTGAGGCTGTCATTTTAAATACCATCCTAGATAAACAGTAAAGCTTACTGAACCAGGGAAAGCACATTTCTTGGGGGGGGGGGGGGGGCGTCATCACTAACAGAGCATATGGATTTTCTATGGAGAATAGGAGAATGGACCGTTATTTTGCATAGCAACTATCTTCTCCTCCTGATGTCTCCCACAGGGCCGAGTCAGTTGTACTGGACGGCTAATGGTGCAGGCTGTCAACCAGAGAGGCCGCAGCCCCCGCTCTCCCTCGGGCCTTCCTCATGCCAGAAGGTATTTCAGATGTTCCTTTCACAAGTGTCGCTATTATTTTATTACTGTAAGTTCAACACTCTTAGAATTATGGTGACCATAAAAGTCACATAGTTGGAGACGGAATGTGAATATAACCTTAGGGTACATAGTTATGGCTCCTTGACTGCACTAGTTAGCAATTCAGAAAGAGGAAGGGAGCAAACCTACTAAAGTGTGCTAAGCTAGACACACCATCACTAGTGTGTTAAATAAGGCCCACTTTATACGCAAGGAAAGCAGAACTCAGCATATCTTTACATGGCACAAAAATACCAGTAAATGCTACATAGATGTTCAAAACCAAGAGCTGTATGGATTGACCATTATGAATTATTGCCACTAAGGTTTCTTAAAACCAGCTGACTTGTGAGTGTTCATTTTTCAGATTCTTCATTCAAAACAGTTTATTTTAGACCTAACCTTATAGGTGATATTTTTCATATTTTAAATGCTCAATAAATATCTGCTAACAATAGTGTGTGCTTTCATTGCTAGTAGCCCTGAGTTTATGTAAGGATAGTGACAGGCAGGGCTGGGGAAAGGATATTACCTTGTAGTAACACATTTGCACTTAGAAAAGAAAACGATAAGTCAACCAGTCTGTCATCTTGGTTCCTATTTAGATATTTTATAGACGGAGCATGACAGTAAACTAGGGGCTACAGATGCAAACACCCTTGATGAAAAGAACAAATACTAAATTGGGCTCATAGAAGGCGCCAGGAAGAACTGAGTCAACACCAAACAAATGGCGTGTCTATGATGCCTCCTGTGATTGGGCCCACAGAGCCCTTTGTGCAACATTTGAAAAGGCCAGCTCGGGCACCTAAGCAAGTGCAAATCTGCCAGAATCTGCCGGGGGCAGCTCCCCACACAAATCTAACTCATTTGTGGCATCATCTGTTCACAGGATCCTGGGCCTGTATCTATGGCTGCACACACACACATTTAGTAGCATATCCATTCTCCTGTATTATTTTCTTCTCTTTCCTTATGGCCTTCACTATATTTAAGCTTTCCCATGTACCTTATCTCCTAGAAAAGCACTCTACTCTCTATAAATACAGATGTAATTTTTGAACAAATTATATTAAAAAGCTGATAATCATTAGCCTATTATACCAGTCTTTCATTTGTAAAGTGTTTTTTTAAATTTACTTTCTAATGATTACAGGGAGAATTTGCATTCAACATCTTGCTCTTTTCTTAAGTCTTCCGTACCCGTACTTTAAAATTGAATTGCTCTCAAAGATGTCTCTAGCAACATACTTAAAAATAAGAAAGAAGCACAAGATCTTGGAGATTTGCACATTATTTGAAAAAAAAAAAAAAAAAGTGTCTTCAGTACATGGATAACCGATATAAAAGAAAACCTGCCTTAAAATGCAATTTGTTTTCCTGGTTAATAGGGGAAGGAATTTTGATTCTAAAGAAATTAAATTTTTATAAAATAATAAAACTTAATTTTCCATACATTTAAAATCAAATTGTCAGTGCCAAATTTCAGAGATAAAATATAGCTTTTCATTAGATATGTACCTAAAGTGGAAAGTTACAGTAATTTCTGTTGAAAAAGAATTGGTGATGCCAAAACCAGTTTGGCTCAGTGGATAGAGCATCGGCCTGCGGACTGAAGAGTCCCATGTTCTATTCCGGTCAAGAGCATGTACCTTAGTTGTGGGCACATCCCCAGTGGGTGTGTGCAGGAGGCAGCTAATCGATCTTTCTCTCTTATTGATGTTTCTAACTCTCTATCCCTCTCCCTTCCTCTCTGTAAAGAATAAATAAATAAAGGATTACTGATAAATAAGTGAGCAACAGATACTGCTATTTCTCATACAGCTTTCAAAATATTTAGGTAAAAAAAAACTATAAAATATGCCATTTTCTCCAATTTCCCCTTTTATGATTTATACTAGCTTTAGAATTAGGAGAGCAGAATTGTGTAAGATGTGCAATTAGCAGACTGTTACATTTATAAGAAATTTCTCAATGAAACAAGATTTTGCTTTGCTGACATTTTTATATGTAAACCTTGGGGGTAGTAATCAGGCAAGGGTATTATATTATTACCCCTGTATTATTTTTAAGGAAAAAAAAACAGATGCTCAAGAGCCTGGAAATAACTACTGTCTACCATTTGTCCTGTTCTAAGGCCTCGTTCTAGATCCAGGGACAGTGGAGATGAAAATGAACCCATCCAGGAGCGGTTCTTCAGACCTCACTTCCTGCAGGCTCCTGGAAACCTGACTGTGCAAGAAGGAAAACTCTGCAGAATGGACTGCAAAGTAAGAGTTTGCCGTTGTCTACAAATCGATCGTCTCTCTTTTCCCCTCGTTACCGTTTTTCTTTAGTTTTTTTGGGGAAAGTTATGTAAAATAGACATCTTTAATATGTGTTCCAGCTTAAGAGAAAGAAAAAGCAGTGAAATGTATGGGATATGTATATACTGTTTTGAATAATTCTTTTCCTTCACTTTTAAACATTCAGTAAATATGTTTGTTCCTTAGGGTCCATGTATAATATTCTAGAAAACCCCTGGGAGGTTTATCCTTTCTCATTTCATTGAAATACATGTATTAATCAGTCATATGCCATTTCTAAGGGAAACGAGAGTGACAGCCTTCTTTCACCCATTTTACAGCAGGGCTTCTGAACTCTGGGAGGCCAGGCATTGTGTGAACTCTGAAATTGCACACAAGTGTGCGTGATAAAGCTTTCATCCATTTCTCAAAAGAGCTAAAGCAAAAAATGTTTAAAAACCACTGCTCTGGAAAACTGTTTGTTTGTTTTCTCCATTACTTATTGATCTTAAATTTAAAATTTATCTCTTAAATATGGATAAGGTTTTGAAACATTATTTAGGCTCCCTCTGCTGGTTCTCTTTGGGATTGCGGCTCCCTCTGCTGGTTCTCTTTGGGATTGCAAAGCACAAATAATAGATTTAAAGGATTTGGGCAGTTTTTACAAAAAGTAAATCAATATATTTAAGCTTTCCCATGTGTCACTATCTCCTAGAAAAGCACTTTGTACAAAAATTACATCTTGTAGAAACTTATAAAAAGATTGAAAGCATCTATTTAAATTATGACCTGATTATAATAACCTTAAATTCCTGAGATCAGGCTTTCTTTACTTATGCAACCAAGAAAGTCGGGGTTAGAAAGGGGGTAGTTGAATACAGCATTTTGCCTAAAACTCTGTCCACTGGACAGGCACACTGTGAGTGAGGTGGGCTGAGAGTACGCAGTGCTTCCGGCTTCTCTCCTCCAGTACACCGTCCTGTTTGTCTGGCTTCTAACCGAGTACAGTGGGAACAAGCAGAGCCACTTGGTTTCTACACTTGGGAAGGGCCTGGAACCTGACCACAAGTATCCACTCGCTCTTTCTACATTCCACTTCCAGCGGCCTTCGCCAGGGATCGCAGTGTTTGTGGAGAGCTGGGGGCGGGGGGGTGGACAGATGGGAGAACATAAGAGCGTGACCCTCTCAGAAGCCGTGGGGACTAACTACTGCTGTCTGCTTCCAAATCTCTGCATCCTTTTGACCAGTAATTTAAATGTGCTTAATATTTCTCCTTTAAATTCTCTAGACCTTTGTGACATGTGGGGAGGAGGCATCTTTTAGGAAGTATAAATGAGTATCACGCAGCAGGAAGAGAATTTATGAGTTCTCTGGCTGATTTTGGCAGAGCTGGGCCTTAAAAAAAAAATAATTGTTTTGCAGTCCAGCTGACCTATTTCTGCATGTAATTCCCCACTAGTAACTATGCGCTGGGTAGAAAGGCTCTCCTTAGGAGTGTCTTTCTCCCCATTCATAGGCAAGGCTGTGAAGAGTTGACAGATGGCAGCCAGCCATACCTTTCACAGCACTTGTGATTAGCAATTAAATGTGCTTTTGTCTGATCTCTGGTCTATAAAACTGTCACGGTCTCAAGATTTTATGATGTTTCCATTGTGATGCTAATTTGTTGATAATGGTTTTCTGGGTAACTTTGTATTGTTCTTGTTAGTTTCAAGGATTATCAAATAATAATAATAGCCCTATTTGCTGATGGATGCACCACAGTCTCCACAGCTATAGCAACTCTTTGATGAGAAGCTTCATAGTAGATAAGTATTTGTTATGCCAGCTGAGTATTTGTTACAGTTATTATGGTGGGTCATCTTTTTGTCAAAGAGCTCAGGGCCCTACTCTGACATCATCCCAGTAATCTTTATAACCCTTGGTGAGGTAAGATGATGACAAGTTTTTTTTTTTTAAGTCCCCATTTCTCTAGGTTGCTCTATAAGAAATGTTTAAAAGTGAGCTCACTAAGTGCTTAGGAAGCCACTGAAAGGTTTTAAGCAAAAAAGAACCTGAGCTGATACTAAAAGCCATCTTTTGTACTACCAAGGGAGGAATTTGTGATGGTTTCTTAGCTCTTGATTTCATTGTTTTAATGTTAGAAAAGTTTATATGCATTTTCTTTCTGGTTTAGGTCAGTGGGTTACCAACCCCAGATCTAAGCTGGCAACTAGATGGAAAGCCAGTCCGCCCCGACAGCGCTCACAAGATGCTTGTGCGAGAGAACGGGGTGCACTCCCTGATCATAGAGCCCGTCACATCGCGAGATGCCGGCATCTACACGTGTATAGCCACCAACCGAGCAGGACAGAACTCGTTCAGCCTGGAACTTGTGGTTGCAGGTAAGCTCAGCTGCAAATCCTTCCTCTCTCCAAGAATGACCATCAGATTAGAAATGTGAACTAATCCTACATCAGTTACCAATAAGGAGAATAATCCAAACTGCTGAGAAATATTAATAGATTGTATCATCAAAATAGCAAAAAGGGCATGTTGTAAGGCTTAGCAAATCCGAAACTAATTTTTCTTCAGTGTGGCCATTGTTTTTTCCTTCTCCCACTAGCCTGGCAAGAGAGAAAGGGATTGAAGCTTTTCTGGGTCATCCTGCTTGTGTGCGTGTGTGTTGACCTCAGTGTTACGTAAGGAAAGGGCAGCAGCATGGGCTCCAAGAACCAAACTTGATGTGTAAGAGTTTGCTTGTGCATGAAGTTCTGCAGATAGAGTCAGCTTTTAAAGTAGCATACAGGCAGTTCTCGGGTTATGTCGCCTTCTCCATTTATTAAAAAAAAAAAAAAAAAAAAGTTCTGTCATTTCGGAACATGCACATATGTGCTTTGTTATCTTTTAATTTTTCTTACTGTTTCACTTCATTCCTGCTGTGTATGTGCTCCATGTGAGTGACACAGGTGCTTATGTAGGTGAGTTCCGGCTTACGGTAAAAATCGTGTTACATCACGCCACAGGAACGGGTCTCCCACGTAACCCGAGGACCTACTGTATACCAATTTCAAAATCCAAAATTTTAAACATTTCATTACCCCCGATATCATAGTCACATTAAACTCAGAATTGCCTTTTAATTGATTATACTGTTGGGTAAACTTTGTAAAAGTATTGTTACATGAAGTCTTACCCTCAGATAAGGACAGTGTATTTATGGAAAGTTTATACCATCCTTAGGAGTTGAACATAAGATTCTGATATCTCTTCTTGTAAAAAAAAAAAGAAACCATGTTTATTCCTCATGTACATTATCTCAGTTAGTCCTTACAACAGCCCTATGAGATAAGTAGAGCAATGTTCATCCTGTTTTTAGGGATGTGGAAATTAGAGAGATTAAGTGACTTGTCTGGGTCCCGTCAGTCAGCTAAGGGCCAGTCTCAAAAGGTCCGCTCACTCCTAGTGCTCTTCCAAACGCTGAGAGCCACTGAGTTCTTTGGAGAAATACAGCAGCAGTCAGTATGTGGACTGTGGTGCTGTGTGCTAGCCATGCTTTACAGTCTTGTGTGCAGTATTCAGTACCCTACGCACTAGGATTGATTTCCCTCATCCCTCTAACTCTCCCTCATCAGACCAAACCCTTTGGTTTTCTCCTGTTAAATGTGCTGCCTATCCTCAGGACTGACCCCCGAGGTCCGAGAGACAGCTCCGTTAGAGCACGGCAGCGCATAGTTAGCTGGAGACAAAGTCTCTGACGCCATAGCCTAGCTCTCCCTGACTAGCTGCGTCCTTGGGCGTATATAAAACAACTCTGCCGCTTCGTTTCTCCATATGAAACACGGGGAACGATGCCTCACACGTTTTATAAGGATTAAATCTCTGAAGCTCTGCATCACCAGTACCCTCTGTAGCAATGCTCTGCAATGGTAACTGCTACTCTTAATGGTGAGTTGCTGTGACATTAAGACATTTTTTATACATTTTACAGTCTTTTAAAAACTGAGCCCAGAAAGAATGCTATGTTGGGGTCTGTTCCTACTTCCCCAAAACAGCCTAGGTCAAGTAACCATGTAAAGTCCAATAAAAATACTACCCTCTACTCCAGCCGGTGTTGCTCAGTGGTTGAAAGCAGTAAAAACTAATTTTTTTTTTAGATAGTCTTGGTTGGGTTTTTGAAAATTTCAGATACAATGTTTATCATCTTCACCTGTTTTTCCTTTAGCTTTGATATATTTATCACTCCAGAAGGTATAAAATGGTGGAGAAAGACATGGATCCTCAAATTCATTATTGGTAGCTCAGAAGACATGGATCCTCAAATTCATTATTGGTAGCTCAGAAGAAAATAAAACTAAACCTTATTTTCTCTGAAATTGTTTCTACCTTGGATCCAAGAAAACAATTTTCCACTGGACGGTGTTATTAGAGTGTTATTACCAGTTCTGAATTTTCAGACTAATGAAGTTATCCTTCCTTCAAGGTCTTTTTATAGCCCTTCAAATACAAATTGGAATCTTTAATTTATAGGTAACTAGTTAAAGCTGCTAAAGTTAGATGAAAATGCCTCTCCTTTATGTTTCCCCTTTTAAATCCTACAGTACTTCTCACTGAAGCCACCACTTACAAAGTTTCAGAATCTTCATAACATTTCAGATAGCAGGGAGAGAAATTAAAGCGGATCAAATTCCTAGATCCACGTGTCCTCCTCAGCACCACTAGGTGGCAGTGGTTGGTAAAGGCTGGCCTGTGTGGTCACACTTAGCCAGTGAAGCCATCCCAGCTGCTGACAATGGCTTGGGAGTCTCACACTGTCTGTCAGACAGACATTCTGTGGAGCAGATGGCCAGTGGACCGCATGGGCCTGTCAGGCTTGAATTCATTGAGGAAACAAATGAGTGGGATGAAGCATAGTAACCTTCCCTGGTGAAAGAAGAATGTGGAGAGAGGACTTGCATCGTGCCACCTCTGAAGTGACAAATAGTATCATAAAAGATCTGTTCAAGGAATATTCCAAAAAGCTTCTGAATTCTTAGAGGAGTGCTCCTTTCATCTATCACTGATGGATCATTCATGTCGTGTTTTCTTAGCTAAAGAGGCACACAAACCCCCTGTGTTCGTCGAGAAGCTGCAGAACACCGGCGTTGCTGACGGGTACCCTGTGAGACTGGAATGCCGTGTCTTAGGAGTGCCACCACCTCAGATATTTTGGAAGAAAGAAAACGAATCCCTCACTCACAGCACTGACCGAGTGAGGTGAGACTACAGGATGAATTAATCTAATCCTAATGATATGTAGAAAACATGTTTCTTATAGCATGTAAATCTGTGTGGGAATCATGTTACAGATGACACCCAAAACAAAACAAAAAAATCACTGTGCTTAAGCCTTTAGAAAGAAGCTATAATGGTATGTGATGAAGCACATTCTAATTTAATCTCATGGTGATTTTTTTTTGTGTGTGTGTGTTTGTCTTTATACCTAAAAGAAAAGATGAATTATTTGCTGCAATGGTGATAGAAACTATTCAGTGGTTTGGTAAAGGCAGATCCTTAACTAGAAATTAAGTGTGCAGATTTATTCAACCTCCTGACGTCTGCTCTTCTCTCCCATTAACTTTAATGGGGCTGGCAGCCTCTCCAGAATAAGGATGACCCTATTATCGCCTGCTCACACCATTCTGTTTCTAATGACCTAATTAAAAATGATGCTTCGTGTTCAAAGCCACTTTTTACAAATTTGGAACCCTAATGGCCTTACCCTTTTCCCCAGCATGCACCAGGACAATCATGGCTACATCTGCCTGCTCATTCAGGGAGCCACAAAAGAAGATGCCGGGTGGTACACCGTGTCAGCCAAGAACGAAGCCGGGATCGTGTCCTGCACCGCCAGGCTGGACGTTTACAGTGAGTGCCACTCCATCTCATTGCATTTGCCCATTACACTGGGAAAACCAGGCGTCTGCACAGCGAATCACGTTACTGCTATTTAATCTTATAAGCTAGGGTTTTTCTGCCAAAAATTTCATATTGTTCTTTCTCTTTCTATTTATAGTTTCTCGACATTAATAGTGAACTACACCAGGAGAACAAACACCCAAGTATCATGCAGAAACTTTGCGTTATTAGCAAACTATGCATGTTGGCTAGTCAGTTGTGGCTTCCTTACCCAAGCAAACTTTAGGCATTAACCGTAGGCAAAGGCATAACCACATGTTTTTCACATGACGCTTGTTACTATGTTTTGCAAATGACTGCCTTTTTTTTTTTTTTTTTTAACATTTAATTATAATCCTATCACGATGTCTTATTGCACTCTGAGTGTGTGTACCATTGATCCTGGAATGCATACTTTTGTGGCTTAGTGCTTTTCTCATTAATATATCTTAAGCAGCTAAACAACAGATTTGTGATTTTGCATCCTAAATTTAAATAAAATAATTTTATTGAATTTACAAACTAGTCCAATAGCACTATGTGATCTATTGACAGAGAAAACCACTAGAAAATTTTAAGAACTTATCTCTTCTTAAATGAGAAATAACTCCGTGAGGTTTTTTAGGAAATGAGTAACCTCAACTTTCCCGACTGCCTAATTCCTTTCTATAGGTCACTGTTAAAAGATCCATCCAGAAGACCAAACTACTCTAATTATTGTGGCATTTATACATTATGAACTCTGAAAATTAAAAAAAGAGGAGGGAGGTAAATTAGAAAACTTATAGAGACTATCTCAAAGATTTATTTTCAAATCAAAATAAACTGCACTTGGTCTTTATTATCCAGCCATTATAATCCCAGTACCCAGTACAGACAGTAACTCTGGCAACCTATGAATAAAATGCAAAACGATTCTTAAATTTTAGGATTTCTACCAGTCTTCATAAGGAACATGTGCCTGGAGTATGTCAAAGACATGTATTTACTTGGGACATCTAAGGCTTTCTGGTAATCATGGTTAAAAACGCCTGTTTTTGTTTTTGTAGCCCAGTGGCATCAGCAGCCACAGAGCACCAAGCCAAAGAAAGTGCGCCCCTCAGCCAGTCGCTACGCAGCACTCTCGGACCAGGGACTAGACATCAAGGCAGCCTTCCAGCCTGACGCCAGCCCATCTCACCTGACACTGAACGCCGGCCTGGTGGAGAGTGAGGACCTGTAACCCGACAGTCTTGTTAAAGCTGAAACACTGAAACACCCTTGCCTTGACCAGCATATGCCTTTGTCACTATGTAAAAGGCAAAACCGTACCTTTGACTATAAGAAATAAAAGAAACCAAAATATTTTTTTTTTACTTGATATACCAAACGTAGAGTTTAAATAGGTGATGCTGATAGAAATGTACACATTGCACATTGAATTGCTGTGATTAAAGTGGTCTGAAATGCTAAAGGTAACCACAATTCGTATTATCCAAGAGCCTTTAAACACTAGCTTTAGGTGCTACACAACATGATAGTGTGCAATGCGGAACAGGAAGCAATTGTACCACGAAAATACTAAAATGATTCTAAAGTGGCAGTGTATCCAGACAGCTACAGTGAACCCAGTGCAATATGTAAGGATGGGAAAGAAAGAGGAAAAGAATCCAAGTCAATGCCTTGTCTTTGCAAACTGTTTTATATTAAATCATAAGGAGGGAATGACTTGCCTTAAATATAATACTGTCAAGTGTTTTCTAGTAAGGATAACACCTTAGTTCTTGACCTTTTTTATGTGTCTTATTTCCTTTCATGCTACCTAGGTAGAAAGCTTATTTACAAACCATATTAAATGGCTAATTTAAATATAAGTAATATAAAGTATTCTGAATAGAGCAGAAATATATTAGTCCATTCCAGGAAAGGCATCCAAACCACCCAAATAACCAAGGCATACAGCATTTGGAGGAACCAGGGGTTTGAAAGAAGTAAGGAGAGAAGAACAAAGGAAAAGGCTATCAACATACTACATTGTACTCATTTAGATAAAAGTAGAAGGGCAGGAGACATGTGCAAAGCCAGGTTTTCTTGAAAATTAATCTCACATGTAGATGAAAAATTCACAAGTCCGGGAATCTAGGGCCAGCTGGAAGTTGGAGCACCTGTGCTGTGGAAATGTAGTATGTCTGAGTTTGTGTAGTTGTTGATGATTTTAGATGTTTAGAGCAAGTTGACAATGGACTGAGACTGCAAGATTGGTGTTAAGAGAGACATTGCCTGTAGCATCTAGTCTAATTGAAGGAAATGGGAGACTTAGGAGAGACAAAAACAGGTTTGTGCCATAATGTATTTTTTTTTCCAACTGCATCAAGACATGGTGAATGGAAAAAGCAGTTCACATCCCTGCTCACACGAAACCTTGCTTTAAGAAGGTGCCGCACCGTTCTGAGGAGTTTGTAAAGGCATCTCAGCAAAGACTGATTTTTAAATGTATATGATTTTGCATCAGCTAGACTGAGATGACTCTGACCAGACTTGATGGTTTTAAGTCGGAACCAATAAACTTTAAAAAGAAGAAACAATAATTTGGCCTAATTTTATAAAACATGAGGTTTTAATGGTACTTTGCTATGAAAAGAAAACACTGTATTCCTTATGCAAAACACATATATCTTTCATTATTTATAATAAAAATGTTGAACTCTCTAAGCTCAGTTACTCAATTCAATACATAGTATTTTTTACAGTAATTTTTTACCTGTGTACCACCCCTTATATTTCATATTACTGCTTCACATGTACAGCTTTCAACTTCTTTGTAAGAACAGCAACCAAACAAGTTTGAAATGACTAATAGGCTTGAGCACCGGATGGCAGGTGTTCTATGCAGTGGTTCAAGCGTCTCTGGCCACACTTCTATGCATTACTAACATGGAATTTAAGATACTATACAAAGTCCCTCATGGACCTACCTATATTGTAGTACTATGACCTATGTCATATCTTACTTGCCAAATTTTTCTGAATGTGACTTTTTGCTAATATTCTGGGTTTGGGATTAAGTAGCATTATTCTGCCATCTTTTATGTTGTATTTATAAAAAAAAAATAGTACTATCATACTACTTTGGGTTGTTGTGCTGGTGTAATGTGGATTTAACATCAATAAATATTTAACAAATCATAGTTGCAATTTTGTGAAGCAAAATATTGGGTTGTTTTGGTTTTCTATTGCTGCTGTAACAAATTACTGCAAACCAAGGCTTAAAACAATACTCATTTCTTAGCTCACGGGTCTCTGGGTTAGAATTTCAGGCACGATATGTCTAGATTCTCTGCTCAGGCTCTTACAAGGCTAAAATAAATGTATCTACTAAATTGTTCTTATCTGGAGCTTAAGATCCTCTTTGCAGCTTAAGTTGTTGTGACAACTCAGTTCTTCACAGATGCAAGACATGAGTCTCACTGAGTCTGAAGACATGAGTCTCACTGAGTCTGTCGCTAAGGGCCACTCATCTCCTCCAACCACTCACTCACATTCCTTGCCAAACTCGGCAATGAGAACCTCCCTGAAGACAACACTCTTTGAATGTCTTGGCAACAGGGGCCCGAATACTTTCAAGGGAAGACCTGACGAGGTGAAGCCCATCGGATAATCCCTCCTAAAATCCCTGGATTTGGGATGTAAATATGTCCGCAAAATCACTTCAAAGCAAAGTGTGTTTGATTGCATAACTGAGAAACCACATTAGTTCATTGTGTATATGCATGCAAATAACATTGCTAAGCCCAGGTAGAAGTATTTTGTGACCACATAGCATATCTCCTCCCTTGGAAATTAAATATACAGCGTGTTGGCTCAAGATGTATGTAACGCAGGAAGATCCTGAACATACCTGCATAATAATCTCCTCTGAAAGAAACCCAGCACTATCTGAGTGAATCATATATATTGGAAAAAATGTTTTAAAATGCACTGACACATGAAGGAGAGGCTCAGGCACAATCTTGCCCAAAAACCCACCTCTACAAGCACCAAGCTTCTTGAAGAGTGAAGATATTTGAACCTACATTGAGCACCCGAACTGTTAAGACCTGCAAATGAAAGTGTCCCCAAAATGTATCCCCTCAAAATTCCATGGGGCTTGTGAGCACGGGACCCATGAGGCTACTGCAGTCAGAGAAACTGTTCTTAAAGGGTTCCCACACACAGACTCCCCCACCCTGCGGCCCAGCACAAAGACAACTGACTGAAAAGTGGCCAGTCTTTCTGGGAAAGAGGCCTATTTGCTTATTTTAAGGGGGCAGCCTGAAGGGTGGGCATCTAATACCCACATAGGGGCCTAGCTAATAGGGGCATCCTAAGAGGCAGGCATCTAATCAAACACTCTAAAAGCTGACTGCATCTCCAGAGACCTCAGGGGGCAGGTACTATCTTCACATGCTCCATCTGCTCATTCCAGGGTCACTGGTACCTCAGAAAAAGAGCTGTGCGCACATCTGAAGCAGCTGCCCAGAAGACACCACTTGTTCGCCTGGCTCTGGTGTCCGGCAGAGCTTATCTTTGTGGACCCCCTAGGACTGTAATGGAGAAAGAGTTCTCAACTAACTACCCCCAGCCACAGGTCATAGCATAGTCAGCAGACTGAAACATACCCAGTCTTTCTATGAAAGAGGACAATTAGCTTGTCTTCATAGCTAAGGGGCAGGCTTCTGGGGGCTGACCAAAATCCTCTCCGGAAATGGCGAGGCCAGCAGGCACTATTTGGTGCCCAACACTGCCCACCCCAGGCTCCTCTTGTCTCCTTGGAAGAAGCAAAAACTCCAGTTTTTGTGACTGCTGCCCAAAGGACACGTCCTTGAGACCATGGTCTTGATGGCCAGTGGGCTTTGTGTTCACGGGTTCAACTAGAGCAGTGGTGGGCTAACTTATTAGTCACAGAGCCAAATAGCAACAGCACAATGACTGAAATTTCTTTTGAGAGCCAAACTTTTTAAACTTAAACTTCTTCTAACACCACTTCTTCAAAATAGATTGCCCAGGCGGTGGCATTTTGTGGAAGAGCCACAATCAAGGGGCCAAAGAGCTGCATGAGGCTCACCAGCTGCAGTGTGCCAACCACGGAACTAGACAAAAGCCAACAAACAGGTTTTTACTGGCTATAACCCAAGGTTCAGTATGGAGGAAGAAGACAGAAACTTCTCCCAGTATTCCCCTCAAAGAGGCACATTCCCATACTTTAGAAACTGCTGTCTGAGAGTCTGGCTTCCAATCAGCCTGAATCTAGATGCTGACTGAGGTCTTATCCATTGGGACATTGACAGGTCTTGGCACACCTGCAGAAGGTACAGCAAACTCAGAATAAAATAGGCTATTTGGACAATGACAAAGGTTTGAGAAGCAACCAACAGCCTGTACAGGGCTGAATAATATGGCTCAGCTCCTACATGAGGCCACTCTTTCAAGACTGAGAGAGGTGACAATTTTACCTAATACTAGAAACATACTGAGCGTCAAGGAAAAAATGAATAAAGGAATCCACTCCATATAAAAGAAGGTAAGACCTAATGAAAGGGAGATAAGTGATTTAACTGATAAAGATTTCAAAAGAACAGTCATGAAGATGCTCAAGGAGTGTGGAGAAAAATACATCAGCAAAGTGAGAATTCCAACCAAGTGACATTACCAAATAGAAGTCACAGAGACGAAGAGTACAATAACTGACATGAAAAATGCAATAGAAGGTTTATACAGTGAACTGATGAAGTAGAAGGAGCAGCAAACTCATAGACAGTGGAGAAGAACTCATCCAGGAACAAAAAGAAAAATGCGTGAAACAGTAAAGATCGCTTAAAGGATTCAGAGGACATCAAGTGGACCAACATTTATTCCCATTATAAAAGTCACAACAGGAGAAGAGAAAATGGGGCAGAAAACATTTCAAAGTAATAATAGATGAGAATTTCCCTTTTCTGGGCAAGAAAACAGACATCCAGATGCAGGAGGCCCAGAGAGTTCCAAAACAGATGAACCTAGAGGCCCACACCTACACACATTAAAATGTAAAATGTCAAAAGTTGAGGACTAAAAGATAACCACTTAAAAAGGCAGTGTGAAAGGAAAAAGCTAAAAAAGAATAAAAATAAATGCAATAATTAAGGGATACACAAAATAAAAAGCTGTTAATTTTGACATCAAAAATATAAAGTGAGTGGGGGTGAATAAAAATGTAGTGTTAAAATGTGTTCACAGTAGCTGAAACCAATTTGGCTCAGTGGTAGAGCGTCGGTCTGCGGGCTGAAAGGTCCCAGGTTCGATTCCAGTCAAGGGCATGTACCTTGGTTGCAGGCACATCCCCAGTAGGGGGTGTGCAAGAGGCAGCTGGTCGATGATTCTCTCATTGACGTTTCTAGCTCTTTTTATCTCTCTCCCTTCCTCTCTGTAAAAAAATCAATAAAATATATTTTAGAAATAAAATGTGTACAGAGTTAAGTCGTTATCAACTGCAAAACAGACAAAAGTTTTTTTTACAACCCTTATGGTAATCACACACAAAAAAACAACACACACCTATAAAGATACACAAGATTTTAAAAAAGAGATCTAAGCATACAACCACAGATTAATTAGATCACAAAGGAAGAGAACAAAAGAAGAAGCAGCAAGGAATTATAAAACAGCCAAGAGACAATTAACAAAATGGCAGTAATTACATACTTATCAATAATTACCTTAAAGGTAAATTCTCTAATCAAAAGAGACAAAATGGCTTAATAATAAATTCTCTAAAAGACGCATCTATATGCTGTCTGGAAGACTCAGTTCAGATGTAAGGACACAAAAAGTAAAAATAAAGAAATGAAAAAAAGTATTCCATGCAAATTTAAACCAAAAGAAAGCTGGGATGACTATATTTATATCAGACAAAACACACTTTACCACAAAGACTAATAGGACAAAGAAAGTCATTATATGATTGATTATAATGGAGTCAATCCAATAAGAAAATGTATTATTTGTAAATATTATATTTATGCTCACAAATATGCAAATAGTGATAGACCTCAGGTCAGAAATACACAGCAATCCTCCTATATAATAAAAAGGTAATATGCTAATTGACCAAATGGCAGAATGGCCTGCTGGTCCCTATGACACTCAACACAGGAGCTGCCCCCTGGTGGTCAATGCACTCCCATAGGGTGTGCCACTCAGGCAGAAGCCAGTGAGCACAAGGGCAGTGGCAGGAGCCTCTCCTGCCTCCAAGGCAGCACTAAGGAGCAACAAGCTGAGCTGCAAGGAGCAGTGAGGTGGGAGATGGTAAGGAGCAAGGGCTCCCGGAATGCAAGAGGGATGTCTGGCTGCCGGAAACAAACCTAAGCCAGCAGGTGGACATCCCCCGAGGGATCCGTTCTGCAAGAGGGTGCAGGCCAGGCTGAGGAACCCCTCTCCTGGGGTGCACAAATTTTCGGGCATTGGGCCTCTAGTACAATAATAATAGGAAACTTTAATATTCCACTTTCAGCAATAAATAGATTATCCGAATAAAAAATTAATAAGGAAACATTGGCCTTGAACTACGTTAGACCAGATGGACTTAACAGACATTCAGTGAACATTCTATCCAAAAGCAACAGAACATACATTCTCAAGCACGCATGAAACAGTCCCCTGGATGGTTCATATGTTGGGTCACTAAATGAGTCACAAGTATTGCAAAAAGAATAAAATCATCTCAAGCATCTTTTTTTATCACATGATATGAAACTAGAAATCAATTATAAGAAAATTAGAAAAAGCTAAATATGTAGAGATTAAACAATATGCTTTTGAACAACCAATATGCCAAAGAAGACGTCAAAAAATGCCTTGAGACAAATGAAAATTAAAATACAACACACCAAAACTTTTTGAAAGCAGCAAAAGCAATTCTAAGAGGGAAATTGATAGTGATAAATGACTATATCAAGAAACAAGAAAATCTCAACCAACGTAAACTTACACCTCAAGGAACTAGAAGAACAACAACAAATGAAGACAAGGTTAATTAAAAGAAGGAAATAACAAAGATCAGAGCAGAAATAAAGTAGAGGTTTAAAAGTCCATAGAATACATCAATGAAACAAAGAGCTGTTTGTTTATTTTTTAAAGTTAAATAAAATAAAGATCAGTGAAGAGGGAGTCAAGATGGCAGCTGGCAGGACAGCAGTGCGGAAGAGTCTGAGTGAGTGAAAGAGTGAAAGGGGACTGTGTGGATGTGTGTGTTTGTGAATGTGTGCGTGACAGAACCTGCAGGAGACTCAGGGGCTGGTAGACCAGACTCTACTAGACGGGGAGCCTCTGCAAGCACTCCCGGGGCAGCCAGGTCTGGCACAGAAACCATGCCAACTTGAAGGGGAGAGCTGCTGTGACCAGGAGCCCAGGCTCATCACCACCCAGACTTGCCTCAGACACCATACCAGACCAATTAGTAGTAAGGAGATTGAATCAATAATCAAACACCTCTCAACAAAAAAAAAGTTCAGGACCAGATGGCATCATAGATGACGTCTACCAAACACTTAAAAATTTTCAAACCAATCCTTCTCAATCTTTTTCAAAAAAATAGAAAATTAGGGGACACTTCCAACTCATTTTATAAAGGTAGCATTATTCCGGTACCTGAAACCAGACAAGGACACCACAGAGAAGAAAATTACAAGCCAATATCCTTGAAGAACATGGATGCAAAAATCATCAACAAAATATTAGCAAATCCAATTCATCAATACATTAAAAGGATCATACACCGTGAGATTCAGTGGAATTTATTCCAGGAATACAAGGATGTTTCAACACCTACAAACCAATGGAATATATCATGTTAACAAAATGAAAGATAAAAATCCCATCATCTTAACAGATGCAGAAAAACCTTTTGTCAAAATTCAACATCCATTTGTGGCAAGAAAACTCTCGACAAAGTGAGTATAAAGGGAACATACCTCAATATAATGAAGACCATACACAACAAACCTATAGCTAACAACATACCAAACAGCAAAAAGCTGTAAGCTTTTCCTCTAAGATCAGGGACAAGGCAAACTTGTCCACTTCCATCACTTTTCTTATTAGAGCAATCAGACCAAAAACAAAAACACCATAAAATGTGCCCAGATTATAAAGGATGAATGAAACTGTCACCATTTGCAGATGTGATATTTTGCATATAAAACCCTAAAGATTCCACCACAGAATTATTGGAACTAATAAGTTCAGTGAAGTTTCAAGATACAAAATTAATACACAAAAATCAGTTGTTTTTCTATATACTAATAGCAAAATATCAGAAAGAAAAATTGAGAAAACAATTCCATTTACAATTATATCAAAAAGAATAAAATACCGCCGAAACTGGTTTGGCTCAGTGGATAGAGCGTCAGCTTGGGGACTGAAGGGTCCTGGGTTCGATTCCGGTCAAGGGCATGTACCTTGGTGGCGGGCATATCCCCAGTAGGGGGTGTGCAAGAGGCAGCTGATCGATTACTCTCTCTCATCGATGTTTCTAACTCTCTATCTCTCTCCCTCTCTGTACAAAGTCAATAAAATATATTTTTTTAAAAAAGAATAAAATACCTATAAATAAATTTAACCAAAAAAGGTAAAAGAAAACTATAAGACACTGATGAAAAAAATCAGAAGATACAAATAAATGAGAAGATATTCCATGCTTTCTATTGGATTGGAAGAATTAACACTGTTAAAATGTCCATAATACCCAAAGCAATTTAAAAAATTTAATGGCACTTTTCACAAAACTAGAGCAATCATTAAATGTGAATGAAATCACGAGACCCTAAACAGCCAAAGCAATTCTGCCATGATGGGCAGCATTTATGAAAGCCTAAATGCTGCCCACCATGGAACAGCAATGCCACATGGTTAGTCAGGGCTCAGTACAACAGAACCACAGGGAAAGGTATGATTAAAATGAGTCCGAGTCTGGGAAGCCATGGGAAAGTTGCATGGTGGCTTGCCAGTTCCCTAATAGCCTCAGGGCACATATATTTACTTCTAGCTGAACCCTTAACTAAGGGAAGTAAAGTGTCTGGTGTAAATAACGCAATCTACACAGCAGCACTGCTTTGAGAGCAAGCTTTCGCTCTGAGATATGCTCAGAGATAAAGATCAGAGTCAACATTCTGTGAATAAACCAGAAACCATACTGCTCATAACACATGTTTTAAATCAAGATGAATAGATGAAAACAGGACTTGAAATATAAAGCTCAGAAAGCACGTTAATAAAAGTGGAAAACACTAGAGTATAATACAGAAATGCTTCCAGTACTAGGAGGATTCCAGATACAATGTACCAGAAGCATGGCTACCAGGAATGGAAATAACATTTACTAAGCACCTACTATGTGCCAGGCATTAATACTAGTACACTGATACTATTTTATTTAATCCTTACAATTCTAGAATTGTTAGTCTCTCTTACAGATGAGAAAACAGGCACAAGGGATACAAGGAATGAGACTAAATCAGTCAATTAGTTTCAGATTGGGAACTTGAAACCAGGATTTTTCTGGCTCCAAAACCCGTATCTTTCCACTAACCTCACTGTAAAGATGTGAAACCCTCTACTGGGACCAGAGATTGAACATTTATGAAAGGACACTAAAAATTAGTAACAATCACCCTTTAGAAAGTGAGAGGTTAGTCAGTATAAAGGTTACACAAAATTTCAATGCAATTTCACAAACATGATTCTTGTAATATTCCTGGCAAGTGAAGAAGGTATTGATATTAAATACATGCACAGATAGTTAGATAAATAAGTTAATCAGCTAAAATAATTTAAAGATAAGGCGCAGAGTACTATCCCTTTCAGGAAGGAATGAATTGCCCCTTAACGATGTAGTCTGAGTATCACATTAGCACCGTTCACTTGAGGCCTTTGTCACCCAAAAACTTTCAGAAAACAAAACTACTACTAAACACTTCTATTTAGACTAAACTAAAAGTGATTTTATTTACTATTTTACACAATTTAGAAGTTTCTATTTAAAAGACTCATCAGTTTGGTTGTTTTTGCTAAATGTCATATTAGATGATATATGTATATGAACATGTTATTTCAAGATAATTAATTAAACTGTCATTGTGCTCCCTAGGGCAGAAGAGGGAAATTCTGATCTCCAATGCTGTGCCCTGAATTGTGTTCTCACCCAAAATTAACAAACCCACCAGTACCAATCTCCCTTTATATCAACTTTATTGAGGTATAATTCAGTCATTAAAGTGTATAATTTAATAAATTTTGAGGCAACTATCCTTTCTTAATTTTAGATTAGTTTGCATTTTCTAGAATTTTTATAAGTACAGTCACATAGTATATACTCAGAATTTGAGGCTGGCTTCTTTCACTGAGCTTAATTTGCAATTCACCCAAGTTATCAGTAATTGGTTCTTTATATTGCTGAGTAATATTTCATTGTATAGATATACTACTTTTTTGTTTACCCATTCTCTTATTCATGAGTATATGGATGCTTACAATTTTGGCTATCCTATCTAATAAAAGTAATATGAAGATTGGGCATCACTCCAACACACAAGATGGCTGCCCCTATGTTGTCAAAGATCCTGCCCCACTGTAGACACAAGATGACCACCACAGGATGGCCAGCAGGCGAGGACATTTGGAAGAAATCAGGCCTGCAAGGGAGGGAAGTTGTGGGCAATCAGGCCAGCAGGGAAGGGCAGTTGGGAGGAACCAGGCCTGCAAGGAAGGGAAGTTAAAGGGGACCAGGCCTGCAGGGGACAGCAGTTAGGGGTGACCAAGCTTGCAGAGGAGGGCAGTTAGAGGTGACCAGGCCTCCGGGGGAGGACAGTTAGGGGCAATCAGGCTGGCAGGGGAGCAGTTAGGCATCAATCAGGCTGGCATGGGAGTGGTTAGGAGTGACCAGGCTGGCAGGCAGAAGTGGTTAGGGGCAATCAGGAAGACAGGCAGGCAAGTAGTTGGAAGCCAGCAGTCCTGGATTGTGAGAGATGTCCAACTGCCCATTTAGGCCTGATCCTAGTAGGAGTCCCAGATTGGAGAGGGTGCAGGCTGGGCTGAGGGACACACCCTCCATACATAAATTTTGTTCATCGGGCTCTAGTTATAAAGTTGTGAAAAATAATATACAAATCTTTGTGTGGACATATGTTTGTAATTATTATGCAAAAATAACCAGGAGTAGATTGGCTGAGCTATATGATAGATACGTATTTAACTCTTAAAGATACTACTAAACACCTTTTTTAAGAGTTTTTAACAATTTACATTCTCATCAGCAGCATTTGTTGTTCCACATCCTCAACAATTGGTATAATCATTATTTTCTAACTAGAGGCCCAGAACACAAAATTGTGCACAAGTACAGTCCCTAGGACTAGCCTGAGATCAGGGCCACCAGGGCCATGTCTGATGCCCAGTGATGCCCAATGACTCTTCCTCACCACCGCCGACCCTGCAACACTTGCCACTTGCCTCGCCACCGCCGACCCTGCAACACTCTCCACAATGCTCCCCACAGCTGCTCTGTGAAGCTCTGCGATGCTCCCCTCTGCTGCCCCACAACGCTCTCCACAGCCACCCAGCAATGCTGTCACCCCCGCGATGCACTGGATGCTCATAGCCAGCTGCTCACCACCCGCCACTGCTCAACAGTCCCCAGTCCCACCTCACCACAGCCCCTCCCCCTCTATTCGCCTTGGTTCCCTGTTCGCCATGCTGTGATCAGAGCCTACGGGGCAGGGACTGAGAAGTGGTCAATGCACCTCCTGGTGACTGGTCAAGCGGTCATTCCAGTCGTTACACTTATGGTCCAGGCCTTTTATTATATAGGATTTAGACATTCTAATGGGTATATAGTTGTAACTCATTGAGGTTTTAATTTAAATTTTCCTGACCATCAAAGCTATTGAGAACCTTTTTATGTATTTATGGTCATTCATACATCTTTTCTTGTGATATATCTAATCAAATCTTTTGCCACTTTCATTTGGTTGTCTTATTTTGTTATAATAGCATATTATATATTTTTTCTGGATACAAGTCCTTTTTCATATAAATATATGGCAAATGTTTCCTCTAGACTGTGACTTGCCTTTTCATTTTCCTAACAACTTCCAAAGAACAAAAATTCGTGATTTTAATGAAACTCAATTTTCCAAGTTTTTGGGTTTTTTTGGTACAATTTTTGTCTTTTGTGCCCTATCAAAGTAATCTTTGCCTACCTCAAGGTCACTAACAAGTATTTAGTCTAGTTTGAGGGAGGTAAAATGTTAGTGTGTTGGGCGAGGGGGGGTATCAGGAAGGGTATCTCAAACAAACAAAAACTGACAAGCCATGGTATTGAGTTTCACAGATCTATTGAAGAGACCGGGTATAAAATCTTGATTAAAAAAAATATTTTAAACTAAACAAATGTAAAAAATAAAAAACTATTAACTCCAGCTGATCTCAAAAGATGAGAATGGGCACCGGGACCGGTTTGGCTCAGTGATAGAGCGTCGGCCTGCGGACTGAAAGGTCCCAGGCTCGATTCCGGTCAAGGGCATGTACCTTGGTTGCGGGCACATCCCCAGAAAGGGGTGTGCAAGAGGCAGCTGATCGATGATTCTCTCTCATCGATGTTTCTAACTCTCTATCCCTCTCTCTTCCTCTCTGTGAAAAATCAATAGGATAAAAAATAAAAAAATAAAAAAAGTTAAAAAAAAGATGAGAATGGGCAAAAACCTAATTATTAAATGCACCATGCCTCAACGTTTGTAGCTAGTCTTCAAATTTGACCCTCAATACTATCTATTAATTATACTACTTTCCTCAGTGACTCTCTTACTGTCCATAAAGACAAATTAAAAACTTCTCTTCAGTTCAGTCTATTATCTAAATACAAAAAAAAAAAATGTTTTTAAAGTACCCACTGATTGTCACACTGTGTCCTAAGTTGGTAAATTCCTCACCTGAACTTGTCATTTCTTTTTTTTTTTAAGCTTATCAGTGGCAGGCAGTAACAAACCATTCCATAACAACCCCCCATAAATATCATTTGCCCCATATGTCATGAAATTCTGAGATACTGTGTGGCCAATACATTCCCTTCTCTCTATACACTATTCTAATCCACCACAGGTAAGTCTCAGCATGTAATGGTGTAACATGCAGGAGTTATCACCACTCCACTTGTATGTGGTTCCTGTCGCTATTCTCTCCAGTAAGTGATTCAATTGCAGAATCTCAACCTTAGAACCTGCTTCCTGGTATGAAGGCTCTTAGGCCAAGTCACTCAATGTTTTAGATCCTAATTCTGTTTGTGAGCTAAAAATTCATGCAAAAGTAATTAGTATTACTAGAAGATGACACAGGAAGATCTTGAACTCACCTCCCGCCATGGACCCACCAGATCTACAACTATAGCTACATACAAAACAATTTCCTCCAGGGGGCGGGGGAAACACAAAAACAAAAAAACAGCTGAGCAACTCCTACACATCAGGTGAACGAGAAAAAGCCCCACTTAGAAACAGGTAAGAAAGGCTGAGACACAATCTCGCCATAAACCCCAACCCCAGTGCAGCGGCCCCCAGGTAGGAAGTCAACCTTCTCCCTGAGGAGTCAAGGGTGTGAACCCCACATTGGGCACCCCAACCTTTAAAACCTGCAACTCAGAGACAAGCCTCCCAAATATCTAGCTTTGCAAGCCAACAGGGCTAGTTTCTATGACACGCACAGGCCACAGCAAACTGAGGAACAGCTCTGAAAGGACTCACCTGCAGTCACGCAGCCCGGAGTCCAGCAAAGAGGCGGTCGACTGAAAAGTGCTCCCACTTTCTGTGAAAGAGGCTTATTTGCTTATCTTCAAGGGTCATTCTGAAGGGCAGGCATCTAATTTAATACAAATATACGGGCCTAATGAAATGCTCTCCGAGACAGAAGCTGGCTGGCACCATCCTTTCCTCTTCCTCTTCCTCACTCAAGCTCCCTGTTATCTCCAGGAAAGGAGCTTATACCCCAATCTGAGTCCCGTATTTGTGGCTACCGAACAACAAATCTCTCTAGATATTTGGCTCTGGTAGCCAGCGAAGCTGAAGCTCACGGGCCCCACCGAACAGTAACAAATGAAAGATTTCTTAACCAAATAGAACTGGCAGGATACAGCAAGACGCAAGACTGAGTTCCAAACCTTTCTGTGAAAGAGGCCTGCCTACTGGCTCGTCTTTATAGCTGTGTCCTGCGGGGCAGGTGGCTAATTAAACACACATCGAAGGGCTGCCTGGAAACTCTCCAGAGATCCTGGAGGACGGGAGCGCTCCCTCTGCCACGCTGCGGAGCACGAGTGTTATCTCCCAGAGAGGAGGGTGTACCTGCGTCTGCTGCCCTAGTTCTTGTGGCTGCTGCTCAAGGGACACTCCCAACCCCCTAGCACTAATGATGTGCAGAATCTGTATTCATGGTCCGATCCCTTGACACTGTAACAGTGGAGAGACAGTTCTTGGCTGGCTACCACACTGTGCACAGCACAGACAGCAGACTGAAACACATCCCCAACTTTCAGTGAAAAAGGCCTCTTTGCTTGTCCGGGAGCTTTGGGCAGAGGGGCAGGCTTCTGGTTTGGTATACGTCTAGGGGGCCTCTTGAGTTACTCTCCAGGAATAGAGGCTGGTCAGTGTCATCTTTGCTTTTTCCCCTCTACCTGGTTCCAGGTTGGCAGTATCTCCCAGAAAAAAAAAAGCTTCTACACTCATCTAGCACCCCCAATTTTTGTGTCTGCTGCTTGGGAGCACCAAGGAGATGATAGCCACGTTTCACTGCTGTTTGCCCTCAGGTCCTTCATCTTCTAAGCACTTAGTATGTTTTCTTTTAAATATACTAGACATTTAACTTTGATTGAAAATGCAATTTACTAGTACATGTAAACAAATAAAGGAATAACCTTTTCACATGTCCCCCATGTTCCTTTAAATAGAAAGAAAAAAAGTGCTAAATCTCTCTTCATAGCCTATTTGGCCAGAGATGTCCCACCTACGGTTTTAAAAACAGACTGCAAGTTGATGTTCTGAGATCCTTTCTTGAACTAGAACTCATTCTGTTAGAGAACTCCTACTGGCATTGTCCACAGTCCCTAAAAGGTGAGGATGGTAACCAGGCTGAAGGCAACTGGGAAGAGACCTGAGCAAACTGAGGACCATTAAGAAATTGTACAGAGGCAAATCGTATCAACAAAACACCAGCTCCTTCAGTTAAAGCTAAAGAATGCCACCTGACCCAGTCACAGCTGACCCAACCACAGCCACTGATCCATTTCTTGCTGCCAGGGTGGCTCCTGTTGAGGCCCAACTCTTATCTGAGTTTCAGAGGTCCTCTTTCCCCCCCAACTTGAAACATACTGCAGTCAATCATGGAAAACTGACTTCCCTGAACTGCAGGGCTTCCTCTGAACTTCAGAGCCCTGGTTTTAACAGCTGTCAAACTCCCTCATGGTCTGTGGTTCACTCCCACTGGAGAATTGTGAACACTTCTGATTGCTTGAAAAATGCCACCCCCCATGGTACCCATCGTAACGACCCCACCGCAGTCATCCACAATTCACCATGCAGGGCTCTCGCACATACTCCTCCATCTTGACTTCAACTTTCTTCTGTGTAAGAGAACCCCAATACAACTAAAAGCACATTTCTCAATAGAAATTTTGCGGATCAAAAAGGGGGTGGGGCAAGATATATTCAAAGTACTGGAAGAAAAAAAATTTCCAAACTCTACTGGGCAAAGTTTCCTTCAGAATTAAGTGAGAGATAAAGGATTTTTTGGACAAGCAAAAGCATCATCAGTAGATGGGTATTATTAGATACTTTAAATAAATTTCTTTAAGGAAATTAAAGGAGGCTAATCAGTAACAAGAAAACATAGGAAAAAACATCTCATTGGTGCAAGTAAATATACAATTCTGAATAATCCAATGAGGTAAATTATTCACTTATACAGCTAGTATGAAGATTAAAAGATAAATGATAGCTATAACTACAATAATTGCTAAGGGATAAACAAGATAAAATTATATAAATGGTGACATCAAAAACTTAAAATGTGGTAAGCCCTAACCGGTTTGGCTCAGTGGATAGAGCGTTGGCCTGTGGACTCAAGGGTTCCAGGTTCGATTCTGGTCAAGGGCATGTACCTTGATTGCGGGCACATCCCCAATGGGTTCAAGAGGCAGCTGATCGGATATTTCTCTCTCGTGGATGTTTCTAACTCTCTATCCCTCTCTTTTCCTCTCTGTAAAAAATCAATAAAATATATATTTTTTTTAAATTAAAATGTGGGATAGGGAATTAAGAATATAGACTCTGCCTGACCAGTGTTGCTCAGTGGTTGATCATTGACCTATGAACTAGGAGGTAAAGATTCCATTCCTAGTCAGATTGCAGGCTCAATCCCAAGTAGGGGGCGTGCAGGAGGTACCTGATCAATGATTCTGTCTCATCATTGATGTTTCTATCTCTCTCACTCCCTTCCTCTCTTAAATAAATAACAATATATATTTTAAAAAGAATATAGAGCTTTAAAATACATTCAAATTTAAGTTGTTATCAACTTAAAATAGACTATTTTAAATATAGATTGCTTTATGTAGTTTCATGGTAATCACAAAGCATCTATAGCAGCTACCCAAAAGATAAAGATAATCTAAACATAGCACTACAAAAAAATTATCAAATCATAACTAATGAGGTTAAGAAAAAAAAAATTATTAAACAGCCAGAAGACAAATAAGAAAATGGCAGTGAGTACATACCAATCAACAATTTTTTAAATGTAAGTGACCTAACTTTTCCAAAAGACATAACAAAACATGAGCTCACAGATACAGAGAGGAGACTGGTGTTGCCAGAGGAAAGCAGTAAGTGGTGGGGGAAATGGGTGAAGGGGGTCCAAAGGTACATTCAGTTATAACAGTTATTTCCTGGAGATGCAATGTACATCCTGCGACTATAGTTAACAATAATGTATTTTATTTCTGAAAATTGCTTAAAAAATTATTAAAAGTTCTCATCACCGAAAATGAGACAAGCCATAATGGTTACTTGCTGAGAGTTCTTATAAGTGTATTTCTTGTATCACATGATCTCACACATCTATGGGAAATAATGAACAACATAAGCTGAAGAACAAAAACAGACCTGGTGACAGGGAAGCATCAATCAGACTGTCAAACCTCAGAGGGAAAGCAGGGGAGGGTGGAGAAAAGGGGGGGAGATCAATCAAAGGACTTGTATGCATGCATATAAGCCTAAATAGTAGTCATGGACAACAGAGGGGTGAGGGCATATGTGGGAGAGGTTTGGGATGGGAATAGGGGGATGAGGACAAATATGTGATACCATAACCAATAAAGAAATTAAAAATAAAAATAAAAAGTTCTCATTACAAGAAAAAAAAATTTGTAACTAAGGATTGTAATGGATATTCAGTAGACTTACTATATGATCATTTCCCAATATATACAAGTGTTGAACACCTGAAACTATAATAGAATGTCGTATATGCCATTATATCTCTTTTTTTAAAAACCCACAAAGTACTTAGAGATAGAATTAACAAATTTGTGAAAGATGTGTATGCTGAAAACTTCAAAAAGTTGCTTAAAGATCACACTAAATAAAGACAGAGGGTTTTTCCAAGAAGAGCTTATAATATAGTTAAAAGTGAAATTACTATAAAAGAAACTTAAAAATTATTAAATAGTCAAGATAGGATAGTGGTATGATTTCTCAATTTGCATACATTTCCATTTTGAAAGCCTGGAAAAATGTTTCAGTTACATAAGGTAAAACTCCTATATCCAGATTAGACTTCTCCCTTTATTCTACATAAGAGAAGCATATAAATTCAATGAAACTTCTTTGTGCCTATTACTCCCCCCCCCAAAGTAATTTATAACATATAATTCTATCTCTAGAAAGCAGTTAAAAATGGTCTCATAAATTGAATATGAATAAAAGTATGAACAGGAGCACAAGTTTTAAAGCCTTCCTGAAAAAATTTAATACATCTTTTTTTTAAGTGCAAAACATAAATTGGATTATGAGCTCATATTTGTCACAGAGCAGCTACAGATGAGACTTCTTAAGAATTAAATGAAGTTCTTGAACTGCTGAACATAAGCAACAGCTGGCAACTTATTTCAGCAAGTATTAAATTACAAATTCTACCAGGTTAGTGGAAGTGGGTGCAAAGTTCACCTGGAGTGGAATAGTAAAAGCTCATTTTGCAAAATTTATCCCCATATTACACCAGCAGCTTAATATGGGCTAGGGACAGAGTGGACTAGTCAAAAGGGATATATTTCTTAAAGTGTAAATGTACATTTAAAGTTTAAAACTATCTGTAGCATACATCTTAGTGTCATCAGTTCCATGAAATACGTTGCTTTCTTCCTAATCACCAGTCAAATCAGCTTCATTGATAATTTCAGAACATGAGGTGTCCAAAGAAGGGAATTCAGCCTGAGAGGATGTCAAAATGAGGAAGTGCAGGGAGCCAAAGGCCTGCAGGTGAGGCAGCATGAGAAAATGGCCTGCTCTGTCTGCATAAACTCTCCGAGCTGAGAGCCATCAGCGACCACATTTGAAACCATCTTCAATGTTGCATTTCCTGTATGTGCCTGGAATTGTTAATGCCTGATAAATTCTGTGAGTTACCATGCTTCCATTTAGTAGACAGTTTGAGTAATAATCTAATTTTATTCACACTTAACAGACGTTTAGACATCCTAAAAAAGACACCTGTATATAAAGAAGGTTATTTCAAAGATAAATTTTTAAGAAATAAGCAACCTTAATTTAAAATATAAATTTGTCTTTATTACTTTTCATTTTGTTTATATTTCTTTGTATTATTTTGCATTTATTTACTATATCCTATGTTTTTGCACTTACAATGTAAGATTATATCTGTTTACATAAAAAATAATATTTAGCTCCAATAAATCCATTAAAAATTACTTTTTAAAGTGCAGTAAATATTTAAAACATTTTAATAAAAATGAACATGTAATCCTATGTTAAAATATCACAGTATTCCCCACAAAGTAGTTCAATGATAAAGAGATATTGCCTGATATTTTATATAGAGTTCGTGTCTTTATCTCTATTCTCAAGTATTTTCTTTTAAAACTAATGCTTTTGTTCCTTGTAAGATATTTAATCCATTGGTAGTGCATATTTATCATTTGTGATTATTTGTAATTGTTTACTAACAAATTTTAGGGTAAAAATCATATTCAAAAATACTCTTAATTTTTGAAATGTCATTTTTTCATACTATTTTTAAGTAGTTAGCTATATTGTTTTGTGGATTTAAAAACACACACAACACTTCCACTTCCTACATTGATGAGATCAATTTAGCAGATACTGAAACCTTAAGATAGAGTTAATGCTTACTGCTCACCATCATTGAGAATTTCTACAGAACAGATCAACTGTACCACACTTATGTTTGTAGACTATTTTGCCTAGCAGCTCAATCAGGGATAATGCCACTGGGGGTGAGAGGGACTCTAAATTCATGTTTATATCAAACTGATACTGTTCTTTTTTTCAACCTGTATAAAAACTTATCATCCAAAGCATATTAAAAAACATATACCGGTAATGTTTAACTTTAGCAGGGTTGCCAAAGTACTGACAATGAACCAATACCATATAAATACTCATGTTTTGGCAATGACCCACAAGGTTAATTTCTAGAGCATTCAACTTAATATAATAAAGTAACTCATGAAAATTAAACTTTATAATTTTTCCTCTTTTGATACTATATAAATTAGGTAATACCTGTTTATAGCACTTGAAAAAATTCTGTATACTAAAATTGCTGCAGTCTATAAGATATATACTATTTAGAAAACATAATTGGTCAAACATTCTTTTCAGATATATACATATAAAGGTGAAAATCAACATTTGTAGCATGAATAGGTTTGATTAGCAAATGTCAACCACATAGATATGATTGTCTTAATCAACGTGTGCCTAATTCTAATCACCATTATACCTGAGAAATCTGTAAGTTACATCGTGAGTTGTAATCCCCCATCTACTACCAGAACATGCCCTGTAATATAGGGTGATTCTAAGAGAAACACAACTGCGTGTGCCACATCAATGGGGTCTCCAAATCTCCCAAGAGGGATATTTTTCTTTAAATGTTCTTCATTCAAGGCTTTCGTCATATCTGTATGAACAAATCCTAAAAGAGAAATGTTTGTTTAGTAGAAAAGAGTAGATACTAACACAGTTGCTCAATCTCAAATAAAAATAAATGTGTCCAGAAAATATATTACTAATAAACCTGTGTAGAAAATACAACAGAGTTTTGCTAGCAATCAAGTAACCAAATCTACATTTGTATTTGACTTATTAATGAACATTTATTGAACACTAAAATCTTTGACTCTCAAATATTTGGCCCAACTCATAGCAAAATGTAAGTAGGTACATATAGACATGAATAAAAATTATATTCCTTGGGGGACCTAAAATTTAAGGAGGAAATAGTCACTTGTACCCCTAATTATAATGTAAGGAATATCCTGATAGAGGTATACACAAAGTACTACAGAATGGATTTTTACTTGAGTGATGTAGAAGGGGTAAGGTAAGGTAGAGAGGGAAAGAAGGCATCACACAAACTGAGTTGGCACTATGACAAAATTAATTGCATTTGCTATAACTAGGACAGCTGATGATTAGAAAGACCATTATTTCCAACAATCATATAACAAAAAAAAAAATCTTTGGGTCATATCCAATTCTGATAGAAGTATAGAGAGAAAATTAGAAATTTAACATGGCATTGGAGTGTGCGATAAAGTTTGCAGAGAACATGTTCTAAGGTATAATGTTCTGTAGTATAAAGTACTATTCAATATTCTAATTCTAATGACTCATAGATATATGCCAGGATTGTAAATTTATTAATAAAATCTTGTGACTAGTCTAAGACAAACAAACACCTATCTATCTATATAAAAGCCTAAGCAACCATGGCAACTGAATGGATGACTAAACAGGCTCTGTGGGGTGACCAGCTGGCAGGGGAGTTAGTGAGGGCTGGCCAAATGACTGAGCAGCAGGCTTTGTGGGGCAACCAGGCCAGCAGGAGGGTTGGTGAGGGACGACCAAACAACCAAGCAGGAGGCTGTGTGGGGTGACCAGGCCAGCAGGGGGGGAACTGGGCCAATATGTGTGTGTGTTGGGTCCAGGGGCGGGGAGCATTTGGGAGTAATGAAGCCAGCAGGCAGAGGCAGTTAGAGATGATCAGACAGGCAGGCAGGTGAGCACTTGGGAGTTAACAGTTCAGGATTGTGAGAAGGATGTCTGACTGCCGGTTTATAAACCAGCAGTTGGACATCCCCTGAGAGGTCTCAGATTGAAGAGGGTTCAGATTGGGCTGAGGGGGACCCTCTCTCAGCCCCCCCATGCATAAATTTTATGCACCGAGCCTCTAGTTATCAATTAAATACTTTATATAATCAGTATTCATTATTCAATAATTTAAGATTAAAAAAAGAAAGCAAAAAAGTACTCATAAAATGAAAAGGTATTATAAAAATATAAAAATGTTTAAGGTGATAATAAATGGATTAAAAGTTAGACATGACATGTGAAGTGAAAGTTCAACGTGCTATCTGAAAATAAAGTTTCCAAATTGGCTTATGTTAAAAATAAATTATATCTAAAACCATACATCAATTTAAATATACTGCCATTTCAAATACCAATTAAATGTGAACTAAGCACTGGATTAAGAGTTAGAATTAAGCCACAGGTTTATTATGCACTATTATGTAATTATTTAATTTTTCTTTGCCTGAAGTTTTCACTTACAAATATCTAAATATTTGCTTAAAAGTCTTGTGAGAAATAATCATAGACACATATATACTAGTAATACCCTAATCAATAAAGAAAAAGAAGAAAATTAAAAAAATAATCATAGATTTTTTTCTGTCAAGAAGCGTATGCAATGAAAGATTTGTTAGGGGAAAAAACTGGAAATAAGTTGAATGTGTTTTGATAAGAAATTAGCTATAGAAGTCATGGTACACATACACAATAGAGCAATGTGCAGGCATTAAAATATTTCTATAGAAAGATGCTTAATATAAAACATTTGTATATTTAAAAAGTAGGTTACAAATAAACTCAGTCATACTACTATTAGAAGGTACAAACTTCCAGTTATCCTATCTAATAAAAGAGTAATATGCAAATTGACTGTCACTCCAACACACAAGATGGCTGCCCCATGTGGTCAAAGATGGCTGCCCCCATGTGGACACAAGATGGCCACCACAAGATAGCCAGCAGGGGAGGGCAGTTGGGAGGGACCAGGCCTGCAAGGGAGGGCAGTTGGGGGCAATCAGGCCAGCAAGGGATGGCAGTTAGGGGTGACCGGGCCCACGAAGGAGGCCAGTTGCAGGGAACCAGGTCTTCAGGGAAGGAGGGCCTAAAATAAAGTAGTTGTCAGAGGCCAAGTTGAAAGGAAAGGGATGAATTTACCAATAATGTCTTTTCCTCTTTGATTATGATGTTTGATAGAGACAACAAGAACATGCCCAAAGACATAATTATCTGTAACTTTTTTAACAGACATATTTTTTAGACCAGCTTAGGTTTATTAGAAAATAGAGCACAAAATATTCCTATATCCTTCCTTATCACACTGCACCTCTCCCCACCATCTGATTTTCCCCGACATCCTGCCTTAGTATGAATACTTGATGAACCAATATGGATACAGAATTATCAAGTCAAGTCCATGGTTTACATTAGGATTCATCCTTTGGATTGTACATTCTGTTTTGACAAATGCACCATGTCATGTATCCACCATTACAGTATCATACAGAATAGTTTTACTGCCCTAAAAAAATCTATCTGCAGCTTTATAAAACTCATATATCATCCCCTAAAATATCATAAATCAAATAAAAATGTGAAGCTAGTCCCTGACAATAAATTACTTCAGCTTTAACAAATTTAAATGTCATTTTATGCAATAGTAATTGAACCACACAATCCTCATCGATGCATATATTCACAGGGCACTGCATATCAACAGTCTTTTGGATTCTTAGTATCTCTTTAACACTCCACAAACCCACGTTTCTATTGCTTTTCAGTTTATGCTTCCTCTCCTTAGTCCACAGATTGTCACTTTACTTGTAATGTTCCAGAAATTGGCTCTACTCCTCAGTTTACATACATATTTACAATGCCTTTCAAGCTGGGCTATAAAAATTATGAACTACCAGTAGGTTACACTATCCAACTGATGGTGTTATTACTGATCACTTGTTGCACAATTAGAGGATTCCAGCTGGCTACAAAGCTTAACAGATAAATGAAATGGTACACACTCAACCAACATAGAGCAAGGATACTGCTACTTTAATTCAGTAAATAATGATATACACATTATTGCTTTTTATAAAATACCTGATGCACAAAATTAGTACAAGAGTAGGCCTTCCTTCCCTTGGCTGCCAGCACCAGCTTCCCTCGGACACCCAGGACCCAGGCTTTCCTCCAGCTGCAGGCAGGCACCCGGGACGCGGGCTGCTTCCTTCTGGCCACCCGCAGGCACTCAAGACCCGAGCTGGCTTCCCTTGGGCCACCCACAGGCACCCAGGACCTTGGCTGGCTTCCCTCTAGCCCCAGCTTCCTCAGGAAGGACATTCGGAAGACATCCAGTCTAATTATCATATTACCCTTTTATTATTATGGACTAGAGGCCCAGTGCACAAAACTCATGCACAGGGTAGGGGAGAATCCCTCAGCCCAGCCTGCACCCTCTCCAATCCAGGAACCCTCGAGGGATGCCCGGGACCGCTTGTTTGCTTGCCTGCCTGCCTGCCTGCCCCTAACCACCTCTGCCTGATTGCCCCCTAACTGCTCCCTCCTGCTGGCCTTATGCCCCCTAACTGCCCTTTCCTGCCTACCTGATCACCCCTAACTGCCTCTGCCTTGGCCCCCGCCACCGTGGCTTTGTCTGGAAGGATGTCCAGGAGATGTCCTGTCTAATTAGCATATTATCCTTTTATTAGAACTCTTTAGAAACAGGGTCACTCATAAAAACAAGTATGGTATGTGCTTCTAATCCAATGAGAATTTATATGTGACAAATTCTAAAGAAAATGTACTTCCTTTATCCATTCCTGGCTAGCTATATAGTATAAATAGCTTCTAAATTTCATATTACTTGGTCACTATTTTATTTTTGAACATTTTGGTATACAGCAAAGACTTTATGTTTAAATAAGATACCAGCAAATTATACTATCACCAGTATTAACAATTATGGGGTGTAACTACTAGATATTTCCACCACCTCAGAAATCCAATCTCTAGGATTTAGAAAAAAATAAAATAATCTCAGATATTTCTTTAACACGTTAAGCACCCAGTCACCGGTGATTGACACTCTACTTTCCATTCCGAAGACAAAACAGGCTGGGCGCTTAACGTGTTCAGGCAGAAGAAACAAGGCTGTTGACAAAGACTAGACCAAGATTTTAACCAGAACCAAACTGTATGTCTTCAGATTATGTTTATAAAAATGTATAAGGAAGCAGTGTGTAAAAATCAACTCCACACCAAAGAGCTTATAAGAGCACCTAGAATAATATCTGTCTTGAGTAGCTGCCAAGTTTATGCAAGCATTTGTCCACAAGACTTTCTCCAGGTAGTGAAAATAAAAGCTCTCAATTTAAAAACAAAACAAAACAGAGGGCAAAACAGTTAAGGTATCCTAACAAATAAATGCAGTGCTATTTTATTTGTCAAAACCTTAAATGATATACCCTTGGCCATTTCATTTCCAGGATTATATTCCTATACTCGCACATGTGCAAAATAAAGTATGCACAAGTATTCTCACTGCATTATTAGTTGTAATGATAAAAGATCAGACACAACCTAAATGCACATCAAAAGGCAACAGGTTCAATTAATTATAGTATACCTGTAAAACAGAAATTATCTTTCAACTAGCCATTAAAAATGATGCAGCAGTCACAAAAGACTATAAGTTATATGATTTCATTTACATGAACTGTCCAGAATAGAGAAATCTATAGAAACAGATTAGTGGCTGCCAGAAACTGGGGACATTGTAGAGAAATGGAGAGTAAATGCTAATAGTACAGGGTTTCTTTACGGATGATGAGAATGTTCCAAAATGTATTATGGTGGTAACGGAACAATTATGTGGCTATACTAATAGCACTAAATCATACACTTTAAATGAGTGCATTGTATATTATGTGAATTATATTTCCATCAAGTTATTTAAAAAGTGATGCAGCACTACATGGAATAATAGGGAATCAACTCCAAGATTCATTGGTCTATAAATAAAGGTAAAGAACAATGTGAATAGTATGACATAATTTGTGTTTTGTTTAAAAAAAAAGAGAGAGAGAGAATACACATACACACTTTATTGGCTTGTATATGAAAAACAGAAGAAACTGGTTACCAGTGTGTTGCTTTTGAGGGAAAGGAGCTTGATGAACAGAGGAGCGAAGACTCACTTTTCCCTCCAGGTCTTTTTGTACTTTTGAATTTTGGACTATGTTTGTATTATCTATGGAAAACACATCTTTAAAGCAAGGTATCCATTACAGCTTCCACTTATCAAATACTGCTTCCCATATGCTATATTTTCTAACCAGTAAGATTTAACTATGATGAGTAATTTATTTTATATTTAAAGTAATAACAAAGCTTAGCAACCTGATCTTTCAAAAAAAAAATCAAGAGCCCTAAGCAGGTGATTCAATTGGTTGGAGCATCCTGACATACACCAGAGCTGCAGTTCCGATCGCAGTCAGGGCACATACCCAGATTGTGCATTTGATCCAGGTGGAGGTTCATACGGGAGACAACCCATCCCTGTTCCTCTCTCACATCAATGTTCCCCTCCCCTGCCTCTATATATATCTCTCTCTCCCTCCCTCCTTCCAAACTTCCCTCCTTTCCTCCCTACACCATCTCTAAAATCAATAAATACATACCCTTGGGTGAGAATTAAAAAATAATAATAATTACAATATTAAACAGCAAATGACAGCCTAATGTACAATATTATTTTCCTTTTCTCTTGCTTTTCCTATTATGAATTACTTTTTAAATTATGTTCATTCATTGGAAATTCCAATTGAAGGTGACTAGGAAAACTGTTAATTCTGATATTTGTCGGGTCTATTAAAAGATCTGGTAAAGAATAGTATTATAATTCTATTGAAAATAAAGTTAATAAATAATCCATAGAATCAATATATGATAGATTCAACTTAATGTACTATTTAAACGTATACTTCTGACCAATGAAACATATTCATACTATGAAACCTACTAAATATATATAGCCAATATTGAACAGCCACAATTTTAGCAATAGTTTTTCTGTATAGTAAAAACTGCACTGGAAAGATCTTTAGAAAAGCTTATACATACAAATGCACTTCCATAACACTCATAAAAATTCCCTTTGTATACAAATTGCATTCCCACTATTAGCCTGTTGCCTTGACAACTAGTTCACACCAACAAAATGATGCTTTCTTTCCTCAGCGTTTCCATAGCATCATACATGTATCTTTGTATGCATCACATGCCACTGTAGTTATTTGTTTATATGTGTCTCTCCCACTGTACTTAGCTCCTGTGGCAGAGTATCTCATTCATTTTTGTAATTTTGGAAACACTCCCATGCATAAGCCTTCTGAATGATTTATTATGAGTTAAGAACACTTACATTGCCCTGAAACCATCAGGGTTGAAATCACCATGACCTAGAATTAACTCTTCATTACCCACACCCCTGCGGTCTCCAAAAGAGAAGGAAGGCAACACATGCAGTTCCAACCACAAATGATCTGTTCTCCACAAGGATGAGCGAGGCCAACACTAAAATCAATCAGCTGTACAAAGCGCCACAAACAGGAAGCAGTGCCAAATGGCAGTGCAGCTTTGGATTATTTTTTTTCTTCTTCTTTTCTTGAAAAATGGATGTACTGTATCTAAACCATAGTCTATCAAATGTTCATGGATTTGCAATGCTTGAATTTAGCCAGTCTCTGTGACAAAACATTGCATTGGGATACAGGCACATTCCACAGCAAAAGGGCTATCAGAACATTTGACCATTCCCATTTCCCTCTGTTTCAACATCAATGCTAAATAAAACACCGATGCTAGTGTCCAAGCTGCAGCCGTTAGTGACTTGAAATGAAAAGGTGGCAAAGTCTATTTTCTACTTACTCTTTCTTACAACCAAAAAAGTAAACAAAATGTCTTTTCTTAATATAGGTAACCAATTCTTAAATACCTATAGTAAACTAGCACAAAATCCCATGGCTAACTGGCAGGGGTACATTAAAACACTCATTTACTTAAAAAGTCAAGGAAATACCTAACTAAAATTTCTATCACACCATCTAATGAGTGATGATGGTAGATTCAAGTTTTAGCACAATTTTATTACCCTCTTAACTACCCCAGGCAATTTTATCAACTAGTAACTTGGCAAAAGAAAAATAATATAAAGGTAAAAGCTACAGAATTGGATAATTGCAGATAGTTTAGACAGGCCATATTAACAAAAGGATAAAAAAAAAAAAAAAAAGACCTAAAAACCTTCTAATGATACAAAGGAAATCTAAGAGGCCATTACTTTGAAGCTTACCTTATCTGGGGATGAAAAGATAAAGCTTTTAGTAACAGTCCTGACATAAACCTTCAGCTAGTCACTCTCTCCTAGGTCCCAGTCTTCTGAACAGTAAAAATGACTGGAATAAATGAGCTACAAGATCCTTTCCACCTCACATTTTCCCATAATTAATATTTAAACATAAAGATTTTAAAGATAATATAAAGTACTGGGAATTTTTTGTAGTCACCAGTTCATTACTTGATTATTTTCATAAGCATTTTAGAATTATTCTACCTATGAGTACCAATTAATAGGCCAATTAATGGCTTCCTTCTCTATAAAGAAAAAAATGAAGACTTTCTTTATAGAAACTATAATTCTGGTAATTGATTACCAGTTACAAACAGACAAAGTTAATTGCCTATACGTCCCATTTATCCAACAATATTTTCAAGTAATGCGGAATACCCAAAGTCAGCCTATAAAAGGGACGGGTGCACAAAAAGGTTCCTCTTGACTTCTTAAAGGGCTCTGGTTTCACAGTTACTTTGTCTCACAGGTGAATTGACCTCCGTTGGCTGGGGTTTTCCGTCATGATTAACAAGCACACAAGTGTTCCTGATGGATTCCCTAGGAAGGCAGCTCTACTGCATGTTTCCCACTGTGACTTCTACTATTTTAAAAATTCAGTAAACAGCCACCTCTCTATCCATCTTCACTGTTGGCCCCTCCCAAATATGTCTGATTTTAGAAATCTCAGTTCCTCCTGCACATGGAATTGAACTTGTTGGTGCCAGAGTCCAAGTGTTCTCATTCCCGTTAAGACGCACTACCACTTTCCTCCCCCATGACATCACACAGTGAGCTTCCACTCAGTCATTCAACAGGCAACCGCTGCCAAAATCACTTTAAAACCTTATTACTTCATGGAGTGAGCTTTTAAAAGATCTTTCTTCTTCCTAAGTCTGTGTAAATCTCTTTTGTCCTTTGTGCTGAATTTCTAACATGAACCTGAGTGGCTCTCTTAGGTACAATGATGTCCAGTGAAAGGTATCTTGTCTATTTGGAAAAGATCATTGTATGACCTCCGACAATTCTTTTTCTGCACAAATACTGACTTTCTGGAGTAATTAGATCAGCCAGTATACATGGCTGCTTTGGGAAATGTGCAAACCATATCACTTATGCAGCCTTGTTTCCTCTGGATTGTACTGTTATTAAAAGCATATTGTATTACAGAGCTATTCTGTTACTTTAAATATAAAGAAGTATTGTGTTCCACCCCCCCACCCCCCCACACACACACCTGAAATTGTTACATTCTTAATTTATAACTGATTTTTAAATGAGATGTTTATCTTGTAATTTTAATTTGTGAATAATCTTTCAGTAAAAATGTAACATGATTTATGCAAACAAACCAACCTGGCATTCCTGTTGGCCTCCTTCTTGAGGACGGTGCACAGCCTGGCAGTGTGGCCAGGGAGGTCCTGTCAGGACGCAGGAGAGACCTCCTGCAAGTCATTATTCAAGAGTCTAGTGACTGCAGATTCCCCATTCCTGCACCAATATGCTGAGAAACCTAATCATGCTGTTGCAATTACAATCTCTGCAATTATTGTATAAAGCCATAAACATACATAAATGTCTAAGAAGAAAGAAGTTTTCACTGACCTGGAGCAACCACATTCACTCTAATTTTCTTTCTTGCTACTTCCTTAGCAAGGGCACGGGAAAATCCAACCAATCCTCCTTTAGCAGCACTGTACACAGACTGACCAGCATTGCCTTTTAAACCAATAATGCTCCCTAGAAAGAAAGAAAATAGGCAAATTCAAGCCAATTTACTGGGGTTATCAACTATGGAGATAATTTATACTAAGCAAAAAAAAAAAAATGGTACAAATTATTTTACCTTGTCCTTTGCTAAAATTAGGAATTCTAGCCATGTCACGTTAGTGGTAAAAGTCTAAATCTGCTCAGATACTCAGAAAACAGGATTTGAAAGACACTTATTTGAAACCTCAAATGCCAAGTGGGGTTTGAGAATTGATCCATTAAATGAAAGAAACCCACTTCTATCTCTGAATAGGTCAGACATAATAAAAATTTTACAGTATTTTTAACAGCTTCCAGTAGGAAGAGGATAAAACCAGAATAAGTCAGATTAATTTTATAATTCTACAACACAAACATAGAGAAGCATTCATTTCCACCTTTAAAAAAAAGTTCATCTGGAGCTAAATCTCACTAAATTTGAATTACTGTCCATCTAACTAAGAAAAGCTTCAATTACAAACTTTTGGTAACATTGCAATTTAGTTACCTTCAGTTATGTAGTATAACTCGCACTGCCTACTAAAGATTTTAGATGGCCTCATTTATATGAATATGAAAGAATAATTTATAATTCAAATATCAACTGTATACAAATAAATTCATACAAAACTTAAGTGGGGAAGTAATTTTCTGCACCATTGAGTGATCTGTACTTATGATATAAAATTAAACAAGAATCTCACAAAATATTTGAAGTAATTTTATTTTAGAAAACATTCCAAGTACTTTTTATATTATTATCAACAAGTCCAATATTAAAATGTTTATCTACATTGTATCTTAATAACAAACAATGAGAATGTGAGGTACAGAAAGAAAAGAGAGCAGAGGAAATGAAGATGGACAGAGCAAGGTGTGTTTGGAAGAGAGAGGAATATGCAGAAACACAAAAAAGAAAAAATTTATATTGCCATGGAAAAAAGGCCAAAGGAAGCTATAAAAGCTTGGTTCAGCCCTAGGCAATTTGGCTCAGTGGATAGAGCTTCCACGTGTGGCCTGAAGAGTCCCGGGTTCGATTTGGGTCAAGGGCACATGCCTGGGTTAGGGGCTAGATACCTAGTTGGGGGTTGTTCAGGAGGCAGCCAATCAATGATTCTCTCTCATCATTGATGTTTCTATCTCTCTTCCCCTCTCCCTTCCTCTCTGAAATCATTAAAATATATAATATATACTTTTTTTAAAAAAAGCTTTGGTTCATGCCACATACTATTGTTCTTCTGGTCAAAAGTGGTAACTTCTGAAAAACCATCCATTTTCCAGAAGTTTAAAGTAGTCCTTCCTGTAATAAGATTCTCTTAACTTAAATTCTAATTTTATTTACTTCTAGCACAATTCTAATGTTTTGCATGCATAGTGACGAGGATTTTTTAAATACATCTGAAAAGAAGATACTTTGGAGTTAAACAAATACATCCCTGGTTATCGGGTGATGTATGCAGGCCAGTCTATCAGAAGCTTACAAGAACCTAAATCATTATCTGGCTGTGTTAGAAAGCAAAGGTCGGTTCACTTAATAATCTTTTATAAGAAAACCAATCTCATATTTTTAAGGATAAATGTCAAAAATGTTCTAATGTTTATTAGCACTATATTCTTTTCTCACTTTCAAAAAAGAAAAACCCTACATTGGGCTTTGAAAGATATTCCTATATTAAGATAAATAGGGTCATTTACTTCAATGAAGAAATATTCCCCTTTTGTGGCTTTTAAAGGTATTACCACCTAAATTAACAGGCATAGCTACTGGATCTGAGCCCTGGTAGCTTCTGCCTTTCGAATGGCCTCTGGGCACCAAAGCTCGGTCTTTTGTCATTTATCACATGGCTGTGCTGTCATTTTCTAATACCTGGTGATGTCAACTCATTCCACACCTACCTGACCACTGCACAGATGTGAATCTGTGATTCCTGTTTTACCCATTCATCAGTTAATTAAATCCTTTCTCCACAGATAATAAGATGACACATTTCATCGAAGTTTCAGCCATGAACAAATTCCAATTCAGTCAATTATATATTTTATGGTACTAAAAGATAACTAAAAATTCACAAAGTGAAGACTCACCTACATTAACAATAGATCCTCTCTGTTGTTGAATCATAGTTTTCATGGCAGCCTTGCAGGTCAGCATGGAACCCAAAAGGTTAGTATGAAGCTGAGCTATCATATCTTCAGTTTTTGCTCGTACCAAAAGGCTGTCCCTAGAAATAAAAAGCACAAAACATAAAAACACTATTAAAAAAAAATCAAGAAATATATAACATTTTTACTGAAAGTAGAGTATAAAAAATGCTTCATATCTGAGCTAGATTACCTAGAAAGTCCCATTTTAAATTTGGTTTGAGAGGCACTAAATAACAAGTAATTAAGCCAGAAAGGATCTGCTTGGAAGCCAATTTCTATCCCCTCAGGTAGAATTGCAAATATTCCTAACTGTGAGAAGTGGTGCCATGTAGCCAAAACAACTGGAATTAACGGAGCAAATAACATATTAAGCCTTCCTTGTTTATCAAAATAACATATTATTCTAAATATTCTGTCCAAAATTCACCATAAAAAAATATATCAGCTGTGATCCCATTAATGTTAAGTTCATGAATTGACAAAACATATATGATAACAGAAGTCAAAATAGGTGTTACCTATAAGGAACTATTAATGTGGAAGAAACAGAGAGCTTTCTGAAGTGCTGGGAAAGTTCTATAGCTCAAGATGAATATTGATTACAATGTTAAAAAATGATGGAACTGTGCCCTTATTGTAGTATCTCAAAAAAAAAAAAAAAATCAGGGATTTATAGACAAAATTTTAACATACAGTTTTTATTCCAATTAGAAGTAAAACAAGTACCTGGCTCATGTGGCCTAGTGGTTGAGCAACAACCTATAAACCAGGAGGTCAAAGTTCAACACCTAGTCCAGGGTTGTGGGCTTAATTCCCAGTAGGGGGACAAACAGAAAGCAGTTTCTCTCTTTCCTCTCTAAAATCAATAAAACCATATATATAGTAAATGTACTTAAATTAGGGACCAACCTGTTAATTCCAGCTGCATTTACCAAGAAGTTAACAGGACCTAAATTTTTCTCCATCTCTTCAAATGTGTGTTTAACTTCATGCTCTTTGGCAACATCACAGCTAAATGCCAAATGACCACCTACAAAACAAAGATCAGAATTAGTTACAAGTTGTAACTGGAACTTAAAAATTATTTAATATACATTTGTTAATCAACTACCATGAGCATGGCCTGTGCTAAACTAGAACATAGAGATCAAAGATGATGTCATGGGTTCGTGCTCCCAAGAAGTTCAGTTTAATGAAACTGGGATGAGGGCAAGTGGAGAACAAGGGGAAATAAAGTAATACTGCAGAATGTACATCTTAAAACTTGTTTTTAATCAAAAGTGAAGGGGGAAGCCTTTTTTTGTGTTTATGCTTTGTAAAATTCACCTAATAATACTTATACCTTTGATACTGACCCCACCGACTCAATTCATCAGTCTTCTGGGTTTCATATTCCTTTTTTGAAAGTTATGTCTAAATCCTCTTAGGGTTTTGTCCAGTTATTTTCCTGGTCTTGCCCTGAACATAAAATCTAGGGTTCCTTTGTTCCTTTATTCTTTTTCTTCTTCATTATGGTACATGTTTTATTATTACTACTCCTACTACTACCACTGCTATTACTATTATTCCAGCCTGACTATTAGGAGAGATTTTTAAAAATGCTAAAACTACAAACCATGAAAACTTTTTACTAAAAGCAACAATTATTTATCTTTTCTAATGTTCATTTTTTTCAAATGTTTTATTAAAAAGTTACATTTCAAAGAGCACTCTCTATTTAATAATATAACATTCTAACACTCTAAAACGTAGATTTTTTAAAAATTATTTCTGGCTGTCCCTGCCTACCAGTTAACACTAGAAGTACTCCCTCAAGCCTTTAAAACAATGAATCATTGGGAAGTCACACTTCTGCGTGTGAACCACTCCTGGAACACGACTCAAAGAAATGAACGGCCCACAGCATCCTGTCTCACTCCTGGCTTTCCGCTGAAGAACTGTTGGGTCCACAACCCTTGAAAGCTCAGCCATTAGTTCCCATCTGGTCCAGCAAACACGATGGCTGCGGTGACTCCAAAAGGACCACCTAGTCCACCCCTTTGTCAAGGCAATTATAGCAAGGAATATGAGCAAGAGGCATTCACTGAAATCCCCCTGGTCTATCACTTAGGTATGTGTTTCTTTTGGAAAGTCTAATATTCTCCTAACCAGTGTAATTCATTAGGGTGAACTAATGGTATTTTAAAGGTTCCAGCCACCAGGTGCATCCCCAAGCCTCTGTTCCTGGCAGTAAACGAGATGCATCTGTCCATCCCAGCAATTAAGCAAATGGCTGCACCTTAGTACCTCCTTACACACCAAGAGACTTAAGTTTGGAAAACAAGTAATTGATCCATTATGAAATAGGAAAACAAATTTTTTTTGAGGTTTAAATGTAATTAAAAGGAATCTGGTAGAACAAAATCTCAATTGCCCACTTGTAAAAGTCACCAAAAGAATTAATAACGAATTAAGTACTTATAGAGATATTAAAACAAAGCAGATACATCTCAAAACTGACTGGTACTCAAACATCTCTATGCATCAGTTTTGCGCATCCGCACATAGGCAGGTACAGCCCTAAAAGGCCAGGTGTTGACACGCCTACCTGTCCAGCCTCACCTCCCTCCTGCCCAGCCCTGCCTCCGGGCGCCTGCGAGCTCGCCCTGATGGTGAGCCCTTTGCCCTCCATTCAAAGTAGCTGTTGTGTGGCTCTCTCCTTCCAGGCGCCACAACAAAGCAGCTCCCGAGGCCAGCACTAGAGGGGTAGGTGCCTATTAATGGGGCCTCACAAGACAGTCTCATCGACCCCAAAGGTCCAGCCTGCAGGAGGCGCTCTGCGGGGAACGTCGCGGGGGTGGAGGAGGGAGGTCTCTGCACAGCTGGGGAGGGGTGCTCCTGCACGTGGGCAGCTGAATTTGCCAAACCCCCGGAGCCCTCAAGGCCAGACCCGCTCCCTTTCCAAAGGAGGGGACTTAGGAGCTGGGACCACAGCCGGACCACGGGACAACTCCACCTGGATACCTACCGCCGAGGTCACCGGCGGCGGCTTTGGCCACTTCCAGATTTCTGGCGACGATGGCCAGTCGGTAGCCCTTCTGGGCCATCAGCTGGGCCACTGCCCTGCCAATGCCCCGGGAGCCTCCGAACACAGCACAGACTTTGTCCATCTCGGACGGGGGAGTCGGAATCTTGGAGGAAAGACAGCTAAGAGTAGCGGCCCCTTTCCAGACGTCCAGACTCGCGATTTTTATATCACCGCCGCGAGGAAAAAACAGCCTGTTCCCCGCCTCCTGCTCCGGCCTCTGGCCAATCAGGAGGCCGGGAAGAGGCACGAAGAGTAAGGCGTCAGCGCGTCGACGTCAGCGCGCACGGGTTCCCAGGCTCCGCCCCCAAAGAGGACACTGGAGCGAATGAGTCAGGCTGGCCAAGAACTGGTCCGAAAGGGAGTGCATTGCATGCTGGGACTTGTAGTCTCGGCGCAGAAAGGACAGAGGCATAGGCCTGCTGCTCTATGAGAAATGTACTCCTTACTGCATGGGACGTGGAAGGCAGAGGAGACGGGGTTGTGGTCAAAATTAGAGCTCTGATTACCAACCACTCCAGTTTGCCTGGAAGTAACTGGGTTGTTAAGACGCTGGACTTTAGGTTTTAAAATCAGGACAGGCCCCATTAAAACGATATAAGTTGATTACCAGACTACACAGAATATAGGCAGGTATAAGTGAATCTTCGATTGGGGTGATGGCTGCAGGTGCCCTTAACCCCAGCGTTGTTCAAGGGTCAACTGTACACGATTCGGAGTTCCAGTGTCTGCCTTTCACCCAGTGTTTGTCCTTGGCTGGGGAATACATGCCCTACTTTGAAGAAGTAATCCCTAAATAGCAGGCTCATACCAAAACCTATCCTACTTGTCCCTTCCTCCAAGTTGCCACAGAAATGGGCTTCAGCTCAGCAGGATATTATCATTCATCTCAAAAGATGATGCCCTATCAAGAACACCTTGTAAGAGGAGCTCAAGAAGAGTTAAATGATTGAATACTCTTCCAGGACTCATAAAACAAGCATCAGCTGATGCAAACAAATATAGGTGCTAAATACTCAGAGTGAGTAAACTAAACAGTGAGCATTTGTTACAATTATACTGTAAAAAAAAAGAAAGAAAGCGTTTCTTGATATAATATTAGAGACGAAGTGTAAGCAATAGCCCCTACTACTTAACACACATACACACACACACACACACACACACACACACCTGGGACAACAGGCCTAATTATATATATACTAAATTTTCTGAAACAAAGTGCAAAATTATATTAATATGAAAAATCAGAGAAAAGGGAGAAGATATGAATGCAAGGGGAAGCTAGATTTGAGGGCTGAATGCAGATTAAAAGGAGGGGAAGGGGGGGGAAACTAAGCAAATTAAGCATTCTTTTTTAAATATTATTTTTATTCCACCTAGATCCAAAAGGGTTTTGAAATGACTTGCAAAAATATATAAGTAAAACTTCATGCCCATTAGGATGGCTACTATTCAAAAGAAATTAAGTGTTGGTGAGAACGTGGAGAAATTGGAACTCTCATGCACTGTTATTGGGACTGCAAACTGTCACTTTAAATTCATTAGAAAATAACTTTACAAGGCAAGGGACCACCCTCAGCCCCAAGGCCAGAACAATAACCATAAGGTCAGTGGAAAAGTTATACAAATAAAGTCAAGCCGTAAGAATATATTTGATGAGGGGAAGAAACAAAACATAGTTGGGGACCAGCTATAATTTTAAGAAATATTAATTTTGCTCTGTATATTGTGATTATTTTCTTTTTAAAGAAGGCACTTTCTGCCGAAACCGGTTTGGCTCAGTGGATAGAGCGTCGGCCTGCGGACTGAAAGGTCCCAGGTTCGATTCTAGTCAAGGGCATGTACCTTGGTTGCAGGCACATCCCCAGTAGGGGGTGTGCAAGAGGCAGCTGATCGATGTTTCCAACTCTCTATCTCTCTCTGTAAAAAATCAATAAAATATATTAAAAAAAAAAAAAAGAAGAAGAAGAAGAAGAAGAAGAAGAAGAAGAAGAAGAAGAAGAAGAAGAAGAAGAAGAAGGCGGCCCTACATTCTAATCTGGCTGGGAGTGCATGGGGGACCTGGGAGCTCACGTGGAAATTCAGCCCATCCTCCCCATCTGGGAGCTGCCTGTTATCATGGAAAGATTAACAACCTTGAGGCGTCAGCCCTTTGAAGATCCCCAGCCTTTGCATACCCACAGGCCTTTACAAATCTCCAGCCCCCATTACCTGTAAAGTGCCCATTTGGCATACCCTTTTGCTTACTTCCCCATGTAATCTTTGTCTTTCTACCCAATATAAGCAACTGGCTTATGGTGGGTGCAGAGCAGATTTTTTGTGGCTGACCTGCTTCTCTCTTATACTGCTGCCAGTATTGGAATAAATGCCTATGTATGATTCAACTCTTTTTCTGCTTAATTGGCTCAAGTAGTAACAGGCAATACAAATCCACTGATTGTCCAGTTACATAATGAGTTGCATATGTGATTCTGAGTTGCCTAGTGGCCAAAGCAACTAAGGAAATATGATTAGTTACAAGTAATAATAGCTATAAGAAATACAAACACTTGTGCAGTAGAGAGATCTGAGTGAAATTTCCTCATAGATCCTCATAAAGCAATATAGCAAACTTTGCTGTCATGAAAAACTGTCTATAATAAGAAAAGCATAATAAGCTATTAGACGGGACAGCCAAACGACTTTCTGGATGTCATTCTGGACATCTTCCAGACAACCTTCCCGATGAAGCTGTGGCAGCGGAGGCCAAGGCAGAGGTGGTAGGAGTGATCAGGCAGGCAGGCAAGCAGTTAGGAGCTAGTGATACTAGATTGGAAGAGGGATGTCTGACTGCCAGTTTATGTCCAGTTTCCTGTGGGTTCGGGCCTAAACCAGTGGTAGGATATTCCCCAAGGGGTCCTGGATTATGACAGGGTGCAGGCCGGGGTGAGGGACCGCCCCCCCCTCGTGCTCAAATTTCTTGCACTGAGCCTCTAGTACAGTGTTTCCCAAACTTCTCTCATGATGAGAATCACCTGGTGGAGTTGTTAAAACACAGATTCCTGAATCCCAACTAAGAAGTGCTAAACTAGAATTTTTGGGAACATATAGGTAAAATTGCATACCTAACTTAGTGCTCTGTATATAAAATCTGTCTTAGAGCACTAGTTAAGTATACAATTTTACCTATATGTTCCCAAAGATTCTAGTTTAGCACTTCTTAGTTGGGATTCAGGAATCTGTGTTTTAACAACTCCACCAGGTGATTCTCATCATGAGAGAAGTTTGGGAAACACTGCTCTAGTATATTATAAGGTTATTTTTATAGCATCTATTTTTGTAAGCAAAGGGCAACACACCAAAGCAGACTTTACTGAAAGCAAATACAATAGGAAGTTAATCGATATAAGCAAACATACAGACACAAGAATGACTCCTTGTACATCTGAAACAAAGAGGAAATAAAACTGGTTGAGGGAAGGTTGGGATGGTGCTGAGTGATAGCAGACCTTAAAGGCAGATGCAGGCATGAAAGAGAGAGGCACTTTGACCCCATTAGTTACCAGATATAACCTCAAAGATCATTAACACACAATGTGAGATGGCATTCAAACTTCTCAAAACCTTCCATTTTTTCTCACTGTGTGTCTACAGTAACAGTTAGGTTGAGCTTTCTTTTCTCAACACATACTTTAGTGAAACCCAAGACTATTATTTCCCCTCCTCAATACAACAGCACTGCTGCCTGGGCGAGAGCACACCCATCACCACACACCCACCCTGAGCCAGGTGCTCCGGAGGGGGAGGTTCTGCCTGACCCCCTGACAGGGAGCTGAGAGGCTGTGAATTACATGGGGCCTGCTCGCCCCAGCAGAGCAACAGAGAGAGCCAGGAGCACAGGCACCTCCAGTCTTCTCTTCTCACTGCACATGTCACTTCTGATAATATTTTGACCACATATTTTATTTGTCTTTAATTTAAACCCGCCTCAGACTATATTCTTTCTTGACTCCAATAACCAGACAATAACCAGAAGCACCTGAGAATATTCCTTATCGATAAGGACAATTAGCTAAATTTTTAATATACATATTTTGTAGTATTTTGTCTGGTTAGGAAAGGAATACCATATAAGTGCAAAAGAATTTTAGAGAAAATAATATTTTTAAATATAAAAATTAATTGAAAGCATTGTATATATTAAATGGGTAAATTATAGGGTATGTATATCTCAATAAAGTGGCTATTTCAAAATTAATTGAGCCCTGGCTGACATTGCTCAGTGGTTAGAGTGTCGGCCCTCAAACAGAAGGGTTTTGGGTTCAATTCTGGTCAAGGGGATGTACCTGGGTTGCAGGTTCCCGGCCCCAGTTGGGGCAGGTGCAGGAGGCAACCAATTACTGTGGCTCTCTCACATGGATGTTTCTCTCTCTCTCCTCTCACCCTACCCCACTTCCCTTCCACTCTCTCTAAAATCAGTAGAAAAAATATCCTCCAGTTGGATTAACAACAACAAAAAAATATTTAAGTGAAAACTTCTTATGTTAGGAGATGAAGTTTGAAACTGCAGCTAAAGGTAAGTAGGCTGAAGCTTCCACAGATAGTTATGTCATAAATGAAGAATTATAATCCCCCAAGAATCCAAATCTTTTGAAAATGTTATTTATCAGGAATGAGTAACCCACAGTACCCAGCCTGCATGTGGTAAATCTAGCTGTTCAATACAGCCCAAGCTCTCATGCACGAAAAAGATCAGAACGCTGCCTCCGTGTGACTGCACAGACACACCTGCTGTAAGTCACAAGCAGTGTTGGTTTTCTCGACATTCCCCACTCGTCTGATGCGTAATCTAAGTTGTAAGGAATGTGTGCTTTAACATTTACAACAGCTTATTGCATTTTGAATGAGAAGTGTCTTGGGCACTTTCATTTTGATGAGTTGGCACTCATGCCAAAGAGGCTGCCCAAAAAGACTTAACCTACCACCTGTATGTACACAATTGCCTAAGGCAAAATGTAGAGTTTATCCCTACCCTCTCTCACACACTCCACATCCACTCCACAGAGCTCTGCTGATTCTCCTTCCTGAAAATCACTCCAGCCTCTACCCTCTCCCTAAATCCCCTTATCTAACCTTTGTTCAGGCCTTGGAGCCTAAATGACTAGTACAGCTGGTCTGTGGGCTCCAATGGGCCCTCAACACCACCCCCAGAGGGCTCCTTCTAAACTGCAAGACTCATCCTGTCATTCCCTGAATCACACCCTGCAATTGAAAAACAAACAAACAAACAAAAACCTCATCAAGCCCAGGATGAAGCAAAGTCCTCCCAGATCTATCAATAGTTAGATTTAATTACCTCTGCTGACAACTTTTCCGTACTCCTTGCCCACTGTACTTCTTCCAGGTCACACATCCCCATCTATACAAGGTACATGCTCTTTCATGCCTCCATGCTTTTCCAAACAAACACTGTCTTCCTTAACCTCATGCTCTCACTTCTTCTGGTGAAATCATTTCCAGTGGAAGCCCTTTCTAATCCACAGCAGGACATGCTGATGCCCTCCTCTGTTCCTCTCCTGACCTTGTACGTGTTTTTAAGTCTGCCTTTCATGAAGGCATTCTGACGTCAGAACTCAAAGAATTTTAGGAAGGTCGTGAGTAGACTTCTAGGGAACCGTGAACATAGCTGATGTCATCAGGTTCTCAAGAGGAACTTTCTGTACGAAATTGTGAATTTTTTTAAAGCAAGCGCATTAATTTTTGCTTCCCTGTTTATAGTCTACAGTTCCTAGAGCTTGTGAATACCAAAACATTAGCTCATGGATGAATAAATGCGTGAATGAAAAAACTCATTTTTTAAAAAATGCATTGTTAAGACTGGCTGGCATAGCTCATTGATTGAGCATCAACTTATGAACCAGAAGATCGATCATGTTTCCATTCCCAGTCAAAGCACATGCCTGAGTTGCTGGTTCAAACCCCAGTGTGGGATATCCTGGAGGCAATCAGTGATTCTCTCCCCTCATTGATGTTTCTATCTCACTTTCCTTCTCCCTTCCTCTCTGAAATCAATAGATTTAAAGAAAAAAATTTACAAAATATATTGCTAAGGGCAAGAACCCATGTCAGATATGGCTATTATTAAAACTAACCTGGTTCCCATTTTCATTGGGAAAATATCTGGCAGGGAAGAAAGACATTAAACAAGTAATCATGTTTATAGTGAGAAGGACTATAAAGGAGAAGTACAGGCTGTCAGGAGAGGGCATGGCTGGGGGCTTTGATCCAATATGGGGTCAGAGAAGGATTCTTTGAGGATGTAATGTTCATAAAGTAAATGAGTAATAACTAAGAAATATTAAAAATACCTATTAGATACTACTCATTAAAATATTACAAGGTTAGTTGTAAGATAGCATAATTTATATATAAAGAATAAAAATCCTCATTTAAAATTTCACTTTTAATGATGAAAAAGATCGTTAGTCAAAGTAGGGTTAGTATTATTCCTAGATGAGATCACCTAGCTTGGACATTTCATCAGGAAGTGCCGTGAAAGAGCATAATGCCTGAAATTTCATGAAACTCCTTTTTTTATCTGCCAAGATCAAGCCCTCTGTGTAGTATGTGTGCCAAGCTACATATAAGAGAACTCAATGTTCCCAACATTAGTTCTGAAGCCAGTCTCAATCCTTTGATCCCATCCTCCTGCCATTCCATTTCCACATCTTTGCTTCTTCAGCACTTTCTGGCTGCACTGTCTCACTTGGCTCTCCATTCATCTGCTGTGTTTCCCAGACTTAAGTGAGCATTTCTCATCCTGGCCCTGTGACTCCTGGGATGGGCAGATTTGCGCCAGAGGCCCTGGCATGGCCCTGGGACATCCCGCTTCCTAACAGACTCCTCCTGGCACCCTTGACTGCGCTTGGGCTCTGCACATTCTCACTCTTCCAACTTCATTCTGGGAAAGCCAGAATCTACAATGCATGGTTTTAATATTTGAAACTCCTAATATTTGAAACTGAACTGAGATGTGAATGGTTCTGCATTTCTATATTGCACATATAGGACTATGGGAACCTCATTTTAATGACCACTACTTTCTGTTCCTTATCCATAGGCTACAGAGACCCATCCCTCAGCTTGGATTTTGGTTAAATATTTATGCAGAGTAGAAACTTGGGCTTCTCGGACACACCCAAAAACGTTTGCTTAAAGTAGGTTGCCAGTTGTGATTCATGTGTTTGAACTGAACTGTGTAGAAGCTCTAAACCTCGATGTGACTGACTTTGGAATTGAGCCTTGGAGGAAAATCAGTTAACATTAGATGAGGTCAGAAAAGCTGTCTTAACCATTTTGGTTTTTATAACAAAACACAGGGTGGCTTATTAACAGCAAAGTTATTCCCACAGCTCTGGAGGCTGGGAAGCCCAAGATCAAGTCGCTGGCAGAGTCGGTGTCTGGTGAGGATGATCTTCCTGGTGCTTCTCACTATGACCTCTCACCGCACAGGGGACAAGGAGCTCCCCGAGGTCTCTTTTATAAGAGCACGAATCCCATCCACAAGGGCTCTGCTCTGGGGCCCCAACTCCCTCCCCAAAGCCTCGCGGCCTAAAAGCATCACACTAGAGACTGGGATTTCAACAGATGAATTGTGGGGAGACACAAACGTTCAGTCTACAGTAAGGGTGAGGCCCTGGTCCCATAGGACAGGTGTCATTATAAGGAGAGGACGCTTTCTTTTTCTCTCTCCCTCTGTGTGCACACAGAGGAAAGGCCATGTGAGGACACAGCGAGAAGGCAGCCATAAGCAAGCCAGGAGGAAAGATCGCCCCAGATACAAACCTTGACAGCATCTTGACCTTGGACTTCTAGGCCTCCAGAACTAGGAGAAAGTAAATATCTGCTATTTAGGCCACCCAGTCTGTGGGATTTTTGTTACGGCAGCCCCAGCAGACTTAAATACATTGCGACTGTTTGCTTTCTCCTCTACAATCAAGCTGCAAAGCGGCTGCTGGATAATACACACGTGGAAAAGTTTAAACATGACAAAAAAATTTTATTGTAAATTAAGGGGGATTAATACATCTTGGAGACCTAGAGGATGGGCAGGCTCTGAGCACGGTCACCAGACTTTTGTTAATCCTCCATGTATCTTCTTGGTTTAGGTAAAGGAAGTGGCAGAACCACGAAGTTATCTAACCTAAGCTTCTAACTTTTCACAGGCTTGGGTTGGGCCATCCTCCCAGTAAATTCGATTGGGGTTTCATGCTCTCTCCCTCGCTAGGCCCTGTCCCTCTATTTCCTCACTCCAACTCCCATTAATGCATATCCAAAAGTTTCATTACACCATCTAGTTCTTACTCAGCATGCACCTAACAGAGGAATTTCCTTCCAACCAGCTCCCTTACCTGGCTTTTGGCATTTCTCAGGAGGTCTCCTGCCCCACCCCTAGAGTGTATTAATGGGTCTAGTTAGCAGTAATCTAGATGGAAATTCTCTTTTGTTACTTGTACCTACTTCCCAGCTTATGAGAATTATTCCTTTTTTGCCTTCTTCCTTATTTTAATAACTCTAACTGCCCACGCTGACACTTTGACTTTATGTGCACGGCAGTCGTGGAAAGGAAGACATAATTTTATGCATAAGGAAAGTGAGGCTTATTGAGATTAAGGCAACTTTCTCACAGACACACAGATAAGTGGTGGGTGAACCGTGACCAGAGGCTCCAGTCCTTGCCCTGGTTGCTAGAGCTATGCTCTTTCCACCTCACAAATGAACAATGATCTTAAAAAGTTTTTCTTCACTGCCACATAAGCTAATGTTCCAAATGCATTCAGCTTTTATAGGAAAGACAAAAACAAAGATGTGAAATGGAACAAAAAAAATGCAAAAGTAGTCTGTGATTCACTGTGCAGTGGATGTGTTTTAAGAGAGCTGACTATAAAGTTTTATGAAGGACTTGGGTCTCTCAGGTCCAGGGAGATGGGAAGTGAACACCATGCTTGTTTCTGGGCACAAGAAAAATGCCTTCTGCCTAAATCACAGCCCCAATAATCAAAGGTTTCGTGATACATGGCTGGCACACACTGTATCTTCATCCCAGGGGAGAGCTTCCAGAGGACGATTGTCCAGATTTATAGAACACACTGCTGAGTGGTCACTGTAGCAACCATGACATCCTCCTTGTGGCTGAACCAGGGACAAGTCACATCATGGATCCTGGAGTTTATTACGTGCCATCGTCTCCTGGTGGAAACCTCTCTGAGGGTTTGGTGCTGTTCTCTTGGTTTGATTATTTGAGATTTATGTCCTGAAATGCCAAACGGCATTTTTAATCTGTCATCAAAGCAGATTACGGAACCAGAAATGACAAGACTTAACCCATACTTTTTCAGGCCAAAGACTAACAGCAAAACTGCAACGTATGTCACCACATTCAAAGTAAACATGATGCATTAATGAGTGGGTTTCCCGCTCTCACGAATAATTATAGGCTCCCTCTTACTAAAAACTAATTACTTTTATTTCCCTTAAGAAGATTATGATTAATTGTACAAAATTACACTTGTCTTTAATTGAATAGATTTCCTGCTTTCCTCTGGATTAATTGTGTATTTTATATATATTATTAAATAGCTTGGGAAATCTTCCTCTTCAGGACAAAAACTGGATTGGTAATGGCTACCATGCAAATATACACTATGGTCGCCAAGTTTCATTCTTTGTTAAAATAGCTAATTGAAAACTGCCTTACAGTGCTAAGTCTGTTTGGACTGCTGTAACAGAACACCACAAACTGGGTATCTTATTTACAAACAAAAATATGTATTCCTCACAGTTGTGGAGGCGGGAAGTTCAAGATCAAGAGGCCAGTAACTTGATTTTGAAGGTTGGGTGAGGGCCCTCTTTTCAAGCAACTTATGCTGTGGTGCAAAAGCCATAAGAGCCCTAGCTCTAATAGATAGTGCATCTGCCTGTGGATCAAAGGGTCCCAGGTTCCATTCCAGTCAAGGGCACGTACCTTGGTTGCAGGCTCCTGCCCGGCCTGGGCCCTGGTCAGGGTTCATGCAAGAGGCAACCAATCAATGTGTTTCTCTCACATTGATTTTTTTCTCTCTGTCTTTTCCCTCTCTCTTCTACTCTCCCTCGGAATCAATGGAAAAATATCCTCGTGTGAGAATTAACAAATATTGTAATATTAATAACAATATTAATAAATAAATGCCACGAGAGCTCTTTTATAAAAGCATTAATCCTACTCATGAGGGATGCAACCTCATGAGCTGGGTAGGCATGGCCCAAAGACCTAACTTGCTCATACCATCATATTCAAATTACAAATTCAATATATAAATTGGGGATATGGAAGAGAATGCAAATACTCAAACCATAGAAAAGTTTCAATATCACTTTAATAGAAGCATACTGATATCACCCAAGTCTCACCTAAAAGGGCACTGGACATAAAAATTTCCTTAGAAAAACACAAAAGAAAAGTCAAGAGAAGTTGTCATCTTTGATTGCAGGTCTGGGAATGGCTTGACAGGGTGGACCCTGGAAGAGGCCTTAAACCTTTCTCCTGAACAAAACGTGCTCACGCCTGCCTGTCCTGCAAAATGGTGGGTGAGGATACTTATGAAGAGTGGTGCCAGTAGCACCAGGAGATCAGCATTCTTCTTCAGAACTGGGGACACACCCTGCACAAGGTGAACAAAAAGATAGAGCAGAACCTCCAGGTGCTGGGAGACAGTCATTAAACATGGCTCTGGGATGGTGTCCTTAACGCCATCCAGTGTTTCAAGGAAGAGGATATCAAAGTGTACTCACAGGGGACAAGCCAGACAGCAAAGAATGTCTGCTTTGCTTGCCAGCTACTCTCCGAGGACATTCTCATTCTGGAGGAGAAGGAAATAGTGCAGACACTAGAGGCCAACAGGCAAAGCAACAAAACCTGCCTCAGGTCAACATGGCTGTGGTCATTAACAGAGAGTTTCTGGACAAGCTTCTGGCTGCTCCAGAGCAAGGAGCCCCAGGCACTGGTCGAAGCTGTGAATGCGGATGAGCAAGAGTCCTGGCATTAGCCAGGTGAGAAAAAGACAGACATCCTGGAGGCCAGGCGCATCACTCTGACTTGGTAATCACTAGGAATCCAGCTGAGCAGCAAGTGGTTGGTGCCACAGAACAAGAATTCCAACACCCACAAGACAGCCCTGAGGTATGGTGGGGCAGGTCTTCATGGAACTGGCAAGGTCAGGTGTGTGAGAAACCCAAAAGTGAAATGCACCTCTTTATGGAGCAACCACTGTGGAAAGGCAAAAAAATGTTCCCCAGACAGTAGCAACATCCTGTAATGCAACTGTAAAACTCAAACACAGACACCTGACAAAGAATACTCATCTAAGCCAGTTCTGACACACAGATCATGAGGAACTGTGGCGAAGTCCATCTGAAGAGGACCAGGGCAGACAGTCTGCTGAATAGACAGGTGATCCTGACCTTCACGTCCCTGCTGATCTCCATGGCATTCACCTTGGGCTTTTGGAACAAGGTAATAAAATTCAAAGCCATGCAACCACGTGTCACCATGTGTCTGTGAAGCACATGTAGTGTGACCACCAAGACAGCTGTGGTCATTAACAGAGTTTCCGGACAAGCTGCAGCAAGGAGCCCGGTAGCTGGTCCAAAATGTGAATGTGGATGAGCAAGAGTCCTAGCAGGATCTGGGTGAACAGAAGACAGACGTCCTGTAGGACAGGCACATCTCTCTGATGTGGCAGTCCCTTGGAGATCCAGGTGAAAAACATGGAGTTGATACTGTTCAACAAGGACTCCATCCCACCCACGAGAGAGCCCCAAGGTGCAACAGGAGAGGGCCTTTGTGGAACTGTCAAGAACAAGTGAGTGAAGAACCCAAAAGTCGGACACACCACTTTATAGGGCACCTGAGGTGGGAGGGAGGAAGTATTCCCCAGACAGTGGCCACATGCTCCTACATAGCCGTAGGATCCCAAACTTAGTCACCTGCCACAGAATAAACATCATAGCCAGTTTTGACACAAAGATCATTAGGAGCTGTGGCAAGTTCCATTGACGAGACCAAAGGTAGACCGTCTTATGGACAGCCTGGTGATTCTGACCTTCATGTTTCTGGTGATACTTTCCATGGTCTTGAACTTGGGCTTCAGTGACAAAATTCAAGGTCGTGGCACAACACAAAGTGTCCAAGAAACATGCATACATTGTGACCACTGAGTCATTCCTCATGTCTGGGGCTTCCCCAATCTGCACAGCATCGTGGTGCTCATGGACATATTTATCACTGATGAATTCTATCTACCCGGGGAACAGTATCCTCATCAACTTGGACATGCAGATGGACTACCTACCCCAGGACATGCTCGCCAAAGCCTGCAGCATGAGCCTCAATAGATAGCTGAACCAGGTGGGTTAGATCTTCTTGGATCTGACTGGCACTTCATACAGCACATTATTACTCCAAGAAGTACTGCATCAATGGCACTGTCTACCATCCAAATGAGGACGAGGCCATATGGTAAGAAGACCTCTACATCTGGAACAAATTTGCTGATTTGAAGCTGCTCTCCTAAAAAGGGAGGCTCCAAAGAGATGTGCAGGCAACAAGGTCAAGATGTTGCCAAACTTCTGGCACCTGATGACCATCTGCCACATGGTGATGGTGTAGAGGGGCAACCAGCTACTTTATCAAGCAGCTTTTTCTGATGAGAAGGTGCTGATCACACAGGCCTCAGCATTACAGCTACATTCTCGTGGCATGCAAGCAGGACAGTATAGCGATGAAGCAACTTGGGAAGGAGATGGTGTACCAGGTCCTTGCAACGATGGCTTCAACAGCTTTGAGAGTAAGAGTCGGTGCTGGTCTGAAACTCCGACAGCTACAGCTACCTCTACAGCAAAGGCACAGACACTGTCTTTGTCACCTTTGATGGCTTTTGTGAGAAAGGCTTGACAGAGTGGACCACGGAAGAGGTGTTAACCTCCTTTGTGGAGCAAACCCAGAGCATCCTATGCCAGGCCTGCAGAGAAGTGCATGTAGACACATACCAGGAGTGGTGTAAGTAATACCAGGAGGCCAGCATCCTTCTTCAAAACAAGGGCCACACCCTCCAAAAGGTGTAGGAGGAGATTGAGCAGCACCTCCAGCAGCTGGGAGTCACAACCATTAAATACAGGCTCCAGGATGGTGTCTCAAGCAAGAAAATAGCAAAGTGTGGGTACTCATAGGGGACAAGACAGAGATAGCAGAAAATATCCACTTTGCCTGCCAGCTTCTTTCCAAGGACATTCTCATTCTGGAAGAGAGGGAAATAGTGCAGACTCTGGCAACCTAGTGGCAGAGCATCAAAACCTGCCACATATCAGCATGCCTATGGTCATTAACAGAGAGTTTCTGGACAAGCTGTTGCTGTTTCAGAGCAAGGAGCCCCAGGTGCTTGTCAAAATATGAATGTGGATGAGCAAGAGTCCTGGCAGGAGCCAGGTGAGCAGAGGACAGTCGTCCTGCAGGCCAGGTGCATTTCTCTGAGATGGCAGTTCTTTGGGATCCAGGTGAAAAGCACAGAATTAGTGCTAGAGAACAATGACTCTATCACCCACGAGACAGCCCCAAGGTACAACAGGAGATGGCCTTCATGGAACTGGCCAGGTCAGTTCTGTGAGGAACCCAAAAGTCAGATACATTACTTTACGGGGCACCTGAAGTGATAGGGAAGAGATGTCCCTTAACAGTAGCAACATCCTACTACTGGTACATGGCTGTAGGATATGAATCAAACACCTGCCACAGAATAATCTATGTCAGTTTTAACACAGAAATCTTGAGGAACTCCAGCAAGCCAACAAAAAAAGAAGAACATAGATCATCTGCTGAACAGACTGGTGATCCAGACACCTGACTGGTGATGCTGATCTCTATGACCTTGACCTTGGGTTCCTGGAACAAGGTATGAAATTAAAGGTCATGCAAACACCACTATGTGTCTGTGAAGCACATGTACATATAGTGTGAACACCAAATCTTTCCTCATCTTCTGGGGTTTCCCCATTCTGCCCAGGATTATGGTGTCCATGGTCATGTTCATTATAGATAAATTCATCTATTTGGGGAATATTAGTATCTTCATCAACTTGGACATGTGGATAAAATACGAATCCAAGGAGATAGCTGCCAAACCCCACAGTACCAGCATCAACAACCAGCTGGGCCAGGTGAAGTATATCTTCTCAGACAAGACAGGCACGCTCACCCCAGCCCATCATGACTTCAAGAAGTGTTGCGTCATTGCCTTTGTCTACTGCCCAGATGAGGACGAAGCCCTACGCTAAGAAGAACACCTACCTCTGGAACACATGTGCTGATGGGAGGCTGTTCTTCCAAAGCACCAGGCTCCTGAGCAATGTGCAGTGCAACAAGGACAGGATGGTGGGGGAGTACTGGCACCTGCTGGCCATCTGCCATACAAAGATGGTGTCCCAGAAAGACAACAAGCTGTAGTACTGGGAAGCTTCCTCTGATGAGCTGGTGCTGGTAACAGAGACCCCAAAATTTTGATGACGTGCTCCTGGCACACACGTAAAACTGCATCACAGTGATAAAGCTGAATGAGGAACAGGTGTGCTAGGTCCTGACCAGGATGGACTTTAACATAATCATAAATCAGATATCCATGATGGTCAGAAAACCTGACAACTCCATGTACCTCTCACCAAAGGCACGCTCTCTCATCTCTGATCACTTGTCTCTCATCTCTGATCTCTGCCTCTCATCTCTGATCACTTGTGTGAGAAAGGCTTGATAGTGTGAACAACAAAGAGGCCTTAACTTTGTTTACAGAGAAGACCTTGCTTACGCTATGCCAGGCCTGCAAAAAAGGTGGATGAGGACATGTAGGAGAAGTGGCACTAGTGACAACTGAGAGTCCAGCGTCCATTTTCAACACCACGGCCACTCCCTGCACCAGGTGTATGAGGTGATAGAGCAGAACCTTCAGTGGCTGGGAGCCAGAGCCATCGAATAAAGGCCACAAAATGGCATCCATGAAACCATTCTGTGTCTCAATCAAGGGAACATCAAAATATGGGTACTCACAGGGGACAAGCCAGAGACAGCAGATATTATCCACTTTGCCTGCCAGCTACTGTCTGAGACAATGCTCATTCTGGAGAAGGAAACAGTGCAGACTCTGGTGGCCTACTGGCAGAGCAACAAAACCTACCACAGGTCAAGATGGTTGTGGTCATTAACAGAGAGTTTCTGGACAAGCTGCCACTGTCCCTGCACAAGGAGCCCTGGTAGCCGGTCCAAAATGCGAATGTGGATGAACGAGAGTCCTGGTAGGAGCCAGGTAATCAGAGGACAAATGTCCTGTAGGACAGGAGCATCTCTCTGATCTGACAGTCCCTTAGGATCCAGGTGAAAAGCATGTTGTTGCTGTAGAATAAGGACTCCATCACACCTATGAGACAGCCCCAAGGTGCAACAGGAGAGGGCCTTTGTGGAACTGACAAGGTCAGGGGTGTGAGGAACCCAAGAGTGGGATATACCACATTAGACACCTGAAGTGGTAAGGAAGAAATACTCTCCAGACAATGGCAACACCCTCCTGAGTACCTATAGGTTCCAAAACATCAGTATCTGCTATAGAATAATCATAAACCAGTTTGACACACACATCATGAGGTCCATCTTAAGAGAACCAGGGTAGACAGTCTAATGAACAGGCTGGTGACCCTGACATTCATGTCCCTGGCACTGATCTCTATGGCATTGACCATGAGTTTCTGGGACAAGGTGACAAAATTCAGTCATGCAAACACAACCATATGTCTGTGAAGCACATGTACAGTGTGACCATGGACTCGTTCCTCTTCTGGGGCTTCCCCAGCTTGCACAGCATCATACTTCCGAAGGCCATGTTCATCATAGATGAGTTCTATCTATCTGAGAAATAGCATCTTCATCAACTCGGACATGCAGATGGACTACCTGCCCCAAGACATATCTGCCAAAGCCTGTAGCATGAGCCTCAACGATCAGCTGAGCCCCCTGGGTACATCCTTCTTGGATAAGATCACACAGCACAGCATGACTTGAAGAAGTACTGCATCAATGGCACTACCGTCCAAATGAGGAGGAAGCCTATGTCAATGATACCCTACATCTGGAACAAATTTGCTGATTTGAAGCTGCTCTCCTAAAAAGGGTGGCTCCTGAATGATGTGCTAGCAACAAGGGCAGGATGTTGAGGGAATTCTGGCACCTGCTGGCCATCTGCCACATGGTGATGGTGTAGGATAAGGGCAACCAGCTACTTTTATCAAGCAGCTTTTCCTGATGAGAAGGTGCTGATCACACAGGCCTCAGCATTATAGCTATATTCTCGTGGCATGCACGCAGGACAGTATCGCAGTGAGGCAACTTGGGAAGGAGATGTTGTACCAGGTCCTGGCAACGATGGCTTCAACAGCTTTGAGAGTGAGAGTTGGTGCTGGTCTGAAACCCCGACAGCTACAGCTACCTCTACAGCAAAGGCACAGACACTGTCTTTGTCACCTTTGATGGCTTTTGTGAGAAAGGCTTGACAGAGTGGACCACGGAAGAGGTGTTAACCTCCTTTGTGGAGCAAACTCAGAGCATGCTGTGCCAAACCTGCAAAAAAATTCCTGAGGATGCCGGGACCGGTTTGGCTCAGTGGATAGAGCGTCAGCCTGCGGATTGAAAGGTCCCGGGTTTGATTCCCGTCAAGGGCATGTACATTGGTTGTGGGCACATCCCCAGTAGGGGGTATGCAAGAGGCAGCTGGTCGATGATGTTTCTCTCTCATCGACATTTCTCGCTATCTATCCCTCTCCCTTCCTCTCTGTGGAAAATCAATAAAATATATTTTTAAAAATATATTTTTTTTAAAAAAGTGCCTGAGGACACATACCAGGAGTGGTGTAAGTGGTACCAGGAGGCCAGCATCCTTCTTCAGAACCAGGGCCAGACCCTCCACAAGGCATAGGAGATGAAGCAGCACCTCTAGCGTCTGGGAGCCACAACCATGAAACACTGGCTCCAGGATGGCATCCTTGATATCATCCAGTGTCTCCAGAAAGAAAACATCAAAGTGTGGATACTCACAGGAGACAGCAAAGAATATCAGGTTTGCTTGCCAGCTACTGTCCAAGGGAAAAAAAAAACAAAAAACAAAAACCTGCCATAGGTAAAGTCAGCTTTGGTCATTAGCAGAGAGTTTCTGAACAAGCTGCTGCTGTCCCTGCACAAGGAGCCCTGGGCGTCATCCAATATCTGAATGTGGATGAGCAAGAGTCCTGGCATGAGCCAATGAGCAGAGGGCAGACTTCCTGCAGGCCAGGAACTTCTCTCTGTTGTGGCAGTCCTTGGGGATGCAGCTGAAGAGCATGTGGTTGGTGCTATGGAACAAGGACTCCAACACCCACAAGACAACCTTGAAGTGTGGCGGGAGCGAACCTTCATACAATTGGCAAGGTCACATGTGTGAAGAACCCAAAAGTCAGATGTACAATTTTATGTGGCACCTGAAGTAGAAGAGCCAAAAACACTCCCCCGACAGTGACAACATTCTCCCCGTAGTTTTAGGATCCGGAACCCAGCCATCTGCTACAGAATAATTATCTGAGCCAGTTTGACACAAAGACCATGAGGAACTGTGGCACTGTCTATTGATAAGAACCAACATAGACCGACTACTGAATAGGCTGGTGCCCCTAACCTTCAGGTGCTGGTTTCTCTGTGGTGCTTGACCTTGGGCTTCTAGGACAAGGTGACAAAATTCAATGCTATGCAAGCACCACTATGTGTCTGAGAAGCACATATAGTGTGACCACCATCTCATCTTGCACCGTCTCATCTTCTGGCGCCTACCCTCCTACTCACCATCATGGTGCCCATAGCCATGGTCATCATAGATAACAAATTCATCTATCTGGGAAATAGCATCTTCATCAATTTGAACATGCAGATAAACTATGAGCCCCAGGAAATGCCTTCCAAACCCCATAGCACCAGCATCAATGGGCCAGGTGGGTTACTTCCTCTCAGAGAAGACAAGCACGCTCACAGAGCATTTCATGGCCTTCAAGAAGTGCTGCATCAGCCAAAACCGGTTTGACTCAGTGGATAGAGTGTCGGTCTGCGGACTGAAAGGTCCCAGGTTCAATTCTAGTCAAGGGCAAGTACCTTGGTTGTGGGCACATCCCCAGGAGAGGGTGTGCAAGAGGCAGCTGATCGATGATTCTCTCTCATCAATGTTTCTAACTCTCTATCCCTCTCTCTTCCTCTCTGTAAAAAATCAATAAAATAAAAAAAAAAAGAAGTGCTGCATTATTGCCATTGTCTACTGCCTAGAGGAGGAGGAGGCCTTATGTTAAGGAGAATACCTACCTCTGGAACAATTGTGCTGATGGGAAGTCCTCTCCCAAATTTCAAGGTTCCTGAGTGATGTGCACAGCAACAAGGGCAGGATGATGCTGGAGTTCTGGAGCCTGCTGGCCATCTGACACACAGAGATGGTACAGGAGAAAGACAACCAACCAGCAGCAGTACCTGGCAGGTTCCCTTAATAAGGAGGCGCTAGTCAAAGGGGCCTTGGAATATCTGCTATAAGCCTGTGGCATGCACACAGTATAGCATAATAGTGATGGAACTGGGGATGAAGTAGGTGTACCAGGTCCTGGCCGTGAATGGCTTCAACAGCATCCTACAGTGGATGTATAAGCTTGTCTGAAACCCCTATAGCTCTATCTACCTCTACATCAAAGGTACAGACAATGACTGTAAACTTTGATCACTTTTGTGAGACAGTCTTGACAGAGTGAACTATGAAGAGGCCTTAACCCCCTTAATGGAGCAGACCCTTCTCACGCTGTGCCTGGCCTGCAAACACGTGGATGGGGTCATGTATGAGGACTGGTGCCAGGGACAATAGGAGGCCAGCACCCTTTGTCAGAACTGGGGCCATGCTCTATACCAGGTATAGAGGAGATAATTAGAACCTCCAGCTATTGAGAGCCATAGCTGTTAAACTCAGGCTTCATGATGGAGTCCTTGAAACCATCCAGTGTGTCAAGCAAGGGTATTCACAAATTTGGGTACTCACAGGAGATAAGCAAAGAACTCAAGAATATTCACTCTGCCTAAAAGCTGCTGTCCAAGGACATGTCCGTTCTAAAGGAGAATGAGATAGTTCAGAACCTGGAGGCCTACTGGGAGAGCAACAAAACCTGCCACAGATGGCTGTGGTCATTAATGGAGAGTTTCTGAACAAGTTGCTGCTGTCCCTGAGTAAGGAGCCCCAGGAGAAATCCCTAGGGTGTGGCAGGAGCAGGCCTCCATGGCACTGGCTTCAAGATGCCAAGTGGTCATCTGCTGCTTGGCTAATCAGAAGACCTTGATTGTGGCACTGGTGAAGAAATACCATTACCTGGCAATAGGTCTTCAACAAAGTCAACAAGATCAAGACTGCGAACATCACGTAGGAGTGAATGCAGGTGGTACATGCTAATCCAGTTCTGCTTCCTGAGGCAGCTGCTGCTGGTATGTGTGTTGGTCCTACATGCTAGTCTGCAACTTCCTATGCTACTTCATCTAGAAGACGCTGGCAGCATGATGGTTCAGATGTGGTTCATTTTCTATAGTGGCTGCATTTCCCAGCCTCTGTATGAAGGCTGGTTCCTGGCGCTTTTCAACCTGCTATACATCATCTTCCCGGGTCTGTACATTAAGCTCTTCGAGCCGGACATGTGCAAAAAGCAGAGCCTGCAGTTGGCTGAGCTGTACATCACTGGCCTCTCTCTTTGGCTGGTCACAAAAATCTCAGGAGAACATGGCTTTGCCTGTTTCACTTGAAATTTCTTGTGGAGATCCCCAGACTACTGGGTCTTCCTTCAAACCATCGCCCATGGCAAAGCAACTTCCCTGGTCAACTTCTTTATGACCCTGTGGATCAGCCTCATTATGATGAAGCTCATAATCATAATGAGGTATTGGATGGTCCTATCTGTGCCATCTTCTTCAGCCTCTGCTTCTACATTGTCATATCTTGGGACAGCATGAGCTTTTGGCTCTTCATAATATTCCCCAAAACCTTCCTGCTTTTAATATGCTGACTGAAACGTGTTTTCCCACCCCTCCATCCTGCTAGGATCCTGCTGAATGTGTCATTAACTCCCCTGCCTGTATTGACATTAGGTGTCATTTACTAAGTCCTCAAGAAGGCACACCCCAAGGAAGAAGACAAAGCCCAATGAGGAAATCACCATGGAGCCCTTGTCCTACCTACACTGGGATTCATGTGCCCAGTGCTCCAGCCATGCCTTGCGCCACAGGGAAGCTACCAGACCTCATCACGCAGGGCACAATTGTGTGGGCATGAGCACACTGGCTGATCACACAATCCCACCTGGTAAAGAGTTGGCCCCAAACATCAATATGTAACCCTCTTACCATAAGAAGATGCTGTCCCTGAAGAAGGGGCACCAAATCCCAGGCAAAGGTGTCCTCCAAGAACATGCAGCCTGCATCTGCGGTGAGCTCCTCCTTGACGGTAGAGGGGCAGTTCTCTTCTACCAAAAACATAGCTCCCTCCACAAACTGAGAATCTGGGGATCTCCACAAGAAATTTCAAGTGAAGCAGGAAAGGCCATGTTCTCCTGAGACTTTGTGACCAACCAAAGAGAGAGCACCATCACCCAAAAAAATCCAGATGCCACTTTCTGAGAGCTAGCCACTGCCTTCAGGTTAGTCATCTTTAAAGAACCAGGCAGCATCACTGGAGGGGGATATTCCTTTAGAAAGACGTCGCTGCTATCCTGGAAGAGCTGGCCATACACCTGGCAAAAAGAGCCCCAGCTAGTGGCTCAGTTGGTTAGAGAGTGGTTGGCAAACTGCGGCTCGCGAGCCACATGCAGCTCTTTGGCCCCTTGAATGTGGCTCTTCACAAAATACCACAGCCTGGACGAGTCTATTTTGAAGAAGTGGGGTTAGAAGAAATTTAAGTTTAAAAAATTTGGCTCTCAAAAGAAATTTTAATTGTTGTATTGTTGATATTTGGCTCTGTGGACTAATGAGTTTGCCAACCACTGGGTTAGAGCATTGTCCTGTACACCAAAAAGTTGCAGATGGATTTGATTCCCAGACAGGGCACATACCTAGGTTGCAGATTTGATCCCCGGTCAGAGCATGTATAAGAGGCAACTGATAGATGTTTCTCTCTCATATCAATGTCTGTCTCTATCTCTCTGTCTCTCTCTGTATCTCTGTCTCTCTGTCTCTCTGTCTCTCTCTCTCTCTGTCTCTCTCTCTCTCTCTCTCTCTCTAACACACACACACACACACACACACACACACACACACACACTTCTTTCTTTCTTTCTCTCTCTCCCTCCCTCCCTCCCTCCCTCCCTCCCTCCCTCCCTCCCTCCCTCCCTTCCTTCCTTCCTTCCTGGTCTCTCTCCCTTCTTCTCTCTATAAAAATCAATAAAAAATATTTCATAAAAATAAAAAAGAAGGGAGGATACCAATTTCTGGGACCCACTCTACTCTGGTGGAAACTCTGCCAACAAATAGGAGAAAATAATCCACAAATGAAGAGCTGATGGAGATGGAGTGCTCACCCATGGAGTGGCTGCCAGAGACCAATGGGAAACAAGTTCTACTTGTTCTGGTGGGGCAGCCACACAGCATCCGAAGGAACAGTGATTGCCCAGGCTCAGAAAATGTCAATCAGCAGGCAGGAGGCATTCATACAAAGACAAGAGCTTCACATCCTTTTAGTTTTCTAATATACCAAGGCCCATATGACCCCAGGGATCCATGAGGCTAAAAAATAAAAAGTAAAATAAAGCGTTTGAAATGCCAAAATGCTAAAGGAAACCAATTGTTCAATAGTAACCACAATTCACACTATCAAAGGAGTCTTTAAACATTAGCGTTAACTACACATTAGCTACACAATATGATAGTATACAATGTGTAGCATGAAGCAATTGTACCACAAAAATACTAAAATGATTCTAAAGTGGCAGTGTATCCAGACAGCTACAGTGAACCCAGTGCAATGTGTAAGGATGGGATAGAAAGTAGAAAGAAATCCAAGTTAATGCCTTGTCTTTGCAAATTGTTTTATATTAAATCATAAAAAGGGAATTACTTGCCTTAAATTTTAATAATATTAAGAGCTTTCTAATAAGGATAACACTTTAGTTCTCGACATTTTTTATGTGTTTTATTTTCTTTGTATATAAACATAGAAAGTTTATATACAAACCATATTAAATGGCTAATTTAAATATAAAGTATTCTGAATAAAGCAGAAATATATTACAGTCCATTCCAGGAAAGGCATCCAAACCACCCAAATAACCAAGGCATACAGAAAAGGGGAGCAAAAAAACATATTCAAGAAATTAATAGATGAAAATTTCCCTAACCTGGGCAAGAAAGCAGATATCTAGATATCTAGATGCAGAAAGACGAGAGAGGATGAGAGAGAGAGAGAGAGAGAAAGAGAGAGAGAGAGAGAGAGAGAGAGAGAGAGAGAGAGAGAGACAGAAGACACTGGCTGGTTCTGGGGATGCAATGTACACCTAGTGCCTACAGTTAACAATAAGGTGTTTTATATCTGAAAATTGCTAGAAGAGTTGATACCAAAAGTTCTCATCATAAAAAAAAACAACAAACCTGTAACTATGGTTGGTGGTGGATATTCAGTAGACTTACTATGTAATCAGTGCCCAACATATACGAACAGTTATTATGTTGAACACCTGAAACTAATAGAATGTTGTATATGCCATTATATCTCTAAAAAAACATAAAGTACTTAGAAATAGAATTAACAAATTTTTGAAATATGTGTATGCTGAAAACTACAAAAAGTTGCTTAAAAATCACACTAAATAAAGACAGAGGGATTTTCCATGAAGAACTTGTAATTTTGTTAAAAGTGAAATTAATATTAAAGAAACTTAAAAATTATTAAATACTTTTAGTATGTTTTTCAATATAGGGTAGTGGTATGATTTCTCAATTTGCACACATTTTTATTTTGAAAGCCTGAAAAATGTCTCAGCAATGTAAAGCAAAATTTGTGTATCCAAAATAGATCTCTCCCTTTAATCTATGTAACAGAAGCATGTCAATTCATCAACTTTCTTTGTGCCTGTTATTGCCTCTCAAAGTAATTTATAACATATAATTCTATCTCTAGAAAGCAGTTAAAAACTGTCTCATAAACTGAATATTAATAAAAGTATGAACAGGAACACCAATTTTAAAACCTTCCAGGCAAAAATTTTAATGCATTGTCTTTAAGCACAAACTTTTTTTGTTAATGCTAAATACAAGTTGGATTATGGGCTCATATTTGTCACAGAGCAGCTACAGATGAGATTTCTTGTTAAGAATTCAATAAAGTTCTTGAATCTCTGAACATAAGCAATAGCTGTCAACTTTTTAAAAGCAAGTATTAAAATACAAATTCTGCTGAAACTGGTTTGGCTCAGTGGATAGAGCATCGGCCTGTGGACTGAAAGGTCCCAGGTTCGATTCCAGTCAAGAACATGTACCTTGGTTACGGGCACATCCCCAGTGGGGGGGTGGTGCAAGAGGCAGCTAATCAATGATTCTCTCTCATTGATGTTTCTAACTCTCTATCCCTCTCTCTTACTCTCTGTAAAAAATCAACAAAATATATTTTAAAAAATAAAATAAAATACAAATTCCACTAGGTTAGTGGAAGTGGGTGGAAAATTCACCTGGAGTGGAATAGTGAAAGCTCATTTTAAAAATTCCAAAATTTCTCTCATATTACACAAGCAGCTTGATTCGGGTTGGGGGACAAGTTGAAATATTTAAAAGGGCTATATTTCTTAAACTGTAAATGTACACTTAAAGTTTAAAGCTATCTGTAGCCTACATCTTAATGTCATCAGTTCCATGAAATATGTTGTTTTCTTCCTAATCACCAGTCAAATCAGCTTCATTGATAATTTCAGAACATGAGGGGTCCAAAGAAGGGAATTCAGCCTGAGAGGATGTCAAAATGAGGAAGTGCAGGGAGCCAAAGGCCTGCAGGTGAGGCAGCATGAGAAAATGGCCTGCTCTCTCTGCATAAACTCTCCTAGCTGACAGCCATCAGCAACCACATTTGAAACCATCTTCAATGTTGCATTTCCTGTATGTGCCTGGAATTGTTAATGCCTGATAAATTCTGTGAGTTACCATGCTTCCATTTAGTAGACAGTTTGATTAATAATACTAATTTTACTCATACTTAATAGGCTTTCTCACATCCTAAAAAGAATCCTGCATATGAAGAAGTCTATTTCAAAGATAAATTCTAAAGTAATTTTAAGAAACCAGCAACCTTAATTTAAAACATGGATTTGCCTTTATTATTTTTTTCTTTATTTTTATTTTTTAAATTACTTTGCATTTATTTACAACTAGAGGCCTGGTGCACAAAGCCTGGCCTGCAGGATAGGGCCAAAACTGGTTCTTTAACATCCCCCAAGTGGTCCCAAGAGGGCACAGGCCAGGCCAAGGATGCACAATCAGGCCAGGGAGTGATACAGGAGATTGGCCAGCCAGGGAGGGGCCGTGGAAGGGCTCCAAGGCATGTCCAGTCCTTCTCCCTCAGTCCTGATTAGTTGGACCCCAGCAGCAAACTAACCTACCTGTGTCGAAGTGTCTGTTCCCTTGTGGTCAATGCACATCATAGCAAGTGATTGGGTAGCCTTACCATATCATTAGCATATTATGCTTTGATTGGTTGAATGGCTGATCAGACACTTAGCATATTAGGCTTTTATTATATAGGATATACTATTTATGCCTTTGCACTGACTTTTAATGTAAAATTAAATCTGTTTATATAATGTAATGTTCAGCACCAATAAAGCTGTAAAAATATTACTTTTTAGGCCGGCCAGTGTGTTCAGTGAGTTGCACATTGTCCCATGCACCAAGAGGTCACCAGTTCAGTGGTCAGGGCACATGCCTGGGTTGCAAGTTCAATCCCCAGTAAGGGGAGTGCAGAAGGCACCTGATCAATGTTTCTCTCTCATGGATGTTGCTATCTCTCCCTCTCCTCCCTTTCTTTCTAAAATCAATAAAAACATATTTTAAAAACATGAATAAAATAAGAATGCAATAAATATTTAAAACATTTTTAAGTAATAAACATCAACATGAACCCCATGACATTAAATATCACACTATCCCCCACAAAATACAGGGTATCCCAAAAAAGTGTATAAACACTTTAACAGCTAATAGCTCAATTTTGAAAATGAAATGTATTTTATTAAACACTGCCCATATAATTATGCAAAGTGTGTGTATACATTTTTGGGCCATCCTATAGTTCAATGCAAAACAGATGTAGCCTGATACTTTACATTCATTTTGTTTCTTTATCTCTATTCTCAATCAAACATTTTCTTTTAAGATTAATGGTTTTGTTCCTAATAAGACATCTAATCTGTTGTTATTGCATATTTATCTTCATAAGTAAGTGTTTACTATCTAAAATTTTAGGGTAAGAATCATATTGAAGTACTCTTAATTTTTAAAATGTCACTAGTTTTATACTATTTTTAAGTAGTTGTTATACTGAGTTTTCCATAGATTGAAAAAAAAGCAACAGAACACTTCAATTTAGTAGATACTTAAACCTTAAAAGTTATGCTCACCATCACTGAGAATTTCTACAGAACGTTCAACTGTACTACACATATGTTTATAGACTATTTTTCCCAGTCACAGGGATATAATAAACAGCATGGTGACTATAGTTAATACTGTATATTTGAAAGTATATAAGAAAGTAGACCTTAAAGTTCTTATCACAAGAAAAAAAAATTGTAACATGTTAGAAGAGGAATGGTAACTAGACTTACTGTGGTGATCATTTCACAATATATACAAATATGGAATCATTATACTTTACCCCTGAAAGTAATATAGTTATATGTCATCAATAAAAAAAATACATTAAAAAAAATCAAAAAGCTTATACTAATGACTGGAAAAATAAATTCCAAAATATTAATAGAGATTATCATTAGACACTAGAGTTAAAGGTAATAACTACTATTTTCTTCTTTTACTTGTGTATATTTTCCTATCTATAAGAGATATATTTTATATTTTATTTAGAAAAGAAAGTTATTGAAAAAAGATGCACAGTACTAACTTCAAATTATCTATAATGAGGGCCTAGGATACAGCAACAATTTATATTGTGTGTTTCACTGAAAGAAAATCTTAGCATATTTATTTACTTATTTTTAATTGGATTTTTGGAGTGACATTAGTTAATAAAACTATATAGGTTTCAGGTGTACAATTCTATAATACCACATCTATGTATTTTATTGTGTGGTCACCACCCAAAGTCGTCTCCTTCATTCACCATGTGTCCCCCCATACCGTCTTCTAATTCCCACTATCTCCCTTTCTCTCCAGGAATCACCATACTTTTGTCTGTGTCTATGAGGCTTTTTTAAAAATTTGTTTTTAGAGAGAGAGAGGGAGGGAAAGTGGGGGGAGGAGACAGAAACATCAATGTAGGAGAAATATCAATTGGTTGACTCCCACAGGCGCCCTGACTGGAGATCCAACCTGAAACCTGGTTAATGCATCACCCATGCACCAAAGGATGGCAGGTTCGATTACCAGTCAAGGTCATGTACTTGGGTTATGGGTAACCGCCTCACCTCTGGGTGGGGTGGGTGTGGGAGTCAACTAATTTATATGTCTCTCTCACACTGATGATTCTCTCTCTCTCCCCCTTTCCTCCCTCCCTTCTACTCTCTCTAAAAAATAATTGGAAAAATATTGTCAGGTGAAGATTAACAACAAAATATGTAATTAATAAATAATGCATAATTCTAATATTTGTCATGTTATTAAAAGATCCAATAAAGAATATGATTATAGAGAAACCAAGATGGAGGCATAGATAAACACCTGAACTTTCTGCCTCACACAACCACTTTAAAAATACAACAATAAGACAAAATGGACATCATCCAGAACCACGGGACCTGCTGGCTGAGTGGAAATTCTACAGCTAGAAGGGAATAGAAAAGCACACTGAGACTCACAGGAGCTGCGGAAGTAAAGTGCAGAGGTGCAGAGGTGTATGTGCAGAGAGGGCTGGCAACTGAGTATGCAGCTGACTTTTTCAATCCGCAGGGAGACACAAGCTCCCCTCCAGTTCTGGGCGAGACTCTGGGGACCCAGACTCATACAGGGAGAAACTGGACTATCTGGCAGTGAGCAGAACTCAAGGGCGGTTTTCTCTCAGGGGTGTCTGCAGCAATTACCAAGGGACACTAAGATCAGGGACCTCTTAGGACAGGCTGACAGAAAGCCATTGCTGTTTGCTCTGCCCTGAGACTCGGCCCACTCAAGCTATTTGCAGAGGCTTTTGCAAATTAATGGCCTGGTCCTTTGAAATCTAAACTTACCTAACAAACTGCAGCTGAGTCAGAGATGCAGAACATCCAAAAGAAGGCCCAAGGCTCCACAGCAGTTAGCATTGCTTCACAGCTGGGCCTCATCTGGGCACCTCCAAAACCCAAACAAAGAAAAAGAATCTGCAGATCTTTCCATAGCTCCTGCTGGGTGGCCTCAGGCAGAGGCTAAATTAGCACCTCCTTGGAGATCCAAGAGCCAGTGTACCCAGGGGTCAGAGTAGGACCATCCAGATTACAACTCCTCAGATCCATAAGGGACACACTCAGGGGTCAGACTCAGTAAGCACCAAAGCCCCACTGAAGCAAATCTTGCTTAATAAGGGTGTCTCCAGCACAAAAGTTCTTCCATTGAAGACACAGCTGATCCTCACAGCTGACCCTCACAGCCAATTGGCCTGGAGGTCAATTCCTCCCAGTGAAACCAACAACAATCAAGGCTTAACTACAGCAAGACTGTGCACACAGTCCACAAAGGAGTGCACCAAGAGTGTTCACTTCAGGTAACTGGGGAGGCTGAGCCACTGGGCCCTATAGGACACCTAGCTCACACAGCCACTCTATCAACTCAGGGAAGCAGCCAAAATGGGGAGACAAAGAAACAGGTCACAAATAAAAGAAATGGAGGAAAGCAAATGACTGGATATGGAGTTCAAAACCACAGTTGTAAGGTTTTTCAAGAATTTTATAGAAACCGCCAATAATATTAGTGAGACCCTAGAGGATATGATAAAGGACCAATTAGAAATTCAGCATTCGCTGACTGAAATAAAGAATAATATACAGAGATCCAACAGCAGACTAGAGGATCGTAAAAATCAAGTCAAAAATTTGAAATACAAAGAAGCAAAAAGCACTCAACTGGAAAAGCAAAAAAAAAAAAAAAAAAAGAATCCAAAAATATGAAGATAGTATAAGGAGCCTCTGGGACAACGTTCAAGCATAACATCTGAATTATGGGGTTGTCAGAAGAAGAGAAAGAGCAAGATACTGAAAACCTATTTGAAGAAATAATGACAGAAAACTTCCCCCACCTGGTGAAAGAAATAGACTTAATAGACTTACAAGTTCAGGAAGTGCAGAGAACCCAAACAAGAAGAATCCAAAGAGGACACACCAAAACACACCATAATTAAAATGCCAAGAGCAAAAGACAAAGAGAGAATATTAAAAGCAGCAAGAGAAAAAACAATTATTTACCTACAAGGGAGCACCCATACGATTATCAACTGATTTCTCAACAGAAACTATGCAGGCCAGATGGGAGTGGCAAGAAATATTCAGTTATGAATAATAAGAATCTACAACCAAGATTACTCTACCCAGCAAAGTATCATTCAGAATTGAAGGGCAGATAAAGAGCTTCACAGATAAGAAAAAGCTAGGGGAGTTCATCACCACCAAACCAGTATTATATGAAATTCTTTAAGCCAAAACCGGTTTGGCTCAGTGGATAGAGTGTCGGTCTGCAGATTGAAAGGTCCCAGGTACGATTCCGGTCAAGGGCATGTACATTGGTTGCAGGCATATCCCCAGTAAGGGGTGTGCAGGAAGCAGCTGGTCGATGTTTCTCTCTCATCGATGTTTCTAGCTTTCTATCTCTCTTCCTTCCTCTCTGTAAAAAATCAATAAAAATATATTTTAAAAAAATTCTTTAAGAAGAGTAGAAGAAAAAGGTAAAAAGATAAAAATTATGAATAACAAAATGACAATACATGCCTATCAACAAGTGAATCTAAAAATCAAGTGAATAAAAAATCTGATGAACAAAATAAACTGGTGAATATAATAGAATCAGGAACATAGAAAAGGAGTGGTCTGACAATCCTCAGGGGGAAGAGGTGTGGGGGTGTGTGGGAAGAGACTGGACAAAAATCATACACTAATGGATGAGGACCGTGGGGGATGGGTAAAAGCAGGGGGTGGGGTGGGAACGGGGTGGAGGGGAGCTTTAGGGGGAGAAAAGAGTAACAACTCTAATAATCTGAACAATAACGATTTAATTAAAAAATATTTAAAAAGAAAATGATTATAATTACTATTGAAAATAAAGTTAATAAATAATCCACAGAATCAATTTATGGTGAAATCAATTTAGTTGTACTATTTCAACTTATACTTTGCTTCTGACCAATGAAGCATATTCATACTATGAAACCTACTAAATATATATAGCCAATATTGAACAGCCACAATTTTAGCAACAGTTTTTTTGTGTAGTAAAAATTGCACTGGAAAGATCTTTAGAAAAGCTTATACATACAAATGCACTTCCATAACACTCATAAAAATTCCCTTTGTATACAAATTGCATTCCCACTATTAGCCTGTTGCCTTGACAACTAATTCACACCAACAAAATGATGCATTCTTTCCTCAGCGTTTCCATAGTATCATACATGTATCTTTGTATGCATCACATGCCACTGTAGTTATTTGTTTATATGTCTGTCTCTCCCACTGTACTTAGCTCCTGTGGCAGAGTATCTTATTCATTTTTGTAATTTTGGAAACTAACACAGCCCTTGAATATAGGAGACACTCCCATGCATAAGCCTGCTGAATGATTTATTATGAGTTAAGAACATTTACATTGCTCTGAAACCATCAGCTTTGAAATCACCATGACCTAGAATTAACTCTTCATTACCCACATCACTGCCATGTCCAAAAGAGAAGGAAGGAGACACATGCAGTTCCAACCACAAATGATCTGTTCTCCACAAGGATGAGCGAGGCCAACACTAAAATCAATCAGCTGTACAAAGCGCCACAAACAGGAAGCAGTGCCAAGATGGCAGTGCAGCTTTGGATTATTTTTTTATTTTTATTTTTTTTAATGTTTTTGAAAAGTGGATGTACTGTATCTAAACAACAGTCTATCAAATGTTCATGGATTTGCAATGCTTGAATTCCACCAGTCTCTGTAAAAAACAATGCATTTGGATGCAGGGACATTCTACACCAAACGGGCTATCAGAACATTTGACCAACCTGGCTGGTGTGACTCAGTGGTTGAAGTCAACCTACAAACAAGGAGTTCATGGTTCGATTCCCTGTCAGGGCACATGCTTGGGTTGAGGGCCCAATCCCCAGGGGGGGAACATGCAGGAGGCAGCTGATCAATGATTTTTCTCTCATCATTCTATCTCTCTCTTCCTCTCTGAAACAAAAATATATTTTTAAAAAATTAAATAAAAAAGAACATTTGACCATTCCCTGATCCCTGCTGTTTCAATACCAGTGCCAAATAAAACACCAACTCTAGTGTCCAAGCTGCAGCCATTAGTGACTTGAAATGAAAAGGTGGCAAAAGTCTATTTCTTACTCACTCTTTCTTACAAGCAAAAAACTAAACAAAATGTCTTTTCTTAATATAGGTAACCAATTCTTAAATACTATAGTAAGCTAGCAAAAAATCCCATGGCTAACTGGCAGAGATACATGAAAACACTCATTTACTTAAAAAGTCAAGTAAATAGATAACTAAAATTTCTATCACACCATCTAATGAGTGATGATGGTAGATTCAAGTTTTAGCACATTTTTATTACCCTCTTAACTACCCCAGGCAATTTTATCAACTAGTAACTTGCCAAAAGAAAATAATATAAAGGTAAAAGCTACAGAATTGGATAATTGCAGATAGTTTAGACAGGCCATACTAACAAAAGGACAAAAAAATGCCTAAAACCCTCTAATGATACAAAGGAAATCTAAGGGGCCATTACTTTGAAGCTTACCTTAGCTGGGGATGAAAAGATAAAGCTTTTAGTAACAGTCCTGACATAAACCTTCGGCTAGTCACTCTCTCCTAGGTCCCAGTCTTCTGCACAGTAAAAATCACTGGAATAAATGAGCTACAAGGTCCTTTCCACCTCACATTTTCCCATAATTAATATTTAAACATAAAGATTTTAAAGATAATATAAAGTACTGGGAATTTTTTGTAGTCATCAGTTCATTACTTGATTCTTTTCACAATCATTTTAGAATTATTCTGCCTATGAGTACCAATTAATAGGCCAATTAATGGCTTCCTTCTCTATAAAGAAAAAACAACGAAGACTTTCTTTAGCTGTAGCAACCTAAACTATAATTCTGGTCATTAGGATTTAATATTTTTGATTACCAGTTACAAACAGACCAAGTTAACTACCTTTATGTCCCATTTATCCAACAATATTTTCAAGTAATGCGGAATACCCAAAGTCAGCCTATAAAAGGGACGGGTGCACAAAAAGGTTCCTCTTGACTTCTTAAAGGGCTCTGGTTTCACACTTGCTTTGTCTCACAGGTGAATTGACCTCCGTTGGCTGGGGTTTTCCGTCATGATTAACAAGCACACAAGTGTTCCTGATGGATTCCCTAGGAAGGCAGCTCTACTGCATGTTTCCCACTGCGACTTCTACTATTTTAAAAATTCAGTAAACAGCCACCTCTCTATCCATCTTCACTGTTGGCCACTCCCAAATATGTCTGATTTTAGAAATCTCAGTTCCTCTTGCACATGGAATTGAACTTGTTGGTGCCAGAGTCCAAGTGTTCTCATTCCTGTTAAGACGCACTACCACTTTCCTCCCCCATGACATCACACAGTGAGCTTCCACTCAGTCATTCAACAGGCAACCGCTGCCAAAATCACTTTAAAACCTTATTACTTCATGGAGTGAGCTTTTAAAAGATTTTTCTTCCTCTGGAGTCTGTGTAAATCCCTTTTGTCCTTTGTGTTGAATTTCTAACATGAACCTGGGTGGCTCTCTTAGGTACAATGATGTCCAGTGAAAGGTATCTTGTCTATTTGGGGGAGGGAGGGATTATATGACTTCTGGCAATTCTTTTTCTGCACAAATACTGACTTTCTGGAGTAATTAGATCAGCCAGTATACAGAAATGTGCAAACCATATCACCTATGCAGCCTTGTTTCCTCTGGATTGTACTGTTATTAAAAGCATATTGTATTACAGAGCTATTCTGTTACTTTAAATATAAAGAAGTATTGTGTTCCACCCCCACCCCCCCACACACACACCTGAAATTGTTACATTCTTAATTTATAACTGATTTTTAAATGAGATGTTTATCTTGTAATTTTAATTTGGGAATAATCTTTCAGTAAAAATGTAACATGGTTTATGCAAACAAAACAACCTGGCATTCCTGTTGGCCTCCTTCTTGAGGACGGTGCACAGCCTGGCAGTGTGGCCATGGAGGTCCTGTCAGGACGCAGGAGAGACCTCCTGCATGTCATTATTCAAGAGTCTAATGACTGCAGATTCCCCGTTCCTGCACCAATATGCTGAGAAGTGCCTAAGGATGCTGATGTACTTACAATCTCTGAAATTATTGTATAAAGCCATAAACATACATAAACTATGTCTAAAAAGAAAAAGTTTTCACTGACCTGGAGCAACCACATTCACTCTAATTTTCCTTCTTACTATTCCTTAGCAAGAGCACGTGAAAATCCAAAGACTCCTTCTTTATTGGCACTATTCAAAGACTGACCAGGATTTCCTTTTAAAACAATAATACTTCCTAGAAATAAAATTTGAAAACAAATTTAATGGGGTTATTTGGATATGCAGATAATTTATACTAAAGAACAAAGAACTAATAATTATATCTTGTCCTTTGCTAAAATTAGGAATTCTAGCCATTGTCACTTGAGTAGTAAGAGTCTGAATCTGCTGCAGATACACAGGAAACAGGATTTGAAAGATGCTTATTTGAAGCCTCAAATGCCAAACAGGGTTTCAGAATTGATCCACTAAGTGGAAAAAAACCCACTTTCATCTCTGAATTGGTTGCATGATGACAAATTCTACAGTATTTACAAAAGCATACAGTAGAAAGAAGTTAAAACCAGAAAAAGTCAGATAATGACTCATTAATTTTATGATTCTACAACAGAGACATAAGGAAACATTCATTTCCACCTAAGATATAGTTCGTCTAAAGATAAATCTCACTAAATTTTAATTACTGTCCATCTAACTAAGAAAAGCTTCAATTACAAACTTTTGGTAAAACTGCAATTTAATTACCTTCAGTGATGTAATATAATTTGCATTACTTACCAAAGATTCTTGGATAGTCTCATTTTTTTAATATGAAAGAATAACTTATAATTCAAATAGCAACTGTATGCAAATAAATTCAAGCAAAACGTAAGTGGAGAAGTAATTTTCTGCACTAGTGATCTGTACTTGTAGAATTAAGCAAGAACTTCACAAAATTTTTGAAGTAATTTTCTTTTAGAAAATATTCCAAAAACTTTTTATGTTATAATCAAATCCAACATTAAAATGTTTATCTACATAATATCCTAATAACAATGAATGATTACAGTGAAGCACAGAAAAGAGAAGAGAGAGAGCAGAGGAAATGCTGATGAATAAACAAGGGGTATTTGGAAGAGAGAGCAATATGGAGGACGCAAAAAATAAAGAAAAATATAGGCATGAAAAAAGGCCAAAGGAAACTATAAAAGCTTGGGTTCATAACACATACTATTGTTCTTCTGGTCAAAAGTGGTAATATCTGAAATATCATCAGTTTTCTAGAAGTATAAAGTAGTCCTTTCTGTAATAAGATTCTCTTAATTTGTTTTAAATTATCTAATTTTATTTACTTTTAGCACAGTTCTAAAGTTTGGTATGACAAGGGAATGATGAGGATTTTTTAAAATAAATCTAAAAGGGAAATATTTTAGAGTTAAATAAATACACCCTGGGTGATATATTGTATATCAGCATACAAGAACCTAAAAGTCATTATCTGTGTTGGTCAGTGATTGAGCACTAACCTATGAACCAGGAGGTCACGGTTCAATTCCTCGTTTGGGCACTTGCCCAGGCTGCGGGTTCAATCCCTGGTGCCTGAGGCTGCTGATCAATGGTTCTCTCTCATCATTGATGTTTCTCTTTCCCTCTCCCTTCCTCTCTAAATCAATAAAAATATATTTTCAAAAATCATTATCTGGCTGTGTTAGAAAACAAAGTTGGGTCACTTACTAATCTTTTATAAGAAAAATAATCTTATATTTTTAAGGATAAATGTAAAAAATGTTCTGTTTATTAGCATCATATTTTTTTTTCATTTTCAAAAAAGAAAAACCCTACATCGGTTTGGAAAGACATTTCCTATATTAAAAAGAATAGGGTCATTTACTTCAATTAGGAAATATTTCCCTTTTGTGGCTTTTTAAAAGGCAGTTAGTATGCCACTATTTTCAATTGCCAAATTGAAATCAAATTTAAAATCATCTTGCATTTTAAGGTCTACAGGCACATAGTACACAGTTGATCTACCTCATGAATCAGATAAAATGAAGACAATAGGTTACTTATATCCAGGCTAAAAAAAAAAATTAAAAAGTTACTCTCTTAAAATATATATATATATATATATATATATATATATATATATATATATATATATATACTATTGTTTTGTTGTTTTTTTTTTTACAGAGTGGAAGAGGAATAGAGAGTTAGAAACATCGATGAGAGAGAAACATTGATCAGCTGCCAATGCACGTGTCCTTGACCAGAATCGAACCTGGGACCCTTCAGTCTGCAGGTCAATACTCTATCCACTGAGCAAAACCAGCCAGGGCTATTTTCTTTTCTTAAATGCTTCTCTTAAACCTCTGTACTTGATTTGTCAATGACCAGGGAGCTTATCTAGATATCATTTTTAGTCTCCAATATATGAAATGTTCAATTCCTTTTCTATACTTTGGAAACTAGGTCTCACATAAAAATCAGGATGTCCAATTTCTCTTTAAAAATCGAAATAGCTGGCAAAACTGGGACCACATTTGTGCATAGCAACATTCTACTGGATCTGAGCCCTGGTTGCTTCTGCCATTCCAATAGCCTCTGGACACCAAAGCTCGGTCTTTTGTCATTTATCACATGGCTTGTGCTGTCATTTTCTAATACCTGGTGGTGCCAACTCATTCCACACCTACCTGACCACTGCACAGATGTGAATCTGTGATTCCTGTTTTACCCATTCATCAGTTACTCAAATCCTTTCTCCACAGATATAAGATGACACATTTCATCCAAGTTTCAGCCATGAACAAATTCCAATTCAGTCAATTAAATATTTTTATGGTACTAAAAGATAACTATAAATTCACAAAGGTGAAGACTCACCTACATTAACAATAGATCCTCTCTGTTGTTGAATCATAGTTTTCATGGCAGCTTTGCAGGTCAGCATGGAACCCAGAAGGTTAGTATGAAGCTGAGTTATCACATCTTCAGTTTTTGTGCTTACTAAAAGGCTGTCCCTAGAAATAAAAGCACATAAATTAAAAACAAGATAAAACATCATCAAGAAATATATAACAGTTTCATTGAAAGTATAAAAAGTGCTTCATATTTGAGCTAGAATACCTAGAAAGACCCATTTTAAACTTGGTTTGAGAGGCACTAAAATAACAGACATGCCAGAAAGGATCTGCTTGGAAGCCACCTCCCTATCCCCTCAGGTAGAGTAGCTAATATTCCTAACTGAAAACTGGGGCCACGTAACCAAAATAGCTGGGATTAACTGAGCAATTGCCATGCTAACCTTCCTTGTATAGGAAAAAAATGAAAAATTTAAAAATTTAAAAAGATTTATATATATATATATATATATATATATATATATATATATATATACACACACACACACACACACACACACACACACACACTTACAAATATTCTGTCCCAAATTCAATATAAAAAAAGACCTACTGTGATTTCATTAATGTCAAATTCATGAACTGACAAACTTCATATATGACAGAAATCAGAATAGTGGTTATCTATAAGGAACTATTAACTGGGAAGACTGAGAGCATTTTCTGAAATGCTGGAAAAGTTCTAGCACTCAACATGTTGATAACAATGTTAAAAATGATGGAACTGCACCCTTATTGTATTATCTCAAAATAAAAGAATATATGGATTGTCAGAGCAAGCAGCTGGAGCCCCTCACGAGCTCTGGTGCTCTGACTGGTTGTGGGTGGCTGTGAGTCCATGTATTCTTCTAACTTCTCCTATCCAACTACGCCAAGGCTGGCTCCTGCTTGAACCCTGCCCACTGTACTAACTGTTGGGAACTTAGTCCAAGTTCCTCCTTTATCCTCTGTTCACTAGTAACAGGTGTGCGTCTGAGTCCCTCTGCCTGGGGCTGGACCTCCTAGGACACCAGGTCTGGACGGAGAAGCAATGAGAGGTTGTGGGTATAGAAGAATGAGTCTATATTGCAGAACAATCCTCACAGCAAAGTCCATACAGGCAAGCAGCCAGACACCGGCTGGTAAACTTATATCTTTCCCATAAACAGCATCAGTCTCTGTACCCACAGCTATTATCTGAGCAGCCTCATGCTGCCTCCTAGACTCACCACCACACATCGTGGTAGTAACTACGCTCTCCGGCTCAGCAGCTTCTCCTGTCTCTCCTGCCCAGCTGCTGTCTTAGCAGACTTCTTCACACACTCCATCCCAGCTGCTCTCTCTCCATACTCCAGCAGACTTCTCCTCACTCCCACCTCAGCCTACTTCATCCAAGTCCAGCTAACTAGTTTTATACCATTTAGACAGAGAAAGCTTTGTGCCAACAGTAACATCAATCATATTGGCTACTGAAGGGCACAGTGTACCGTGTGTCCTTGCACCTGCTCATGGTATCTTGGCCTGATTAGGATTCCCAGGCTCAGAGTCCTTAAACATTCCCTTCAGGCTCATGCCCAGAGCTGCCTTTGGCCATTCTGGTGTTTTGATAACAAGGCCTCTGTGTTCCCACAGATTGACAGACCAAAATTTAAAATACACAGTTTTTATTCCAATTTGTGACCAACCTGTAAATTCCAGTTGCATTTACTAAGAAGTTAACAGGGCCTAAATTTTTCTCTATTCCTTCAAGTATATTTTGAACATCATGTTCTTTGGCATCATCACAGCTAAATGCCAAATGACCACTTACACAAACGTGTAACTTGAATTGAAAATTATCCAGTGCACATTTGTTAAGCATTGTTAAGCTAGGCCTGTGCTAAACTAGAACCTAGAGATAAAAGACATCATGGGCCCTAGCTGGTTTGGCTCAGGGGATAGAGCATTGGCCTCGGGACTGAAGGGTCCCAGGTTCAATTCCGGTCAAGGGCACATGCCCGGGTTGTGGGTTCAGTCACCATTAGGGGGCCTGCAAGAGGCAGCTGGTCAATGATTCTTTCTCATCCTTCCTCTCTGAAATCAATAAAAATATATTTTAAAAAGATGTCATGGGTTCCTGATCACAGAAGTTCAGTTTAATAAAACTGGGACGAGGGCAAGTGGAGAACAAGGAGAAATAAAGTAATACTGCAGAATGTACATCTTAAAACTTGTTTTTAATCAACAAAATGTTAAGGGAGAAGCCTTTTGTGTTCATAATGCTTTGTAAAATTTATCTAACAATACTTTTATCTTTGACACTGACCCCACCTACTCAATTCATCAGTCTTCTGGGTCTCATATTCTTTTTGAAATTTAATTCTCTTAGAGTTCTATGCAGTTGTCTTCCTGGTCCTGCCTTGAGTATAAACTCTAGGGTCCCTTTATTTTTTTCTTATTCATTATGGTACCTGTTTTATTATTATTATTACTTCTACTACCCTGTTTCCCCAAAAATAAGACAGTGTCTTATATTAATTTTTGCTCCCAAAGATGCGCTAGGTCTTATTTTCAGGGGATGTCTTATTTTTCCATGCGCTAGGTCTTATTTTCGGAGGATGTCTTATTTTCGGGAAAACACGGTACTACCACTACTATTACTATTATTCCAGCCTGACCATTAGGAGAGAGAAAACAAGTAGCTGTAAAAAAAAAAAAAAAAAAAATGCTAAAACTATAAACCATGAAAAAAAACCCACAACTTTTTACTAAAAGCAACAATTATTTATCTTTTCAAATGTTTAAAGAACACACACACACACACACACACACACAAAGTTACACTTCAAAGAGCACTCTCTATTTAATAATGCATCATTCTAACACTCTAAAACGTAGATTTTTAAATTATTTCTGGCTGACCCTGCCTACCAGATAACACTAGAAGTACTCCCTCAAGCCTTTAAAACAATGAATCATTGGGAAGTCACACTTCTGGGTGTGAACCACTCCTGGAAAGTGATTCAAAGAAATGAATGGCCCACAGCATCCTGTGTCTCACTCCCAGCTTTCAGCTGAAGAGCTGATGGCTGCGGTGACTCATAAGGACCACCTCGTTGGCCCCTTTGTCAAAATAACTATAGCAAGGAATATGAGAAAGAAGCATCCACTGAAATTCCCCCCTGGTCTGTAACTTATGTGTGTGTTTCTTTTGGAAAGTCTAATATTCTCCTAACCAGTTAACCCATTAGGGTGAACCAATAAGGAATGCTGTTTTAAAGGTTCCAGCCACCAGGTGCATCCCCAGGCCTCTGTTCCTGGCAGTAAACGAGATCCCAGCAATTAAACAAAAAGGCTGCATCTTAGTACCTCCTTACCACCAAGAGACTTAAGTTCGGAAAACAAGTAACGGATCCGTTGTGAAACAGGAAAACAAAACAAGTGAGGTTTCAATGTAATTAAAAGGAATCTGGCAGAACAAATCTCAAACTGTCCACTTGTAAAAGTCACCAAAAGGATTTAAAAACGAATTAAGTGCTTATGGGGGTATTAAAGCAAACGAAGCAGGTACATCTCAAAACTGACTGGTACTCAAACATCTCTATGCATCAGTTTTGCGCATCCGCACACAGGCAGGCACAGCCCTAAGAGGCCAGGCAGGTGTTGACACGCCTACCTGTCCAGCCTCACCTCCCTCCTGCCCAGCCCTGCCTCCGGGCGCCTGCGAGCTCGCTCTGATGGTGAGCCCTTTGCCCTCCATTCAAAGTAGCTGTTGTGTGGCTCTCTCCTTCCAGGCGCCACAACAAAGCAGCTCCTGAGGCCAGCACTAGGGGGGTGGGTGCCTATTAATGGGGCCTCACAAGACAGTTTCAACGATGCCAAGCGTCCAGCCCGGCAGGAGGCGCTCTGCGGAAACTGGACGGGACGGGTGTGGCGTGTGTCTCTGCACAAACGCGGACAGCTACATTTGCTACATAAAGGCCATGCCCGCTCCCTTTGCAAACAAGCGGACTTGGGGCGCTTGGACCGCAGCCACACCACTGGACAACTCCACCTCGATACGACCTCGGGGGAGTCGGAGACTCGGAGACAAAAGAGTTAAGAATATGGTGATCCCTTTCCAGACTTTTATACACCGCCGCTCAAAAATATAAGAAAAGCTCAACCGCTGCGAAAAATAGCCCAACCGCTTCGAATGGAAGCACCTCCACCTTCCTCCAGCCGCCGGATTCCAACTACGCTGGGATCTCAGTAAAGGCTAAGAGTAAGGCGACAGGGCGCCTACGTCAGCCCCGCCGCCGCACTGCATGCTGGGACTTGTAGTCTTGCTGCAGGAAGGAAAGAGGCGTGGCCATAATGCTCAGTTGAGATGTGAACTCCATACCCTTTGCCTCCTGGGCACTAAGCTTCAGTGACCAACCACACCTGTTTACCTGGAAGCAATGGGGCTGCTAAGACTCTGGACTTTCCGTTTTACAATCAAGACAGTGCCCAGCAAACCAAGACACATTGATCACCATTAGAACTAAATATATGCCATTATAGGCAGATTTTCGCCTGGGATGGGTGCTGTGAGTGTCCCTAACCCCAGTGTTCCAGAGCGTACTGTACACTATTCGGAGTTCCAGTGTCTGCCTGCATCCAGTGTTTGTCTTTGGCTGGGGAATGCATGCCCAACCTGTTGAAGTAGTGGTGCCTAAGTATCAAATTCATATCAAAACCTACCGTACCTGTTCCTTCCCCCAAGTTGCCATAGAAATGGGCCTCAGCTGGACATTACCATTCATCCCAAAAGGGGATTGCAAAGGCAGATGCCCTGTTAAAAACTAAATACAATAGGAGCTTAAGAAGTACTAATTGAATGGCATTGAGCTGAGAGGCTGTAAATTAAGCTGGGTCTTTCAGGATCAATAAAACATTCATCAGCTGCTGCAAACAAAAAATAGTTTCCTGCAATTCTAAAGATATGTGCTGAGTACTCACAGTTAATAAGCTAAAAGCTGAGCGATTGTTACAACCTATATAATAAAAGCCTAAGCAACCATTACAGTGGATCGACCAGAACCGGTTGCTATGATGTACACTGACCCACCAGGGGACACACGTTCAATGCAGGAGCTGCCCCCTGGTGGTCAGTGCACTCCCACAGGGGGAGCACCATTCAGCCAGAAGCTGGGCTCACGGCTGGCAAGCGCAGCTGCAGTGGTGGGAGCCTCTTCCCCCTCTGCTAAGGAGCAGCAAGCAGGCAGCAGTAAGGAGCAAGGGGTCCAGGACTTACAGAGTGCTCAGGCGAGGCTGAGGGACTCCACCCTCCAATGCACAGATTTTCGCACATCAGGCCTCTAGTTATACTATAAGTGGAAGCCTTAATATAATATCATTTCATTAGGGTGAATAAGGAGTGTGTGAACCATAGTCACTACTACTACTAAAAAACACACACACACACACACACACAACCTGTGCAACAGGACTAAATACTAGTGCACATGAAACACTAGAGAGTAGTCAAAAAACAAAGTACAAAATTTTATTACTACCAAAAAAATCAGAGAAAAGGGAGAAGAAAGAAATACATGAAAAAGCTGGATTTGAGGGTTAGATGCAGACTGAAGGAGAAGAGAGAAAAAATAAGCAAATTAAACATTCTTTAAAATATTATTTTTATTCCACCTAGATCCAAAAAGGATTTGAAATGACTTGCAAAAATTCATGAGTACAACCTCATGCCCATTAGAATAGCTACTATCCTATATAATAAAGGGCTAATATGCAAATTGACTAAACAGCAGAATGACCAGTTGCTGGACCAGAGCTCCCTGCAGGGAGCAGGCCTAAGCTGTCAGTTGGACATCTTGCACCATCTGCAAGAGGGTGAAGGCCTGGCTGAAGGACTGCCCCACCCAGGTGCAAAGATTTCATGCACCGGGCCTCTAGTTAAAAAGAAAGTAAGTGTTAGTGAGGATGTGAAGAAATTGGAACTATTGTGCACTCTTGTTGGAAATGTAAACTGTTGCTTTGGAAAGCAGTATAGTAGTTCCTAAAAACAAAAAATAAAAAAATAGAGCCACCATATAATCCAGCAATTTCATTTCATTTCTAAGGTATATATACTGAAAAGAATTGAAAATAAGCTCTGGAAGTGATATTTGTGTACCAGTATTCAAAGCAGCATTACTTACAATAGCTAAATCATTGAAGCAACCCAAGTAACCATCCAGGAATGATGGATAAGTAAAATGTTTTATACACACACACACACAAATATTATTCATTCTTAAAAAGTAAGGAAATTCTGAGATATGCTGCAACATGGAAGAACCTTGCAGACGCTATACTAAATCTGTTGCAAGAAAGATGAATACTGTATGGTTCTACTTATATGAGATACTTAGGAATAGTCAAAACCATATAGAAAAGAAAGAGTGGAGGAAGAGGAATAGAGAGTGATTGTTTAATAGGCAGGATGTTTCAGTTTTGCAAGATGAAAAAAGTTGTGGAGAGGAATAGTTAATTGCCTAATGGTAACCCTATCCCTATCCCTAACCTTACAATATTGATCTGCTTGATACTTCTGAGCTATACACTTAAAATGGATGGGGCACTATTTTTTTTTTTTTTTTTTAATCCTCACCTGGGGATATTATGCTCATCGATTTTAGAGAGAGGAAAGGAGAGATAGTGAAAAACATCGATGTGAGAGAGAAACATCAATTGGCTACCTCCCACATGTCCTCCAATCGGGGATCCAACCTGCAACCCAGATATGTGCCCCAACCCGGAATCCAACCCACAACACCTTTGGTGCACAGGATGATGCTCCAACCAACTGAGCCACCCGACCAGGGTAAGACTGTAAATTTTATGTTATATGTATTTTACCAGAATTTTATAAAAATTGGGGGAGGAGGGAAACCCCAGCAATACAAACATTAACACTGACAATAAAAGTACTGAATGCAGTTTAAGATTTCCTAATGGAATTGGATTTTATCCCTAACGTATGTTTAGCAATACTGCCATTTAAATGCTGTGATTTGAAAGCTCTTTAAATATTTCTTTCAAAGGAGTTATGTCACAAACTTGATACCATCTTGTTTCCAATTCTTGGAAATTGCCTAATTTTTTCATTTTTTATTTAATTTTGTCTTTTAATTATCTGAAACATTTACCTGGTTCTTAAGTGTAAACCACAAAACAGGTACATTCAGATAGTTTAGTTTTCATCCATGTCCTTGTTTCCTCTTTTCTTCCTAGCCTTATTAATGGCTGATTTTGTTAAATTTTTATTAATTTATCCTTCGCTTCTTTTTTTAAAATATATTTTATTGATTTTTTTTACAGAGAAGAAGGGAGAGGGATAGAGAGTTAGAAACAACGATGAGAGAGAAACATCATCAGCTGCCTCCTGCACACTCCCCACAGGTGGGTACCCGCAACCCAGGTACATGCCCTTGACCGGGAACCTGGGACTTTTCAGTCCTCATGCAACACTCTATCCACTGAGCCAAATCAGTCCTGGCTTTTATTTATATATTTTTTTATTTTTAATATTAGAAAATGCATATATCTGTCCTGTCCTACCCTCTTGCTTATACAAAAGGTTGTAGGCAGTCAATACTGTTCTAACCTCGGTTTTTCAGGATACTGTATCTTGGAGATTGCTCTGAGGCTGTGTACTGAAACCCGCCTCCTCCCTCGCACAGCTGCATTGTCCTTCACTCTGGGATTATCATTAGCAGGATTCTAAGGCGACCCTCCCCAAGGTTTTCCTTTCCCACCCCAGCTATGCAATCAAACACTTACCTAGGAACAACTGTGACGGGAATTTAAAGATATCATTAAATCTCAATTCAATTAACTTTAAAATGTGTAGATTATGTGGGCAGGCCTCATGTAATCAGGTGACACTCTTCAAAGCAGAGCACTTCCTCCAGCTGGTGGCAGAGGGAGCCAAAGGCCTGTGAGGGGTGAGGGGAACTCAGGGCAGGCCAGGTGTTCCTCTGGCCTCCAGAAAGAACCCAAATTGCCAGGCTATGCACGACTAGCCCAGAAGCACAGCCTCTGGAGGCTGAGAGCAAGCCCCAGCTGAAACCAGCAGGAAAATAACTGCCTCAGTGCTATGGGTGCAAGGAAGAGAATTCCGCCATGAAGCGGTGAGCTGGGAAGAAAACCCTGAGCCTCAGATGAGAACTGCAGCACCAGCCAACGCCCTGACTGACTTCAAGTCTCTGAGGCAGGAGCAGAGGATTCAGCTACACAGAGCTCAGACCCCTGACCCATGGAAGGTGTTAGGTTAATAAATGCGTGTTGTCTTTAAAAAATTCATTACACCATAACTTTACGAGGCAAGGGATTACCCTCAGCCCCCAAGGCCAGAACAATAGCATGAGGTCAGTGGAAAAGTTAACACAAATAAAGTCAAGCCATAAGGATATATTGAGTACTAAAGAAGAGATGCATATGTGATTCCGAATTGCCTAGTGGCTAAAGCAGCTAAGGAAACATGATTAGTTACAAGAAATAATAGCTATAAGAAATACATACACTCGTTCAGCTGAGAGATCTGAGCGAAATTTCCTCCTCATAGGTCCTCATAAAGGGCACACTAAGCAGCAGAGTGGACTTCGCTATCATAAAAACCTGTATATTACGAGGTTATTTTTGTAGCATCCATTTTTGAAAGCAGAGGACAACACACGAAAGCAGACTTTACTGAAAACGAATACAATAGGAGGCACACCTCACTAAAAGTGAATACAATGGGTGATAGCAGACCTTAAAGGCAGAGGCAGCCATTAAATAGGAAGGCACTTTGACCCCAAAAGTTACCAGATAAAAGCTGCATTTAAGAGCAACCAGTCTAGCAATGCTATCAGAATAAGTTGGAGCAAGTTTGTCTAAGCCCCTCCTCTCACTACCCACACATATGCAACCTTGGAAAGAAAAATCTGTTCTGGACAACTGACCAATATGTGGGTTAGCCTAAAGGCCAAGTGTATTTTGGGATGCAGTATTGCAGGGCAAACCAGAGAGGCTCAATCATTCTGGACAGTTCTGTCCATTTCAATAGGAAAAGGGTTATATTTTTCCTCCAATTGTTATCTCAGCAAAAAGCATGGTTTATTAGATCTATCCCAGCGACCTCAAAGATCATTAACACACAATGTGAGGTGGCATTCAAACTTCTCAAAACCTTCCATTTTTTTCTCACTGTGTACCCTGTTTCCCCAAAAATAAGACATTGTCTTATATTAATTTTTGCTCCCAAAGATGCGCTATGTCTTATTTTCAGGGGATGTCTTATTTTTCCATGAAGAAGAATATGGCACACATTTATTATTAAATGAAAATAAAGGAAATTTATTACCTGTATACGGTACGGTAGTACGGTAGTTGTCAACACAAACCAGACAAACTGTTAATCCTACAGGATCAAGAATTTACTCATTTATTCAATGACAATCATGTCATCATCTTCTGGAACATCATCATAACAATCCAATTCCTGAGTTTCCTGGTGAATTTCTTGTGACTCCATTTCTTTCAGAATCAGTGGACCAAATCTCTCATGTTTAGCAATAGCACTGTCTTTAAATGAGTACTTCTTGTCAAAGTAGCCTGCTCGCAGTGCATTTGCAATGCAACTGTCAGTGATTTTCTCCCATGAATTCTTCACCCAAGTCGCAACTTCTTGCAGTTTAGGTTTCACAAAGTTTCCACACTGATTTCTCTCCATTCTATTTTCAATGCAGTCATTAATTTCCATGCGCAAATTGTCTTTGAATGGCTTGCTTATTGCAATATTAAGAGTCTGGAGATAGGCTATCATTCCTGTGGGAATCATTATCTGATCTATTTTTCTTTCCTGAAGAAATGTCTTCATGTCTTTAGTGCAGTGAGTGCTGGCTGCATCCCAGACTAGCAGACCTCTTTGGCTCCCTCGCATAACAAGTGGCAGCATTAAATCGACCCACTTCCTTATAACTGCTTGTGTGGCCCAGGCTTTTTCAGTTTCAAGAATAAAAACGCCCAAAACACGTTCAATCTTTTCCTTCTTGCCTTAGAAATGATTAAAGGTGGGATTTTAGTGCCATCCAGACGAATTGCCAAAATACAGGAAACACATGCACTTTCGTAAGCAGTGGAGGTAATGTGCACTAAGGAGGCACCCTGCTGTTCAATTGTTGTTTGAGATGATTGGCCCGTAAACACTGCAGTTTCATCCATAGCAATCACGTTGGAAAGATTGTATTTAGAGAAGTCAGCATCATCAATAAAGGACTTGAATGCAAGTGCTTGCTTAATAACTTGAGTATCTTCCAACCTAAACAATGTTGTAGATCTTCTTAAAGACAGTTCACTTTGCTAAAGAAAATTATCCAGCCAGTGTTGTGATGCTTTGAAGTCTTCGGGGGCTATGTCAAACCGTGGTGCCATTCATTGCAAGGGCAAATTCTTGAATCTGAGCCCTATTCACAACCAAAGCCTTTGCTCTCCTGTCAACAACCCATTCACAGATCAGGTCTTCCAGCTCAGAAAATAATGGTTGCTGACCTGATCCACACTTGCACTTTTTAGCATTTCCCTTGTCCACTTGTTCAATGAGGTTACCATACTCTGCTCACCATTTTTGGACCAATCGGATACTCAACATCTTCTTTTTGCAGAAAGCAGTAAGATTTTGGCCCCAAGAGTCTTCCATGATTCCTTTCTTGTACTCCACGGAGTAGTTTTTTCTTTTTGAGCTCATTTCTAGGGGTAAAAAAAAAAAAGGAATTGGGGTATCAAGGTGGGGGCAGGGGGATCACTTAAAATGACACAGGGGGTATCAGAGGGGGGAATCAAAATAGCACAGGAGAATCAGAGGGGGGATTACCATTTTAGTAACCCCTTTTGATCCTCCTGTGTCATTTTGATTGCCCCCTCTGATCTTCCTGTGTAATTTTAAGCGATCCCCATCCCCCAACCCTTGTGCCATTGAACACCTTCACCAGACATCCCCTCTACCCCTTTATGAGACATTTACCCCCTGGGGCCTGCCTGGGGACTGTCACTGGGCTTGCTGGGGCCTGGACGTGGGCCGGAGCAGGGTCTGCCACTGACTGAGAACCTTCAGTCATCATGAAGGCTGCTGCGAGCATCAGGTAGTGTCACCAGAGACAGACCAGCACTCACCACCTTCGCTGCTTCCCGTCTATTCTAATCCTCCTGTTCTTCTACACGCATCTGCGAAAGTTTCCTCCTCTCTCCCGCCCCACGCTCACTGCTCACTCCGACCTCCGCTCCGCCTCCAGTCGGGGCGGCCCTAGGGACCAGTTTATGCTAAATTAATTTTCATTCTGAGATAGAGCCTGGAGGGGGGGCTTATTTTCGGGGGGATGCCTTATATTTCACTCAGAAGGAAACCTGTAAGTAGGTCTTATTTTCGGAGGATGTTTTATTTTTGGGAAACACGGTATCTACAGCAATGATTAGATTGAACTTTCTTTTCTCAACACATACTTTAGTGTAAACCCAAGACTATTATTTCCCCTCCTCAATACAACAGCCACTGCTGCCTGGGCGAGAACACACCCATCACCACACACCCACCATGAGCCAGTGTACCGGAGGGGGAGGTTCTGCCTGACCCCCTGACAGGGAGCTGAGAGGCTGTGAATTACACGGGGCCTGCTCGCCCCAGCAGAGCAACACAGAGAGCCAGGAGCACAGGCACCTCCAGTCTTCTCTTCTCGCTGCACATGTCACTTCTGATAATATTTGACCCATATTTTATTTGTCTTTAATTTAAACCTGCATCAGACTATATTCTTTCTTGACTCCAATAACCAGAGGCACCTGAGAATATTCCTATGGATAAGGACAAATAGCTAAATTTTTAATATACATACTTTGTAGTGTTTTATCTTGTTAGAAAACAATTAACATTTAATTGCAGAAGCATTTTGGAGAAAATAATATTTTTAAACATAAAACTTAATTGAAAGCATTGTATACATTAAATGGATAAATTATAGGGTATGTATATTATATCTTAATAAAACATCTATTTCAAAATTAATTGAGCCCTGGCTGACATTGCTCAGTGGTTAGAGAGTCTACCCTTGAACCGAAGAGTCTTGAGTTCGATTCTGATTAAGGGGACGTATCTGGTTTGCAGGTTCCCTGCCCCAATTGGGGCAGGTGCAGGAGAAAACCAATTACTATGGCTCTCTCACATCCCTCTCCCTCTCTCTCTCCCTCTACCTCTTTTTCTCCCTCTCCCTCTCCTCTCCACTCTCCCTTTCCCCTTCCCCTTCCACTCTCTAAAATCAATAAAAAAAATATCCTCCAGTTGGATTAACAACAACAAAAATATTTAATTGAAAGCTCCTTATCTTAGTAGATGAAGTTTAAAATTGCAGCTAAAGGTAAATAGGCTACTTACCTTTAACTGCAGCTAAAGGCAAGTAAGCTGATAGTTATGTCATAAATTAAGAATTACAATCCCCCAAGAATTCAAATCTTTTGAAAATGTTATTTATCAGAAATGAGTAACCCACAGTACCCAGCCTGCATGTGGTAAACCTAGCTGCTCAATACAGCCCATGCTCTCATTGCAAGAAAAAAAAAGATCAGAACGCTGCCTCGGTGTGACTGCACAGACACACCTGCTGTGAGTCACAAGCAGAGTTGGTTTTCTCGACATTCCCCACTCCAGCCTGCTGCGTAATCTAAGTTGTAAGGAATGCACATTTCAGCATTTACAACAGCTTATTGCATTTTGAATGAGAAGTGTCTTGGGCACTTTCATTTTGATGAGTTGGCACTCATGCCAAAGAGGCTGCCCAAGGAGACTTAACCTACCACCTGTATATACACAATTGCCTAAGGCAAAATGTAGAGTTTATCCCTACCCTCTCACACACACACCACATCCGCTCCTCAGAGCTCTGCTGATTCTCCTTCCTGAATATCACTCCAGCCTCTGCCTCTCCCTAAATCCCCTTGTCTATCCTTTGTTCAGGCCTTGGAGCCTAAATGACTAGTACAGCTGGTCTGCGGGCTCCAATGGGCCCTCAACACCACCACCAGAGGGCTCCTTCTAAACTGTAAGACTCATCCTGTCAATCCCTGAATCACACCCTGCAATTGAAAAACAAACAAACACACACAAAAAAAGCCCACGATGAAGCAAAGTCCTCCCAGATCTAGTTAGATTTAGTTACCTCTGCAGTATCCTCTGCTGACAACTTCTCCCTCCTCCTTACCACCGAGCTTCTTCCCAATCACACATTCCCATCTATACAAGGTACATGCTCTTTCACGCCTCCCTGCTTTTTCCAAACAAACACTGTCTTCCTTAACCGCATGCTCTCACTTCTTCTCCTGGTGAAATCACCTCATTTCCAGTGGAAGCCCTTTCTGACCCACAGCAGGACATGCTGGTGCCCTCCTCTGTTCCTCCCCTGACCTTGTATGTGTTTTCAAGTCTGCCTTTCAGAAGGGGATTCTGATTTCAGAAATCAAGACATTTTAGAAAGATAGTTAATAGACTTCCAGGGATCTGTGAACAGCAAGTTCAATACAAAACCTAGCATTCATTATAAATGAGTAGTTTCTGGAGAGAGGGACCATTGCTTTCACCAAGTTCTCAAGAGGAATGTTCTGTACTAAATTGCGAATTCTTTGCAGGCACATTTATGTTTGCTCCCCTGCTTACAGCACGGTTCCTAGGGCTTGTGAATACTTAATATGTTAGCTAATGGATGAATAAGTGAGTGAATGAAATAACTCACTTAAAAAGAATTTACTGCTATGGGCAAGAACCAGTGTTGGATACAGCTGTTATTAAAATAGACCTGGTTCCCGTTTTCATTGGGGAAATAATCTGGCAGGGAAGAAAGACATTAAACAATTAATCATGCAGTTACTATTTAATTGCAATAGTGAGAAGGCCTATAAAGGAGCAGTACAGGCTGCTAGGACAGGGCATGGCTGGGGGCTTTGATCCAATATGGGGTCTCAGGTCAGAGAAGGATTCTTTGAGAATATAACCTTCACTAAGTAAATGAATAATAACTAAGAAATATTACCAAAAAAAAATAACTAGGTCTCCAGTTGGGATTCATGTGAATGGACTGTATGGTGCCCCCGAAGATTCATATGTTGAAGCTCCTTCCCTCAATGTGACTGCCTTTGGAACTGAGCCTTGAAGGAAAATCAGTTAACATTAGATGAGATCAGGAGAGCTGTCTTAGTCCATTGTGGTTTCTATAACAAAACACAGGGTGGCTTATTAACAGCAAAGTTATTCCCACAGCTCTGGAGGCTGAGAAGCCCAAGATCAAGTCGCTGGCAGTCGGTGTCTGGTGAGGATGCTCTTCCTGGTGCTTCTCACTATGACCTCTCACCGCACAGGGGACAAGGAGCTCCCCGAGGTCTCTTTTATAAGAGCACGAATCCCATCCACAAGGGCTCTGCTCTGGGGCCCCAACTCCCTCCCCAAAGCCTCACTGCCTAATACCATCACACTAGGGACTGGGATTTCAACAGATGAATTGTGGGGAGACCCAAACGTTCAGTCTACAGTAAGGGTGAGGCCCTGGTCCCATAGGACAGGTGTCATTATAAGGAGAGGACGCTTTCTTTTTCTCTCTCCCTCTGTGTGCACACAGGGAGAAGGCAGCCATCTGCAAGCCTGGAGGAAAGATTGCCCCAGAAACAAATCAGAACACCAAATTTTTTTTTGTTTTTAATCTTTTTTTTTTTTTTTTTTTTTAGTTAATTTTTATTGTTGACACTATTAGAGATATCTCCATAAATTCCCTTCTCACCCTTCCCTCTAGCCATTACCACCCTGTTGTCTGTATCTATAGATTATGCATATATGTTCTTTGGCTAATACCCTCACCTTATTTCATCCAGTTTTCCCCTCCCCACACCTTCTGTCATCTGTCAGTCTGTTCCATGTGTTTGTACCTTTGTTTCTATTCATCAGCTTATTTTGTTCATTAAATTCCACATATAAGGGAGATGATACTGTATTTGTCTTTCTCTGACTGGCTTATGTCACCTAGGACAAGAATCGCCAGATCTATCTATGCTCATTCAAAAAGTAACATTTCCCTTTTTTCATAGCTGTGTAATAATCAATTGTGTAAATGTACACTCATCTACTGATGGGCACTTGGGCTGTTTCCAGATCTTGGCTATTGTAAAAAACTAGGGTCCCAGTGCACGAATTCATGCACCTTGAAAGGAACTGTGGGCCATGAGGCTGCAGTGGGCACAGGGGTGGGTCTTGGCCCATACTCCATGCCCTCCTCTCACCCCTCCCGCAGTGGTCCCCAGTCCCCTGTCTGCTGGCAGCCCCGCTCCTGCTACCGCCACTCCCACACACTGACAGCACCGGCCCCACTCACACTCGCTGATGGCATGAGTGATTGGTGTTGGCACCAGCAGATGGTACAAGTAGTGGCTGCTGCCCCAATCGCCCCTCAGGAGCAGAGGGAGGTGGATATTAGGGCCAGCAGTTGCCACTCAGACTCACTGATGCCACCAAGCAATTGGGCCTGGCACCAGGCCTGGCAGTGGGTGCTAGCAGGGCCGGCGCCAGCAGCAGGTGCTAGCAGTGAGTGGGACTGCAACACATGGGAGCAAAGAATTTTCCGTAACCACCAGAGGCTCATCCCAATGACAGAGACCTGCACCCCACCTTAGTCTGGCACCCCCGCTCACCTGCTTCACCATCCTGCTGCAGCTGATGCCCACTATGTTTCGAACTCTGCCGCCTGCAGCCAATGCCTGACATGTTCCTTGCATGCCCCCTGGTGGTCAGTGCATGTCATAGTGACCATTTGTTCAGTTGTTCTGCTGTTTGGTCTATTTGCATATAAGGATTATATATATAATATATATATCAATATATGCTGCTATGAACACAGGAGTACATATATTCTTTCAAATTGGTATTTCGGGATTCTTAGGATATATTCCCAGAATTGGGATCACTGGGTCAAAAGGCAGTTCCAATTTTAATTTTTTGAGGAGACTGTAGTGTTTTCCACAGTGGCTACACCATTCTGTATTCTCACAATTAGTGCACTAGGGTTTGCTTTTCCCTACATCCTCACCAGCACTTGCTTTTTATTGATTTACTAATGGTAGCCATTCTGGCAGGTGTGAGATGATACCTCATCGTTATTTTAATTTGGACTAAAATTTCTTTATCAGCAACATGGGGAAAGCTATAATCATATCAGATTATTTACAAGCATAATATGACTTGATCCTGTACAAAGCTCTTAGCACAATGCTGTCCCTTCAGAATTACTAATAATTAATGGAACTTTATTTCAATTGGAGCTCTGGGCATATGCAGTAAAAACCATGGCTTAGCAATCACTATTTAAAGCCTTGTCTTATATCATTCTTCTGGTTCCTTATTTAAAAAGCATTCTAAAAACACCAACAATAAAGTAATATATAAAAAGCATTCTTTTCCTTGGTTTCTTTTTTCTTTTTCTGATACCTGTCACTTCTAGTATCTTAGACAGGGCGCTAGGTCCTTTACATGTGAATTCTTTGATTTAATATGTGCTACAGCCTGGGGAAGGAAGATATCACAATCCCCATCTCATGCCCCGGGAAAGGCATTCTCCTGGAGGTTCATGTAACTTTCTCCCAGACACACAGCTAATAAGTGGTGAACCGTGACCAGCGGCTTCAGTCGTCTTGGTTGCTAGAGCTACCACCTTGCAAATGAACACAGATATTAAAAAGCTTTCTTTCATTGCCACATAAGCTTAACATTTCTGATGCATTCTGCTTTAAATGGTCTTTACTAGATATCAGAGTACAAAAAATAAAATTTTGTATATTATTTGCATGTATATGTGTGTACTTATTTCCCTATTTAAAATACCTCATAACCACACAAAATCCAATCTCTTATTCTCTTATGTTCCAAATTCTGTTGTGTTTCTAATTAAGAGCAATGTAATGGCACACAGTCTTAAAATGCTGATAAGTGTACCTGTGGCTCCAATAGCATGCTTACTAATCATGGTACTAAGTAGAGCTAAAACATGAACATCAGTGAAGATGTATATGTAAAGAACTGTATTAAATGTCACAGGAAAAACAAAACATAAGCAATGAATTTTTCCCTCAAGAAATTTACTGTCTCATAAGAAAGACAAAACTAGAGTTGTAAAAAATCAAGAAGTAGACAGAGTCCGACCAGTGTGGCTCAGTGGTTGAGTATCAAACCATGAACCCGGAGGTCACAATTGGATCCCCGGTCAGGGCACATGCCAGGGTTGTGGGCTCGACCACCAGTAGGTGGCATGCAGGAGGCAGCCAATTGCTGATTCTCATCATGGATGTTTTTCTTTCCCTTCTCTCTGAAATCAATAAAAACATATTTTAAAAAGAAAAGAAAAATTTACGAAGAAGTAGAAATAAAACAAACGTGCAAAAGTAGTCTGTGATTCACTGTGCAGTGGATGTGTTTTAAGAGAGCTGACTATAAAGTTTTATGAAGGACTTGGGTCTCTCAGGTCCAGGGAGATGGGAAATGAACACCATGCTTGTTTCTGGGCACAAGAAAAATGCCTTCTGCCTAAATCACAGCCCCCAATAATCAAAGGTTTCGTGATACATGGCTGGCACACACTGTATCTTCATCCCAGGGGAGAGCTTCCAGAGGTCGATTGTCCAGATTTATAGAACACACTGCTGAGTGGTCACTGTAGCAACCATGACATCCTCCTTGTGGCTGAACCAGGGACAAGTCACATCATGGATCCTGGAGTTTATTACGTGCCATCGTCTCCTGGTGGAAACTCTCTGAGGGTTTGGTGCCATTCACTCAGGTTGATTATTTGAGATTTATGTCCTGAAATGCCAAACGGCATTTTTAATCTGTCATCAAAGCAGATTACGGAACCAGAAATGACAAGACTTAACACATACTTTTCCAGGCCAAAGACTAACTGCAAAACTGCAACGTATGTCACCACATTCAAAGTAAACATGATGTATTAATGAGTGGGTTTCCCGCTCTCACGAATAATTATAGGCTCCCTCTTACTAAAAACAAATTACTTTTATTTCCCTTAAGAAGATTATGATTAATTGTACAAAATTACACTTGTCTTTAATTGAATGGATTTCCTGCTTTCCTCCGGATTACTGGTGTCATATATATTATTAAATAGCTGGGGAAAACCCCAAGAAAGAAGTCTTCCTCTTCAGGACTAGAGCTGGGTTGTAATGGCTACCAGGCTAATACACACTAAGGTCGCCAAGTGTTATTCCCTTATTGAAATAGCCTATGGCAACTGTCTTATAGTGCTATGTCTGTTTGGACTGCTCTAACAAAATACCACAGACTGGGTATTTTATAAACAAAGAAAAAAATGTGTTTTTCACAGTTCTAGAGGCAGGAAGGTCAAGACCAAGGGGCCAGGAACTTGATCTTAAAGGTTGGATGACCCTCTTTCAGGTTCAGAGCCAGCAACTTTTCCCTCTGTTCTCACTTGGTGGAAGGGGCAAAGGAGCTCAGTGGGGTGTCTTTTACACAGGCATGAATCCTATACATGAGGAGTGCACCCCCATGACCTCAGCATGGCACCAAGACTCCACCCCCTCAGACCATCACCTCAGGCATCAGAATTCCAATTTATGATCTGGGGGCGTGGGGAGAGGGACACAAGCATTCAGACCACAGTAAGTTACAATTCCAATTTATTGGAAGCACACTCATATCACCCAAATCTCACCTGCAAGGACACTGGTCTTAGAAATTTTCTTAGGAAAACACAGAATGAAAGCCAAGAGGGGTCGTTAACGTGTGGTGGACTAAGGATTTGTAAAGAGATGGCCCTCACGTAGGGCTTCTCAACTTCAGCACTGCTTACATTTAGGCTAGTATTTTTGTTGCTGTGGCTGGCCCGTCCTGTTGGGTAGCATGGTTAGCAGCATTTACCCACTAGATGCCAGTAGCACTCCCTACCCCCAGTTTCGACAGCCAATGATATCTCCAGACATTGCCAAATGTCTCCAAAAGGCTCTAATTGGGTCTCCATTCTAGACTGGAAAACTGTTCCTGGTTGAGAACCATTGTCCTAAATCATAGCACTCCTTCCTGTCCCCAAATCTAGAAGGCATTATACCCCATTCTGCTAGTCGCTTGCCAATATCTATACTCCTGTTCCAATAGAAGCTCTAGCTAATCTTGTGGCTGTCTAGAACAAGGAACCCACTGCCCTCGCTCCCTTGAAGCTAAAAGGAGCAATGGCACAAAAGTTAGATTAGTAGGATTTAAGCTAAAATTATGTGGAGAACTTCCTGGTTATGCGCATAAAATAAAAGAAGTATTTCCTCCCATTCTACTTTCCTGCTTCTCACTGTCTAGGTGTGAACTGATGCTGAGAGCTAACCATTTGTGACACAGGGTTTGAAGTCACCTGTTGAGGATGTCAGAACAGTAAGATCTAAGGCAGGGAGGTGCCCTAACAGTGCAGAGCTCAGCAAGAAAAATAAATTTCTGTCTTGCTTAAAACCATGGTTATATTGGAGTCTCTGTTATAGCAACTGGCATTTACATCTTAACTAATGCGTATACTATGCCAATGTTTGGCAAACTCATTAGTCAACAGCGCCAAATATCAACAGTACGACGATTGAAATTTCTTTTGAGAGCCAAATTTTTTAAACTTAAACTTCTAACGCCACTTCTTCAAAATAGACTTGCCCAGGCCGTGGTATTTTGTGGAAGAGCCACACTCAAGGGGCCAAAGAGCCACATGTGGCTTGACAGCCGCAGTTTGCAGACCATGGTACTATGCTAAGAAGCCAGCAGTTAGCATAGGAAGAACACAGGAATTTAAGAAAGGCTCTAAATGGGTCTCCATTCTTTTTTTGTTTGTTTGTTTTTCGTTAATCCTCACCTGAGAATATTTTTTCCATTGTTTTGTTTTTTTGTTTTTTTGTGGGGACTTTTTAGAGAGAATGTGAAAGGGAGGGGAAAAGACAGACAGAGAGAGAAACATCAATGTGAGAGAGACACATTGATTGGTTGCCTCCCACAGGTGCCCAGACCAGGGCCGGGGATCGAGCCTGCAACCGAGAATCAAGCCCAGGACCCTTCATCCACAGACTGACACTCTATCCACTGAGCCAAACCAGCTAAGGCAAGGGTGTCCATTCTTGATTAGAAAATAGACCCTTTTGGCTCCAACACTACCACAAGGAAAACAAACATTGAGCAGCAAAGGAGGATGGAGCTAGTGATCCAACCGGTTAGACCAGCTGAATTAACACAGGTGATCAAACAAGAAGACAGTATGTAAGGGTGGTCTTCTCAGGCTTACACTGAGATTTATGTCTGGGCAAGTGAGGAGGCTGGCGGAGTGCCCTCCACAGTTGTCTATTTGCATGAGATATTTTGCCACTAAAAGGGCATGCTGGCGTGTACTTCTGTGTGAGTGTCAAGAATGAGAAAGACATACCCATGAAAAGGATTGCCAGTGTCTGGTCACCGGCCCAGCCCCATGGGCAAGGTCAGAACCAATGAAGAATGAAGGGTGACAGGCCCAGGGGAGGAAACGGATTCAGGAGGGGCTTCATGAGACACAAGGCACACTGTGTGAAAAAGGGGCACAAGCAGGGAGGATGAGCCTCTCCCCACTGTGGCAAGAAATGCAGCCCAGCTGGTGTGAGCATTCCCGATCCTCCATGGCAGTGGTCGGCAAACTCATTAGTCAACAGAGGGGCAAACCATGGCTCGTGAGCTGCATGTGGCTCGCAAGCCGCAGTTTGCCAACCACTGCTCCATGGGGACAGCAAGAGGACCAGGGCAGAGGCCTGGAGGAGGGCAGGCCCTGTGGGCATTTTCCTACCTCACTGGTAGGACTGAGTGGGGCAGGGCTTTGTTTACAAGCACAAGTGGGGTACCCCCCCAGGGTCATACCCAGCAATACTCGAGGATGGGGATACTGCAAGAAGACAAGCCCATGCATGCTGAGGTGAAGCCTTAAGCTGGCCAATGGGGACTGTTAATGTTGACTGTCCCCCTGCGGCAGACAATGGGCAATGCCTGAAATAACCAGCAATCCAAGACCCTTCTCCCTTCGACATCCCAGCCAGGAGGGACGCAGGACAGTGTTCAGGGCAATGCGACAAAAACAGAAGACCGTTGTGATGTTCCTGGCAAAATATCTCCCTTCCTGATGCCAACACTGCCTTTTCGCCTCCTCTCTTTCCCCCAAAGGAATGTCGACGTGATTCCTGAAGCAGCAGCTGCCATCAGCTTGAGCCTCTGCAGCCTCTGATGGCTGGACTTCTTGTTATAGAGGAAGTGGCCCTGGTGCGTAGCTGGCAGTAGCTGGGCTTTCTCTCCCCGGCAGCCACTCTTAACCGATGTGTGGCTGCAGGCTGACGAGGCCCAGGGAATTTTGTATTACAACACATGGTGCTGTCAGCCCTCCTGAAAAAGTTGGCTAAGACTCGTCTACAAGCCAAGTACCTCTTTGCACACAAGCTGCTCAGGCTGTATGCAGCCTTCCTATCTTCTCATCGTGTCTTGATGGTCATTTACCAATCTGAAAAAGTTTGACGCTGGCAAGGAGTCAGAACAATAATCCCTCCCACCACTGCTCAGGGAAAAAGAAAATGGTACAGCCACTGTGGGAAAAAATTGTAGTGCAAACTAAACACTCACTTTCCATACAACCTAGCAATCCAATAATCTTGGGCATTTATCCCAGAGAAATGAAAACTGATGTACACACACACACACACACACACACACACACACACACACACACATGTTTATGGCCACTATCTTTGTAATAGCAAAACCTGGAAATAACCCAGATGTCTTTCCACGAGTGAACATCCATACCACCGAATACTACTCAGCTGCATAAAAGAATGAAGTATTAAAACATGCAACAACCTGGCTGGATGTAAGGGCACCATGCTTAGTGAAAAAACTCAGTCTCAAAAGCTTATCTACTGTGTGATCCCCGTGATATAACACCCAGAAATGACAAAAGTGCAGAGATGGAGAACGGGCTGGTGGTTGCCAGGCTGTGGGTCAGGGGATGGTGGGAGGGAGATGTGAATGTAAAGGAGGAGAATGAAGGAATTCCTCTGTGGTGAGGGCACAGTTCTGACCTTAACTGCGGTGGTGGTTACACAGATTGACACCTGGGGTCACACCATGTAGACCCATTAACACACACAATACGGGCAGAACACGAAGGTCTATTGCAGTGGTGCCCCACGTGGGGCACATGCTGCACAGGGAAGTAACCTGATTTAAAGGGAGGCAATTCAAAAATGAGTTATTAACAGTGAATTTTTGCATTTATTATGGTTCTAGGGGCCTCATATGCGTATGTAAATATATATTGTGATATATTTATGATTTCAGTTTTCTATTATATGTTTTGAAACTTTGATATTTTTCATACCACTTCATATTATTTTTATTTTTAACAATTTCTTAGAGATTTCTTCCTCAGTACTTCACATGTCCTTTTGTTCTTTTAATTTTTCTTTGGAAGCTTGTTTAGACTAAGTGAATGGCTTTTTAAGCTTCCTCCACATGAATAGGAGTTCACTTTTTGAATAATAAGAATTATATGTCACGGGGGGCGGGGGGGGATCAGGATGTTAGAGATGCGTAGGTGGGGCATGGCCAAAAAAAGGTTGGGAGCCACTGGTCTATGGTCTAGTTGATGTTTACTGTTTTTAATATTGTGCTACACTTATATAAGATGTCACCACCAGGGGACGATAAGTGAAGAGTACAGAGAACTCTAAGCATTTATTTTGCTACTTTCAGTGAGTCTATAATTATTTCTAAATAAAAAGCTTTTTTTAAAAAAAAGTCAGCCAATAATCAGAAAAAAAGGGATAACTGACTGACCAAAGTATCTTTTCTGAATGTAACCGGAAATTGTTTTCTTTAAAAGTTCTCATCTAGTTTTAAGCAGATAAAATATTACAATTTCAGAAAGAGAAAAAAGTTTGGAGTTGCGGGGAATAAAGCAGGGAATAATTTATAGCCTTTGGATGATGAATGGTAAATAAAACAATGAAAACATTTTCAAAATTTTAGTTAGAGAATTGAACTTAAGAGTGTTATTCAAGCCCTGCTGGTGTGGCTCAGTGGTTAAGCATCCATCTATGTACCAAGAGGTCATGATTCAATTCCTGATCAGGGCACATACCAAGGTGCTGGGTTCGGTTTTAAGTAGGGGATATACAGGAGGCAACCAATCAATGTGTCTCATCATTGATGTTTCCATCTCTTTCTACTGCTCCCTTTCTTTCTGAAATTAATAATATCTACCTATCTATCCATCTATCTATCTATCCATCCATCTATCTAAATGTATTTTAAAAGAGTGTTATTCAAGAATGAACCACAGGTCAAAAATAAGGTAAATATAAATATGACGTATATGTGAACTTTCAAATCAATTATTTTGGGAAACTCTTGATTTTGGGAAACTCTTGATCCAATTACCTTTTATGGACCAAAGAAAGACTCCCTGTCACCTACCACACAATTAATCATTTTTCCCACCTCTCTCAGGGAGAAAAAAAAAAGGGGGGGGAAGAAAAAATTAACAAATTGTGACTATTAAGCAAATTACACAAAAACTGTATGCACTTTCCCCAAAAAGATAAATTGTACATATTCACAACAAGCAGAACAAGAAATGCTTGCAAAATTCTACACAAACTCTCTCTGAGGAGAATAAAAGAGAAGCCATCCATTGGACCAACCCCGGTTGCTCAGGTGAGGTACTGAGCTAGGATAGAATATGCTTGTGACCCTTGAATGTCATCAGGACTCCAGTTTCTGTCTAGGCAGGTAAAAAAGGTGTCAGAAAGTTTCCCTTTCAAAGTGGTCATCTGGTCTTTCATGGAAATATCTGTACATTAGGGGCAAAAATCCCAAAATCAAGTGCATGGGGGAGTCCATATTGCTGTAACTATTGAAAAAAAATGACTCTCCCAAGCAGCTGAAACAGGTGTAGCTATTATATGAATGTTGTATCACATTATCTTAAGTAGAATATAGAGGACCCTATAGAAGAACTTTAGTTGCTGGGATTCTGAGCTTCAGACCCCTTATTTAATAAAATAAAAAAAATAAAAAGTGACCTTGGCTTTCAGGGAAGGGAGCCATCACTGATTTTGGCAAAGCCCTCATATACTTAGGAACCTTCACTTTTTTAAAACAAATTATTTTTAGTTTATCTTTGATCTCTGGTAGTTTGCAAACATTTACAGACTTGGAAAAGATTCTGGAAGCAAATTACACAAATTTTAAAAATCACATATATTTTATCTCTGAACATAGCCCGCCATGTCAGATACCCAAAATTGTGACAAATATTGGCTGCTGAATGAATTCCCGAGTACATGAAATTGAACATAAATTTCAAATTTCCACTCTCATTTGAAAACATTGACTGGGGATGGCTGTATCATCAAATTCAAATTTCAATGGTAATTTTCATAAAACTTAAGAAATAAACTGTGCAAGTCCAGAAGAACCATCCCAACGATTTGAAATTATTTATTAGGATTAAACCTTTTTGGGGAAAGGAGAGCACCATTTGTGGGTTTTGTTTATTTGGCATTGCATCTGTAGAAGAATAGCATTAAAAAAAATGCAAAAGGCTGAATTATGGCACCAATTTAAAGGCCCAAGGTATCTAACAATTGGGAGTGAAGACTGTAATTGTGGCCATAATTCACAGTGTACAAACTGGTCAATTCCTTTATCTTTAATAGTGGCTGCAGAAAATGTCAAAGCTCGATTTTTTTCTCTCTTCCACCTCATACTTAGCTGTGTGACTCACATCCTCTAGTAACTCCTGGCTGACTTGAAAGGCTTTCTGGGACATCCATTCCCAGGACTCAATTTTCTCTATCAGACTGTTGCAAATAAATCTCATTTTATATCTCAGCTCATAACAGCAGTGAAAACGCCTTACTGTGTCTCTGCTCTCTATGGCTGTGTTTAATGCTACAGCCCGGGAGCTGATCACTCTGCATGAGACACAGAAGATGGGAGTGCCATTTCCCTGCCCCCACCCTTCAGCTCCCAGGAACAACTGAGCCCGGAGACGCACAGCCGTAAGGTAGTAAATCACCGTCATAATTGTCTAGATATATCTAGTCAACTGGCTTAATGAGACGGGAAGTAGTTTGCTGGGAAAGAGGAATGACATTTTAACAAGACAACTCGGATCAAACTGTAATTTATCCTTCACAACACATTTAATTTTTCTGGAAAGCTATCAGAAGCAAAATCGCCCTTTTGAAGATGCCAAACCCTGCTTCACCTTTGTGAATCACTTAATCAAATCAACAGAAGCACACTTTTTTTTTTTTCAATCCTGGAAAACATATGCTAGCAAAACTGCCTACCATCCTCATTTTGGGTGGCTCTGTGGCGTGTGAGATTTAAACTGTTCCCTTTAAAAAGACAGTTCATTTTTTCATTCTGCAAGACTTGGCAAACCCCACACTGGCACGTCCACGTTCTTCACTGAGGAAATGCAGGGGACCCAAGCTCTCTCTTTACCACCTTCAAACTTCATTCAATATTCCCAAACCTAAGCCAGCCCGGCACCCCAGAATCTACATGGGGCTACGTCCAGATTTAGAAACAATTTAAAGGCTTCTCAGGGGATTGTCAGTGTCTCATGGTTTCTATGGGCACATAGCAGCTTTGTATTGATATCTTTCTGACCTCAGTGTAGATTAGAACTAAATTTTATATATATATTTGATTTCTGAGAGAGGGGGAAAGAGAAACATCGATGGGCTGCCTCCAAGCCCCCTATTGGGGATCGAGCCCACAACCCAGGCATATGCTCTGCCTTGGCATCAACCAGCGATCTCCTGGTAGATGCTCAACCACTGAACCACACTGCCCAGGCAGGACTAAAATTTTCTTTTTTGATGGGAAATCACACATGCTTTTCATAGCACAGAGAGGCTAAATGTTTGCCCAGAGATGCACAGCTGTCTCTGGTAGGGCCAGGATATGAACCAGGCAGGCTGGCTCCAGAGCTCCCACCTATAACCACGCCTGCACCTTGCCTCTATAGGTGTGTGGGCATATGGCACAGAGTTTGGAGGTTTTCAAAAGCTTAAGTGGAATAATTCTGTACCTACCTTTCTGACATTTAAAAATCATTTCGCAGGTTAAGGTAGAGTGACTGCTTAATGGGTGTGGGGTTTCCTTTAGGAGTAATAAAAATACCCTGGGACTAGACAGGTGATGGTTGTGTGACACTGTGACTGTCTTTAATGCCACTCAGTTGCACATTTTCAAATGATTTAGGGTTCATTTTATGTTATGTGAATTTTATATCAATTAAAAAACATCAGTTCTCAGTATCTTGGAGATAGTTCCACAGAGATGTATACTAACCAATGTAACCATTACCCTATTTGTGGACAACCTGGTTGTTTTAAACGTTTTGCTATTACAAATCATACTTCAATCTTTTCATACAAAAACCTCCTTGATCTTCCCTATTTACATGTATTTTTTCTATAGGGCAGATTCCTTGCAGTATAATTGAGTTGGAAGACGTGCCCCTTTTGAGTTTTGACAGATAGTGCCAAAAATCCCTCCAAAAAGATGTGTCGATGCAAACACTTAAATGAGAATGACCACTGGAAGTAGACTTCTATATTGCAAAGCAATTCTCTCTTCTTCAGGTAGGAGTCTGATGTGCTGGGTGTTGATCTCTGCAGCCACAGAGTAAAATACAGCAAATCCTCTTTAATTGACTTTGCTTTACTCTGTAGTCAGATCTCAGAGAGGACCCCCTATGGCTTCTGGGCCCTATCATGGACTTACAGCTTCCAGAGAATACATCCACACATTCTGTCTGTGTTCCACTCCTAGGTGATCAACCCCACTGATATATGCATTCCTACCAAACATCTTGCCATGTTTAGCTTATCCTGAAACCTCTCTAAGATCTATCTGGTTGGCCTATCTATCATCTGTGTATTTATTTTTATATAATCTGTCTACCTGTCTGTCTCCTTTCCCCTCAGGCCTCATCCTCTATTAGACAAAATTGCCTGACTTTGGCCTCTAAAAGCTGGACCATGACCTCATCAAACCCCCAGGAGCCACTGTTCCTCCCAGGGGGACTTATCTAGGCAATTTCCTCAAAGATGGGTCTCTGCCCTAAGAGGAATTTTCACATCAGATGCTAAAAATATGCAGTATTCTGAACCTCATGCCAAAATGTGCCAAGTCTTTCACTCTGAAGGAAGAGTGTGCTGATTCCTCCTTGTTGGGTAAGTATTCACTCTCCTGTTCTAATTCCCTTTCCCACACCTCCCTCCTCTACCCGAGCAGGGATGTCTATTTCTCTGGCTCCTTACACTCGAGATCCTTCATTAACTCTCTGTCAGGTTATCCTTCATCGGGTTCATAACACCCACCTGGCATAAACACATCGAATCATTTCAGCAGATAAAATGAGAAAATTGTTCTCCTTTGCCACCTTCCCTGGTGCTCCCTGTTTTTCTAAATGCCCACTACGAAGATCACGTTTCATTCTTCTCAGGCATCTATTATAGAAGATTAAGGCCTACTCACCTCCTCCCCTTGCTCACTTTGTCCTAAGAATATCGTTAGTAAAGGAACAGAAAGAAGAAGAAAAAAAAAAAAAGGCTCTCCATCACCCACTTTAGGAAATATAGTATCTTAGCTCTTGCCTTTTCTCAATAGAAGAGGGATTTTTTTTTTTAATAGAAAGCATCCCAGGAGGTACATTTGTGGTAGGGCCTTTCAAAAGTGGTGTCTTCCAAGAATCCAATTATTCAGACTCCCTATGACTTGAAATCTTTAATTCTCAAAGGCTTGGGTTTACCCTGCAGGGGCAAGCATCCAAAAATGAGAGGCTGGAAGGAGTGAGCAGTTTCCTAAGGGACAGGAGGCACCTGCTACATTCGAATCCCCAGAAGCACAAAGGCTGTCCTCTAATTATCCGAGAGCTAATTGTTCCAAGGCCCAGAGAGACCCTCCCTATAACCAATTTCTGCAGAGACTTCATTCCTTGGCAAGAACAGTCTTTCCTTTTATTTTATTTTTCTGGTGAGCTTAACCCATTTAATCCCATCTAATTCTTTAATGAGGCTCTGTTTTCCATATGGACTGCCACATTTTAAAAATATTGTCCACTTCTCTTTTAAATGATTTGAGAGAAAGAGAGAGAGAGAGAGAGAGAGAGAGAGAGAGAGAGAGAGATGTTGTTTGTTGTTCCACTTATGCATTCATTAATTGCTTCTTTTATTTTATTTTTTTTACATTTTTAAAAAATATATTTTATTGATTTTTTTACAGAGAGGAAGGGAGAAGGATAGAGTTAGAAACATCAATGAGAGAGAAACATGGATCAGTTGCCTCCTGCACACTCCCTACTGGGGATGTGCCCGCAACCAAGGTACATGCCCTTGGCTAGAATCGAACCTGGGACTCTTCAGTCCACAGGCCAATGCTCTATCCACTGAGCCAAACCGGTTTTGGCTATTAATTGCTTCTTGTATGTGCCCTGACCAGGGATCAAACCCACAACCTTGACTTATCGGGACAATGTTCTAACCAACTGAGCTACCTAGTGATGGCAAAAATATTGTCCACTTCTGTTCCATAAGCATTGACAAGATCAGTTTGCTTAACTTGAGCTGTGTCTATCATATAAAAAACAAAACAAACAAAAGCAAAACAAACAAAAAAAGTGGTTGAGTTGATCCGCAACCAGACAATGACTTCAGCTGATTGATTTACCCGATTACATAGCAACTTGGTCAACAAGATTAGTTGCTTCCTCTAAAACTATCAAACCATATCAATAGCCACATTTCAGAAACAATTCCAAGTAATTTCTGTGTTCTTATCCTTTAAAAGTTAGCAGACATAAGGTTCCTCTGAATTTGGTGGGGGCGGGGGGCGGGCAGGGATTCTGCCAACTCCTGGTGAATGTCATATTGCTGAGAGTTGTGCAAAAATGCAATGTCACCCTGAACCAAGAAACTCATCAGAGGAGTACTGATAGCTTCCTACTGCAGGAAAGAATCTCTGGAAATAGAAACTTCTGGGATCCTGAGGAATGAATGTTTAGTTTAAGTTGTTGAGAATTCTGGACTCATATCTATGAATTTCAAATGGATTCAATTGTCATATTTTATAAATGGCAAGTGCTAATGGGCTGGTTTCTCAATATGGTCTCTGAAAGCCTTCTCGATAGTCTGCAGTGTGACTCTCGAATGAAAATCTAATTATAAACTGCCATTCTGGGCAGCCCGTGAACTCAGATGGGGTCCTGTATCAACTAGTAACAAGGTTTCTTCTTTACAGTTTAAAATATTTTATCCCAAGGGTATTGTTCTTTATTCCAAAAGAACTGTAATTTAGGTGATTTTTCATCAGTCCAGCTCTGATCTCCGGCTGTCCCAAGCCCTCTCTCTCATATGCTACAACTTTTGGCGAAGGGCAGTTGCTTCAATGTCAAGGTCTGAAATGAAATGTCCTTGCCTCCTCCCATCCTTCCAGCCTTACTATTTCCTGACCCCAAAACCAGGATGTACTTACACGTGTATATGTGCATGCGCGCGCGCGCGCGCACACACACACACACACACACACACACACACACACACATACATCCCTACCTCATTTTAAATTAATTTTTAAAAGTTGGCACCTTCTTCTTCATAGCCTTCTGCTAATGTCTCCCCTTATGGTGAATTTTCAGATACAAACAATTATCAGAGTAGTTGAGGAGGGGAGAGAACTAAAAATCTATTGGAGAGGATGGCATCTGAACCTTTAAAGAGCCTGTTCAGAACAGACACACACACACATGCATCTGGACCTCAGTTTCCCCTCCTACAAAATGGGGGCCAGTGGTTTGAGAAGGATGAAAAGGACAGCGTTTTCAAAGTCTCTTTAAGCCTCGGTGTACCATGGTGCCAGCAAAGAACTAAGTCTCTTTTTTCCTTCGGGCAGATTAATTAACACCAACTCTCACGAGTCCCATCTCCATGCATGTCTCTCAAATCGATCACGCAGTGATTTTTAAGGGCAGCGCAGCTCCGTGCCACTTATTTATAATCGTTTTTCATTGTTACGGCGGGGCCATTCACACACATCACCTGTGGGCCCTGGGGAGCCGCTCACATTCATTAGGGGAAGGAAACAGTCTTTCTTTCAAACAGGCAATTTGATTGCTTCGGGAAGACTCTGTAATTACCGGAGCGCTGGGGTATGATATTGTTAATAAGATGATGACACCAGCCTTGCTCCAAATCAGAGGGGGTCCGGCCTCTTCTCCCAGAGACTGTAATTAAAAGGGGCGGCGCTGGTTCCCTGTGCCCCGCGACAGGGCTGGCGCCGGACTGGAGACACGGGGGGGGGGGGGGGGGGGGGGGGGGGGGGGGGCAGAGGCGCTTCCTCCCACTCCTGTCCTTTGTGGAGATGGTGGCCCACGTAGAGCAGACACTGAACAGAGAGGTTTTCCCCGAAGGCCCAGAGGGCCCCCCTGCTTAGCTATACAGGGAGGAAGTCTTATATCCCCATTCAAAATGGCATAAGATCATTAGCCGTGGGCGCCTGACAAGCTTTTAGAATTTGACTCTTCATACTCAGGGGCTCCATCAGATTCTAAGGGGAGTGGACGAATTCAGAGTTGATACTTCAAATTCAACAGAAACAAATGCATGTCCTATGAACAGCGGGTAATCGAGTCTTTTGTCCTTTGTTTTATCAATCCTTTCTTTTTAAAAAAAAAATATATTTTATTGATTTTTTTTACAGAGAAGGAGAGAGAGGGATAGAGAGTTAGAAACATGGATGAGAGAGAATCATCGATCAGCTGCCTCTTGCACATCCCCTACTGGGGATGTGCCTGCAACCAAGGTATATGCCCTTGAGCGGAATCGAACCTGGGACCTTTCAGTCAGCAGACTGACGCTCTATCCACTGAGCCAAACCGGTTTCGGCTTATCAATCCTTTCAATCATTTCTTCATTCAGTCAATTAACCCGACAAATGTGTCTTCATTTCCTGTTCTAGTCCAGGTGGCTCTGGGACAACGTGGTCCTCGTCTAGCCCAAAGGGACCTCTCTTAATGACCTGCTCCCCACTCTGTGCTTCTTGTCATGCTGTTTGGGTTTCAGTCTTTCTCTTTCGTTAATTCTTGCTTTTCACGTTTACATTTAAAGCCTTTTGCCATGTTCCCCCTCCTTGTTGCCCAGCCTGATAAAGTTACTAGCTGTAAACAAAAAGGGACATTAGACTGACATAAGAAAGCCTCCTTTGGCCTACCATTAAAAACAGCAGAAACAACCCCGGCAGGTGTGGCTCAGTCAGTTGGAGCATTGTCTCATGGACCTCAGGGTCTCGGTTCAATTCCCGGTCAGGGCAAATACCCAGGTTGCAGGTTTGATCCCCAGTAGGGGGCGTGCAAGAAGCAGCTGATCAACGATTTTCTCTCATCATTGATGTTTCAATCTTTCTCTTCCTCTCTAAACACCAATAAAAATATATATTTAAAAATATATATCCTCAGGTGAGGGGTAAAAAAAAAAAAAAAAAACAAGACAGAAGCAATACCAAACAAAGTGCCTTTGGAGGCATTCTACATAGAACTAAGCCTGGGGAGCAGTTTCCTTTGGTTCTACTCAATGGAATTTGTTAGTGAAGGACAGTGCAAATAAGCGATGGGGACAATTCAGCTGTGGCTGCTATTCAAGGACATGTTTTCATGTTAGCAAAGATCTGCTGGAGTGTGAGGTTTTGGAATTGCTTTGTGAAGAGCAGATTCTTTAGTTAGTACTTCAGGGAAACTCTTTTCTATTAGGGAAAAAAAAAATCAATTTGGGGCTGGACAGAGAGCTTGCCATGCTTGTGGGACGGCTGTGGCGGCTCTTTGTGTTTAAAGCAGATGTGTCTGGGGCCCTTGTGGGTGCTCTTAAATTGCCTCCACTTCAGTGACAATGGATTCTCACTTATCTCCCTGGACCTTGCTGACCCTGGCGGCCAGTGGCAGTCCCTGGGGAGACAGTGGACAAGGTCTTGAAGGGTAGCACAATGTGCCACCCCCAAGATATGCAGCTCGGATCTATTGATTATTGTGAGCTGCAGGCATTTGAAAAACAGCAAATGCAGGTAGAGGCTTATCTGCTGAAAGACAGATCCTCCAAAAGGAACTCCATTGTCATCAATTCCCTCCCGGGAGTTTTGTCAGCCAGGAAAGACTGTCCCGGAAGAGATGAGAAGTGGACACCACACCGAGATGAATTTTGTCACAGATGCCTCCCGTCTGTTCTTCTAAGGGCCCACTCACTTTTCCTAAAATTCATCTACGCTCCCCCAAGAATCCAAACTCTCCTCACCCCTTTCAATATTAAGATGCTATTTAATTGTGAATTTTAAATCACCTCGGGGAGTGACTCATTTCCCCCTGGGCATCTTCCCTGTGTAGGTGAGCTAAACATGTTAATAAACTTCTATTTGTTTTTATTCCAGGAGTCTCCTCTAAGAACTCCGAAAGGTAAACAGAAAATTACCTTTCCTCCCCTACAGTTTAAAGTTAGGTTGGTTAGACTCTTGGTGGCAAGTAACAAATACCAACTGAAATTTGCCTTAAGCACCGAGCGGGAATTTGGTATGAGGATTCTACAGCATGCCAAGGCACTAAGGGCAGGAGCATAGTCTGACCTTGGGAAAGGTTGGAATTAAGAGAACCCCTGGACTTGCACAGCAGTGTGGTGACTGAGCATGTGCAGGGCAGTGGGGCAAGGGTGGTGGTGGTGGAAGATGGCTTAGAGGAGACACATGGCGCTGGAAAAATAAAAAACAAAGCAATGAATAGCAACCACATTCCTAAGATGTACTCTTGGACAGCCTCTTCTGTGCTTTTTGTTTGATTGGTTTTTTTTGTTTGTTTTTGTGAGGGGGAGAGGGATACATCTAATGTGAGGGTCCAGCTTCCTCTGATTCTGTTCCCATAAGGCCAAATATGGCTGAACGGCACCTAATGAATGTATCTGTGACTGTTCTAGTCATTAGCAGAGACTGGCTGGCTGGCTCTCCATTCCTACTTCCGGGAGAGAATGTGATTGGCCCAGCTTGAATCAAGTGCTCACCTCTTGTTCAATCATCCGAGGCCAGCGAGCTCGCATCACACAGGCAGAGTCGCCTGGAGCCCACCTACGTGGATCAGGAGTATTTCTCAGAGAAGGTGGGAGGGTTGAGAGCAGAAATATTAAGTTTTGGTAAAGATACATCCCCCAAAAGTATCTCCAGGGTGGCCACCACATTCTGGGAACACAGATAAATACATAATGAGTGGTTTATTAATACTACATGATAAAATAATATTTGTGCTTTCAGGCTCAGTGGCCACCTTGTACTACAAGGGCTGGAGCCTATTGCCCTAGAATAAAAGGAAGCGACAGGCCATAACTCTATAATGCTGTCATTAGCCTGGCCATCCATTTATTTGAGTTAACCAGTCATAAATGCCCATGTGGGTCCTGGAAACAGATTCGTACATAATAAAGAGATAATTACTTCAGCGTTCTAGTTGCAACCAAATATCCTCCAGTTACAGAGAACGCTTAGCAGGCTAATTAGTAGCATTCATTACTCTCCCCTTAGTCCCCCAAGAATGATTCATGCTAAACCCTAAGTAATCCAAATCCTAGGGCTCGACATTCCAGCGATCTATCCCTGGCTCACATGTTGATTTACCATTCCCTCTGTTAAGACTTTCAGCAGCTGCAGGCTCATGCTCATGTAAAATAAATAATAAATAAAATGTGGTCTCTCTAGCATGGCCGCTTCAGTAGAGCTGGACTGCTTATCTGTCAGCTAAGGGCCTCTGAGGCATATGTTGAGAGAGAGGGAAAGAGAAAGCACAAGAGAGAGAGGGAAAGAGAAAAGAGAAAGAACAAGAACAAGACCTGGCTGCTGTATCCTGTTTGTTGTAAGCAATGAGCTAAGGCTAACCCATAACTAAGGAAAGGGGAATTAGATTTTTCCTTTTGATGGGAAGAGGGTCAAAGAAGTTGTGGACATATTTTTAAATTACTATAAGAAGTCTATTTTTCTTACACAAGAGGAAGTACAGAGAGAAATATCCCAAGGCTGTTGCAGTAGCTCAACACTGTGATCAAGAACCCAGGCTCTTTCCACCTTGTTTTCTCAACATCTTTCAGGGTTTGGCTTCTCATGTTATCTATATACCAGAGGCCCAGTGCAAAGGATTCACTTACTGGTTGGGGGCGTGGCCTGCGGGGATCAGCCTGCTTTGGGAGCATGCTCATACTGGTCAGCTAAGCAGCTGTGGACCTGCCCTTTGACCACGAGGGGCAGCTCATGCATTGAGCATCTGCCCCCTAGCGCTCAGTGTGCGTCATAGTGACTGGTCATTCTGCCATTTGGTCTATTTGCATATTAGGCTATTATACAGGATATAAAAGGGTAAGTGTTCGTCCAACCTTCCAACTGGTAGCTATGATGCACATTGACCACCAGAGGGCAGACACTCAACACAGGAGCTGCCATGATGTGCACTGGCCATTTAAGAATAAATGGCACCACGAACCTGGCCCACAAAGCAACTCTCAGCTTCCCCCAAGTGGGATACAGGCCCCATTACCCCAGAGTGACACCCTACCAAATTGCAGCCAAGACTTCATGGTGCAAAATGTGGCCCACAGCCCAGCCCAGCCCAGCTTGGAAACAATCACTGTGGGTAATGATATCACGTAGCAACACCCAGCTTCCTCTCCCTAGCAACTAGCCTCTTGCAGTTTCTTCAGCCCAGGAACCCAACTTGCTTTATAGCCAGGTGCAAACATTTTACAGTTTAACTAAATGTTTGTGATGCATTTCCCCATGCCTCATCTCATTTGATCCTCACAGAAGTCCTGGAGTAGGTAGATAGGAGACTCAGTAGAATCTTATTTTATTTTCATTAGCAAGATGTGAATAATGATATTAAAATATTTATTCTAATTAATTTCCTTTCAATGTGCTCAAATCCATGCACCAGGACACTAGTATATGCATACAGTGACTGCTGCATCTACAGACATCACAGCTGTATTCTAGGCAGGTGAAGGCAGAATGCCATTTGTTATCCAATCTCCAATACCTTACTTGCCTGAGCAGGAAAGTAAAAGCTTTCTTCTATGCCATCCCTCTGACTTCTTTGATTTATTGTCCAAAGTTGTGTCACATAGTTCTCTGTCAGGAGTTCAGGTGAGCTGGGAAAGAGAGCTGAGCTGGCAGATGTTATAGCTGCTAATTCAAGCAACAACGTACCAAAAGGAAAGCAACAGTAAAGCCTTAAATCGCTTAGTGCAACAGTATAAGCAGGAGGTTAACCTGAGAAAGTGCCTATAACCCCGGTTTTATTTCTCCCCATGGAGTGTACTCCCATACCACTGGAGGACAGGATGGACCAGCATGGACCTGGGTCATCTTATTCTTGAGAGAGCCCTGAGAAAAAGATTCCCTCAGTTTTATGGACCCATGGGGATGGGAGAGTGTAAGGAGCAGGGCTAAGAGTAGAAAAATACTGAGTCAGAGTGGGAAAAAATATCTTCAAGGTTCTCTAGTGAGGAGACCCTCCAATAAGAGGCACCTGGACTAGGAATGCAACTATGGGTAAGAGCATGGCAGGCCAGGGGTCCCTGGGTCCCTGATGGCAATGCTCCTTAGAGATCACAACACACCAGCTGTGAAGGGGTCTGGTGCCTACAGACAGCTTTCTTCTCAGAGGTCTGCCAGGTAAAGCCTTTGGAATTGCCTATTGTCAGATCTGAAAAAATTCAGCAGAAGTTTTCAGATTCTTCAGGTTTCAACTAGCTGCAAGAGAAGTTGGGAAGCTAAACAAACCTTTATGGAGAAAAACATTTAAAAGTCCCTTAAAAAAGAAAGAGAGAGAAGCTGTAAAGTTGAGAATTTTTCTTTCTAGCCTCTACAATAAAGGAAACAAGGGCAAAGGTAGCTGGGAATGTGTGTTGAATGATCAGTTTGACATTGCCTGTCAAGAAGCATACATTCCCAGAAAGAGTACTCTATTTCATTACAAATCATTGGATGTTTGATGAGTTGGCTGCAAATTTTTAAAACATATAATGAGTATACACTGAGTGGCCAGATTATTATGATCTCTGAAGGCATAATAATCTGGCCACTCAGTATATATATTAGAGGCCCGGTACCTGAATCCGTGCATGGGTGGGATCTTGGCAGCCTGGCCAGGGAGAGGGGATATGGGTGGTTGGCTGGCCTGCCTGCTGGTCAAACTCCTGGTTAAGGGGACAATTTGCATGTTAAAATTTTATTATATAGGATATTCACTGAGTGACCAGACTTTATGTTCAGAGATCATAATAATCTGGCCACTCAGTGTATGTAATAGGTACCAAATGTTAGGTTGCTGAAAGGAGGAATGCACGAGGCCTGGGTGGTAAGGGATTACAAATTTATTCAATCATCCACACACCAGGTGGCTGAGCTTGGATGGCTCCAGTCCCAGTGACAGGAGTCAGCATCTTTTACAGGACTTTTGGCAGGCTTTTTTTTTTTTTTTTTTTTTTGGTGGGGGGATAGGTGGGGAGAGACTTCTTTATGCATATGTAGAGGGGAGATACTGGAATGTGGTCACCGCAAGTGAACTGTGGTCTTCAGCAAAGGTAATGTCCATAATGAAGTAGGCTGAAAAGCCAGTTCCTGGGGAAGAGGTATCAGTTCAATTGCTCAATCAAACTTAACACCAAGGAGGAGAAAGAAAGAAAATAAGTTTGAAGAGAGAACAGTTAGGAGGGGAATGGGGAAGAAAGAAATGTAAGGAATGGGTAGGGATGAAGATGGATCCTCTGAAGCCGAGGACAGGCAGGAAGGAGATCAGTGGCCTGGGAGTTCAATGCCTCAAACTAAAGGTATGTTGTTGTTGGTTTCATTTGACATGTTCAGTGTAACAGGTTCTCTTATGCCCTGTCCCTTCAGCTTGTCTTGCAGAGTCACAAAATTGGTTTGGCCTGGTTTGGGCAGTAGCATGATGATAACTCCCTTGTCAGAATAAAACATTTATTTATTTATTTATTTATTTATTTATTTATTTTTATTCATCATATTTTTTAATCACTTTCTGGATTCACTTGTTGATAGATATGTATTTGTTGTTCATAATTTTTATCTTTACCTTTTTCTACTTCTTCCTTGTTTTAAAGAATACCTTTCAGCATTTCATATAATACTGGTTTGGTGGTGATGAACTCCTTTAGCTTTTTCTTATCTGTGAAGCTCTTTCTCTAACCTTCAATTCTGAATGATAGCTTTGCTGGGTAGAGTAATCTTGGTTGTAGATTCTTGCTATTAATAACTGAATATTTCTTGCCACTCCCATCTGGCCTGCATAGTTTCTGTTGAGAAATCAGTTGACAATCCTATGGGTTCTCCCTTGTAAGTAACTAATTGTTTTTCTCTTGCTGCTTTTAATATTCTCTCTTTGTCTTTTTGCTCTTGGCATTTTAATTATGATGTGTCTTGGTGTGGTCCTCTTTGGATTCCTCTTGTTTGGAGTTCTCTGCACTTCCTGGATTTGTAAGTCTATTTCTTTCACCAGGTGGGGGAAGTTTTCAGTCACTATTTCTTCAAATAGGTTTTCAGTATCTTGCTCTCTCTCTTCTTCTGCACCCCATAATTCAGATGTTGGTTTGCTTAAAGTTGTCCTAGAGGCAACTTTAAGCAAATGTAAGGACATTATCTTCATATTTGTGGATTTTTTTTTTCCGGTTGTTTGTTGTTGTTGTTGTTGTTTGTTTGTTTCTATGTGTTTCAAATCTTTTGACTTGATTCTTGCGATCCTCTAGTCTGCTATTGGATCTCTGTATATTATTTTTTTTATTTCAGTCAGTGTATGCTTAATTTTTAGTTGGTCCCTTTTCATATCCTCGAAGGTCTCACTAAATTTATTGGCCTTTTCTAGGAAATTCTTGAAAAACCTTGTAATTGTGGTTTTGAACTCTATATCTTGTAGTTTGCTTTCCTCCATTTCTGGCATTTGTGACCTGTTTCTTTGTCTCCCCATTTTGGCTGCTTCCATGAATTGATAGAGTGCCTGTGTGAGCTAGGTGTCCTATAGGGCCCAGTGGCTCAGCCTCCTCAGTTACCTGAAGTTGACACTCTTGGTGCACCCCTTTGTGGGCTGTGTGCACAATCTTGTTGTAGTTAAGCCTTGATTGTTGTTAGTATCACTGGGGGGAATTGACCTCCAGGCCAATTGGCTGTGAGGATCAGCTGTGTCTATGATGGGAGAATTTATTTGCTGGAGACACCCTTATGAGGCAAGACTTGCTTCAGTGGGGCTTTGATGCTCACTGAGTCTGCCCCTTGAGTGTGTCCCTTTTGCATCTGAGGAGTTGTAATCTGGATGTTCCTACCCTGACCCCTGGGTACACTGTTTCTTGGGTCTCCAAGGATGTTCTAATTTAGCCTTTGCCTGAGGCCACCCAGGAGGAGCTACAGAGAGAGATCTGCATATTCCTCTTCTTTGTTTGGGTTTTGGAGGTGCCCAGATGAGCCCAGCTGTGAAGCAATGCAAGCTGCTGTAGGGCCTTGGGCCTTCTTTTGGATGTTCTGAGTCTCACTGACTCAGCTGCAGTTTTTAAGGTAAGTTTAGATTTCAAAGGACCAGGCTATTCATATGCAAAAGCCTCTGCACACAGTTAAGATTCGGTGGAGTCTCAGGGTGGAGCAAACAGCAATGGCTTCCCATCAGCCCTGACTTAAGAGGCCCCCAGGTCTCAATGTCCTTTGGTAATCGCTGCAAGCACCTCTGAGAGAAAGTCAGCCTCGAGTTCCGCCCACTGCCAGACAGTCCAGTTTCTCCCCCTATGAGTCTGGGTCCCCAGAGTCTCGCCCAGAACTGGAGTTCAGAGAAGTTGGGAGCTTGTGTCTCTCTGCAGATTGAAAAAGCCAGCTGTGTACTCACTTGCCAGCCCTCTCTGCACACGCCTCAATACCTCTGCACTTTACTTCCACAGCTCCTCTGAGTCTCAGTGTGCTTTTCTCTTCCCTTCTAGTTGTAGAGTTTCCACTTAGCCAGACTTCCTGTGGTTCTGGATGATGTCCGTTTCATCTTTTAGTTGTAGTTTTGCAGTGGTTTTGCAAGGCAGCAAGGTAAGGTGTTTACCTATGCTGCCATCTTGGTTTCTCCCAGAATAAAACATTTATAATCCAAAGTGAATCTTATAGTTTTCCAGGCTCCTCTTCAAGCAGAATGTTCTGAAAATGAATGCACCCTAGCTCTATATGTTTAGTTACCAAGCCCTCTGTTAGATTTTCAGCAGCTGTAAAATTATGCTCAGGTAAAGAAAAAGAAAGAGAGAGAGAGAGAGAGAGAGAGAGAGAGAGAGAGAGAGAGAGAGAGAGAGAGAGAGAGAGGGAGTTCCTGTTAAATTCCTTTTGATAACAATCACTTTTTTTTTTCTGTGGAAGTCAGAGATGAATTAGCAATGACTTGGCAGCCAATTAAAATTCATGGTGAGCTATTCTGTGACCTGTGGGTCAAAAACGCATTTCCTATAAACCTTAAGAGAGTATCTCTCTGGGGTTTCCTTGGGATGAGAAAACTTCTTATCCTGCTCTCTGGTTCTCATCCCTTGTACAGGGTGATGACCACCATGGTCCAGAGGCATTGTTTGTGAAACCTCGAGACAACTCTTAATTCCCTGCCCAGTTATTTCTCTGAAATGTGGAGAGAAAATCTGTGGCTACAGCTGCCAGTAAGTAATTCTCAGCTGCATTTCTATGTAAGTTGTAGATCAAGAAGAGATAGGAAGAGAGGGTTGGAGCAGAGCTTGTCTATTTCCCACAGTTCTGAGATTTGATCATCAAACAAAACTGAGAAAGGAAAGAAAGATTCCATTCGAGGTGTGTAGCATGAAAAACATGCTAAATTGAGGTGTCTTTTTTTACATGAATCAGGAGACAATTGTATGGAATAGGATCTGTAAATGAACCTATATGGAGGAAAAAATCTATTTCACATATGTTTAAAACTTCCTGTTCCAGCAGAATTAGAAAACTCTCAAATTCCCAGTAGTTGACAAATCTTTTTGTTGATGGTGAGTCCACTGAGAAAAAAAAAATCTTAGACCTTAAGTCATTACAAAGATTTAGTACACATAGGCAACATGTCAGATATATAAGGGGTTAAGAGACTGTGCGGAAGAGGTAAGGAGCTACTTAAGATGTGATGGTGAGGAAGGACCTCTCTTAGAAGACATTTGAACTGGATCTTGAATAATGAAGAGCCAGGTAAGCAAAGAAAAGGTTGGGAGAGCTTTCAGGTCAACTCCAAGGCCAGAATAAGCTTCTAGAGAAGTCAGCGATGTAAGGGGAAGCCAGGTCCTGAGGCAATGAAGCTCTTAAAGAGACAGCATTTTATACTATTGCAACAGGAAGTCATTAGAGTATTATCAGCCGGGTTGTGGTGAAATACTTTGCCCACTGTGGGGAAGAAAAGACTATGCAGCCAAAACCAGTTTGGCTTAGTGGTAGAGTGTCGGTCTGTGGACTGAAAGGTCCCGGTTCGATTCCGGTCAAAGGCATGTACATTGGTTGTGGGCACATCCCCGGTAGGGGGTGTGCAAGAGGCAGCTGGTCGATGTTTCTCTCTCATCGACGTTTCTAGCTCTCTATCTCTCTCCCTTCCTCTCTGTAAAAAATCAATAAAATATATTTTAAAAAAAGAAAAAAAAGAAAAGAAAAGACTCTGCAGAGCATGAGTGGAAGCAAGGATTCCTGTTAGGAGGCTTTGCAGCGGTCCAGGTGAGCTATGCAACCCTCCTTCACAAAGGAATGGCTGTCACACTGGAATTCTGGTTGAGCCTTACATGAATAGAATGCCTAGTGTGTGTTTGGATGATTTTTGATCCATTACATTATATCCTTAGAATATGGGGTTCTTCTGACCAGAGCTGAAAATTCCTGAGGAATTTACTCTAATCTATCTCCGCTGCATGTATCCCTTTGAAAACAACAGCAGGCATTTGAAGAAATATCTGACTAGGGCTTATATCTGAGGCCATGAAACAGACAAGAATTCTCTGATAAAAATGTATCTCACATCCTTGTTCATGGCTGTGTCCCTAGAAGCCAGCACAGAGGCCGACACATAAATACTAGTATTTATTGAAGGATTTATCACATTAGTCTAGTAAAAGCTCAAGAAATGCCACAAGTAGCCAAAGCTGGTTACGCTCAGTGGTAGAGCGTCGGTCTGCGGACTGAAAGGTCCCAGATTCGATTCCAGTCAAGGACATGTACATTGGTTGCGGGTACATCCCCGGTAGGGGGTGTGTCGATGTTTCTCTCTCATCGACGTTTCTAGCTTTTTATCTCTCTCCCTTCCTTTCTGTAAAAAATCAATAAAATATATTTTAAAAAGAAAAGAAAAGAAAAGAAAAGAAAAGAAAAGAAAAGAAAAGAAAAGAAAAGAAAAGAAAAGAAAAGAAATGCCACAAGTAAACGTTAGTCAAATAGCGCCTCACTCAGCTGAGCTAAATAGCTGTGGATACTAGCCTTGGCATTCGGAGACTTCTTGTGGAAGGGTGAGATGGACCCACAGGTGCTCCAACCTGGCATGTCGGCATCCAAGGCTTATTACTGCTCAGAACTCCTGACCATGCAGACAATTCTATCTCTAGCCCACCCTTCCCCCTCCCCCAAACCCTCCTCCTCCAGGAAGGCCCTGCACCCCAGCATCTCGTTCCCACACAGCACCCTCCCTGCTTCTCAGCCGCCTTCCCCTCTGCCCGACTTCCCACCCTGCACCAAAAACACGGGAGCCTTTTGTGGGAGCAATCAAGTCCTAAATCACTATTTATATTTCTTAGAGTAAACTTAAGACTGAGAAAAGGTTCTGGAATGGCTGCCCTAGGGACTAAAGCCCATCTGGAAACAAGAATCATGTGAAATGTATCCCTCCGTGGATCCCCCACAAGACCAATTACAATATCATCCTTCCCGGGAATTTCTGCCAATTTTTTATGGGGTCACCAGAAAGTTATATCTGAAGTGAAAACTGTGGAGGTTTATTCAGGGGGTAGTTAACTGGTGGGGTGAGGCATGTGGAAGGAAACGACAGGAAACAGTGATCCTCCACAGATGGAAATGTGTGCAAGCGTGGCTCTTCCCTTCAGGAAGCGGGAGGGATTTACTCATTCACCCACAGATACTCCTTGGGCGACTACTGTGTGCCAGGCACTCTCCTAGGTGCTGGAGGGAGAGCAATGAACACCGCAAACAGCCCTTTCGGGGGTAACATTTTCGTGGCGTGGGAAGGTGGGCCATAAAAGGCTTTCTGTTTGGTTTGGTTTTGAGTGATGTTATTTATTGACATCACTGCCAAACAAGCTAACTCACAGATGGAGAGCAGGCAGACAGCTCTGGTCAGGCTGTTGGAGGTGGGGGAGTGGAGAGATTGAGCAAAAAAGGAAAAAAAGAGAGAAAGAGAACTCATGGACCTGGACCACAGTGTGGTGATTGTAGGAGGGAGGTGAAAGAGGGCATAGAGGGAATATGTGGTGATAGGGGGAAAATCACATTAGCCCGGCTGGTGTGGTTCCTATGAACCAGGAGGTCACGGTTCAATTCCCAGTCCAGGCACATAACCAGGTTGTAGGCTTAATCACCAGTGGGGGGCATGCAGCCAATCAATGATTTTCTCTCATCATTGATGGGTCTGTCTCTTTCCCTCTCCCTTCCTCTCTGAAATCAATAATAATAAAAATAATAAAAAACATTTTAAAAAATAAAACAAAGCAAGCTAAGACTAAAAGTTATTTAACAGGAACACATATTGGTGCAGGGGTACACACTCAGATCATGAGACCTACTTTTCGTTATTGCCGAGTCCCCAGGCTTGGTGCTGTGACCTCCAGACAGAGGTTATCGGCTTCAAGCTCCTGGCTGGTAAAGCGGCATTGCTAGAGATCCTTGTTTCTTATGTGATCTCAGCCACTTTCCCTTCCCAGTTTTTTTTTCTTTTCTTTTTTTTTTCCTGAGCTGCCAAATATCCGTACTTTGTCTTCTTTCCTTTATCCCAAAGTGCTTCTTTCTCTTTTTTCATTTCTTCTTCCCTTTTTTAAAAAAAGCCTTCTCTTTCCCTTGGAGCTCCTTCCACCTGCAGTCTCTTTTTTCCAACGTATGCACTCTTGGTCTCCTTCATAACCCCCTTCCCCTCCCTGTAATCCCTGTCATTCCCATTTTAGGGATTTTAGACTTTTCAACCATGTATTGGCCAGGTATAACTTTGCCCACAGCGCTTTCATCATTCCGATTCTCTTTGTCTGATTTCTTGCCTTTTTCTCTTTCGTCCAATTCTTTTCCGGGCTCTTGCAGCACCTATTTGTCCCTCTTCAGATATGAGACCAGAAGTCAACATGGGAGAGACTCACCGACGACGGGAAGAAACCAAGTTTGCTGCTGCATCATAACTTAAGGCTAAAATAGGTGTGCTGCCTTATTTCTTGAGAATGTGCAACAGAATGACATTTATTGTTTGAAAACTCCTAGGACAATAAAAGATTTGGCATTTATGCCTTCCCTCATACTTCTCTCCTCAAGCTGCAGAGTTCACCAGAGAGGTATTTGGCAAAAGGCCTCTCCTGCTGAAGCAGTCACCTGACAATGCCCGTGGGGCTCGGAGCCAGCCAGGGTCTGACTCAGCCGGAGCGAGTTGACTAGGTGATGAGCACACATTATCATCAAATTGCAGAGCGGCTGCAGTCCCCACCTCACAACTAGACATGCTCTGCCTCCAAGGAAAACAGTCATCTTTAGTGTCAGTAGGTTTTCAATCTTAGTTTCTGAAAAATCACTCAAGATTGCTATATATATATATATATATATATATATATATATATATATATATATATATATATATATATATGAGAGAGCCCAGCTTCTTCCCCTAGAAATTCAGATTGAGAAGGTCTGGAGGAGAGTCCAGGAATTTGGCCTCAGTCCCTGCTGCTGCTGCTGCTGCTGCTGCTGCTGCTGCTGCTGCTGCAGGTGGTGCCACATTTGGAGAACCTCCTTACTGCATTAACTGGAAGACAGAGGCTCAGTCCCCTGGTTCCCCTCCCCCAAGGGCAAAGCATGTTGGCCAGAATCTCATCCTTGGAAGGGAAGATGGCTGGGACAATCTCCTTTACTGATCATAGTTGATTCCTTTCTCTCAGGCACTCAGAAAGTACTGTTTAGCAACTGCAATGGAGAAGGTAGGGTCTGCCCCCTGAAGGGAGGATGCCATGATGAATTAGCATCCGTTGCTGCCTCCTGGAGCATAAGCAGATCTTTATGGCTGGCGAACGGAATTAACTGGGCCTGAGCCTGTTTGCACAGCACTGGGCTAGGTGCTCTCTCACACATCCTCTTGTATAGTCATCTCCTTCAAGTCTTACTGATCCATCTCTTTTACAGAGAAATTTACTGGCACTCAAAATCAGAGTCAACATGTCAAAAGCTGAACTCTTAATACTTCCCCCAACCTGTTCTTCCCAGAGTCTTCTCCTATCTCAGTCAAGGGCAAGTTCATTCTTCCAGTGGCTCCAGCCAAAACTGGAATCATATTATTTCTACTGCAGCCTATATCTGGTCCATCACAAGTCCTGTTGGTCCTGCCTTTAAAATAGATCCAGAACTTTATCATTTCTCCCCACTCCATTGCTACTGCCATGACCCAAACCACCATTCCGCCTTGCCTCAATTATTACAGTAGTCTCTGCACCCCCAGGTTCTGCCCTGATCCCTCCTTCAGACTATTGCTAACCCAGCAGCCAGAGTGATCCTGTTAAAACGTTAAGTCTCATCAAAGCATTTGTCTGTGCCAAACTGGCTATCCATGTCATACAAAATGAAAGCCAGAGTTCTCACAACAAGCCGACTGCCACACAGTCCTTACCGATCCACCCCTTGCTCACATTTCCTGCCCACACCAACAGAGTCCTACTTTGGCACCTTCATACTTGCTGCTCTTGGAATTCCTTCCTCCATTTGGCCACATGGTTTTACTCATCACTGTCTCTGTGTTCTTAATTAACTATTGCTTTCTCAGTAGGCTTAGCTGGCCTCCCTAATATTTGAATACCTCTGCCCATTTTTCCATCCATTCTTCAAGCTTTACATAACATCTCCATATTTCCCAATTCTTTATCTTGTTTCTTGTCTCTCTCCCTCCACAAGAATGTGAGCTCCATAAAGGCAGGGAGTTTTGTCTGTTGCTTCCTGCTGCATTCCAGGGCCTAGAACTGCCTGGCATGCTCAATACTATTTTTAAAAATAAATAAATGAGTTAAAAAAATAAATGAATAAATAAATAAAATTGCAACCCCTCTGCATTCTCTATCCCTTTCTCTCTGATTTACTTTCTCCATAGAACTTACCCTCCATTATACTGTAGAATTTACATATTTATTTTATGTTTATTTTTCTCTACTAGAATGAGAGTTCCACAAAAGCTAGGATTTCTATAATGATTATAGTTGTGTTCTTATCACCAAGAGTACCTGACTCTTGCTGAAGCCGGTTTAGCTCAGGGGATTGAGCGTCGGCCTGTGGACTGAAGGGTCCTGGGTTGGATTCTGGTCAAGGGCATGTACCTCGGTTGTGGGCACATCCCCAGTAGGGAGGGCATGCAGGAGGCAGCTGATCAATGTTTCTAATTCTCCCTTCCTCTCTGTTAAAAAAAAATCAATAAAATAATTTTTTAAAAGAGTACCTAACATTTATTGAATAAGTAAATTCTTGCTATGAGTTCATATTTTTACAGATTAAGAGATTGACTCTTAGTAAAATTGTGTAAACTAGGTGTGGTCATTAATGCAACTAGCATATAGCAGAGTCAGAATTATCATTTGGGTCTGTGTAACTTTCCACCTGAGCTCCCAGAATACACTTGCCTGTTCAAGAAGACATCTGAGCTAGTATTAAAGGATGCATAGGAGTTGAGCAGAACGATTCTCTCTGCTGCAAAGTTCTTTTCCTCCTTTTCTTCCTCTTCTTCACTTAGCTAACCACCCTAAAGAATGAATCATAATTTGGATGTCCCTTCCTCTGGAAAGCTGGCTCTGAGCTCCATGCCTGAGTCTGGGATTCTTGTCTTTGCCATAGTACTTCCTGCAAAGCCTGGAATGTCAATTGCCTATTTATTCTTTCGCTTTTTCCACTAGGTCATAAGGTTTATATATGCAGGAATTATGTCTATCGTGTTCAGTGTTGTGCTTTGAACTACCACAAGATTCATTCATATTAGGTGTCCCATGAAGGTTGGCTAGTTTAATGAAGGAAAGGAAAGGAGATTCAGCAGAGAAAATAATGGAACATCACTCAGAGAATCAGAGAGGGCTATGTCTCTGAGCAGAAGCTTCAGTGGAGTAAAAATGTGGGAAATATATAGAAAAGTGGGGATAGAAAATATTATTTAAAAAACACACAAAACCATTGAAGGTTCTGGTTTGCTTGTTTGTAAACCAAAGCTGGGATTTGATAAACTATGGGAGCCACTGAATCACTTTGAGCAGAATGGCATAAAATGCTTCTTTTGGAAGATTAATGTGATATTGATAATAGATTGAAAGGAGAAAGGGGGAAGGCAGAATCTGCTGTAATAACCAAACCATAAAGGTGAAAAATATCTCCACCTGAATGGTAGCAGTGGGATTTGAATGGAGTAAACAGATGTGAGAAACATTTTGAGGAAAGATTCAGTAGAACGTAGTGAGTTGCTGGGTGTTGAAGACAAAGGTGACAGGGAATTGAGACAGCCTCCAAGGCTTTGATTCTGTGTGGCTGGAAAACTGGTAGTGCCTTTAATGGAAAAATAGAGAAACTGGAAAGAAGACAAAGTCAGATGGAAAGAGAATGAGATTGGCTTCAGGCACTTCAAGTTCAAACCATTTGCAGGCATTCTGGTAGAAATGAATTGAATTGGAAATTTAGGGCTAGAATTCAGGAGTAAAGTTTCTCTATAACGCCTTAAATATCTAACCTCTATCACAATGGGCAAATTAACCCTTAGCTTTCCAAGAGGGTTTCTGATGTGGATATTGAAAATTTTTGAACATTATTTAAAGAGTTAATTTCCCAAAAATATTTAGTAGTCCTTTCTTATTCAAGAGGCAAGACTCTGAATACACTGAGTGTACTTTTTCACACCTATAACCTTTGGAACCAGAAGGTTCCTGGCATTTGGCTAGGATGATTATTAACTCTGTGGACATTTGGAAAACCAGTGGAGAAAGATACACAATGTAAGTTGGAGAAATTTTGTTCACGTGTTGAGACAAACACTATTTGCAATGTTTCTGGTTGGCATGGTCATTAATGCAACTAGCATATAGCAGAGTCAGAATTTCTGGGGCAAATTTCTGGGTCTTCAGTGCTGTGCCCAAATCCACAAAGTTTCCATTATTTGAAGACTCAAAGGAATCTGCTGTGAATAGGCAATGAGTTAATAGGAATTAAACTTTTTGCCCTAGCTGGTTTGGCTCAGTAGATAAAGCGTCGGCCTGCAGACTAAAGGGTCCCAGGTTAGATTCTGATCAAGGGTATGGTTGCAGGCACATCCCCAGTAGGGGGCATGCAGGATGCAGCTGATTGATGTTTCTCTCTCATCGATGTTTCTAATTCTCTATCCCTCTCCCTTCCTTTCTGTAAAAAACAAACAAACAATAATATATATATAAAAAATAAACTTATTTATGCTTTTTAGTATACTAAAAAATACATATGCATGAGTTTTAAAAGTCTATCTGTAAATTAAAAAAAAAAATCTGATACACATGAGGCAAAATGTTAGTATTTGTTAAACCTGGATGGTGGATGCTTGGTTATCTATTATATTATTTTATGTGTTCTTCTGTATGCTTGAAATACAGTAGTTCATAAGTTTTTTTAAAAAAGTTCAAAAAACAGATGTGCAAACAGAGCAGAAGACTTAGGCAAGTCTGGGAAGATGACCCACAGAAGCAAAGGAATGACCCCACTTTCCAAAGTGCCTGTCCTCTCCAGGAACAAAAGGCCATCATGTTGACCAGACTGCCAGGGGTCATGGGATAGAGGGGGAGGTGGTCATTCCTTTCCCTGGCCATGGGCCCCACAATGTCCATAACAGGCCTCTTAAGGTTAGCCACCAGCTTGGGAAGTCACAGATCCACTGACAGAAGCTAACAAGCTCCCGTGGTGACAATTCCTTATAAGCCAAGCACAGTGACAGAGTCACTTCCTTTCTAGCCACCCCCACACTGTGCCCGGGAGCTCAGGCTTCATTCTAAGAGCAAGGTCACTTGGGTCACTTAATGCCATGGTGCCTTTCTGAGCCAAAACACCAGAGCACGCCATGAGTTTTAGGGACCATCATTCTCCCCCAGGGTGTGTGTGAGCCTGTGTGACCTGGGAAAGGTGGGAGGAAAGTGTCCCAATGACTCTTCCTCCGAGTCCTCCAAAGGTTCCCTGTGTTCTGCTCCCGTCAATGAGACTCTTTCCATAGGCTTACAACTGTCTATCTAAGGCTCCTGCTCTAGAAATCTCCCCACTTCCAAAGCTGACAAACCACTCTGACCTCACTTCTTTCATTCGGGCCCTCTCCGGAAACACCACTGTCTCATACACAACAGCCGCACGGGCCACATAGTAGCTCAATGTGGTGATGGCTACTTTCTGGTAAATCAGCTTCGCAGGCCCAATGCACTGGTAATCCCACTTGAAAGAAATGTGAGAAACCCTGGGGCAAATCTGTGAGTTTTAGACCTCTGCAAGGAGAAATCATCTTTTTTTTTTTTTTTAGATACATGTTTTTAAAAATTAATTTCAGAGAGGGAAAGAGAGAACATCAGTGATGAGAAAGAATCATTGATTACCTACCTCTTGGTGATCAAGCCTGCAACCCGGGCATGTGCCTTGACCGGGAATTGAACCGTGGCCTCCTGGTTCATAGGCCGACACTCAACCCTGAGCCACGCCGGCTGGGCAGGAGAAAGGATTGTGATAGGGAAAGAAAGGGTGGGTGTTTATTTCAAGCCAGAATCTAAGTAGAAATCATCCCCACAAAGTGTCTTTCAACAAATGGAAGGCAACTGCCTCTGACTATTAAGCCTTTGAAGACAGTCAGCTCCCAGTTCCCAAATCATTGCTCCGGAAAGGAAGAGTCCTTGCCAGAGTTCCTGTGAAAGGTCCCTTTGGGCCCCCCACAGCTCCCAGGTGGGGAGAAATGAAACCCCTCTCTCTCCGGGCTCTGTGATCTGAGGTTCCTACAGACTGCAGCCTCGTCTGCTAGCTCACACAGTCTCCCCTTCCTGCCAGCCCTGCTGATCACCCCCTCTTTCAGCCAACACGCTCTCTGCCAGGCAGCTGTCCCCATTCCTCGCCGCACCACTGGGAACAGTTTAGTGCTCCCGGCTTCTCCTTCCTGTGTCTGTCACTCCCCCACCCCCCTTCACCAGCACATAATGCTCTGCAGTCCTTGTCACACGCATGGCTCCATGACTGAGACAGGCCCAGCGTATGGTGCTGATCACATGTGCTGCACCAAGTTGCCAGGACTTTCTGGAACAAATAAAATGTAACATTCAGCTCCCGGAGCACCCCCGACACCAGACCTCCTAAAGTCTGCTTCCTTTCCAGCAAAACATTCGAGCCCCACATTTTCCTCGGGGAGAGCAGGAGATCAGAAACTCTGAAAGTCTGAAAGTCGCACTGCCTACTGCCCCCCTCAGGCCTAGCTCCCTTAGGCCACTGTGGCGGCACCAGGCCTCTGGGGGCTTAGGCTTGGCAGGTCCACACCATAGAGTTCTCTTTCAAACTAAGGAACTTGGACAGTCACCAACACGCCTCCATTTTTTTTAAAAATATTTTTTATTGATTTTTTTTTTTTTGAGAAAGGAGAGATATAGAAAAATAGAAATATCAATCAGCTGCCTCTTTCACACCCCCTGCTGGGATCGAGCCTGCAACCAAGGTACATGCCCTTGACCAGAATCGAACCCGGGACCCTTCAGTCCGTGGGCTGCACTGGTTAGGGCTCTCCATTCTTTTGGTGATTTATATACCACTCCCCCTTGTAGCTTTCCTCATGGACAGGTTTCAAAAAAAATAGCCTCTTTTTTTCCTTGTAGTCAAGGTCATGCCCACCAGGACAGGCAAAACGGCCTGGGGTCTCTCACGATTGTCTTGGGGGGAGCCTGTGGGAGCACAACATCAATTCTACACGTCTATGCTGAGTGTCAGGATAGCAGAAGTCATCTTCTTGGCAGTGTTGCTGTGTCTTATTTTGAAGGATATAGGAACAGAGAGCCTGACACACAGGAAGCAGAAGAGGAAATGAGGCCCCTCTGAGAAACTCTTCAGCCTGGCCTTCCCTGGGCCAGGGGAGGGGGAACGTACCTCCTGCTGTGCCCAGCTTGTAGCGCGCAGAGCAAACGCGAGAGATGTGTTCTACTCGTTAAACCAAAGCATTTGAAATCCTGGTCGAGAAATACTCAGTATAACCATGGATGCTCATTACTTACACTAGACGAGATTTATAAATCCATATATGCAAATGCAAGTGTTAAAAGCAAAAGGTGACAGGTTGGGGAATAACAGAATTCAGCCTGGCCATCCAAAAATATGTTTTGGCATCTGAGGGACAGAAAGAGGAGGCCAGCCGAAACCGGTTTGGCTCAGTGGATAGAGCATCGGCCTGCGGACTGAAGGGTCCCAGGTTCGCCTCCGGTCAAGGGCATGTACCTTGGTTGCGGGCACATCCCCAGTGGAGGTGAGCAGGAGGCAGCTGATCAATGTCTCTCTCATCGATAATTCCAACTCTCTATTCCTCTCCCTTCCTCTTTGTAAAAAATCAATAAAATATATTAAAAAAAAGAAAAAAGAAAAAGAGGATGTCAGATCAAAATTAATAGTAGAACAAAATAACATCAAGAAAAGAAGCAGCCACAGGTGAAATACCCAGGGGTTATTATTTACAGATGTTTCATGTTCCCACAGCCCCCATCTTGGCATCTCCATCGGCCTATAGAGCACATTAAAACAGGCTGGATAAATCTCTGAGCGTCCCAGGACTTGTAAACGCCATGATTTGTTTAGCATCCAATAAAAACCAGAGCCTTGCTAAATTAAACCAACACTCCTTTCCCCGAGTTCTATCTTGCTTATGTGGGGCACCGAAAGCCACAGTCTTTCCAACATAAACCTCCGCCAACACCGGCTAATATTAAGTAAATGTGTAGGATCAACAACTAAGGGTTGTTCGATTATTTTTCCCAAGTCCCTCCCGTGCTTTGGCTCTTCACGATCCAAACCTCTCTCCCTGAGCTTCCAGCTCTAAAATTATATGGCTCTAGCCGCTTTGGCAGTGATTCAGAGGGAAGAGAAAATAGGGAGGGGGAAGGGGAAGGTAATTACTTACGCATCACTCCTAAAATCCTGACAGCACGGAATAGGAGGGGTGTTTAGAAAATATCTGATCACACAGGATAGGCTCGGCGGTGCCAGGGGAAGCGCTGGTTCATGACCACACATGCTCACTGTTCCTTCCTGACTTTTTGGTCATCATGCTCCCCTTAAACAAAGACGTTTCTTATGCGAGAGGTCCCCAGAGCCATGTGGCTTTATCTTTTCCCGGCTGAGTTGCAGGGAGAAAGGGCAGCTCCACCACCAGCTCCGTGTGCTCCTCATTATGTTGCTCAGCGGCCCCTACGGCGGTCGTAAAGCGAATGACTGCTCCATCAGACAGTCATTGTTGAACCAGGATCTCCCGGGGCCCCGTCCCTCCTTGGTAGCAACCGTGAAACACATTAACTTTTGCAGGCGGAGGAAAATGGACCCCGATGGGTGGCCACGGCAATTCCTCAGGTAAATGCTGCCTCTGTGGCCTCTAAATCAGCTTGGCTCCTCACCAAGCTCCAGCACATTTAGGATGGCAGAGGCACTGCGTTTTCCGCTCTCAAAGCTCACCCCTCATTCCCAAATGTTACTGAACACCAACTATAATGGCCATTCGCAGCAGTGACACAGTGTAGAAGAAAAACAGGGTGATAACAAAAATCACATCACTTGCCGAAACCGGTTTGGCTCAGTGGTGGAGCGTCGGTGTGCGGACTGAGGGGTCCAGGTTCGATTCCGGTTGGGGGCATGTACATTGGTTGCGGGCACATCCCCAGGGGGGGTGTGCAAGAGGCAGTTGGTCGATGTTTCTCTCTCATCGACGTTTCTGGCTCTCTGTCCCTCTCTCCTCCTCTCTGTAAAAAAATCAATAAAATTTAAAAAATTAAAAAAAAAATCACATCACTTGAATATCCAAAAAGTTAAGGTGGCAGAGACCTTGCTTAAATCTCTCCTGAAATGCATAGTGGTGAGGCTGTGCCAGGTGTGTGTGTGTGTGTGTGTGTGTGTGTGTGTGTGTGTGTTGGGGGGGGGGGGTGTCTGCCTAGGCTAGTGGGCACAGGGGCAAGCAAGTGCTCAAGAGCCTGTGGAACATCCTCTCTGTCTCTGAGTTGCCACTCAGGTTTTTTTTTTTTTTTATCCCCACCCCCACCTCTCCTTCATATGATGTTGTCAGCGGGTCAGTGAACTTGAACTGGGCATTGCATGTTGTGGTCTTTTGTGCTGGTCTTCTCCGCAGAAATCTATTTGGTTTCTATCCTCACTCAGTAACCTCCATCCCATCCCATCCCATGTGGCTACACTGTGAGGTCAATGAAAATGAAGCTTCTTTCACGTGCTCAGGCTCTTTCCAATGTCCTAGAAGGCCCCTAGCAATGTGCTTGTCTGTTTTCAAATGAAACACACAGGCATAAACTATTCTAACTTCAGAGGGTTAAGACCAATTGCATTCCATTCTACACCCCTGTGCTGGATGGCACGGAAGTGGCCACGTGCATCCTGGGGATCCAGAGGAGGGGAAGTTGAGTTAAGGACACATGTCGTTGGACTTGGTGGAATACATTCATCTGGTTCCCAGGCACGTCTGTGTATAGTTACTGCTAGTCATCCGATGTCGGAATGGCTTCCAGGAAAGCTACCACCCATTGGGCCAGCTCAGCCGGCAGCATGACAAGAGTTTGCATCACAGTGTAGATTGTACTGTGGCTTCTGGCATCCATAAGTGTGTGGATCGTGAACTTAAAACATAGTTTGAAACACATGGAGCCAGAAGCCAGTCTGGGGGAAAATTCTTCCAGATTCTACAGCTTATATAAAAAGAGAACTTAATAGAAGTTATCCCAAATTTAACAACAACCCCAAAATTGCAACCAATATTACCAATAACAATTCTTTCAAACTATCCCTAAACAAATTCCAATTGGCTATGCCAGAGGAATGATGGAATGATTCCATCCTCTAGAGAAAATGAAATTAAACAAGTGTTCTCTTTAAAAAGGGTGACTAAAGAATACACAGCCACAGGCTATAGGAAGAAAAAGGTAACATGGAAGCACAGCAGTCAATTAATTAACAAAAAACATTATATTCCTTTCCTGGATTTTTTATCATTCATTAACTTCTTAAAATATGGAATTTGTTATTTCTTTATTCATTATGTCATAACAAATTTGGTAATATGTTTTTTTGTTTGTTTGTTTGTTTTTAATAAAGAGGGCCCCTTAGATTACATAAACTTCAGGCCAATTTGGGCCAGAAAACGGAAAGTATGGGACTCACCCAGGATTCATCTGGGAGGAGAAGACGAGAGAAAACAGCCCTGATGGAGTTAAAATCCTGAATAGACTGAGGAATTACCCAGAAGAGGCTTTTAAGCCAGAAGGGAATCAATTATCCTAAAGTGCCAAGACTGAGGTTTCCACTACCTCATAGGCAAATTGAGTGCAGTTACGGAGAAAGAAAGCACCGATTTTGCACATCTGAGATGTCACTGTAAATGTGAAACCCACTATAGCCATTAGAAAGCCCTGCCCTCCCCCTCAAGGCTCCCAAAGGTTTCAATCACAAAGGCAGCCTTGTATGCTGTCATTGCTGACATTTTTAGGTGTGATTTGCAGAACCTGGACCAGGCATACAGGAATACTTTTTTTTTTAATTTATTAATGAGAGAGAGAGAGAGAGAGAGAGAGAGAGAGAGAGAGAGAGAGAGAGAGAGAGAGAGAGAAGAGAGAGAGGTGTTTAGAAAATATCTGATCACACCAGACAGGCTTTGTGGTGCCAGAAGCACTGGTTCATGACCACACATGCTCACTGTTCCTTCCTGACTTTTTGGTCATCATGCTCCCCTTAGACAAAAACGTTTCTTATGCAAGAGGTCCCCAGAGCCATGTGGCTTTATCTTTTCCCGGCTGAGTTGCAGGGAGAAAGGGCAGCTCCACCACCAGCTCCGTGCGCTCCTCATTATGTTCCTCAGCGGCCCCTAAGGCGGTCGTAAAGCGAATGACTGTTCCATAAGACAGACATTGTTAAACCAGGATCTCCCGGGCCCCGTCCCTCCTTGGTAGCAACTGTGAAACACATTAACTTTTGCAGGAGGAGGAAAATGGACCCCAATGGGTCGCCACGGAGGGAAGAGGTAAAGTGGGAGAGAGAAGGGGAGGGGGGGGGGAGAGAGAGAGAGAAACACTGACTTGCTATTCCCCTTATTCATTATTTGTGTATTTATTGGTTGATCTTTATATGTGCTCTGACTGGGGATTGAACCCATGACCTTGGTGTATGGGGATGATACTCTAACCAACTGAGTTACCGGGCCAGGACAGGAATAGTTTGAACTTCCGGAAATGTACTATCACAGCACTACTCTGAACTTCCAGAATTCCAATTTGGGGAAGTATTCAGGAGAGAGAAACAACTGTGTTTTTTTGTTGTTTTGTTTTGTTTTGTTTATACAGGTGACATGAACACTGATATGAAAACGGATAGCTCCACTGTCATCCTAATCATCATCACTACCGTGATGTCCTAATCTAAGAATATGATGCTTGTCTACGGTTTTCCTCGTTTGTTCCTGGTTTAATCTGACTAATGCGTTGAGAGGAGAAAGTGACAGTGTATACATTTGTCACAACTGTGCTCTTTAAATGACATCCCCAATGGTTAGGAGTGCCTCCCAGACACCACCCGTCTAGCTGCGTGCAGTCTGCCAGGTGTTCAACCAGTCTGACCAGCCTGCCTCCCTTTGTTAGGCCTCTGAATTTCTTTTCTCTGGGTGTGTGGGTGAGAGGCTCAGAATGCGGTTCTCCAAGTGCCCTGAAGCTAAACGTCCTTGTTGGCTTTCTCTGGAGTAATTTCATTTATTCCCGGCTGCTCCCAGGCCTACGTGACTGGAATGATTCATGAGCGACTGAGATAAAAAGCATTACAAATCATGAAGGTAAAGGGGGACGTTCTGTAAGTCCCAGTATACATTGGGTGGAGCCCAAGTATTCAGTGGAGACTAAGCTAGAGATGACTGGCTGTCTGCTTGGTTGTCCTCAGGGAGTAGCTTGTTGGTTTGCAAGAGGCCAGAAGACACGGAGCTCCCGGGACTGCAGACTCAGCTCTGTTCCGAGCCTGTCCTTAAGGGAGGGACTGAGTTCTTGGGGATGTATTTTCTGTCGGGGGCCCACACCCACAGAACCCAAATCAAACAGGCCAGGGAGACCCTTGCCTTTGTCCATCGATGCGGCCCACCCCACAGCATGTCTACTCTGCCTTTGGAGGTTCCTGTGTACAAAAGCAATCTTTGTAGGCTTTGGTCATCCACAAGACAATTTTAGGCATTTTTTATATTAAACGATCCTTTTAAATGATCACATGTACATTAGAGCTAATTATCTTGCCTTTGGAATGCCTTGTAATTTCATAAAAAATAGAATCTTAAAGTTAAAAGTTCTAAGCAAAACTAAGCAAGTGGGTCTCCATCAATCTAAAACGTTTCTGTGTGGCAAAGGAAACCGTCAGCAAAATGCAAAGGCAACCTACCGAATGGGAGAAAATATTTGCAAATCATATATTTAATAAGGGGTGATATTCAAAATGTATAAAAATTCATACAACTCAATAGCAAAAAAACAACAAATAATGCATTTAAAAATGGGCAGACGATTTGAATAGACAGCTTTCCAAAGAAGACACAGATGGCCAACAGATACATGAAAAGGTGCTCAATATCACTAAGTGTAAGAGAAATGCAAATTAAAACCACACTGAGTTATGACCTCACACCTGTTCCAAAAGTTATTAAAAAAAGATAGGAAATAACAACTGTTGGCAAAAAAAAAAAAAAAAAAAAAAAAAAAAAAAATGTGGAGCAAAGGGAACCCCTGTGCACTGTTGGAAAAATAAATAGCACAGCCATTATGAAAACCAGTATAGAGGTTCCTCAAAAACTTAAAAATGCCCCTAACTGGTTTGGCTCAGTGGATAGACCATCGGTCTGCGGACTCAAGGGCCCCAGGTTCAATTACGGTCAAGGGCATGTACCTTGGTTGCGGGCACATACCCAGTAGGGAGTGTGCAGGAGGCAGCTGATTGATGTTTCTCTCTCATCGATGTTTCTAACTCTCTATCCCTCTCTTTTCCTCTTTGTAAAAAATCAATAATATATATATTTTTAAAAACTTAAAAATGAACTACCATATAATCCAGCAATTTTCACTTCTGGATATATATAAGAAGAAACTGAAAACACTAACTCAAAAAGATACATGCACCCCATATTCACTGCAGCATTATTTACCATAGCCAAGACATAGAATCTAAGTGTCTATTGATAAATGAATGGCTAAAGAAAAAAAAACAAAAACACACACACACAGAGATATAATTCAGCCATAAGAAAAAGAGAATCCTGCCATTTGTGACAGCGGGCTAGCAAAATAAGCCAGACAGAGAAAGGTAAATACCAATGGATTCATTTATCTGTAGACTCTTTAAAAATATAAAAATAAAACAAACTAACTGAACTTATAAATACAGAGAATAGATTGCTTGTTGCCAGAGATGGTGGAGGTGGGAGGGGGAGGAAAGGGGTGGCAAAGTAGGTGAAGGGAATCAAAAGGTACAGATTTGTAATTAAGAAACAAATATATCATGGGGATGTAATGTCCATTATGGTGACGATAGTTAATAATACTGCATTGTGTATTGCAAAGCTGCTAAAGGATTAGCTCTTAAAAGGTCTCCTTATAAGAAAAAAAAAAGTTTTGTAAGGTAACCAGTGTTAACCAGAATTATTATGGTAACCATTTTACAATACATACAAACTAAAGGACCGATGTATGACATTCATGCACTGGGGTGGGGGGGTCCCCTCAGCCTGGCCTGTGCCTTCTTGCAGTCCGAGTCCCCTCACGGTGATATCCGCCTGCTGGCTTAGGCCTGCTCTCCGTGAGCCCAGTTTCTGGCTGAGTGGTGCTCCCCCTGTGGGAGCACACTGACCACCAGGAGGCAGCTCTTGTGTTGAGCACATGCCCCCTGGTGGTCAGTGTGCATTATAGCGAGTGGTCATTCTCCAGTTCAGTCGATTTGCATATTAGCCTTTTATTATATAGGCTATTGAATCATTATGTTGTACACCTGTTATATCAATTCTATCTCAATAAAAATTTTAGTAAGAATATTGAGACAAAAAAAGTTGTAAATTCATTTAATCTACGCATAGCTTGAGGCCCCTCAACAGCACCTCTAAATGCTAGGTACCAATCTCTTATCCGGACCTCCTCATGACAAGTCATTCACCACTACTGAGCACAGACTCTTCGGCTTTGGATTGTTCCGACAGAAAGCTTCTCTTTTATTGAAGACTCCCTATAATTTGCACTAATGGCCTTAGACTCGCCTCTTGACACCCAAAGGAATAAATTTTAGCCTCATCCGGGTGGAATTCTTTGTGTAATGGGTGACCACATAGACATACCTTGGAGATATCGCAGGTTCGGTTGCAGACCACCACAATAAAGCAAGAACCTTAAAAAAGCGAGTCATAATCTTTTTTCCTGGCGGAGGGCCTTGCCTTCAATTTGTAAAAAACAAACAACAATAAAAAACCCAACTTACATTTGTAGACGTGGAACAAAATGAGGTAAGCATGTGTCTTATTCCTCCCTTGAAGGCCTTTCTTCACAGGCCAGCCTCCCTCCATGTCTGTGGCCATTCTTCCTATCCCGGGATCTGAGACGGCTTACCATCCTGGTGCTCCAGCTTGTCAGGTCCCTCGTACACGCTGTGCTCACAGCCTGGCACAGTGCTCAGCTCTGGTCTATTTAGTGCAGAGCGAGGCAGGCTTTGTTCTACATGCTATGCATCTATTCACAGTCTGGGGTTTAATTAGCTTTCTTGACAACCACATTCAACCATGGCTTGTTTCTTAGCAGCAACTAGGTATTTGAGTAGCTGGATTTTCCAAACCCCAAAACAGAGCCTGCCATTTACTACTGATAGACGGTCTTAAAGTTTGGGCTGCTCTGTTCAGACTTTAGAGATCTTTTGCAATTCTGATTTTACCCTTGAATGTATTAGCATTCTGCTCTAGCTCCATGTCATCTGCAAATAAAATAAGCATACTTTCTGTCTTTAGCCAAGCAACTGATTAAAAAAAAAAAAAAAATCTTGTGTAGCACAAAATTGTAGAGTCCTGTGGTATGTCAATTAAAAACCTTCTTTTATATTGCAAAGGAGTGATTAATTTGGCAACCTTTAGTATGATTCCTTAGCCATGTATAAACCTACCCAATTATCCTATTCCTCAACCCCTGTGAGGAGAACATTAGCCATTCTCTATGGCAGCCATCATCTGAACCCCTTTTCCATCTAGGGCAACTATCTACCTTATGAGTCTGTTAGAAGGCAGAGACCACCCCTAGGGGAAAGGTAAAAAATGTCAGCTTTCTTAGCAGGGAGGGTATAGGTATGTGGCCTAGGCTTCTCCGATCAGAGGCATCATGCTGAACTTTGTCCCAGGAGCTAGAGATGCAAAGTAGTTGGGACTTTAAGGACTCCCTGCTGGTGGAGGGTGAGGACAGTTTTCTGCCCTTTCCCAGACATCAGGAGCCATGGTGTCAACAATACAAGCAATAGTGTTCATGCTAGCATTGAAAAGCTGCCATGTCCTAGAGATTAATCCAAGATCTTATATGCATGTAGGTATTACTTATGGATACAGACAATAGGGTGGTGAAGGCCTGGGGCAGGACGGGAACTAGGTGGAGGGGGGCAATGTGGGGAAAAAAAGGGACATCTGTAATACTCTCAACAATAAAGATTAAAAAAAAAAAAAAAGCTGCCATGTTCTCATCAGACCTGTTCTGTGGTTTTGGGATGTGGTTCTGATGTGTTATATCCAAGACTGGTTGTATAGCCCTCCTGGAGGGTCTATAAGCTGCCCTATATCCTTGAATAGAATCCATTTCTTTGCTGAAATTATCCAGAATTTGTTTCTGTTGTTTGTGACCTAAACACAGTGAATAATAGCCTGCTTCTCTACCTTCTCCCCACGGTACTGGCGTGAACATGTCAGATTCCTTCCTGGCATGTAGGCACATTACATCAATCTCATGTACAGGTTTGTCAGCCCAATCATCCTGTCAAGGAAGGAGATGAAAACAGACTGACACTATTTTTAGTGATCTCGTGCTGGCTCTTCACGCACACCACTTTCCTTCCTAAGAGCTCAGAAACCACCTCCTAGCACTCTCTTCAAGACTCCAACTGGGGATCAATACCAAGCTCACTAATGCACCGTTTTTAGAATCTGCCTTCTTTCTTTTTTTGAAAATTACAACGCACATTTTCCCATTCCTTGTGGCTCTCTTCTTTTTCATGATTCCTCAGAGATTATCCAAAAGATTTCTCAATCCCTCCTGCAAATTCTCTCAGCATCCTAGGATCCAATTCTCCTGACCAGGAAAATACTTTCATACAACCCTCTCATAGATTGGATTTGCACTTTTTAGTTTGAAGAACATTCTTCTTTGAGAACAGAGAAGTAAAGCAAGAGTTAAGGAATTCCACTCTCTGTTGTTGTTTTTTTTTGTTGTTGTTGTTGTTTGTTTGTTTTTTAATATATTTTATTGATTTTTTTACAGAGAGGAAGAGAGAGAGAGATAGAGAGCTATAAACGTCGATGAAAGAGAATCATCGATCAGCTGCCTCTTGCACACCCCCTACCGGGGATGTGCCCGCAACCAATGTACATGCCCTTGACCAGAATCGAACCTGGGACCTTTCAGTCCATAGACCGATGCTCTACCACTGAGCCAAACCGGTTTTGGCTGTTTTTGTTTTTTGAAGATGACACCATCAGCTTACATTACAGGATGCCCTCCAAGCCTGCCCACATCCCTGAAAATCAAGGCAAGGCATAGCCCATCTTATCTGCAATGTCAAATGTCTGAACAAAACCCCATGCCCTCAAGTCTAAACACACTTTTCTCACAATTTGTACCTCATAAATGTGGGGGTGCAAAACTGACAACTATAACATATCCCAAGCATACCTTCTGGCCATTTGAATGTCATTACTATTATTGTATACTTAGATTCTACCACAGGAAAAAATATGAAAGACTTGTTAAAGGTAGTTTATAGCATCCGGGCCTTATTTAACTTCATTACACATCATCTGTTAGTCTCAATGCAGTTGACATATCTTTGGACAACCAAAGCATTTGTGAGATTATTTCAAAAGGTTACTTAGAATCATCAATCTTATAATTATTATATTAAGATCAATTATTTTGTGCACAAATATCCACTATTCTGTTATAATGAAATATTCAGACCATGAGAAATGAGGCTGGAAATGAGAAAGAGAAATGTCTAAGAAAGGAGGAGGAGAATGAGGCAGGTGAGAAAACAGAGGAGAGAGGTTATTTTCAAGGAGAATGATACTATCAAGGGCAATATGATTAAATACTCCATATTCCTCTGAATTTTTTACATTCTCCATAATTCCTGCGAAATTTGTTGAAGCTGCAAACTAGCAATTTGAATTCAAAAATTGCCAGACTTCTATTTAATTCCTAAAGAACAAAGTACACAGAGGGAAGAAAAAAAAAGGAAGTTGAGAGAATAATCGGCAGAGGGTTGGGGGGAGGAAGAGAAGGTGGGAGAAAGCCGGAGGGGAGGCAGAAGCACACCATCCCCTACCCACCTCCTGACCGCCCACTGACACCGTTACTTTCCATGATTCCTCAGAGGTGATGCCCGGCCACCATATGGGAGAAGACATTTTTCCTTTATAGTTTTAAAATGGACACAGTCAGTTCTCACTCAATTGCTTTAACTGAATGTCTCATTTTTCTATTTAGTCAAACCAGGCTCTCTGAGATTGCCGCTTCCTGGAGGGCACACGTTCTTTAATTCTGCCCACTCTTCAATTCAAGCCCCAGAACCTGCACATCAGGACTTTCTGAGGATGAACTCATTAAACTGTGCCTGGCGTTCCCGGGGTGGAGATTCAGAGATGTGGGCCGTTAGGTCATGGTAAGGAATTCGAGACAAGAGACTAGGAGGGGACCAGCGCTCCTTAGCAGACCTGTGATGCTTCCTCTGCAGAAGTGGTTTCCGTAAAGCCCTCCAGAGGAACTAGCAATAAATGTCCAGAATGCCCCTTGCTCTTCTAAATTCTCCTTGAAATGACCTCAAGAAAACAATGTGGTTAAACCTCTATTAGCCTCACAGTAGGTAGGGAACAATGCTACCCCCATGCCAAAAACAGAGGAGTTTCTTTGACATGGATTGTGGTCAAGACCAGAGAACAGGGAGGGTCAACCAGGCCAGAACCTGTTGTATCAGAGGGGAAGGTCCTGTCTGAGAAACGGGCAGCCACTCCCAATGGAACTGACCAACCTTTCTGGTTTGGGTAAGGGTGCGGTGCGGCTGGCGACGAGGCCGCTGGGCGGTTGGAACAGGGACAACTGGACCCAGTGAAGCCTCTTAGACGTTACCAGATGCTGGGTCGCATGCCAGGGACATCTGGCTGAGTGCTTGGGGCTTACATTGTGCACAGATGGGGTGATGAGCTAGTCAGCGCCCTCTCTGCTCTGGCTCCAATACGGGCAGCTGTATAGTTAGAGCAAGGGCGCAGCCCTGGGTAACTTCAGATGGCAGTGAGACTTCTGTGTGGTGGGCGCCTTTTTAAGGTGGAGCCTGCCAGGAATTCACATTGAGACATTTCCCAGTTTGGTGAGAATGAAAGAGAACACCCTGAGAGGAGAATAGGCATGGGTCTGAATCCACATTGCCTGGAGAAAGGGGTAAATTCACAAGACACTTTGTGCTTTGAGGGTTTGAAAGGAAATCTACCCCAGCCCTCAATAAACAGACCCCTGTAGTGCAAGAGGCTGGGGGCAGTCTGGTCCACAGAGTGGTGAGTTGAAGTCATTCCAACCCAGGCTCTGGGGTTGCTGCTGAGGTGTCACCCACACACAAGATGGTGCTCCTTGCAACTGCACAAAGCAGTGGCCGCTCCCCTGGGTGGGTTTACGCCCCTCGGGCAGATGTGCTTCTGATGAAAGAGTTGGTCACCAAAGCGTGCAGCACTCTGGGCTTGAGCCTAGTAGGGAGTGAGGTCCCATAAAGGGCTTTGCTCTACAGACACACACAATTTAGGGACAACTTCAATCCCTACTCCACCCCCTTCTACTGAGAAGAGCCAACCAGTCCCAACTCCTTAGCTGCTGGTGCTCCCCACCCTCCTCCCCCTCCCTGCACTCAGAGCAGACAAGGAATCAAAGGAGGTTGACTGGCAGTCCCTGAGCCTAAGTGGCTGGGAGCCTCCTTCCCTGAGGTGGAGGGATGTGCAACACCTTTAACCTCCTGGACAGGAAGACCGGAAGAGATGGAGCGCAAACTGAGATCAATGTCTGCAGGAGTTATTGCCTCTCTCCTGAATACCTTAGGCCACTAGATGGGTTCAGGGCTTTGTCCAGCTCTGGGCTTTGGACATAGCAAGTCCCTATTCAGTCAGCGGTTCTTCTCCACCCTACTCACTTACTGACATGGGATCCAGCCCATCTGGACCTACCTCCACACCAAAGTACTAGGAAACTCAGACAGATATGAAGAAAAGAGTTGGAGCATTTCAGCAAGACTGACCTCTGGGTTTCCTGTCATAATGGGAGTTGACTGGGGGAGGCGGGGTGGGATGGAGTGGGGGGTGGGTAGGGGGTGCTCTTGAACATTTGCTCTCTGGGAATGAAATGGGTCATGTTATTCCTTTTCAAAATCTTTAGGTCTGAAAGATAGGGCCTTTGGTACCACAACCCTCCTCATCTCATCCTTATCTGTAAGATGTCAAAGAAAACTACAGCAAATATAAACATTTCCCATCTCCCAAAGGTTTGCAGCAGAATCTACACCATTTTAAAAGAACAACTCTAGCTGGTTTGGAGCATCGGCCGGAAGACTAAAGGTCCCGGGTTCAGTTCCAGTCAAGGGCATATACCTCAGTTGCAGGTTCCTCCCCAGTCCAGCCCTGGTTGGGGCTCATGCAGGAGGCAACCAACCTATGTGTTTCTCTCACATCGATGTTTCTCTCACTTTTCCTCTCTCTTCAATTCTCCCAAAAAAAACAAACAAAAAAAAAACAAAAAAAAAAACAAAAAAACCACAAATGGAAAAATATCCTCAGTGAGGATTAACAAAAATAAAATAAAAAAATAAAAGAACATATCTCAGTTCCCATTATCAGATACACATCGGTTCCCGTCTTGAAGGATAAGCAAAATAACAGCAGACAAAAGTCTACTTGTTTGAAAAGACCGAACAGTGCAGAGACCAACCTGAGCTACCAGAATAACTGACTCCTTTCAAAGAATACTGAGAGACGCAGCACAGACACTCAGAGACCGCTTAACTCGCATTCCGAATGAGTAATTACAGAAGACAGTTTCCAGGTGGGCCTCAACCCAGGCCTTGGGACCCAATTCCAATGTGTGTCCTGGGAGGGAGGGAGGGAGGGAGGGAGGTAATCCCCACACAACACCAAGCAGTTCTCAGGGACCAGCAGGGCGTCCAAGAACTCAATTCCATTCTGACGCTATCTACCTGGAGACAGTGTCAGATTCCACAGGTAAAGGGTCTCTCCTCCCAGCTTCACACACCAGCCAGTGCAAGCCCAGGTCAGTACTGGTGCTTGTGACCAACGGGCTGCAAATCGAAGGTCCCGACAACCTCCTCCTAGGTTCGACTTGTTTGCAAGAGTGGCTCACAGAACTCAACGACATTTTACTTACTGGATTACTGGTTTCTTATCAAATGATGTAACGCAGGAGCAGCAGGAGCAGCCGGAGGGAAGGTATTAAAAGTCTGGGGAAAGGACCTGGAGCTTCCAGGCCATCCCCAGGTGCGCTGCTCTCCCCAAATCTTCACGCGTTCGCCAACCCAGACACTCTGCAAACCCTGTCCTTTGGGGCTTTTATGGAGGCCTCCTTACAGAGCATGATTGATTACATCATTGGCCACTGGTGATTGAGTCCACCTCCAGCCCCGCCCCTCCTAAAGTTCAGGGGGTGGGACTAAAAGTTCTTCTCATCACAGGGTTGGCTCCAGAGGCAGCCAGCCCCATTCTTAACAGCCTCCCAAAGTCACCTCGTTAACATGATAAGAGACACCTTTGTTGCTCTCATCACTTAGGAAATTTCAAGGGTTTTAGGAGCTGACAGAAATGGGGAGGAAACCCCCTCAGCAGCTTTCTGCACTGACACCTGGCAGTCACCTGCCAGCGGAGGAGGAGCAGGAGCAGAGTTGGGCCACTGAGGACTTGAGTTTGCAACAAAGCTGTGCTTTACAGTCCAGCCCTCCACGCCACCTGGTCTACTGGGTAGAAGGGATTCTTGTGACACCTGACGTCCCTTTCTGTTGCACGGTTGTGTGTTCCTCAGTTTCCCCTGTCTGCTGTGATGGGTGCTGTTGACCATTCCCGGAGCAGCTCCATGGAGCTCTCAGCCCAGGGCAGAAGGAACAGGAGGAGTCGCTACAACCAGGGGCTTCTGGGGACAGTAGTCACTTCAGGTGACACCTCCCAGCCAGGGCCCGGCCAGTCCCAACGGGCAGCTTTGGTCCCCCAGCGTTAGTGAGGGGAGTACGCGTGGCAATCTGAGACACAGGGATGCACCGTCCGGACGCGCTCTCTTTGAGGACCGCCTCCCAGGATGTTTTCTTTCTGCACGGAAGAGACACAGACAATCCTGGGCACTTCTCATTTTGTCCTGACAGGAAAGGAACATTGTTCCAAGTCACCGTGTTCTTGATCTTCAAAAATCACCAGCGGAGTTAGCAGACATCAGGAGTCCCACGGAGCCAACAACAGCGTGTGTTCCCTCCCTCCCGGTGGCCGCGGGCCCAGAGCGAGCAATGTAATCTAAGAAGCAGAGAAAACGATTAGAGATGGGGAAAATCGCATAAAGCCAACAACCGGCCAAGATGGGAATCCAAGCACCAAGTGGAAATGCTTGTCAGTGTCCGCAGCACCGAGCACTTGCCGAACTTGCTCCTCGTGTGTACCAGGGATGTGGGGCCTCTGTCTGCAGTTGTAGGCACGGCCCAAGGGGCCATTGGGGAAAAGGGACTGTTCTCATAAATGATGTGTTCTTATTTTGCAGAAGAAAAATCCATGCACGGGAAAACATCATCATGTTTACATAGCAAATATCATGCTGTGTTCAGTTAGATTTTTATATGATTTTAAAGACATCTTTTTATATGTCAGTCCCCATATGATCTGCCAGCAGGATTTACATGTCATTCACAATCACATTTCAAGAGCACAGGATTTCCACTTTGATTAGGTCTACACAATCTTTACATTCTTTTCCACAAGAGGTATAGCTTCCTCCCTCTTTTCCTCCCTCCCTTCCTCCCTATTCCCCCTCTTTCTTCCTTTTATTTATTTATTTTTTTAAAAAGAGAGGAGGGAAAGGGGTCAGGACAGCTGCCAAGAGCTTCTTGGTTCAGTTCCAAAGCATTCTGAGCAGAATTTCTCAGAATGTCAAATGCAACATCCCGTCTGGGGATTGATTCAGTTGGGATTGTCAGGGAAGTGAGAGGAAATTGGGAAATACAAACTTCCGCAGCTCCTCTGTCTGCTGTGATGAGTCCTGTTGACCCTTCCTGGAGCAGCTCTCCTGGTTCCTGGATGTGTGACGTATCCTGACGCCCCCTGCTGCCCTCCTGCCCTTGCCGGAAGGAAGTCTGTGTGATGTCCCCTCCACGCAGGGGCCTGCCCATGACCTTCCCCAGCAGCAGCCGCTGGGCCCCCTTTCCTTGAAGGAGTTCAGAATCACCCAGTTGAGATTTTTTTTTCCTTCACTGTCAACCTTCTTGAATTTAAAATCTGTAATTTCAGCTACCTCTAAGCATTTACAGTTTAAACTCCTGCAGTCATTTCAAACTATTTCCAAAATAAAATTGACCATTTTTACCTGGAAATACTCTCCATCCCAGTGTCTGTGCCCTCAAAGGCTCTGCCGCTGCCACGCTCAGCTTGATGGACATGGCAGGTGTGATTCTGGCTTCACCACTCCATTTTCTATGTTCATTCAGCCATCAATTAACCTTTTTTTCCCCACCCAAAAAAATGTCTCTCCTTGCTTTATGACCCTCATCATCCCCTCTCTGCACTCCCCTCTCCCCAATGGAATAGGCCCCACCTCTCCATGCTGTTCCTGCTCCCTGCCCCTGGGCTCCTCATCTCACGGGCTGCTGCAGGTCACTTCTGTATCAGGAAACCTCTAGCATCAAGGTACATAACACTTCTGCTTGGCTTTCAGGACTTCTCAGTACCCGGCCTAAACTAACCACAGAAATAAATAAATAGTACACACTTCTGCAAACAACAAACAAACAAACAAACAAAAAACCCCCCACATTTTTTAATACCTGGCCTAAACTAAAAAACAAACAAATCAACACACACATGCACACACACATTCCTGGTCTAAACTAACTATAAAAAACAAAACAAAACACAAATCTGCAAAATAAATAAATAAATAAATAAATAAGACCCACGCATTTCTTAGTACCTGACCTAAACTACACACACACACACACACACACACACCACCACCACCACCACCACCACCACCACCACCACCACCGCCAACAACAACAACAACAAAAAACCCACATTTCTGTCTGAGTCATGGGTTTTCCATCTCTGGCCCCCCTGCAGTGGAGCTATTGTGCTGAAGTCCGTCCCCAGAAAGTCCTTCACTTCCTGATACCTCAACGTTCCTCCATTCATTGTCCTAGTTCTATTGCCTTTCTATCTACTAGTAAAACTTAGTCCTGCCTCTCCCGCTCCTCTGAGCTGCACTGTATTTCATCCCTACCTTGAAGTTACTATCATGATGCATTGTCCTCTAATCTTTCGTATAGTTTTCAGTTTGTATTTTCTTCCCAACCAGACTGTAGACTCCTAGAGGACAAGACAATGGCTTTTGGTTTTTTTTCTGAATTATCCTTCCTTTTGAAAGTCTCCTATGCTCGATGACCCTACATTTTACCTATTTTTATTTTCACCATTTTTAGTGTATACGTTCTTGTAACTTATCTCCAAATAAAGAAACTGGATAAAAAAAAAAGCCTTGATCCTGTATCTTTCATAATACCTATCACTAGCTAAAAACACAGTGGTTTGTGAGAACCCACTCAATAAATACATGGTAATTTTGAAATACAGTAGGGCACATGTGTATTCATTTCAGACAACTAAGGAATATATTCAGCTCCTTCAGAATCCGAATTGAAAATGGAATCTTTGAAGTAATTTTCCCCTCTGATTCAGCTGTGCTATCTTTTTTTTATTTTTATTTATCCCAGACCCTGATAACTTGATACAACAAAACGAAAGAGAAAAAAGGCACAAACAAACAAACAAACAACAAACAACAAAAATCTCAGTGGCTCTTCAGATGGACTGAAGGGGAGTAGTTGGCAGACCATTTCTAGCTGAGGACACTCGTTCATGGGCTATTCCACTAGACACCACCCTCCATCGCCCAACACCTACACTGAAAAGCGGGGCTGGGGCAGGGGGTGGAGGGTAGGGGCTGGCAGAGATGGAGACAGACAGAGACAGAGAGGCAGTGAGGTAAGAAAAAAAAAAATAATAACCCCAAACACAGTTTCCCTTAAGGCAAGAAAAAAGGCCTTCTCCAGGGTGAGGAACAGTTGAACTCAGAACGCAAGGCTAATGTCTGACTCTGCAAGTTCTGGGCCTGCCTTCTCCACGCCTCAGCCACGGAGAAGGCAGATGGAGGGGAGATTATTGCAGCTTTGCTTTTGTGCAGCGTTTCTTTTGCGACCTTCTTTCTTCTTGAAAGGTTCACTCGCTTCGGTTTTATTACAGGGGCTGCCGACTTGATAATCTGCCCGTGCCGCACATCTGTCTTGGTGGGTAAATAAATCACAGGAAAGGGCATTTCAACTTAAAGGGTAGAAACTCAAGCCCCGCTTTGATTCCTGCCACCATCGCCACATCACAGGAGTCCACAATTGCTACCCCAGAGCGGGCCGTGTGGGCTATAAATGGAGCTGGCCGCGGTGCCGTGGTGGCCAGAGGAAGAGGGCGCGGGCGGCTTTCCACAGTCCCTCCTGTCTGCGAGGGCCCAGCTCTTCCTTCCAGAAGGAACGGAGGAACCGGTCCTTGCTCCTTCCCTCAGACATGTGTCCTAACAGGTGCGTGGGCCTGCTGCTTGAGAGTAGTTGGGTCTACATAACATATGAGCCACTTTTAAGCACTATGTCTCAAGTTATTCTCTATGTCCATCTTTTTTACGTGTGTGTGTGTGTGTGTGTGTTGGTGATCACATTTATTGGAAGGGCTGGAGAAAATAAAAACGCCATTTAGCTTAAGAGTCTGTGAGGTATGTGCAAATAAACTCATTTCAGGAGCAGAAGAATCCTTGATCATTCCTTAATATCGAAATTTACGCAGGTTTCTCTTTTGAGTATCTTCTACCTTTAAAGACGCAATCATACAAAGTCTCCTAATTTCCACACAGGATATATTCTTTGTTTCAACCAACTCTCAATGGAGGGGCAACGAGGACAACACCATCTCTCCAGACAAAAAGCATTGGAATATTTCGTTTTGTTGATTTATATATCTCTTCATATGTTTCCTCATCCATTTCTATAGTAGTCACAGCATCTTCCACATCTCCTAATATCATATTTAAATGTTGGTCATAAGTATGTAATCTACCTCGAAGCTGTCATTTCTCATTTTCACATAAATTCTCTCATTCAGGCTGCGCCTGATAAGATCCAGGGGCTCTTCGACAGTGTTGGTAGTTTGTTGCTGGCCATGTCGTCCGTCCGCCATGTTTCAAACCTTTTTATGTTTTTTTTTTGTTTGTTTGTTTTTAAATGTTTTTGTTAATTTCAGAGAGGCAGAGCGAGGGAGAGATAGAAACATCAATGATCAGAGAGAATCATTGACTGGCTGCCCCATGCACTCCCCCTTCTGGTGATTGTGCCCACACCCTGGGCTTGTGCCCTGACCAGGAATCAAACCGTGACCTCCTGGTTCGTAGGTTGATGTTCAACCACTGAGCCACGCTGGCCAGGCTCTGTCCATCTTCTTTTACTGTACATAGAGGAACTGCACAACCAAGGGGGTCTCACTGGACACAGAGTGGCTTAAAGCCATCGTGGCACACAAAAGACCCGCAAGATTCGGTGGTGCTGTCATCTGGTATCTTCTGAACTATAAAGAGGACTCTTACCCACAAATTCCACACACACACACCCCCCCCCCCTCAAAAAATAAAAATCAGGATTCTCAATCAGTATCCTTTCTTTACAGAACATCTTATTAAACCTTAGTTCAAAAGGAAAACCGGAAAAGGGAGGGGTGGTGGTTTACAATGGAGACACAGGTGATGATTGAATTAGCGTGTATTAAAGGGTGAGCTGGCAGCCAAGCATCAGTCTTGACTTTGTTTCTGCCTTTAGGGAGTATATTGAGTGTGCTTTTGTGATATAATTTATAAGGAAATTGGTTTTACTCAAAGGGACGTTTTTGCTTTATGTCTTGTAGCACCCTTGAGTGCTTAAAAAAAGGGAAAAGGTAATTCCATTAAGCTTTCAATTTTCGCCGGCCAAAGAAATGAAATGGATGTGATTGGAAAGATAAGGCGCTGGCCTTCACTTGAACTGACCTTGCTCAGGGGCTGGGGAATAAGAAGCATGGCCTTTGTTTTAGAGGTGGCATTTCATGTTTAATTATGGGGTGAGCATTCCTTTCCCCCTCCCCCTCTATAAACCCCGACCTCCATCTGAGGAGATAATGCTCCTTACGTTCACAGTAGACACATCATCCCATCATCTGAACAGCTCTGGGAGTCCTGTGTTTATCCCGGTGATCCTTGGTGAATCCAAGATCACAGTGAAAGTTACAATCAAGATGAGACCTGGCCTTTGAGGACTTACAGGGTTTCTGCTTGCATAGAAGCCACTAGCCACACCACAAGGCTCAGGCAGAATCCCCCATTTTCTTCTTAAATCTAATATTTAGCTTCATCTTTTTGGGGGAGTTTGGGGGGGGCGGGGGCTGGGGATAGAGCAGAGGAAGAAAGAAATAATCAAAATTAAAGAAATAGCCCTCGCTGGTTTGGCTCAGTGGATAGATCGTCGCCCTGAGGACTGAAGGGTCCTGGGTTTGATTCCGGTCAAGGGCACACGTGTGGGTTGTAGGCTCAATCCTCATAAAGGGCGTGCAGGATGCAGCCAATCAACGATTCTCTCTCATCATTGATGTTTCTTTCTCTCTCCCTCCCTAAAATCAATAAAAATATATTTTTTAAAAATTAAAGAAATAATCTCTACTGCTCAAAGTTAAGATGTTTTCACATGATCTTGGGAGGGTTTCTAACACAATCAGGTTCCGTGTGCTTTAACTTATAAGTTGGTGCCTCCAAAGCAGAGGCCAGATAGAGTGTAACATTTTCCTTTATCCCTTTTCTGCATGCTCATTTAACAATAGGTTTTTATTCTCCAAAACTGCACTGTCTCATCCCGTAGCCATTTATACCCATATGGATATTTATAAATTTTAATTAAAATGAAATCAAATGAGAGCTTCAGTTCCTCAGTCACAGCAGCCTTTCAAGGGTTGAGAGGCACATGTGGCTAGTGGCTACCAGAATGGAGAGCACAGATCTAAAACATTTCCACCGCTTTCCAGAGCAGAAGTTCTACTGGACAGCACTGCTCTAGACAACAGATACTGATGAAGTTTATGCCCCTATCCTCTATGCTCTCATAACATATATATTCAGTGTCCAAGCATTGAAATAGCAATCAAAGATAAATTTACAACTGCTATTAGACCGTTAGCCTTACCAATTAGGTTTTATGATCTAATGATCTTTAACAGTCTCTCTCAAAAGACTCCATTTTCAAAAATAACTGGATTTCTGGAAAGCTAAGCTTGAGAATCTGCAGAAAGGGCTGGAGAAAGCCTCTAGCCACAGTGCCTCAAGGTCTCAGAATGTTACATCCTGCTTGCTCACACACTTTCTGCTCTGTGAAGGAAGTCTTAGGTGTTTTTTGTTGTTGTTGTTGACCCTCTTGCCTCCAACAGCTATATTGTGGCATTAAGGCTAAAAGTTGTCCGACCCAAAAGTCATAGTATTGGATGACGGCTCCAAGATTAATGCCACTCGCTGCAGGTCCCTTCAACCTGGTTCCTGGGGATCTGGGTCGTTGCAGTACAATAGGAATTTGCATTGAATTAAATCAAGATGGTGCTTTGAAATGGGAAGAGCCACTGTCAGAAAGTTATTAATAGGAAACACAAGAGAAACGTTCAGTTGTAAACCAGAGGGAGGGTCTTTTAAGCGGTCACGGTTCACAATGGTTGATTTCCACTCGAAGAGCTGTCCTGTCCCAAGTGATTTCCTGCTGGGAACAAGCACAGCCCCCAGCACAGCCCCTCCAGCCAGGAGCTCGCCAGAGGGAGAGAGCGGTGAGACCTTGGTAAGCCTGGACACTGGCTAATCCCTTCTGTAAATATCCTCTCAATTACTGTGGTAGGTTGGCAAATTCTTTTTCCTGGAAAGGAGTCATTTCAATAGGATGGTAAGGACACTGTTAAACTGATTGAAAACATTTATAAAAACTTCACATGGATACACATAATTTGAGCTGTACAACTTAGTGTATGGAAAACATGTTCTAAGCTTGAATTCTAACGATTAGAGTTCCGGATTGAAATTTTCACCTGAATTTACAGAGGCATGAAAAATGTCCTGTTATCATTATGAACAGAAAACTAAACGCATGGCAGTTGGAAACATCACCTTTCTTTGTTCCTTCTAAATCCAATTAGACCCCAGTAAAGGCATTATATGCATATCCTCCAAGGGAGTGAGAGGAAATAGCTGAAACCAGAGATGAAAGTAAGGCCACCTATTAAAATACCACGTTTCAAAAACAGTGACATTGTCTCCTTGGCTCCTCTTCGCCCAGGGAGGGTACTCAGAGCAGCAACCGGAAAAAACTAAATAATTGACTTTTCCAAGCCGTTGTAAGGACAGTTTTTTTGGCAAAGCTATGATACAACCTAGAATTCCTGATTTTTCATTCTGATCAGTAATTTGATAGAAACTAAAAGTTAAAAGAGGAAACCATATATACTCTAATGACATACATGGTCCTTCTAACTTTACGACTTGTTGGCCTTCCATGAAAGATTAAAAACACAGGTTATGTTCCCAGGCCTTGTGGAGGCCCACGGGTTCCCACACAGTTGCTTGCAGGTCTGGTGCTCTTCCTATGGCTGAGACGAGACTGTAAGGGGTCCAGACTATGCAGTCACCATAGCGAGGGGGCGGGAGCAGAAGGGTTACACTTGGTGAAACTCCACAAGCTCTCAGAAGACTTAGAACTTCTTGGGGGAACTAACCAAAGAACGTTTGTTTTGTTGGAGAGGTAAAATGTAGTAAAACCACAATTATTGTAGGCATTTTCTGTTTGAGGTGCATGCAAAGAATTTTTATGAAGTAGAAACTAAGTACAATATGTCCCAGATTAAAAAAAAAAAAAAAAAAGAATTGCAAGGACTGACACAAGGGGCATGTAAAGGATGAACATCAAATTTTAATCTTGAACCTTTTCTCCAGTCTTCAAATTATTAACATGATAAATGGCAATTTAATCATCACCCTATCAATGTGTAACGAGCCTTTGTTACAAAATCTCCAGCTACTATCTCCCCCCAAAACCAATAGAAAAAGCCATACATTATATTATCTAAGTGATTAACAGATGAGATTTTAACCAACTTCATACCAGGAAACTATTAACAGAGGTACTTCAATCACATAGCTTAAAATATGGAGAAAAGACAAGTAAAAAAATTATCTTAACCTGTAGTAGTCTTTTTACTTTTTAAAATTTTTATAAAATACACTAATTTCCCAAAATAAAGAATATTATGACACATTGGTGTCAACTTACACAGATGAAAGCTGATAGCAGCTTTTTTTTCCTAACTAAAGTTCATCTCACCAAACCTTTATATATTACATGAATATCCAAGTATTTTTTTTTTTAAATTCAACACACAGGAACATAATGTACAGTGTCTTATAAAAAAAATGGTTAATTCAGGAATGATTTTCATTTCAACCACATCGTATATCTTTTTAATACCATGAAACCTCCTGCTGTTGCAAGAAGACTTTTCTGTTCATGTTTCTATTTCCCAGTTGTAATTCTTAAAAGTAAGAAGTAAAAAGGTTTTTGTGTTTGTTTGCTCATGAGGAAACTGTGGCAATGATTCCATTCACTCCCAGGCTGTCTTCCTCTTTTTTTTTTTTTTTTTTTTGAGGACTACTCAGACCCACGACTGCGTGGCACGGGAATGAAATGGGAAGAGGCCCGTGACATCAAAGGAGGGATATAAAAAGACAGGCTCAGCTGGATCCCGCCACAATTGTAAGGTGTGGGCACCCTCCCTCGTGCCAAGCCTGCCAGGGCTGCGAGAGAACAGTGACAGCGGCCGCCTCCTGGCTCACCCTTGCCATCCCTCCGCAGCTGGGAGCACGATAAAGGCCCATTTTCACTAATGACTTGTGTCACGGCTGATGGATACCTTGGCCAGGGAGAAAGGGAGTGCACTCAGAGACATCGGTCAGTAGTGGCTTTGGGGTCGGAAAAAAAAAAAAAGAGTACTGTTTTCTTTCCAGCTCCTGCATCGGTCAATTCCGAGCACACACTCACCTCGATGACGGGAAATTGCAACGAAATACACAGACCATGCACAGCAGAGATTACCGTGGGAACCAACCCAGCCACATGCGCACATGGGGAAGGACTCACGATGGGTGGATGTAAACGTTTCACAGTGTTGCTCACAGCCACGACTTCCGCACGAGGGCACCACGGACCACCACCACCTCACAAACGCTTCACTGTGTCCTGGGCATGCAGACCACGCAAGGCAAAACGGGCACATGACACTTCACAGCCATTCTCGGACAGGAGTCCCACTTCAGATGTCCCAATGGCCAACCAATGAAATCAAGCTGCTTCTCTTATAAAACTAAATAGATTTCTGAATACATTTTTTTTGTTGTTGTTGTTGTTCAAGGGTTGTGCTTTACTCTTCCTTACTGCTTCATTGATTTCACTCTAGGAAAATTTAAAAAACCCATAAAATTAAATCGAGGCCTAGGTCTTAAGGCGATTTCCTGACCAAAACGGAAAGACAAGCCATCGCTAACAACTCTTTTCTTGAGTTTCTGTCTCCCAACCCCAGGCCCCTATTGGTACTGGTTCAGTTGCACGTTTTGGTTTCCCAAAGAGGAAAACCAAATCAGAGAACTGGCATTTCTGTCTTCAAAAAGCAAAAAAGAAAAAAAAAAGTATCGGTGTAGGAAAGGGGGAGTTCATTCTCTGTTAAAAAGAATCTCTTGCTCTCAACAGGAGAGAATCCAGCTTCTCCTTAGCTATCATTTCATAAATTAATATCTCCTTAAAATCATAACCCAAAGAAATTGATCCATAACGAGAAAAATTCAAGTTTAAAACAGCAAATAAATTAGTTACGCCTTGTAAACAATTGTCCATTTTAGCTATATATCTTTTTAAAAACAGTTTCTCTGTGGAGTCAATCAGACAGTACAAGGCACGCCTTCCTCATCCACATCCAGAGTGACAAAACCCACCACCACGCTCTCATGCCGCCTGCTGGTCTGCATGCGCTGGGCCCTGGGGTCGCCCGCCTGGCCTCCGCTGTCTCCCGGCCACCTAGAAGTCCGCCGATGTGCCCTCCGTGACACCGCGCTGTGCTGTCTTGTGCAGTGACGGGATGGCAGGCCTTCCCGAGGTGTGAGTCTCCTCAGATGTTCTCCACGAAGCTTCCCGGGAAAAGGCCAGTTTTCCCATTGCGTTGCAACGTGCCTTTGAACCAGCCGTCCTCTCGCTTTTTATGAACAAACACAATGTCGCCCTCCTTAAGTTCCAGTTCGGCCTCGCTCTGAGGAGGATAGGACACCACCACCCTGTGCCTAGGAAGAGAGGGAGAGATTTTAGGGGAGGCCCTTCCGAGCAGCGGCAGGCATGGTGTGCACACGCAGAAGGGGACGCAGCGTGGACCGTGTGAATGTCTGTAAAACCCCTCCGAGTGCAGCTGTGCTCTGTGAAGCAGAGGCGTGGTATTGGCGGTCTGGGCATGCTGAACAGCCCACTGTGGATGACCCGGACTGGTTTATATATGAACGCCCTTGACAGAGAGCCATCTTGTCGCCCTCAAACGTTTATAGCACAGAAGAAAAACCGTATCCCGTTTCCCTGGAGGAAATGGCCCGGCCTTCTCTTTTCTCAAGGAGAAAGGAGTGGATTCACTTGGCTGGGGACACTGGAGGCGCCGGGGCTCTCTGCTCTGCCTGCCTCAGGCCCAGGCTGTGCCGGCCTCCGCGTCATGCTGGAAGCTCAGAGCGGCCAGGCTCCGGCCTACCTTCTGGACTGGGGTCTCCACGGCGGCCTCTCTGTGGCCCTGACACTGGGGCTTGGCAGGGGCGAGGCAGCAAATCAGAGGAAGCTCACCTGCTTTACACACTCACATTCTCCCTCGGGCAGGTTGTCCTAAGGTCTAGACAGGGAAGGGAAGACTGTGGCCACAAGTTCAGGCCAACACTATCAGGAACAAGGCTGACATTGGGATTTCTCTCTTCGTGCAATAACTGTCTGCTTCTCCGCTGGCTCCCAACTCCCCTCAGCAGGAAAAGGAGTCGTTATCACTTAGAAACCCCAGAAGCCCTACTGGTTTAATGTTATCTACCCCATTTCCAGGCTCCTTGGTCTACTTCTGCAAAATGATGGTTAGCAGCCATGAAAGCCAGAAAAGAGGGGGGGGAGGGGTTATGTTCTATATCTTTTTTTTTTTTTTTTTTTTAATCCTCACCCAAGGATATATTTTTTCCATTGATTTCTAGAGAGAGCAAAAGGAAGGGATGAAGGGGGGGTGGGGGGAGAGAAAAACGTAGAAATCAGAGAGACATATTGATTGGTTGCCTCCGGCATGTGCCCCTACCGGGACTTGGGAACCTGCAACCCCGGAACATGACCTTGACCAAGAACTGAACACGCAACCCTTTGGTCCATGGGCCGGCACTTTAACCTCTGAGCCACACCAACCAGCACTATGCTTTATATCCTTTTACCCCTTTTTATTTTTCCAGCATTAATGCTCCCCTTCACACCTCTCCTGCTTTTCCCAACCACAGGGGGAAATGGTGGTGCATGGTAGTCAGCCTTCAAGATGGCCCCAGGAGCCCTGCCTCCTGGTAGTCACACCTAACGTAGCCTCCTCCAGCCACGATGGTGATACCCGGTGTGAGCAATAATACGCCGTGAAACAACCGTGTGTGACTTGGGAGGCTAGGTCATAAAAGGCATGGGGCTCCTATTTCACTCCTTCTTGGATCATGTGCTCTGGGAAAAAGCAAGCTGCCATGCTGCAATAAAATCCATCACTCCTAGGGAGAGGACCACATGGTGGGTACCTGAGGTCTCTTCCCCAAAACTAGCCCGCCTACAGTGATGTGAGCGGGCCACCGTGAAAGGCAGTCCCAGCCCAGTCAGGCCATCAGATGGCTGTAACTCAGGCTGACATCTGGGGTGTGATCTCGAGAAATATCCTAAGCTAGAGCCATCCAGATAAGCGGCCCCCAACTTCCCAACCCACAGAAACTGTGAGGTAATACACGTTTATTGCTTTAAGCCACTACGTTTTGGGAGTAATTTGTTACACAGCAGTAGATTATAGGACCCACTCTTGACTGTACATAAATAATGCTACGGCTTAACACATGACCAGCAGAACAAATTCTATACACTGCTCCCAAACTCATAAAACCCATCGGAGCTTAGCCCTTCCAGAAGATTGCTAGTCTCACCAATCTCCTACTCATGAGAAACAGAATCTATTCTCGTTAAGAAGGACCACAGGGAGAGTCCCAGGCTATTGCTCTATTAAAAAGGCATCTCTGCAAAGGTCTAGTGGCTGCCCGAACAATTCCAGAGCGACTTTGGGCAACAGAGCAAATTATCCTCCAAGACGGAAGCAAAAGCACAGCAAGGAGGCTGGCTTATTGTTTCTTTAAAAAGGTTCCATTCAAACATGGGATGAGGGCAGAGGCATGGCACTGGGGAGAGCCCTGGCCTGGAGTCTGACACAGCCAGAAAGGTCATTTGGAGCAGACTGACGTTGGGCCATTTGCCTCGGGTGTTTTGGTCTCCGTTTCCTTGTCTGTAGAGTAGGACTGTGGTGAGTTAAACAGGTGTTATCACGTAATGTAGTGAGATCACACGTGTGATGCTCACGTAGTTCACACTCCCAGCACGATCATTCGGCCAAAGCAGGCAGGGGCCTGGCGCTCCAAGGAGATGAAGAATGGGCCAGTCGGCAGCTGGCCACGGCTACGCGAGAAACAGACACAACACAGCCTAAAGGAAACCTGCCTGACAATGAGACCAGGCAAGCTTTAGAATGGTGGACTTGAAGGTTTTGGAATTCTTTCTAAACCTTTACATCGATAAAAGCAAGACCGATACCTTCTTCTCGGACTTATCTGAAGGCAGGGATCCAAATGAGATTTCTCACGTCTGTTGCCAACACGCTAAAAACCCATGTAAAAAGCAATGTAAACGATTGCCATTTGAGGAAAGTTAAAATTTAAGCAAAGCTTTATAATTCTGGGGGAGGAAAAAGTGCACCAGTGACTCAGATCCCGTTCAGAGTAGATGTTTGATGAAATGTGCTCCCCACCAGTTCTGCCTTCAAGGGAAAATGAAACAAAAATAGTTCTCGAAAAACTTGAAGTGAATTAGATGTGTATTTGCATTTTACAAAATGCACTGAACCAGTTTTGTCAACATTTTTTTGAACCAGAACTGCTGCTGGGCTGAGAACATAATCTTCCCGCTCCATTCCCAGGGGAAGCACATTTTCGCTGCCGAGCGCTAAGCCTCTGGGGGGTGGAAGGAGACACCACGTGCATAATGGAAACTGTGACACAGCCCTGATTGCATGAAGACTCCCAGGTGCAGCAGGCGCAGGCTCTCCTCAGACATCGTCCAGCTCCGATTCTGGCCTGGAGCCTTGTGAGGTAGTCTGCATACAGATTTCTAATACTAACTCTTAAAGCCGAATCCTGGGCACAACTGGACGGCCATCTCAGGCACAGAGAGGGTTTGCCAAGTAGAAAGTTTACAGACCAACAAACAGATGTGAGGCACAGCTGTGGCGGCCCGTCTGCTGCTACCCCCCGAGCCTCACTCGGATCATGCTTGTCTTCAGTGGGACAGGGCTCTTGGGACGATCTGAACCTCAGGAGTCAAAGACTTCTTTCTCCCATGACTTCCATGGGACATGCTGCTCCACCTCAAAATCCGCACCCCATCCATTCCTCTTGATCGTCATGGCCACCATCACTTGTGGACGAACTCATTACCTTCCCCCTGGTCAAATAACCTACCAGTCCTCTCTGCCTCAAATCTCATCTGGTCCCCATTCCATTCTACACTGGACACATTCATTTCCTTAACTGTCAGCTCCATCTGCAGCCACCTGTCACTCAAAAATCGTTCCCATCTTCTCAATGCCTGAAGGTTAACCCTCAGGCCTCCTCTTCATAGCTGCAGTTACTATTATCTCCACGAACGTACCAAACACCTGTCTAAGCCCGAGCATGTCCCCCATATGTGACCTTTACCTCCCCCACTCCATACCTTGGCTCATGGGTTACAGTGAGTTACATCGGCGTTAACTCCCTAGGAACTTCCTGTGAGGACCTCTCTGCCTATCGAGACCCAACCAGGCTCTCCCATGCTCCCCTGTGAAACCTTCTCAAGCCCCATGACTGGAAGTAATTTCATGCCTGACCAGATTCCAGAGGCCTCGTGTATGTTTTTTATGGCACCGGGCCCAGTCTACATGGTATTATTGCCATCTACATCCCTATCACATTTAATCTACTAGACGGTAAGCTGCTTGAGGAGAGGTGAGACGATGGAAATTCACTTGTCTCACACTACTTGGCACAGCGCAGATGATGATTCTTAATTAGCATGCTGAGTGATAGGAAGGAAAGGCCTCATTATACGGCAAAACTGCTTTTTAAGATGAATAAAGCTCCTTCAAAAGGAATGAAATTCTGACACATAGTACACAACATGGATGAGCCTTGAAATATTATGCTAAGTAAAATAAGCCACGCAGAAAAGGATAATGTCTCCCAATTTCACGCATCTATTGACTAGTCAAGCTCAGAGAGACAGAAAGTAGAAGGTGGTTGATGGGGGCTGGGAGAGGGGGTGGGGCGTTAGTGTTTAATGGTGAAACTGTTTAAGATGATGGGAGAGTTCCAGAAATGGATCGTGGCGATAGTTATACAACATTGTGGAAGTACTTAATTTGAAACGGAAGGAAGGCGTATTTTATGTAAATTTTCTTATTACGATGTTAAAAATGAATGAATGAGTGAATAAAAATAATGGAAAGATTGGAGAAAAATGGTACTGTGGTTGTTGGAAAGAACCCCTGCTCCCATTGAACGGAGCCCTCAGAGGCAGTGTGGCTCACAGACGCGGCCATGGATGGGCCTCTGGCCCTGTGGCTGGTGGCCCCTGGCTCAGTTTCTGACAACAGTGTCCATGTGGAATGGGAGGAAGAGAAGTTTGTGATGTGAAGAAGTTCCACTGACTTCCCAATGCCCATCTTCCTGGTTTGGGCTGTGGTGTTCTGGCTTCGATCTAAATGGGCACTTGCAATCTTTAATGGTATACGTTTTCCATTTCCTTTACTTTTTCTGGCCTCTTTTGCATACTCTGTAGTTGATACATTTTTTATTTCTAATCTCCCCTGGTACAGCCCAAATTGGGTCCCCGGTGGCTCTGGGAAGCACCTGCCCATCACCCTGGTCTGGTAGTTGCTATAACCATCGAACAGCTTTCTGTTAGTTGCTATAACAATCGAACAGCCAATTAAGTATTTTACTAGCAAAACCATACAAGCTCTCTCTGCAGTTTGCTTGCAGTCCAAGCAGATTATGTTCCACTGCTTCACCCTGTGGGTTCAATGTCACTGACTCCAATTGATCATGCTGGTTAAGCCGGCTACCTTTCTATAAATCCAACTCTATCCAATTTGGGTGTTTCCAAGCATTTTCGTTTAATCCCTGATCAAAGATCACGGGTTCTTTTCTAATTTAGGAGACGGACTTATAGGTATGTGGTTATCAATTCAATTCCTAAACTTAAAAATAAACACAGAGATGACTTGCTGTGTCTCCTTAAGCCTTTTATTTGTGTGTTTTTTAGAAGACAAAATAAAGCTGTCACATATGCTTTCTTTTATTTGCCATCTCTTCTGAAATAATCTAATTTCCACTTTCTGTTGGTAATTTCTGATTACTTTTCCCTCAATTCATCCAAAATAGAGCCCAAAATACTTGCTCTATTTTTTCTGCTGTCATCAATTATACATTTGCTGCCTCTGGAATAGAGAGTTATTTCTTGCTTGTTTCCTTCCGTCTCTTGGACAAACACAAAAGAATCCTTTGGTTCCTCAGAGAATCCTCTCAGCTGACACCAGGACCCGTCAGCACACCTCCCGGTCCCCCCTTCCTCACTGCGAGACTCCTTTAGTCTTCCTGTCACACGGAGGCTTCTTTCTCTGACAGACAGCTCTGGCTGCCCTCGTCACAGTCTTTCCCTCTAGATCAATGGGACACGGTCAGGGTTTGAGAAGGAACTGTACACTTATTCTCATTATAATCTGCAGCTGGATCCTATCTTGTGCTGTGCCAACACTATCCATTGAAAAACAGTTCCATGAAATTGTATCAGTAAAAATTCTACCAAGGGAACCACAGGCATTCTGTACTCTGTCAGGGCAGGAGTTGTGGATATTCAGATTGTGAGTCAAGGAATCTAGGGTCCTGAAACTCTTTCTGAATCATACTGGTGGGAAAGTTCATCTTTCCTGCACTTTTGTGCTGCGAGTTTTGAAATATCAAAATGATACAGCTGGCAAAACATTTCATTCCCAATGAATAATAGGATGTTTTCCCCTACTACTTGTTTCCACATATTTTTTCCCTTCGTTGTTACGGCCAGGCAGACCTGAGACTCCAAGTTAAATAAATATCACCGCCATCCTGCTAGGAAGGCAAAGGGGCTGTGAAAAGCGGGTCAGGCTTCAGCATTTAATATTCCACTGAACATGTGGGTTATAAAAATATAAACTTGGGCAGAAATCTTCCCCAAAGGCCCCTTTCCTACTTGTAAAAATGGGAATGGTCCTATAAAAAACGGTGCCGAGAATTCCAGAGCGCCCGTGCCCATCTGTCCCATCATCAAAGTCTCCACACTCCCTTTTCTGATGTGCGTCCCGCACTCCCCGAACCGCCATCACCTGTCTGTTCCCCTTTTCAGAGGCACTGAGCAGCGGGAGCCTGCTGTTCCAAACAGGCTCCTCTCCCAGGAAGGGGCTGGGACGCAGAAGCCAAGGAGATGGAGGACATCTGGCGACTGAAAAGGATCCCATAAAAGGGGGCGGGAGAGCGGTGCCCGGGCCGGTGCCAAGGGAGAGTCTGGGCAAAGTGAATGGGCACTCAGAACAGTCACACAAACACCACAAATGACAGGAAAAAAGAAGAGAGTGATTCAAGGCATGAAGGGAAAACTGCAGCTCAATGCCTGGGGCTGGGGAGAGGCGGAGCCTTTGTGGCCAAAAGAAAGTAAACAAGTCGCTGGACTCCCTCCAGGCACAGCAGCTCCATCCCTGGAAAGCAGAGGGAGGTTGCAGAGAAAGAGGCTACTGTCAGAATCCAGGAGGGCGCGGATTCAGGACAAAAACCCCAAAGCTTCACCAAGAGCACAGCAGATGAGGGCAAAGACGTGTTTTATAAGGATTACCATTACAGAAAATTATCCCACCTCACTATGAAAACATGCAATAAGTTGTGTACTTCGTACTTAATGCACGTAGGTTGTTTGAAGTTTATACTTTTGCAGTTTATTTTGGTGGGAACAAATGTTCATCTGAAATGCCGAGTTAGGTGCATTGAAGTCATTTGAAAGTGTAACACTTGGATAGTAAGATTTTGGATCCGCAATAGGAAATGCTACCCAAGAGGCAACACCTCCACAAATGAGAAATCTGCTTTGCTTGTGAAATGCAGGTCCACAGGGCCTAACGCTTATAGATACAATGAATCAGAGGACACTCTTTGAAAAAAATGTTTATATAGTTATGCTTGTGTGAAAACAGTCCGCTATTTTTAGTGTATTTTATGAGGTTCTCCTGTGGAACCAACAGTGCTTTGTTTTCAGTTCACAGAATCCTAGCAGGTATTTGTCTGATTAAGTACATTTTCTTTCCTAATGCACTCCCAGACCACCAGGGACGGTATCCAACAGAATTGCTCACATCTGCGATAGTCACTCAAGGCCAGAATCCCTCAAACAGAGCTCACTGCTCGGAGTGCAGCTGAGCCAAGTCATTGGGTGCAGAGAAGTGGCAGGTCTCGAGGACAGAGCCACTCTCTTCTGGCTCAGGAAGAATAAAAAGAACCCTCCTAGTTGGCGGAATTCTCCGGTTGCTTTACAAGCAGCAGGTAGTAGTAAAAAAAAGGCAAAAGATGACACACTAGGGCGCCATTGCTGGAGACAGAAGAGAAGCAAGAAGAAGGTACAGATTTGAACAAGTCTCCGGTGATTGACAGATTTTTTTTTTTTATCCAAGTACCATTCTGGATTGGTTGTCTGGAAAAAATACATACAAAGAAGGCGGGAGGCCTACACCCAGGAAAGAAAGACTCACAGGAAGGAAAAGCAGGGACTAGAGTATGTTCCAGCAAGTGGTAAGAGAAAGCCAATGCTTGGTTGTTATTGCATACTTAGTCTAAAAAAAAACAGAGAGGAGGATGTGGGAAAATATCTTAAACGTCAGGATAAATATTCCAGCGTAAAGCTTGCCACCCATTTCTTAGTTTTCTGCTGGAAAAGCACTGAACTCACCTTTCGCAAACCACAGGCCTGGACTCATTCATGACGGAGCCCAGGGAGGAGCAGGGCTGTCGAGGAGGCGGAGCGATAGGAACTGAAGAGTCCAGGGAGCCAGTTTTTCGATGAAGAACCTCCTGGGCCAGAGCTGCTCCCACAGCCACTGCCTGGGCGGGACCATCTCCATCCATGGGGCAGGAGCCCGCCCTGCCGTGGGCGCCCCCTAGCGGCAGCTCGGGACCCATGGCTCCCTGCAGAGGCAACTCGCCACTGCCGCCGCCACCACCACTCAGCTCCACTTCCAGGGTGGGTGAGGCTGGAGGGGACACTCGGGGCTTCCGTTTGGTGGAGGCGCCAGAAAGCAACTTCAACAAACCCTTTCTTTCTTTCTAGAAAGAAAAAAAGAAGAAAGAAAGTGCATTAGTTGAAAACTGACAGTACCATTGCGTTGTAATCTACAGGGCACTACAGCTTCAACGTTTGGTTTGACCTTTTAAGATTATTCCTGTGGCTATTTGGTTATCCATGATCTACCTGTCAATTCTGAGTGGTATTAAACCAACCATTTGCTTCTCTTTCTTCTTCTTTTCTGCCTATAAGTTTTTACTTGTTTGGGGCATTCCATTGTTCATCACTATCTTCTACTGAGGTAGGAAAAGGAGATAAAAAAGATGTAAGACAAACAAACAAAAAACCTCACCGATTCATCTCTCAGGTGTGGTGAAGGCAGAAGCAGATATTTTTAGGACAAAATGGAGATATCCGATTATGGATTTAATGCCCTGAAATTTGGCCTATCCTGTCTCTGGTTCTTGCATGTTGAATTAAACACAAACCTAATCGCATTTTACTCTCTACCCACAGACTTGACTTCTTATACTTATCATAGTGATGTCTTGATCAGAGTTAAGGGCTAACCTACTTCACACATGCCATCTTTATAAAATTTAACAAGTCAAAAAGAACAGAAGTCAAACCATTTCTATTGTACAAGTACCTCCTTGTTCAGAAAGCCAAAAAAAAAAAAATCTACAAAAAGTTAAAGCTTCAGTACAATGAAAACCACTGTGTGTCTCTTTTTGCAAGTAAATGTACAAATAAGAATTTTCCCCAGCAATAGCCCTCCACAGAAGTTATCTCTTGAATCTGTTTCTTTTGACATCTTTGCTCTTTGCTCCTCTCAGAAAACCAGCTCCCCCTTCATCCCCAAGCCTTAAATGTCAGTGTTCTTTTCTTTTTTTAATAAAATACTTTTTGATTGATTTTAGAGAGGAAAGGAAAAGAGAGTAAAATCAATGAGAGAAACATCCAGTCGCTCCCTCCTGCACGCCCCCTATTGGGGACTGAGCACTGTCACGTGCTCTGACCAGGAATTGAACCATGACCACTGGGTGCCCAGGGCAAAGTTCAACCAACTGAGCCACACCGGCCAGGGCTCAATATTCTTTCTGATGACTAAACATAGGTAACAATCATCATTTTGAATTGTTTTACAAAGATGTCAACTATGTCATAAAATCCTCTGAATGGAAACATGACTTGAAAATAAAACATTTCATTTAGAAGTCATTCTTTAGAAAACTCTATAAACAAGTTGGAATTATTAAGGTCCACTAGTAGAAAAATAGAATTATGAGATATAACAATGAGATATATCAGTGAGAAATTTTTCTTGGGAATATGAGTTAGTTCATACCAGGTGGAAATCCACTGGGGAAAAGAGTTCGACTCCATAATGACACAGTTCCATTCGACATCCAACAACAGGAAAAAAAGGAAGCGACAAACGTAATCATTTATCAGACAATGAAAGGCATCTGGGGAGACTGCACCACAAGCCCATTTACCGCCCTAACACACACAGTATGCATCGACTCATGGGTCAGAAACAGAGTGAGGAGAAAGGCAGCAGGAGTGCAGTCCATGCCCAATGCAGGCTGCAGACAAGAAGAGCCAATCCATTGACTGCAGACCCCTCTTCCTCCCCACCCCAGCCAGAGGAAGACGCTTTTGCATTTCTCTTTAAGGTCCAGCCTCAACATACCTTCCTCAGCTATTGCTTCATGTAACTCGCTTCACACTCGCTTACTCTATGTGTTCTAGTAAATGAGCCTAGAAAGTTGGACGACCTGCTTGAGGGCAGTGCCTGGAGCTCACACACCTTGGCATCACACCCAGTGCCTGCCTGGTACAGAGTCCGGCACCTCCTGAGCTGAGGGGCCAAGACGGCAAGAGCATGAGGCAGGTGGGAGGAAGGGGAAATGTGTAGCTCATCCCAGGGCTAAAGAAGGAAGGGGATGTTTCTGGACCATCCAGTGGTGATAAAGATTTCCCTCTACACAATGGCCAATGAAGTGGGCTGATGGAAGCCTGCTGGAGCTGCTGCCACACTTCTTTAAGGAGCCTGAGGTCTGGGGGGGTGGGGGTGGGGGTGGGGGGCACGAAATATGGGCAGGGAAAGAATACCACTCACTGGCTCCAGATCTAAAGCAGCAGTCGGCCTCTGCGTCCAGCTGTTTCCGCCAGGATGCAGGAAAGCACTCTCTAATCCCAGGACCCCCTCAGACTTACTGAGAACATCAAGTCCATTGATAAACTGCAATCTCAGCAAGCCTCAGCTAAAAATGTTTCTTAAAAGCTCAGCCTGGGCACTCAGAAAAATACCAGTTAACTGAAGGGAGCCCAGGGAGCAGCCGCTAAAGTGATTAAGAAGAAAGATGAGTTGGTTCATCTAAAATGATTAAACACATTAAATACAGATTGCGTTAATGGCTTCTCGGGATGTGTTCCCATCATCAGCCGCTGCAGATGACCCTCGGAGCAGACGGTGGAGGATTAGGGGCTGTCTCGGGGTGCGCGGGTAGGGGCTGGGTAGTCACAGGGCAAAGATGCTGCCCTGCTCTCAGACGCTATGCTTTTAATGCCATATTCCGATGTGTTCTATGTTAGCAGAACAGTGTGCACATGAAAGAGATCATTTTGCAAACTCAGATACTTATCTACGGGCGCCTTTGTTTTTTTCAAAACCCAGGGGTAGAAAACTACAGATGAATTAATAAAGACTACATCTCAGCAAAGCATTTTTTTCAAACGTAATGTGAGATGCATAAAAAAGGGGGAGCATATCTTTGAACATAAACCTTAATAATTCTTCTCTTATGGGTTTCCCAAGAAATTATTCATAGATGAAATGTTATGGTCATCATTTTCTCATCAGAAGATTTGATGACTTAAAATGGCTTTGCCCTAACGGGTTTGGTTCAGTGAATAGAGCATCAGCCTGTAGACTGAAGGGTCTCAGGTTTGATTCTGGTCAAGGGCATGTACCTTGGTTGTGGGCACATCCCCAGGAGCGGGTTTGCAGGAGGCAGCTGATCAATGTTTCTAAATCCCTCTCCCTCTCCCTTCCTCTCTGTAAAAAATCAATAAAATATATTTAAAACAAAATAATAGTTTCTCAGACAAAAATAAATAAATAAATAAGGGGGCAGAGGAAAGAACTATTTGGGTCAGAAAATAATCACCAGATAACAGAAAAAATATTTTTTACATATAAAATTAATTTTTGAACATCGACTTAATAACATTCTACAATATTAGTCACATGGCAAAAAATGAGTACAAAATAAAATGCCACCCACAGGTTAAGAACTGCTGCTGTAGAGCCTAAGACCATCGGAAAACACAGATATTTACATTATGATTCATTAACGGTAGCAAAATCACAGTTATGAAGTAGCAATGAAAATAATTTTATGGTTGGGGATCACCACAACATGAGGAACTGTATTAAAGGGTCACAGCATTAAAAAGGTTGAGAACCACTGCTCTAGACAGACACCATCATGGCTGGGAAACTGGTGCTCTGTAGAAAAATAGAGCAGGGTCAGGGGAGAGAGAATGACTGAGTCCCAGTGGTTGGCAGGGCAGCAACGGTGACTCCAATCACTTGAGAAAATGAAATGGCGAAGCCCACAGACCATCTCATTTTTAAAAAATATTTTTTTTTTATTGATTTCAGAGAGGAAGGGAGAGGGCTAGAGAGATAGAAACATCAATGATGAGAGAAAATTATTGACAGGCTACCTCCTGTACACCCCACACTGGGGATTGAACCTGCAACAAGAGCATATGCCCTGACCGTTAATCGAACCATGACATCCCGGTTCATAGGTCGACACTCAACCACTGAGCCATGCATGCTGGACCAGACCATCTCATTTTTGACAGTAAAATAAAAACTGGAGAGAAAGGAAGACAATGTGAGCAAAGGGGGATCCATAGGGACTTCAAGGACATGTGTTCAGGATAGGAGAAAATGGGCACTTAAAAACAGCAAAGGTCCTCAAACTTTAGCAGATTGATTGAAGAAAACCTGTGTTTTGCTCAAGGGAGAGTCATCAGAAATTTGGGTGGGAGGTCTGAGGCACTGAATGTTGAGACTTCTTGCAAAAACGCTGTCTTTCAGGAACAAACCGAGGATGTGGCAGAGAACCAACACCACTCCTGCTAACTCCCATGGGAAGAAGTGTCAACGTCAGGGAAGACTCTGAAGCATCCCCAGACTAGGAAGGCAGGAGGTGGACATGGAAGCACTTGGGGTGGAAGGGGGCAGTAGAGGTGGTTTCTTCTCTTTCTGATATGAGGGTTAAAACTATTAAATTAATTTAGTGGCCATTAGATTGAGGTGCTTCTAAGGCCTGAGCAGCCTGCAGTAGCCAACCAAAACCTAAATCTGTCAATACCTCAAGGTTAAGAAATCAAAACCTAAGGACACCAATCATACCAACTAGGCTTTCCGAATAAGGCAACTTGCTCAAACTGTAGCCAATCAAGCAATTTCCTGGCTTTGCTTCCTGTCTTCTCTAAACAAGTCTTGCTCTTGACTCTTGGTGAGTGCTCCTGACCAACCTCTGGTTGGGCGCTGCCTGATTTTAATAGATATTTGCTCAAATAAACTCTTAAATTTGTAAAATATGCCCCAGTTTATCTTTTAACAGAATTTAGAGAGTAGAAAAACAGCTGATTACATCATTGATGCTGAAGAAAATTATTTTATTTTCTAAATGAAGGCTTACTATACCAAAATAATATTTCTTACACTTAGGTATCTAGGGGGAAAAACACTTATACACAATAATATTAATGACTTTCTTTGAAATCTTGGATTATATTTAGGTTTTCTGTTTGGATTTTCTCTAACTTCTAAATAAATATGTATAATTAAAAATTATTATTATAAGAAAACATAGTAAAATACATACACACACACACACTCACATACATACATACATATACATGAGCATCTCGTAAGGATTGGCAAACACATTATCCTGGAGACTAGCTGACCAAATAATGAAACCTTTAAACAGAATATGAAGTTAGAAAAATGTCCGGATGAAGCTGCTAAACCGTTAACTGCAAAAGATAACAGAAATCTCACAGAAAGAACAACAGCAATGGCAGAAAGGCCCGGGATTCCAACCAGACATAACTGAGATGATGTTTGGGAAGATATTACAGAACTTCAGATGCCTACTTATCAAAGCACAGAAGGCAGGCACCAGGCCAAATTAGCTAGAGACTTAAGTCAAGGACAAAAAGACTGTGACAGAGGGTTTTCAAATAAAATACTGTTCAAAGGAACAGCCCAGCTGGAGACAGAACTGCCATGGCCCCATGTACATGTGGACAAGGTCCTCACCAGCACACCAGCCATGGCAGAGCTTTCGGGTACAGAGGAAAGAAGAGGGCAATTGACACGCTATCATTTGGGGGACACACCGACATTGCCTGGAGAGTGGAAGTCAGTGGCTGAACTTGAAATGACAAAAGGAGGAAGAAATATGGAGGGAATGGTCAAATGCCTATACATTTGCTGGAAGTTTCAACTGAAACTAGAATTTCTGATACACTTTGTCCTTGACATTCTGATAAGTTCATCTTGCAGAAAGTTGAACAAACTGCAACTTTGGCTCTAATTCTGATCAACAAATGATGGGGGTGGGGGTGGGGAGGAGCACAAGGAAGCAGCCAGGTAGGGGGTGAGAGCTATGGCTGGTGAAACAGAAACATTGAGAACTTAGAGGTAAGCACTCAAAGAGAAGTTCCCTAGAGTAAGATTTGAACACTAAAGTTTAAAAGAACTGATTTTAAAAGTTCAAAGAAAATATATGCTTGACCTGAAACTCAAAAGGAAAGATACTTCAAGAGGGAGGGCTCTCCAGAATACAATTCTAACTATACAATTGCAAATCATCCCAGCAGATGAAAATGGAGAGCCATCTAACAGTACTGATGTGATCCCCCAGGGGGCAGCCTAATGAGCTCAAATTTTTAAAGGACTGCTACAAAAAGATCAAGAGAAGGGTCCATATGAAAGAACATTCGCATGGTCCATATGAGCTTAAAATTGCAAAAATGCTAAAGACAAAAAAAAAGGGGGGGGAAGGGGGAGGCTACATTGCTTAAAAGTTATGTTTGAACTGAGAACAAGAAAGACACAGACCTGCTGTTGGGGACAGATGGTGGTTCTCAGATGATAAGAAAGACAAGGATAATCTCCAGACAGGAAAGGAAGAACAGACCTTGCTGAGAGGGAAATGGATAAAGAGATCAAATGACTACTCTTGGCAGGTTGAATTTACCCCAGAGCACTAAGAAAATTAACACCTGAAATGCTACCAATAATCTTTGATAGGTCCTGGTGGACCTGAGATTGGGTCAACCCAACAGGCCAAAGAAGAGCATGTGTGTAGTCCTAATTTTCAAAAAGAAAACAACAATGTATTTTGCAGACTATCTGGAAAATTCTAGAATAGTGTTTTAAATGAAAGGTCTACTCAGGAACGGAAATGAGACTCTGAGGGCTAGACTCTTCCAGGACATGCTTATGCACAACAAGTAGCGCCAACACGACGGGGCCACTGGGGGACTGTTTGGACGGGAGGACGTAAAAGACGCTTGGGTCTCGGAGGTTTGAAAAGTTCTTCCACGATATCCTGGAGGACAGGATGGAGAAAAGTGAGCTGAATGACACACTCTGGTCATGTTAATTGTGGACTCAATGAACTTCCATCAACCAGAAAAAGTCTCTGTTGAAACATTACATGAGGAGGTAGATTTAGGAAGGGAAAACTTGGAACCTGTGACACGAGGAACAGCGGAAAAAACTTCAAGAATATAGGCTCAAAAGAAAAGATGACCCTGAAATACTTTAAGACATCATATAAGGAAGGAGATCAATAATTTCTCCATAGCATCTCAAAAAAGAAAATGGCATGGACACTCTGGATCTAGGGCGCTCAGGGTCAATATGGTATCCAAACAGGCCAGTGGCCATCTGCTGAGGATGGGTGCTCAACAGATTAATCCAAGTAAGGTCCTGTATCGGTTTATCACAAACTCTGGGAAAAAAAATCAGGTCTGGAAATCAAGGAGTTGGCAGGGCTGCGTTCCTTCTGGGGCTCTAGGGGGTAGTCTATTTCCTTGCTTTTTCCAGCGTCTTGTAGCTCCTTGCATTTCTTGGCTTGTGAGCTCCTCCCTCGGAATCACCTGATCTCTGCTTCTAGACCACTTCTCCTCTGACCCTGATCCTCCTGCCTCCCCTTCATGCAGACCCTTGTGATTACATACATCCCACCCTGGTAATCCAGGATAATCCCTTTAAACCTTTACTTTAACCTCACCTGTAAAATTCCTTTTGATATGGAGGGAAATAGTCTCAAATTCCAGGGAGTAGGACATGGCCATCTTTCGGGAGCCATTATTCTGCCAAGCACAGGCCCTCCCAAGCCTCAGACACTCAGCAAATTCTCTTCTGGGAGGTCAGGGGCTGAAGAGTCAAGGGCCTAGAGACACACTGTTCCAAACTTCTTAAAATCCAAACTATGCAATTATTCTTTTAAAGGTATTGACCAAGTTGAACATGTCAGCTTGAGTACAAGTTTAATGTAGTTAATTATAAACGCTGGACAGATACCAATCTTTTTCAAAAACGCTCATGTTAACCCAACGATTAAATATTAACTTTTTAGTAAAGCCGTAACATTTATTTCCTTATAAAGCCCTATTTACAGGCTTACCTAACCTTTTAAATAGAGCAGCATCCATTACCACCGACCAGGTGGCTGTTTATAATCCCCCGAGAGCTTCCTAGAACTGGGCTTTTTAAAAGGAGAAATGCATGACACACTGAGGGAAAGGTCATGAACACAATGCAGTTCTCCAGACTTCGCTATCGCTCGTCTCTTTCTGTTCACAGTTAATCACCACCAACTCCTCTTGACTCCAACCACCTGTCTCCAAACCCAACAATAGGTCAGTCTTCCAAACACAGCCTCCCGTGTATATTTTCTTTGAAATCTGGCCCCAAATGAGAGACTTATAAAAAGATCAAAGGATTTATAAAAACAATTTCCCCCTAAATTTCAAGTCAAGAGAAACACTATTCATGCTGATGATAATCAAGTACACTAGTGGTATAAAAAAACAAACAAATCCACAAATAACACTTCTCATCAACAGTTTCATCCCCTTTGTATGTTAAATATCTATCACCTATCAATCTGCACATATATAGCTATTGCAGCACTGCTAACAAAAAGCAAACTGACTTGGACAGGGAGAATTAAGGACAGCAAGATGATGACAGGATGAGGAAAGGAAAAGGAAATTCCTCCTTGAGATGTAAGCCACAGGTAGAGAAGCAACGAAGTCTTACCCACTGGGATCTCCCCAGCACCTGATACAGGGCCTGGCTACTAGTGGGTGCTGAAATGCAGAGAAACACGAATCTAACAACTGGCACGGGAGCACGCACAGATAAGCCCTTGAAGGAATGTTGAACGGGTCCCTCCATTAGTAGAAATGATGGGACACATCACCAGCAGAGAAACAGGATGTTGGCCTTACTTTACTGTCTTTGTCTGGTTTGGCCGCTGAGCTGTTCCCACAAGCCAATGAAGCGCCGTCAGGAGAGGCGGGAAGTCCAGAGAGAATGGCCATTATCTGGCTGCTGGGCTCGGTGTCCACGGAGGCGGAGGTGATGCTGGGGGAGGTGATCGAAGCGGCCGCAGCACAGGCTAAGGGGGCGCCGGCTCGGCCCATACTGACGGCAGCCATGGGAGGCGGAGGCTGTGGGGAGGCCAAAGGGTGATGGGGCAGGCCCACGGACGCGGGGCCCAGCCCGCTGGCGTTCTGTACTTGGATGGGCGTCACGGCTGCCGTGGGGCGTTCTTGGTTGTGTGCCAAAACTAGTAAATGACAGCAGGGAACACGGTAAGATTCAACGTTCCAATAAATGCTGCTCATCAAAATATGAGTCATTTCATTGCATCCGTCCGTAATGAAAGGTTGCTATTGCGCCCATACAATAAACAAGGTATGTGTGGTGGTTTAAAAGCACTTAATCTTAGCGGGGTCCCGGGATGCACTTCCCTTCCAGATCGGAGTCTGTTGAGTGCCTAGGAGCTTAGCTGTAACCCCGAGGCCCTTCAGTTAGAGAAAGAAGGCCTTTCCACAGAATGAGAGACTCGGAGCCAGCATCTGTTGGTGGTCTACCCTGTCAAATGGCACTGGCCTCTGGTCCTTTTTAAAATTATTCTCTTTTCTTATTAACCATTTTCTTTCTTTTTTTTTTTTTCCCCATAGAAAAAAATCACAAGTTTACTCCCATTGTTACCCAAGACTCTTGGTAGGTATTCAACGTTATAGAAAAAAGAAACCGATTTAAGGTCCCACTGGGTCTAAAATAGACTTGTCACTAAATTCATAAAAAAAATCATCTGCACACTTAGCTGCAGTAGATGTGCAGTGAGATTGGAGATCATGTGGTCCTGGCTACAGAAGTCCTATTTTCAAATACTGCTGCCATTCTTAAAATCAGCCTAGTCTCTTTCAGGCTTTGGATCTACAGATCAGGGAAGGCTTGGCCAAAGTCAGCAGACGTAAAGTGCCACTGACTGGACTCTGTCTACTTCTATTTCCTGTTATTTGTTATCTTACTTCACATCTGCTTTTGTCAACATCTGTCATGGGAGATCTGAACCTAGGCAGATGACCCTTTTCCTGATGCTTCCCCGTCCGGTTTCCTCCTTACCTGTCCTCACAGCATTGCGGGCCTGGTTGACTGTCATCTGCCCCGTCATGTTCAACAAGACCTTAGCCTGAGGACTCGTGTGGATGTGAGCTGCTGACACCACAGCTGTGGGGACCACACTGGGACTCCCGGCCATTCCATTTCCCTGGAGCTTCTGGGCAGGCCCTCCTGCCGTGGAGGGACTGACCATGGTCACCCCCCGACTTGTCTGACCAGCTGTAGACACAGGAACTTTAGCTTGGGAAGCATTTGTCATCGCCCTGCCGAGACAGAAAAACAGATAGCTCCATTCATTAGCGAAGTGGGGGACAGAACAATGAAAAGGGGGGGGGGGGGAAGACTAAAGCTTTACGACAAAACATTTTAAAAAATGAATGGGATTATTTTTGCGAAGTATAAAAATAGCAAATTCAAACTCACAATGGCCCTGAGGCAGAGAACGGTCTTGAAATGTATTCTGAGTCACAAAAAACCATGCACTGTATTCTGCTTAAGAACATCCAGTTACCGGGCTCAGCGTCCCACACCAAGGCCGAACCCCTCCACTGACTTGAGGCCCTGGATTCTCCTACTCCTGCTACCCAACAAGCCAGGCTTGTGACCTCCATGACAATCACATGCCCATGGCCCTGCCTATGTTTTCTGCCCTTCTCCTACTTGCCCCCAGCCCCACGTCACCCAAGGGCTTGTGTACATGTGTGTGGGTGTACGTACACACATACACATACTCTCGGAATGTCCTCTCTGGCTTCTCTTGACTAACCTTAACCTCGTTTATTTCAAGATCCAGCAGAAATCCTATCATTTCAAGAAGCCTTGCTGAAGACTTTACCATTATTTTTCATGTGGATTTCTCTCTCCTATAACCCTGATTACAAAAATGAGTGTATTGTTTTTTAGAAAATGTCTTATTAAGTATTCCTGACTCAGTCAAAGTTCCTTGAAGACGGGGCCAGTGTGCAATGGCTCTTTTCCATTTCTCCAGGATTTGTAGTTACAGTGGCACTGCCAGCTCTAAACAAATACTTATTGGTTGAATTTAATTAAATTAGGTTTGGCATAGTTTTGTGTAATGTTTTTTTAATATTCTAAGTTCATTTAAACATCGATTCTATTTATAGTAACTTTCTCCTAAGTAGACTACTTCATTAACTTGAACGTTCTCATTATGTACCATGAGGAGTAACAAAGAATTAACTCTAAGTAAGCAACTCTCCAGAGACTTTAAATATTTTGTTTTTTGAGTCTTATGAAAATATTTTCCTCTATTAGCTTAATATTTTGGTTTTGGTTCATTTTACTTCCCTAGTTGTTTCTGTGGTTTGTTGTTGGGATTTTTTTTGTGTGTGTGTTTTTCCCACCAGGAAGGGCCTATCTGGATTTACCTTCTGGATCCTGAATGTAGACTTTAACATACACAGAAAAGAAGGTCTATATCGATTAAAAATCTGCAAGTCAAATGAAAGCTAGCACCATCTGCAACCACAGTGATTTATATTTGATTAGGCTGCTGGCCAACCTACAAGTCAAGGCCAACAGCTGACAAACATGTCAATTCATTAAGCCATTTATTCAGAATCAGAGGGTTTAAGGAATGACTTATCACAGTTAAACCTGGACCATTTAAGAGCCCGATGGCCAGAAACTGAGGCTCCCCGAATGTCGCTGCCATTAAGGGCATTCCATTCAGTTTCCAAGGCTACTTTCCTCAGTGACCAGACGATGGGCTTATCTCGAAATGAAATAAAGGACACGTTTGTATATCTAACAGCCCCGACTTCCCATTGCCCTGTAACAGGCTTCTCCACCTCCGAGACACCTGGGGCCAGCTAATTCCCTTCTGAGGGAGGTGTCCTGTGCACTGCAGGACCTTCGGCAGCATCGTTAGCTTCAGTGCACTAGGTGCCAACAACAACCGCTCTTCTCCTTCCCCACCCTCCATAATGCCAATCAAGTGTGTGTTCACCCGTTGCCAAATTCCCCCAGGGAAGCAAAATCACCTTCAGTTAAGAAGGATAGAGAACCTCTACCACAGCTAAGGAATTTTATTTCTGACTGGTATTACAGAAGTTAATTGCCAGAATTCAGAGGTAATCAGGCTCTTAGAACCCAGAGGCGGACCACCTGGGTCTGAGCACTTCATCACTATGGGATTTCAGACCAGTTATGTAATCTTTTGGTGCCTCCATTTTCTCATCTATCAAGAGGGGATGATAACAAAAACCACCACCACGAGTTGTTCAAGGACTTGGGAGTTAACGTGTGCAACGCACTTAAGAGATCTGCCTGCCTGGCGCATAGCAAGCATTATAGAAACATGGGAGTATTAAGGAAATAGCTTTTGTTTAGATGAAACATTATGCTCTTCCAAGCAGCAAAGTATTGAAAATGGTCTTCTACACGTTACTTAAAGCAAATAACTTAAAACCCAGTGCATTTATTCGTGGAAACCTACAATTTCACATAGAGCTGTGTGAAAAGTAAGCCAAGTATTTTAGAGTTAGAAGGGATCACAGCAAGCACAGATACGGGTGTTTGTTGTTTTTTTTAATGTTGGCTGTGTAATAGGCAATTATAACGTGAGAAGGAATCTGGACAGGCTGAGCGCCACGGAGGAGAACAAAGCTTCTCTGTTTGGGACTCAGTGAACCGCTTGTTCAAAGCCATACCTTGTGACGGGTGCCACGTAATTACCAGGGAAAACCCCGATCTTGCTGGTATGCATCGATGTCCCTTTGAACCAGCCATCCTGGCAACGTTCAAACACTAGAAACATCTCCCCTTTCCTCAGCTCCAGCTCGTCCTCTTTCCGGGGAGTGTATGGGTAGATAGCAACATACCTGGAATAAAAAGAATATCCGATTTCGGGCTGAGGAACCACCAAAACACAGAGGCTCAAAGCTCATCCTTGGTGTGAAGTCCTGAATATCTTGCACAAATGAAAACAGAAAGTGCAGTCCTTACACCTGTCAGCAGTATTGGTACTTATCCGCTGACAGAGGTTTTGGCATCGACATTGAAAAGGCAGAGTCCCCCGTTTCCCCTCCCGCCCCAAAAGAAAAAGAAAGAAAGGCAGAGGCCTTCCTGATGAAGAACTGCCGCCAGCCTGGTCCCCCAGCGTGAAGGTGACCACCCCGCCAAATGGTACTTGCCGGGTGTGAAAGAATTAGGCAGCTTCCCAGAGTGCCTACCCTGCTGCTGGGGATTAGGTGCCCGCTGGGAAAACCGAGCTCTTCACATGGCACTTGTTAGGCTTGGGGAGGCGCCCCGAAGGGGGACAGATGGTGTGAAACCCCACCGTGAGGCACAGCATGCGGCCTTCCACACACAGGCAGAACCCAGAGGCTGGGGCTGCACCTGCTTTTGTGTGCTCGGCCGGGAACAGGACTGAGATGGGAACAGTCAGAGGGAAATAAAAGTCCAGATCACAGGGCGTACGGAAGAGCCCCACCAGGCAAGGTGACTGTGCCACCACCACAGGGAAACCGGGCAGGCTATGCCAACCAACTGTTCTTCCCAGGACCAACCTGGTCCACGTATAAACTCACACAATATAAGACCCACGAAAACCACGCTGTATTTTGCCATGAATGAACTCTGAATGAGGTGACTGGACTTTTCTGGATTCTAGGGACTTACAGCTTTTCACATGCATACTACAAGCAGATCTAGTTTGTATGGGGTGCCTTCTCATTCCTTAGTATTCCAATGAAAACAAGACAAAAGGCTCAAAAGGCAGCTCCGTACACATAATAACATTACGAAGGAGCAAACATCTGTCTCCCTAAACTCTGAAAGGCCCTCCCTCCGCAGGACGGCTGCCTAGCGAGCGCCTGTATCAGGCCCATTTTGTTTCGGCGGTCTCCTCATTATATGCATGACTGGGTAGAAGTTTGCAGAACACAAACCACTTTGGAAGCCATAAGCCTGTCAGCAGCTCATATCAGAAAGGTGTTTCTCTGCCTCTGCTCTTTGGGCTGAGCTTGAAATGCACGTTTAAGTGGCAATAAATGACACCCTCACTTACACGCTGGGGCGAGTCTGAGGTCGTAAATGTGCAATCTGGTCAGTGGGCCCCGCGGTGGGCCTCGGTCCCGTTCCAGCAGCAGCAGCAGCAGCGCCCGGAGGTGTGGAGACCAGGAGAGGGGGCGGGGGCAGAGGAGGGTTCATAGTCTGGTATGAGAAAGAGAGGGGAACAAAATGTTTATTTACATGTTTTATGGAAGGTGGGAAGGAAAAGGAATCAGAAATCCATGGGAAAAGACTTCAATGGAATCCAAACAGAACAGAACCAGCAAGCTACCTAAGATGAAAGGCTCCTTAAAACAAAATAAACAAACAAACCCTCCCCTCCTCACCCCCCCATTGAAAGACTCCAATCTTGTTCTCCTTTAAGATCTTAAAGCCATGGCAATTTTTTTCCAGCAAACAGGTAAGTAATCCCGCTTGGGGGGAGGGAAAGAAAAAAACAAAACAAAACAATAACACAAAACAGCACACGAAAAAACGGTATGTAATTTTAAGATGAATAAGACTTTTAAGTATAAGACTTGGCCAAGCATCCAAATGCCTTTCAAAGGGACAGCTATAATGTCTCACGGCTTGCTGGGAATTAATTTGTGATTGTTTCTGTAACCTGAAACTTAAAACACAACGCAAAACAATAGGGCTATACTATATCGCAAGCCGTGCCCTTCAGAAGAAAATTCCCTTTGATGCCCGGGTCTCCACAAAGCCCAAACAATAGCAAGCCGCAATCACTGGGCCGTTGTGGCTACTTTTTGCTTATTCTTTTCTTAACTCTGCCAGCGTTTGAAATTTAGGACTATCAAGGCTGGTAATCTTTAACAAGTACACCAGTGAAAAGCTGCTGGTTCTTTTATGGGCACAGGCTAATGGGGCTCTGCCCACAGGATTCCATGCCTTTTGAAAATCAATGGAGCAATTGTTACCTTCTGATCCACACACCCTGAATAATTCTTTAGGGTCTGTACACTGAAACTCCTGGGAACACAGGCACAGAGAGACCCGCCTGCACCCTCCCCGAATCTTTGAGCCACTCGATGTAAAAACCGAATCCAAGGAGAAAGGAGGAGAGAAGAATGTAACCTGTGAAAGCACAGATGGCTTAGACACATCAGCATATTAATGAGAAGAATCCAATGACTTCTAGACATAGATCCTAGCAGTCATTGCGTGTCTTATTTTTATGAAGTAAAAATGTGAATCTCACCAACAACACTGACTGCATCTGCCTATTAAGGTACATAGCTCCACAAACATAATAAATGGAGTGGAACAGTTTTCCAATTTATAGACATGCGTGTTGCAACTGTCTCACACACTCATATTTCATTTTTTTTTTTTTTCTAATGTGACTTTCTGGAAGGATTTTTCCCACAGAGCAGCTGAAGGTGGCGCAGAGCAGCCAGGGCAGAAATCAATGGGGCACAGAGCTGCTTACACAGTGCTCACCTGGGCAAGGCCCAGGGCGGCTCAGAGAGTCAGAGCTTCCTGGACGTTCTTCACGCTCGCCCTAGGAATGAGGGCAGCATTCAGATTCTGTCACAGCTTTGGAATTGGCACAGACTTGGGCTCAGAGCCTTCAAACCCTTTAACCCGGAGAAGGACAAGCGTCGTTCCATTTCATCTCCTCCCAGTGACAACACGGACAGAAGGAACGCTAATCCTTTGTTAGATGCTCAGCAAACGTGACCTGGGCAGTGACACACCAGTGGCTTGACAGGTGAGGTAACAAGTCCGGACTGCACAGCCACTAACATATCACTGAAGATTATAAAATTACCACTTAGCTGGTTTCCATTTAAACCCTCCTAAACCCAATCTCCAAACAGCGTGGCTGTGGCCGTGAAAGAAAATGGCACGTGGGCGACAGGAGCCCTGCAATCGCGGCTCCTAGGAATTCCTGAGCAGAGTGCGGAAGGCACAGAACCAAACGGCTCCACTTCCCACTCTCTGAGAACTCCATCTTCAAGAGAAAAAGAAATGAAAATCCCCTGTTATATTTTAACTTAGTAAAACAGAGGCGGACCCTAAACTGGTTAGAGCATTGGCCTGCGGACTGAAGGGTCCCAGGTTCGATGCTGGTCAAGGGCATGTACCTTGGTTGCAGGCACATCCCCAGTGGGGAGTATGCAGGAGGCAGCTGATCGATGTTTCTTTCTCATGGATGTTTCTAACTCTCCCTCTCCCTTCTTCTCTGTAAAAAATCAAATATATTAAAAAATAAAAATAAAAAATAAAAGAGAGGTGGTATTAAATTGGTCCTAAGAAGAAGAAGGCAAGGACATGGACAGGTCTGATAAAAATATACATCACATTTTGTGAACAAAATGTAAAAACAGGTCACCCCTTGTAGTTAATAAGTACAGTAAACAAATGTTTCATGCAAGTTACTTTTACAAAGAGTAAACAGTAAGCATTTAAAATATGGATAAAAGGGGATATTTTAAAAGACCCCAAAGATTGTGCCTGAAACAGACAGTATTTAAAAAAAAAAAAAATTGGACAGGGTTTTTCCAGTGCTGGGTTACCCATCTTTGGGGACATGTGCATTTGTGAGTGCATGATACGTGTTCCTGGGTATAGCAGCACACAGACAAAGGCCAAGAGGGAGAGTCTGATTAAAATCAGATTCCTAGATGTTGCTCAGCCCTGCGGGGCTGGTAAAATGATAGGGCTCTGGCGAGCCCAGGGCTGTGACAGACGAGGAAGTTCTGTGGGTTGCTTTATAAACAATCTCCACTGAAATAATCTGGTGATGTGGAAGTTCAAAAGGTAACTGTGTGTTGTGCTTCGGGCAGTTTGCTATCCTGCAAGACCTGAAATGTCTACAGCGCAAACCACAGCCTTTCCCTCACCCGGAGCCGACCCGCAGACCGGCCCGTCATTTCACAGCCCGGGCGGCGGCCGCAGAGGCCAACAGCACTCTCCCCCAGCGGGAAGCCACCAATGCATCCACGGCCCTGCCAGGAGCACAGGCAACACTTTGCTAATAATACGCCGTTAGCGTACCGCTGTACAGAACCAGGTACCACAGAAAATGCCATGTTCACCAGATACTGCCTGGGTCACTTCACAGGGGCTTCACATGTGTTCATCCCATGCAGCTTTACAGAAACTCAGCAAGCCTGTGTGACCGAGGTAAAGTTGTCCATCGCGATGGCCCAGGCCACAGAAATAGGAATGCAGAACACGCGACGTTGTTCTGACGTGCATTAAAAATGAGCTTCCTGTTTCTGTAGATTCAGACCTTCCGCTGGCCAGTACGAGGTCATGATCCGAGGCCAGAATGACTACTTCTGAACAACACTTAGCTCAAATACAGGCCTTCGTGGTCAGCTACTGTAAACTGGTCGTATTTTGAGTGTCCAGGTTCCTTCCCACGACTCTCTGATCTTGAAAGACGACGAAGTTATATATGGTAGAAGCATGGTTGTTGGGGGCGGAAAAACCCAGATTCTAACCCAGGCTCAGCCATATAAGGCAGCCCGCGATTTCCCCCCTTTGCTAGAGTGAGCACCAGAAAAGAAGCGCCCTCTCTCAGACTGGACTGCAGGCCACTGACCAGCCACATTTGCTACTGGACACCGTGCATCAAAAGTTCAATTACTGGGTGTGGGACCCCTTCTCTTGGGTGTTCTCTCCTCCTCTTGCCCTTTCATGAAACTAGCCCAGACAGTGTTTACATGACCTGGATTTGGTTAAGGACAGAGGGCAAGGACCATTAAGTCTTTTTATTTCTTTTTCTTTTGCTTTGGGTTTAATGTATACAGCAACCAGTAAAATCACCTGTCCAGCCCTGACCCATGTGATCAGTGGGTAGAGTGTTGGCCCATGTGAAGGGTCATGGGTTCAATTTCCAGTCAAGGAATGCAGGTTGATCCCATGCCCAATCAGGGTGCATATGGGAGGCAACCAATCGATGTGTCTCTCTCACATCTATCTCTCCCCCCCCCCCTCTCTCTTTCTCTCTCTCTCTCCTTCCCCTTCCCTCCCTTCTTTCCACTTTATAAATCAATGGGAAAAATATCCTCAGGTGAAGATTTAAAAAAAAAAAAAAAATCTGTCCAGTGAGCTAAATACAGATAAGACTCCAAACTTCAGTAAGGAAGTTATTCTCATCAGGATTGACACTGAAATAAGACCCAGTATCAAAATCTGGACACTTATAATTAAGTACTGAAATGATATCTCTTCCTTGTTTTGTAGCTTCATACTTTAAATTCTAACTTCCATTAAAAGAAATATTTTTTTTTTTTATTGAATTTATTGGGGGGGGGGACATTGGTTAATAAAATTATATAGGTTTTAGGTATACAATTCTATAATACATCATCTTTATATTGTATTGTGTGTACCCCATCCAAAGTCAGTTCTCCTTCCGTCACCATTTTTCCCCCTTTTACTCTCTTCTTACCCAACCCCTTTTCCCTCTGCTAATCACTGTTGTGACTACGAGGATTGTGGATTTTTTTGCTTAATCCCTTCACCTTTTCCATCCAGGCCCCCAAACCGTCCCCTCTGACAATTGTCAGTCTATTCTCTTTATCTATGAGTCTGTTTCTATTTTGCTTGTTAGTTTATTTTGTTCATTAGATTTCACTTGTCTCTCTCTGACAGACTTATTTCACTTAGTAGAACGCTCTCCAGGCCCATCCATGCTGTTGCAAAAGGCAAGATTTCCTTCTTTTTTATAGCCGAGTGGTATTCCATTGTGTAAATGTACTACAGCTTTTTACTCATCTACTCATGGACACCTGAGCTGCTTCCAAATCTTAACTATTATAAATAACACTGCAATGAACACAGGGGTTTAAACGGGGGCAAAGACTTACCTATAAAGCGCTTTGCACTGGAGTTTTAGCTATAAGGTCAACGGACAACGGAGGGTTCATTTTCTTTCCAACTGTCCCTTACTGGATGCATCTCCCTCACACACCTCCCAACATGAAAAAGTGACCGAAGGCCAGACTTCAGGCATTTCTGGATCCTCTGGGCAAATACCACTGAATATCCCCCAGGCTCATAATTTTTCTTTACATCTGATTTTTAGTCAACCCGCTTTCAACCCCACACATGGACCTCTCTGCACAGCTTGTCTGTGGACTGGACACAGACGCAGGGGCACCGGCTGGTGATGCAACAGGCCCAGCTACTTTACCGATTTCAGCAGCATCGCCATCTGCACACAGCAGTGTGTGCACAATTATTTAAGTATTTTACCTTACTTTTTATAGCAATGGGTAGGAAGTAGAAAGGTGAACGTGCTGATACTAGTGATTAAAAAAAATAATAACTTAGGTGTAAGAATCTAATAAAATTAAGATGAAGATGAAAAGGAGTGAGTCTTGCGTCTCAGGTGGACGTTCACTGGAATTAAACCAGTCAATTGTGGGTACAGTTCTGAAGAAAAACATGGAAGAATCTATTTAAAAATGCTAGAAGCCAATGCTGAGAAGATTATGTCTAAAGGGGAAGGCGGAATTAAGAACTAGAAAAAATCTCTTGGGGAATGGAATTTCGCTAACAAATTGTGTGTTTGTTGTTCTGCAGTTGGTCTGTAAGAAGAGATACCTGTACTAGTTAATTGACTTTGTATAAATTACATAAGGTCTCCAGGCGTTAATACATGGACCCGTGAGGTGGCCTTGTAATTAGACCTAGCTTGGGTGCGCTGCCTTTTCTGTACCGGGAGCACCACATTAGCTCAGAAATGGCAGCTACTGTTGTGATTTGTGAGATGGGGAAGTTCGAGACGGCCTGCCTAACTCATCTCTGTGCTGCCGGCACTGGGCTCGGCAGACAGAGATAACAAATCCCCCGTGAGTGTTTCACCAGTGAGAAAACATGCTGTGCCTCCATCCCTTAGAACAATGATCAATGGATCAAAGGGCCTCGGTATCTGAGATGCTGGAGTCCTTTTCTGTTGCTATGACGGTGTTGGCCACATTCTACCACTCATCCTGAGGTCTGCAACTCCTGCCAATTCCAAAGGCTCTCCTTCTTCCTCTCAAATTGCCAGGATGGCAAGCCCATTCCTTCACTTCCAGAGGCCTTCCCTGATCCTGTCGACTGCAGTAAATTCTGGACTATAATGAATTAATTACATATCGGCTCATCTGACATCATTTACATTCTATTTACTTTTTTAAACATATTTCTATTGATTTGTGAGAGGAAGGGACAGGGAGAGATAGAAAGGTAGAAACATCAATGATGAGAGAGAATTATTAATCGGCTACCTCCTGCACACCCTCTACTGGAGACTGAGACCATAACCTGCCCGGAATCAAACCATGACCTCCTGGTTGACATGTTGACCTTCAACCACTGTCGATCTTCAACCACTGGGACATACCGGCAAGGCTAACGTATCTTTTAACCGTGTGTGTGTGTGTGTGTGTGTGTGTGTGTGTGTGTGTGTATATGTGTAAATAAAATAAAAAATAGGGTATAACACATTTTTGGAATGTAATCTGTTTATAAATTGGCTATGGTCTATATTTGGCTTTTAATTACCTGGGCACCCTGTGACATCTTACAGCTAAACACCTCTCAGCCAGCACAGAGGGTCAGGGATTATGAATCACGTGTTTAAAAGCTCCCCTGCCACTGTACAGAAGATACATGACTAAGAGCTCCATCCTCCTCCCCTCCAAAACTTAGTTGGAAAAAACCCTCACTACTAATAATAGACTAATGTCTGAATCAGATAGATGTAATAACAGTTTGTTCCTAAGATTAGCTATTTAACATTTTAACAGTTCCTTGTGAAATGTATGAGACAATATGCTCATAACTTCATTTGGCATAGAAGATTTAAAATGATCAACTCGTAGAAAAAGCTTTCATTTTCTACTGTAGTGGGGGCATTTATTACCTATATAAACCATGAAAAGCATGGTTTCCTCCCTACCAGGCTGCACACCATTGTTGCGATACTGCTCAAAGTCTTGGGAAATACCTCAAATTTCAAAAAGAATACCCATGATTAAGGAGAAATGCAGAGGGTACCTGCTCCTGAGAGTCTTTTCCGCTTAAACCCAACATTTTAAATGCAAAATATTTCTGCCAACCTGCCAGGGGCTTTGAGACTTAGACATCTCCTGGGATGACAGATATGTCTGTTTATAATTCGTTTTTCATTAAGTGAAATTGGCACAGTAGACTACCATTTAATAAACCTTCGTCTTGCATAACATGCAAGCTTTCTCCTGGAATCCCAGGATGAAATCATTGAATGTGTATTAATTTCTGTATATTCATGCTCTCTTGTGACCTGTCCCCTTTTCTGGCCTGACAGTGCACCTCCAGCTAAGAGCGACTGGCCATTTCGTGCATGGTAAAAATGTTAACCCACAAGGGGTGAGACTCAGCTCTGTGTCTTTTCCACTAATTAACTTTCCGAAGATCAGGAAAATCCGCTTTTTTCCCTGTTAAGAAATCAATTTAGAGGCCCAGCCAGTGTGGCTCTGTGATCCTATGAACCAGGAGGTCACAGTTCAATCCCTGGTCAGGGCACATGTCCAAGTTGCAGGCTCGATCCCCAGTATGGGATATATAGGAGACAGGCGATCAACGATTCTCTCTCATCATTGATGTTTCTATCTCTCCCTCTCCCTTCCTCTCTCTGTAATAAATAAAAAAAAAAAAACATTAAAAAAAAAGAAAAAAAGAAATCAAGTAAGAATTTTTCCATGCAAAGCAGTCACCTGAAATGGGAATACCAACTGGTTGTTCAAGTGTTGGGGTGGGAAGGGGGGAAAAGAGGGTCCTCTCCGGGGGTGAGAGGGCAGGATGATTATAGTACTTGGCTCCAATCAAAACACCCAAGTGTGCCGGGACCGGTTTGGCTCAGTGGATAGAGCGTCAGCCTGCGGACTGAAAGTTTAATTCCCGTCAAGGGCATGTACCTTGGTTGCAGCCACATCCCCAGTGGGGGGTTGCAGGAGGCAGCTGGTCAATGTTTCTCTCTCATCGACGTTTCTAACTCTCTGTCCCTCTCAATTCCTCTCTGTGTAAAATCAATAAAAAACAAACAAACAAACAAACCACCCAAGTGCTACCAGAATCCCAGGGAAAACCCATGTTGGTAAGTTAACTGAATTTCACCATCTCCCCAGATGGATTAATGCAACTCACCCTCTCAATCCAAACACTTGTACTGTCAAGGAAACTATAATGTACTGGAAACATTAAAAAAAAAAAACAAAAAAAACACCCCAGTACTTTAATCTTTAACCAGACATTTTTTAAAAAAAATTATTTTACTTATTTTTTAATCTTTTGCTGTTAATCCTCATCCAAGGATAGTTTTTCCACTGATGTTTAGAGAGAGTGAAACATTGCTTGCCTCTCGTATGCATCCCGATCGAACCTGCACACTAGGTATGTGTGCCCTGACTGGAATCGAACTGGCAACCTTTTTGGTGCATGGAATGATGCTCCAATTAATGGAGCCACCTAGCCAGGGCATAACCAGAACATTATTAACTTCTATGTAAAAACAAGAGCATGCTTAACTTGATAAAACCTTTTCAGAAGTCTAAATCAAGCTAGGTAATAACTGCATTTATTTATATCCCATCTTGTTTCAAAGTCAGTTTTCAATGACTTATAAAATGTATCAAGACAAACATAAAAGAAGAAAAATGGGGCAAAAGGAAAGTGAAAACAGTAAAACTAGACAGAGCCAAGTTTGACTAATAACGAGGTGAGGTCCCAGCTAGAGAAGGGTACCAATTTGTCTCTAAGCATTCTAGCAGAGGGAAATGGAATCTTTACAACATATATAACATCCACAACCTAAGAATAAACCAGCTGCTTAGAAGCCTCACTATTCCTGGTACGAAGAGTATAGAAAACTGAATGACAAAATGAACCAGGCCCTCCATGGCATTCTTAGAGCAAACCAGTGGCACATGTCACAGGCTCACCTTGAAACAGTTGGAGAGGTCCATAACCAGATCAATAACAGTCACCCCTCTCTCTCTACATTCTAGGTTCTACCTCTCTGAAGCAGGTACTGTTAGTCTCCTTTTGCAGGTAGGAACACGGAGGCGAAAGAGGCCACGTAACTTTTCTTGCTCATAAAACAGTAAGTAGCTCAACTGGGCTTCCAACCCCGGCCTGTGCCCTGGCCACCTGGCCACACCATTTCTCTGAAAGCATCACCACCAGCTGAGCTTGGGCAAAGCAATATACAGGGGTGGGGCTCACTAGGGACATCTGATTTAGTGATCTTTTCTGTCCTCATTCAACTCCGCACTGGCAGAAAGTCTGAAAGTATAAGCCAAGACATTGGCCGGGGTGAGAGATGTCTCCTTGCCATTCAGTTGCCTGTAATTTCTGGAAACAGGGATTTAACCACTGTGTTTCTGCTACCTGAGGTTGTACTTGCTTGTATCGTCTCCAGAGTGATCTTCATCTTTGTGTCTCTCTCCCTTGGCTGCCCTCATTCTTCCTATTAATTTCCCCCGTTAAGGATGTTTTAAAGCAATTAGTGTTTAGATTCTGTCTGCAGGATGCTATGCTTGCAGAAAGAAAATCAAACGTAATGTAAGGGCTCTTCCAAGGCAGCAGGGACCTCTGGGCAGCCATGGCTATGGTTATACCACACAAGACAAGAAACGAAAAGGTGAATCGTACATGCAGGCATTCAAAATCGACGTGTCACGTGACTCAAGAAAACCATTTAGCCAGTTTCTAGAGCTTGCTTAACTTCTTACAAAAACACATTAATAGGATTTCTATTAATGTGTTTTTGTAAGAAGTTAAGCAAGCTCTAGAAACTCAAAAGAATGAAGGTTAAGCCTTCAGGAAATCAGGATGAACCATGATGAAAATTAAGAGGATTTTAAGGAGCTCTAATAGTTTCAGGCCACTGATCCTCACTGTTAAGAATTTGGACAGACTGCAGGCAAGAGATTCTATTTTTTTGTGTGTGTGAGATTAACAGAGATAACAGATAAAACATAAGAGCCACACCCCACCTAGCATGTGTCATGTAAACTGCAGGTGCTCAGAGGTGGAGTGTGCCAGGTTAACATAACTAATCCCTGAGAGAGAAACAGATGGGAGAGACTATACTCACCCCAAGTGCCGCTGTGTAGGGGACATCGGATGGGAATGTGAACGAAGGGCCAGTTGTCACTGGGCTGCTTGGGGGTGGGGTCACAATTAACCCGGTGGTGCTTATATGAACCTGCAAAGAAAAAAAAGTTAATAAAAAGGCTATATTTAAAACATTTATTTTTTTCATTGATTTCAGAGAGGGAGAGAGAGAGATAGAAACATCAATGATGAGAGGAGATCATTGGTCAGCTGCCCCTTGCAAGCTCCCCGCTGGGGATCAAGCCTGCAACCCTATCATGTGCCCTGACCGGGAATCCGGTTCATATAGGCCAAAGTTCAACCACTGAGCAAAAGGCTATATTTAATACAATAGATTATTCCAGCTAAACCTTGGGAAAGCAAATAATAATTTAAAAAATAAAATCTGTATTTTTTTTTTTTTTTTTGGAAGGCAGAAACCCTTTTAGTTTTTTCAACCCAAATTTACTGCTTACCAAATTTGTATGAAGCCACTAGGAAGTCACATGATCAACACTGGCCACTGCCATGTTTTAAATACAGAAATCAACTACGGCTGCCTTTCACAGGAACACGCTCCCTCACCTGGGATGCTACCGCCAACCCAACTGGCTTTTTAGACGGTCAGGCCTTAGGTCCACCAGCCTCCTGGGAATTCCCCTCAAGATCCTGTAGGGTTGGGTTGTGGCTGAATACTCAGCTGCCTATCAATATGTTAAATTTATGTGAAAGGCCTAGGCTCTTCTGCTATTTTCAGAATCGCTTTCATGATTTCTACCTTTCAGTGGGGACACATAATGAAAATGCAGCTTCCTATAGACATGCCTACAGCAGACAATCCCTGAGAAAACCTTTATGGGAATGATGTCAAGTCAAATCCCCCATTTTCACAGTGTCTTATCCATGATACCACCTCAGGTTAATTTACTAGAAAGGAGTGGAGTGATTCAGGTCAGTTCATTGCCTGCGTTTGGTTACTGGATCACGTTCAGTCAAGTTGCACACAGGTCTGACTGCAGAATGCAACACTGTGACTGGATGGTGCAGACCTGGGGACGGGGGCTCCTGCAGAAACTAGGTTTTGCCTTCACTATTGAACCAGTTAACCACAATATTCTGAATTTAATTAAAAAAGATCTGCCGCTTCATCCACAGACGCGTATGGCATACAACTGGTTAAAGAAATGTTCTTGGCTGCTGGTACCTTGTCTTCCCCTGGAAACAATGCTGTACCAAACATGCCAGGCCTTTTGTAATAAAAACTTAATCCCAAACATACTTTCGTCAATTCCCATAAATTAAGAGAGAGATTATCAGGACAAAGAAAAGCTCCGAGATTAGTTAGTTCCCGGAGGGCCTGCAGGAACGTTCAGTGTCCCACTGGGTTGGCCCCGGCCAAGGCCGGGAGAATCAGCATCCCAGCATCGAATTATTTTCACCAATAAATCTGTACATGGCACCCATGTCCTTTGAAAACCACCTCGGTGCCTGTCAGCTCAGATTTTGGTTGACTGAAGCAGATTCAAGGGGTGCCACTAACAAGAGTTTCTCTTCAAACCCTCACTTTCTCTCTTCTGTGAATCAAAGTCTATTTCAAATCAATTTGTAATGGGAAGCACAGTGGTTTTTCATTCTTCGAATAAAACCTCGCGGCCTGCCGCCACTTCATCCAAGAAATCTTTTTATATGCACACTCCCAGGGCATCTGCAAGTGGATGCCACACAGAAGATGGGAGTCTTTCTTAGGAAATGCAATGACGCTCACTTCAAAGTGCGCGCCAGTATCCAGGACAGCCGAAAACCCGCCCAAAATACAGCTTCCTGGGCCTGACCCTACCAATATCTAAAAAGGACCTCACGATGGACTGACGTTTCCGTAAAAGCCCCAGACTGGGAGTCAGGATAATTAGCTGCTAATAAACTCATGATCTAGGACACGTAAGGCACTTCGGGTCTCTGGACCCCGTGACGAGCTGGACAGAGGTTCCCTAAGGTCTCTGGAAGCAACAGTAGGAGTGAAGCACCGAATTCGAGAGACTCTTGCCAGCCTCCGTTCAGCATCCTAGCACTGGAGCAAAGGAAGAGGGAATGGTCCCCAAAGAATGACTGAAAGCAGGAGAAAAGTGGCTGAGGGTGTGCGTGTCCTGCCTCGGGACAACCTGACTGGACGCTGTCCTCATCCTTTGCTCAGGGAACCTCAGATCAGACTCTCTACTGGAAAGGGCTATGCAGAGAGGAAAGAGGTGGGGAGAGCAAAAGGAAACAAATGGGTGAATTTTCTTGCCTCCCCCAGAGCCACTGGCAACATACTGGTAGACATGCCACAAAAACTCTCTTATGAATCACTCCTCCAGCTGGCAGAGGCCAAAAAGTACTACCCTGGGTGTGGCCAGAGGAGCAGACACAATGTCTGGGTAGCTTGCGGCATCGCATGTTTTTACAGGTGTCAGTCACGGACATCTGTGCACATCTGTTCTGAGGACCCACCTGGACAGCGGGGCCCATACACAATCTGTCAGCTCACATACTGGGAAGGGCAGCCTTCACTCCTTAGCCGCCAAGTAAAACAGGAAGTGAGCCCTTTGCTCCTTTCTTCAGTTCACTGCCCATCCTGTTGCCTGGAATTTAGAATTTGCCATCCAGAAACAGGAGGACAAGGACCTACCACGTGGTGAAAAGGTGAGCTAGAAACCCCCATCGCTCCAGCACCGAATTTGGGTGAGACCACAACACTCACTTCTTTAAGCCTCTTACTTCAGATTTTTAAATAAATGAAACCAAACCTAATTAAGGAAAAGCAAGACAGACGTATCAGGCCAATGGAAGGAGACATATTTGGCCACGGGCCTCAGTCAGCTCTATCGTTGAGGTCCCTTTCTGGGGAGAAGAGAAGGAGAGGGCTATTGTAAATGGCCTCCCGCGCCTCTCGCGCGCCGTTCTCCCATCTCCACTCATCTCCCCGGCAGGAGAGCGTTTGCTGGTCTCACGGGCTACCCGTACTCATTGCTCTGCTGTGGATTGGGGTTCCCTCCCATGTACAGGGCTCCCAGACAGGACTGTTTTCTGTAAACCTAGGCGGGAGGAACCAGGCGGCACTTCAAACACCTCCCATCCTCTTCCAGACATAACTTTGCCCCAGGCCACACGCTACCACTGGAAACAGGAGGGACTGGAACAAGGGAAGAGGAGTGGGAAATGGCTGAAGGGGAAACTGCTTTCAGGGAACAGAGAACCAGCCTTGTGTCCTAGGCTGCTCAAACCAAAACAACAGTCGCTCTCCCTTTATCGTCAGTGTGAGGGGAGCTCACACCCGACTGCCATGTTCGCCAGCAAACACCAGCAAACACTTAAACGCTGTGTTATCTTTCTTTCTCTTCTAATTTCCTCTATTGCCAGGATTACTGTCTATTCTTTTAAAGCAATCCCCAGGGTGAGCTGCCATTATACTTAGCGAACACTTATCTTTTATCTCAAGAAAACATCGCTGTGAAAATGTTGCTTGGTCACACAATAAAAAAACACACTCAAATGATCCTGTGTTCTTTTAGTGAATGGCCACCTTGACTAGCCTCCTCCCTGAAACCTCATTCAAAATCTTCTGTTTGGAATCCCTCCAGAGGAACCTCAGTTGGTACTAGGTGCTCTGATTTGGTCTGTTTTTTAGACAGCTAGTTACATGTAAAATAGCACGTAGCTCTCTACCCATTGTTCAAGTGACTCATTCATTCAACAAGTAGTTATTGCGTGCTTATTGTATGTCTGCCATTTGGAACATATCAGTGAACAAAACAAAGACCTCTGCCCTCATCACCTCATGTTCCAGTCCCTTATGTGTGTGTGTGTGTGTGTGTCCTATTTCCCACATAAGATCAAAAGTTTCATGGCCCTACTACCTAAAACACAACAAAACACAATCCCATTCAGAGAATGAAAGCATTTATCTCACAACCTACAGTATGAATCTAAAAGAGCAAGGTCAAATAAATGAGTCTGAGAGAAAATAATGTTTAGTAGTATCATCAAGGAATACCAAAAAGAGTTGTAAATATTTATTCTGTGGTCCAAAACAGATACTTATTAAACTGTGTAGGTTTCTTGAGGATAAGGACTATATGTTTGTTGGCTTTTTTTGAATTTTAATTTATTCATTTTGAGAGAGCGAGAGAGACATTGATTATTCCAGTTATGCATTCATTGGTTGAACTTTGGTGTATTGGGATGATGCTCTAACTGACCAGGGCTGCTGGCTTCTTTCTCCTTCTTCCCTTCCTCCCTTCCTTCCTTCCCTCTCTCCCTTCCTTTCTCTCCCTCTCCTCCCTCCCTCCCTTCCTCTTCCTTCCTCTCTCCCTCTCCCCCCCCCCCCCCTCTCTCTCTCTCTCTCTCTCTCTCTCTCTCTCTCTCTCCTTTTTTCGCTTTAAGGAAAGACAATTTATTTTTATGGTTTTTTTGTTTTTTTTAAATCACAGCTATAAATACTATGGAGTAGAATATAAAATCTGCGTACATTTTGTAAATACAACATGAGACTTTAAAGACATTTTTCCCACTTGTGGTAGGCTACTTTGTCCAGGCTCTCTGGACTTCGGCTGAAAAGAATACAGCTATCATCTAACTGGATGACTACAGCAGGGCACAGCGGGGCTCATGCTGCAGTCCAGAATTAAGCCTAAAACGGGAAAGTCCTGCATCTTATTTTGTTTGGTATACGGAGTTCCACGAAGAATCTACAATAAGGCACCCAGCAAAGGTTTGTCAAATGATTAAGCCAATATTCCCATCATCTTGAGCCTTTTTATTAACACAAGAATAATATATAGCTATTTTTTTAGACAGTCCAAAGTCTTGATGAATTAATGAGCTTTTAAAAAAAAATCCTAGGCCAATTTCTACCTTAAATGTTTCTTTATGTCCTTTTTCTAGAACTCTAAGAATCCCAAATACCAAAATAAGTCACACAGATGTAGGCAACTGCAAACTTCTTGAGTTTCAACCACAGCTTCTTCAGTTTGGATGGAGATAAACGTTTTGGTTGGCAAGAACTCCCAAAGCAGCTTTCTTTAAAACTGAGTGCTTAGTGAGACTGATAAGTATTATTTAATTTATCTTATAATTTCAGATCTTTCCTTTGAAAATGCCTGTGTCGCTCTGGGTGGAATATGCTCAAGTCACGTCTCCCTTCTCCATTTTTCCACCAGCAAACAAGAAAGGCTTTGCTCCCCAGGAGAGATACCACCTTCCGAAGGCTACACCACACAAGATTTCCTGGCTAGTGAGCACACTGGTTCGTGACTGGATCACTCTGTGGCCGACCCCTTCTCCCGCCTTCTGGGTGACCTACCTGAGAGGGGGCGCTGCAGGAGAGCCCGGACAGCTCGCTGATGCGCGCGGCGGCCGTGGGGTTGCTGGAGCTGATGAGGACAGGGGGGCTGATCTCCATGGAGTGGCGGTTCTGGGACGCCTGGGAGGACTTGTTGGCCATGGTGAGGGACGTGAAGGAGTGCCGCTTTTTGGTGTTTTTCTTGGTGTCGGAGTGCTTTGAGGCAGTGCTGCCCTGAGCTGCTGCCGAGGGGCCTTCTCCAGCATCAGCTCCTGGCCCGGGAGGCTTATCCCACTCTATCAGCTGCTTAGCGGCTGAGTTAAACTGCAAACCAACAAATTAGTTCCAGTTAGGCAATTCTCAAGGACTCACTGACATTTATTTTCAACATGCTTTTTAAAAATCCTCACCCGAGGATACATTTATTGATTTGAGAGGGAGAGGGAAAAGAAGAGGGAGAGGGAGAAGTACTGATATGAGAGAGAAACATCAATTGGTCGCTTCCCATACTTGACCCAACTGAAAATCAAACCTGAAAGCTAGGTATGTGCCCTGACCTGGAATTAAACCCAGTCTTTTGATGTTCAGGATGATGCTCCAACCAACTGAGCCACCAGGCCAGGGTTCTTTTCAACACATTCTCATCTAAAATTTAACATCACCACTTTGAAGTTTGCATATACAAGTGTGTATACATTTTTTCCATGTGAGATTATTTTTTTCTCTCAATACTGGGATGCTAAATCAAGAAGAAATGGTTCAGCCCTAACCGGTTTGGCTCAGTAGATAGAGAGTAAGCCTGTGGACTGAAAGATCCCAAGTTTAATTCCGGTCAAGGGCATGTACTGTACCTTGGTTGTGGGCACATCCCCAGTAGGAGGTGTGCATGAGGCAGCCGATTGACGTTTCTCTCATCAGTGTTTCTCTCTATCCTTCTCTCTTCCTCTCTGTAAAAAAGTCAATAAAATATATATTTAAAAAAAAAAAAGAAGAAGAAGAAGAAGAAGAAGAAAACGGTTCAATGCAAGACTGACAAGGTTAAGAAATATTTTTTTCCAAAAATCTTCAGAATTTTTAAAATTGCCATGAACAAATAAAGACTTATTTTAGCTCACTGATGAAATTTAGAGAAGAGCCATTAGAAAGGGTATAGTTGTCCAACTGATGACTCTATTGCCCAGCAATGGCTGGGGGTTTGCTGGAAGCACAACTGAACATCCAAAGGGGCAGCTTTTGGGCTTGGTGGAAATGAGCGAGACAATGAAGAGTGAAACCAGAGATGTTAACTCATCTACTTCCACATAAATTCGGGGGAGCCTCACAAAATGGTCGGTAAAAACTCCTGAGATGTATTTTTTTTCACATCATCGTGTCAGTTATTAAATTTTAAACCGTAAGAGGGTAAAACATGAGATTCACATCCGGTTGGCGAGCCACCTCGCTGCATTTGACAAGCTGCCTGGGTGTGAAGGAAGTAATGGCCCGACGGGAGGAAAGCTGCGCACGGGGCTGATAACACCAGCGAGAAAGGAGGGAACCGAAGGGTTTTGTTTTCCCTGAGGTAAAATACGTTCCGGGAAAGCTCCAGTGAAAACAAGCTGCATGTAACTTACGCAGATAATAGAATAATGGGAAAACACCGCGTATAATTTAACTCTCGTGAAACACAGAGATAAAAAATAGACTTTTTAAAGGTCATTTAGGTAATAGGAAAAGTAACAGAGCCTTTCCCACCTCCGCACTGCCTGCTCAGCACTTCACAAATACCTTTAGGTTAGTAACCAGCATCACCAAATGCTATTTTTCACCGACCTAACTGGTGAGGACCATGTCTTTTCATCCTGTTGATGCGAATGTCCTATGAGCCGGTCAGCATTTAATTAACAGTGAACTTGCTCTGGCACAAGTGGCTGCTCACAAAGCTGTGTTAACTGCAGCTCAACATGCCGTGCTTCTATAGACGATTGCAAATTGATGAACAGTTTGTCCCTGGGTTCCCCCAAGGACTCGAATTCACCAGGCCTGTCTGATCTGTGAGTAGTAGGGCACATCTTTTTCAAACATAAGCAGACCTTTCCTTCACTTATAGGACTTCTTCCACGTGACAGCCTGGAACAGCAGGCAGGAATGCCACGGTACCATCTCTCAATGCCGGGGGCCCCACGGCAAGAGAAAGAAGCCACGTCTCATGGTGCTACGTGTTTAGGGATGAAGAAGTGAGGTACGTTTGAAGGGTAGTCTTACAATAGCAGTGCGATGGCATTCGACCAGGAGATCCAGAATTTACCAGTCCCACATTAGTTTAGCCATCTCACCTTTTGGGTGGTCTCTGAGACAATCAAATACCTCAAGGAAGCAATGTAATGTCTTATTTTTGTGGTGGGGATTGCCCAAACCTTGGTGTGGAGTGCTAATAAACCTCAGCAAGCCATGTGGTGGTTGGGTCCTCATTCCTACACAAGGAGGAGTCTGAAATCAAAGCAAGACATAAGAGCTACTCCATTCCCCTCATCCCAAACTCATCACCCCAAAGAGATGGCCAGCCACCTGGCAATGCCAGAGGACAGAGTCGGAGAAAGCCTTCTCCCAGTGTAAGCTCATTTGGTCCCTAAGGCATGAATCCTCAAAAGCATGACCTCACCAGTGTGCTGACACCCACTGATCAGCTCAGCAGCACTTCTGTTGCACTGGAATAGAAACTGGGAAGGGACTGAGTCAACTTCCTCCTCATTGAGGCCACAAAGATGACTAGAGAAAGCTATTCCATCTGCTTGGTATCGTGACTGAATTCATTCTGAGTCAAACCATAGGCTCCCATAGCAGGTTCTGTATTGGAAAAGTCTGAGATGTTACCAGAGTCTAGTTATGGTTATACTTAGCCAAGTGCCAGTTATAGTTAACATTGTCCTGATATTTCATAGGCTGTGCTCTCATAAAAACATCTGAGAATTAATTATTGTTCCCTATTTTTCCTAATGCTTTTCTCAATAGAAAAAAAAAAAAAAACTTGCCATGTGGCTTTTTCTATATCATATATTTTCTATTACAACAACTACACTTTGAGCACCGCTATGTGCCAGATAACGTGCTAGGTGCCGGAGAGCTACAGATGCAGAGAAATGATCCCTGACCTTAAGGAGTTTATAAACAGACAAAAATAGAACACAAATGCGCTCCATACTCTCCTATGTCTGGCTTCTTTCACCCACAACAACCTGCTCCCTCCCCATCCGCCCATCCCCAACCCAGGGTTATCCATACTGCTCCATGAATCAGCAATTCTTTTTAACTGCTGTGTAATATTTCATTGTGTGGATATACCATAGTTTATCCACCCTACTGTTGATTTATATTTAGGTTCCCCTTCCCTCCCCTCCTTTCTTCTCTCCTTCCCTTTTCTTTCTTCTCCCCCCTCCCATTCCCATTTTCTTTCTTTCTTTCCTTCCTTCCTTCCTTCCTTCCTTCCTTCCTTCCTTCCTTCCTTCCTTCCCTCCCTCCCTCCCTCCCTCCCTCCTTCCCTCCCCCCTCCCTCTCTCCCTCCCTCCCTCCCTCCCTCCCTCCCTATAGATTTTGGTCATTAACTGCAATGCTGCCATGAATCCTTTTGTATGTGTCTTTTTGGTGGATATTGAGTATATGTTCAGAAGTGGAACTGCTGGGCCATAGGGTTGGCATGTTTAGAAAAACACAGTTTATGTGCACAAACATGTGTACACAGGTGGATACACAGTCTGATGCAACCAGCAAATTGCAGGCAGAAGACCACAGTCCTAGGCCCAGCCATTAACTTTGTGACGGCTCTTGCTGGCAGCTTCCTCATCTATGAACTTAGGAAGCTGGAGCCAGTGATCTTTTGTCTCTTTTCGCTCCTCACACTGATAGTGATCTCACTTTAAACAGCGATCACTTTCCCATTCCATCCCTCTAAATTTCTATTCCTCTAAATCGCCTAGTACAGTTTTCCTGCATTTCCCTTTCACACATGGATGTTAATATTTGTTAGCAGAATGTTGTCGTATTTTAAAATTACTTTGGAGTTCTTCTAAAGCAGCAGAGGTTAGTATTAAGGATAGTATTTGCTGCCTTACAAGTCGCAAAGAACATCATAAAGTGAGGTCTATTTGGTAGAGGCATTAAGTAAATCAGGCGGAAACCTAAAGAGGCTTTTGTTGTAAGTGTGACTTAACCTGGAGTAACAACAGGAAAGCAAGGAACTCACAGGTTTTAATAGGATTTTGTTCAAGTTCATTTGTGAATGTTTGAGCTCAGTAGCCTAGCCTTCCCATGACATTTATCTAGCAGTGACCTTTAGTTTGGGAGTGCACTCATCACCTGCAGAATAAATGTATACACTAACATACCTTCTTCCAAACACCTGGTAAGGAATATCTGATAAGACTTAGATTGGAGGCGGAGCTTGAAGATGGCGACCGAACAGTCGGACCTGTTCTGACTCTGGTCCCAGAACAGATAAAAGTGGCATCTGAGTCGCTCAGGGAGGGTTGATTAGCAGCTGAGGGGCAGCCGAGGTCTCTAGCAAGCTAGGGAGCGATCCTTTGGACAGAATTTCCTGGCCACGGCAGCGGCGGCCCGCGGCAGCGGCAGCGACAGCGGCGGCGGCGCTGCGAGAAAGGAGTGGCTTCTCTGAGGCCGGGAAAGCCCACAGCGGAGAGGTCCATCCAGTAGCTGAGACGCCCGAATTGGCGCAGGCGCGTGGATTCAAAGGAGTTCTTCGGTCACCCACGGAAAGGTCAGAGTTTGCGGGGAAAGCCTGAGAGATCGCGGTCCTGCGGCGCCGGCAGCCACGGTAGCCGGGGAGTTCCGGCCGGCCCCGCCTCCATGGAGCGCCCGCAAAGCTGAGCCCTAAGAAGGCTGCAGCGACATCTAGTGCTGGGTTTGGCATAAGCTTCCCCAGAAGCGGGAATTTTTGATTTTATTTTTTTAAAAAAAAACAAAACGCCAGGAAACAGGGGACAGAATGTTAAGAATCGCGGCTGTCCCGCCAAGGGCGGAACATCTGGACACCTCGGCGCCTGATCCCCTTCAACCCCTAGCTTCGGAATACTAGGGAAGGACTGCCTAGTTGGGCATATCCGGGGAATTTGCAGGGAGAAATTCCCTTCCTGGAAACAAGGGATCGGAGCCAGAAGAGATAGTCTGGGAGCCAGCTAGCACCCTGCCAGCTAGAGCCATAGAGAAAGAAGGCCAGAGCAACCAAAAAAGACTGGGAGGTCAAACCAGAAACACTGACACCTAAGAGCTGAATTACAAACTGCCCTTCTTTTTTTTTTTTTTTTTTCTTTTCTTTTCTTTTCTTTTCTTTTGTCTTTTAATTAATCAAAAATAAATGGACACAAATAACTAAGATATAGCCTACTTAAAATTAAGGATTACCTTACAAAACTGAGGTGCAGTGGAAAGCTGGGAACTGCAAGACTGTCTGGTCCGAGAATCAGAAGTGCCAAATACATTAACTGAGGAAGTAAGGGACTACTACTGGTCATTTTTATGCTAATTTTGCTATTCTTTATTTTATTTTCATTTTTTACATCTTTTATTTAATTTTCATTTTTTCATCTTTTACTTAAGAAACAATTTTTTTTCTTTTTTCCTTACTTGATTTTACCTTTTCAATTATTACATTTTTCAATCTCTATCATCACTATTACTACTGCTATTTTGTAATTTTTTAAAAAATTTTTTATTTTATTTTTTCTCTCTCTCTAGTACCATTTTATTTTTTCTTTATTTTACATTAGGAGTAACCTTCATTCTATTTTAATCTCTACTATAGCATCATTCAACCCTATCCCAACTCAACCTTTACACTATCACTCTCCTACTAAACTTTACCCTTTAGTCTACAGTTTATCCTATCCCATTCTGGCTTTAGTTTTTCCTCTATTCTCTCTGTATACCCCCTGCTAAAGCTCTCACTATACTTATAGACCTAAGTTCCAACCCCTGATCCAAGTGTATAAATACCAATCTCTGCACTATATTAACTAGTTAAAAAAAAAAAAAAAAAAATCCATTCTCCCCTCTATCCTTGTCGCATTGTTTGTGTGAAGGTTGATTATTGTGAATTTTTATGCTTTTTAGTGAAATTGTTATGCTTATTCCTGTATTGTTATTGTTGCTTTGTATTTTTTTTTAAATCCTCTGTTTTTGTTTGTTTTTTTTACTTCTGTATATCATAGCCTTACTTAATAATAGTGGATATAGTAGTTTGTATTAATCTACAAATATTGTTACTGGCATTGGCGGGGTCCAGAGGTTGTTCTTTGGCAATTTTCTCCACATATATATAGTTTGTTTCACATTTCTCTTTTAGTTTGCTTCTTCTCTCTCTCTCTCTCTCTCTCTCTCTCTCTCTCTCTCTCCATCTTCTTTTTTTCCCTGTTTTCCAACTTCATTTTGTCATTATTTTTTTTCCTCTTCTTATTTTTCTATCTCTTTATCCCTCTTTTTTTTCTTAATTTACTTAATTTTTAATTTTTTTTTAATTTTAATTTTAATTTTTTTTAAAAAAAAATTTTTCTTTATTTTATTTTTACCTCTATTCCTTCTCAACTATCCCCTAAGTTGCCTTTCTCTAGTGGTCACCTTTTTTAGAGGTTATTAATATTGTAAATACATTCCTGTTAAGTGCCTCTTGTGTTGTACCTGGTAGTGTTGTATTTTGTACCTCAAAAATCAACGCAGGAGAAGGAATACCACATAACCAGACTTCCTGAAAAGATGGGGAGACAAAAACATAGTCCGCATGTGAAAGAAAAGCAGGCATCACCAGAAAAGGAAGTAAACGAGTCAGAGGTAAGCAGCCTACCAGAGCAAGAATTCAGAGTAATGATCATAGCATGGCTAAAAAGAATGGAAGAGAAATTTGACAATAGCCAAGAAGAAATGAGGAAGAACCATGAGGAAATGAAGAAGAGCCATGAGGAACTGAAGAACAACCAAGAAGAAATGAAAAGTGACATCGCTACCATGAAGAACTCAATAGAAAGCATCAAGAGTAGACTAGATGAAGCAGAGGACCGCATCAGTGAGCTAGAAGATAAGATGGAAAAAAATACCCAAGTAGAACAACTTCTAGAAAAAAAGATTAAAAAGCAGGAGAGCCTACTTTTTGGGACATAACAAAACAAAATAATATTCGAATAATAGGGGTTCCAGAAGGAAAGGAAACTGAGGTAGACATGGAAAAAGTATTTCAAGAAATAATGACAGAAAACTTTCCTGAAATAGAAAAGAAAAAAACCACACAAATCCAAGATGCCCGCAGAGTCCCAAGCAAAATGAATCCCAGAAGACAGACTCCAAGGCACATTATAATCAAATTGGCAAACAACAATGACAAAGTAAGAATCTTAAAAGCAGCCAGAGAGAGACAGAAAGTTACATACAAAGGAACCCCCATCAGACTAGCAACTGATTTCTCAACAGAAACTTATCAGGCCAGAAGGGAATGGGACGAAATATACAAAGTCATGCAAAGGAAGGGTCTGAATCCAAGAATACTGTACCCAGCAAGGCTATCAATCAAAATTGAAGGGGAAATCAGGAGCTTCACAGACAAAAAAAGACTGAAGGAATTTATCTCCACCAAACCAGCAATGCAAGAAATGCTAAAGGGTCTACTGTAAAAATAAAGAAATAAGAAGTGAAGAAGGAACATGGGTATAGAATAAAAATGGCGTCAAATGAGTACCTATCAATAATAACCTTAAATGTAAATGGATTAAATGCTCCAATCAAAAGACATAGGGTAACAGATTGGATAAGAAAACAAGACCCATACATCTGTTGTCTACAAGAAACCCACCTCAGAAAAAGAGATGCACACAGACTGAGGGTGAAGGGATGGAAAAAAGTTTTCCAGGCAAATGGAAATGAAAAAAAAGCTGGGGTAGCAATACTTATATCTGACAAATTAGATCTCAGAGTGAAGGACATAACAAGAGATAATGATGGCCACTTCATAATAATAAAGGGAACAATCCAACAAGAAGAAATAACCCTGGTAAATATATATGCACCCAATACAGGAGCAACCAAATACATTAAAAAACTGCTGGAGGACATTAAGGGAGAGATTAATAGCAATACAATCATAGTAGGAGATTTTAATACCCCACTGTCACCCTTCGACAAATCATCTAAACAAAAAATCAGCAAAGAAATATCAATCCTAAATGACTCACTAGACCAGTTGGAATTAATTGACATCTTCAGGACACTCCACCCCAAAGCCACAGAATATACATTCTTCTCAAGTGCACATGGGACATTCTCAAAGATAGACCACATTTTGGGACATAGGCAAAGTCTCTTCAAATTCAAGAAGATAGAAATCATATCAAGCATCTTCTCAGACCACAATGGCATAAAACTGGAAATTAACTGCAATAAAAATAATCCAAAGAAATCAAACACATGGAGACTAAACAGCTTGCTATTAAACAAGGGCTGGGTTACCAGAGAAATCAAGGAAGAAATTAAAAACATCCTGGAAACAAATGACAATGAAAACACAACAATCCAAAATCTATGGGACACAGCAAAAGCAGTTTTGAGAGGGAAGTTGATATCCTTACAAGCCTATTGCAAAAAACTAGAAAAAATAGTAACAGATGATCTAACTCTACAACTCAAAGAGTTAGAAAAGGAGCAACAAGAAAAGCCCAGTGTAAGCAGAAGGAAGGAAATAACAAAAATCAGAGCGGAGATAAACGACATAGAGACCAAAAAAACAATACATAAGATCAACAAAACCAAGAGCTGGTTCTTTGAAAGAATAAACAAGATAGATGGACCTCTAGCCAGGCTAACCAAGAAACAAAGAGAGAGGACCCAAATAAACAAAATCAGAAATGAAAGAGGTGAAATAACAACAGACCCCACTGAAATACAACGGATTGTTACAAAATACTACGAACAACTCTATTCCAACAAACTGAACAACCTGGAGGAAATGGGCATATTCCTAGAAAAATACAAACTTCCAAAACTCAATCAGGAAGAATCTAAAAATCTCAATAGACCAGTGACTTGGGAAGAAATTGAAACAGTCATCAAAAAGCTTCCAGCAAACAAAAGCCCATGGCCAGATGGCTTCACAGGAGAGTTTTACCAAACATTCAAGGAAGAACTAAAACCTATCCTTCTCAGACTATTCCAAAAAATTCAAGAGGAAGGAACACTTCCAAACTCCTTCTATGAAGCCAGCATCGCCCTAATACCAAAACCTGATAAAGACAACTCAATGAAAGAGAATTACAGACCAATATCCCTCATGAACATAGATGCCAAAATCCTCAACAAAATTCTAGCAAATCGGCTCCAGCAGAGCATCACAAAGATCATACACCATGACCAAGTAGGATTTATTCTAGGAATGCAAGGTTGGTACAATATCCGCAAATCAATAAACGTGATACATCACATAAACAAGTTGAAAGATAAAAATCATATAGTCATATCAATTGATGCAGAAAAAGCATTTGATAAAATCCAATACCCTTTCCTGATAAAAACTCTTAACAAGGTGGGAGTACAAGGATCATACCTCAACGTAATAAAAGCTATATATGATAAACCCACAGCCAACATCATACTCAATGGGCAAAAACTAAAACCATTCCCTCTAAGAACAGGAACAAGACAGGGATGCCCACTATCGCCACTCCTCTTTGACATAGTACTGGAAGTACTAGCCATTGCAATTAGACAAGAGGAGGAAATAAAAGGCATCCAGATTGGAAAAGAAGAAGTAAAGTTATCCTTATTTGCAGACGACATGATATTGTATATAAAAAACCCAAAAGACTCCATTAAAAAACTAATTGGCTTAATAAATGAATTTGGCAATGTAGCAGGATACAAAATTAACACCAAGAAATCTATGGCATTTCTATACACCAACAGCGAGTTTATAGAAACAGAGACTAAAAAAGCAATTCCATTTACCATCGCACCAAAAAAATTAAGATACCTAGGAATAAACTTAACTAAGGAAGTAAAGGACCTATACGCGGAAAACTACACGACACTGAAAAAAGAAATAGAGGAAGATGTAAACAGATGGAAGAACATACCATGTTCATGGATTGGTAGAATCAACATCATCAAAATGTCCATACTTCCTAAAGCAATCTATAGGTTCAATGCACTCCCCATTAAAATACCAACGGCATATTTCACTGACCTAGAAAGAACTCTCCAAAAGTTCATTTGGAACAATAAAAGACCCCGAATAGCCACAGCAATCCTGAGAAAGAAGAGTAAAGTAGGAGGTATCTCAATACCAGACTTCAAACTGTATTACAAAGCCACTGTTCTCAAAACAGCCTGGTACTGGCACAAAAACAGACATATAGATCAATGGAATCGAATCGAGAACCCAGATATCAACCCAAATCACTATGCTCAATTAATATTTGACAAAGGAGGCACAAATATACAATGGAGTCAAGACAGTCTCTACAATAAATGGTGTTGGGAAAATTGGACAGATACATGCAAAAGAATGAAACTAGGTCACCAACTTACACCATACACAAAAATAAACTCAAAATGGATACAGGACTTAAACATCAACGGGAAACCATAAAAATACTAGAAGCAACCACAGGCAACAAAATCTCAGACGTATGCCAAAAGAACTTCTTCACTGATACTACCCCTAGCGCAATCGAAGCTAAAGAGAAAATAAACAAATGGGACTACATCAAAATAAAAAGCTTTTTTACAGCAAAAGATACCATCAACAAAACAACAAGAAAGCCCACTGTGTGGAAGAACATATTTGCAAATGTTATCACTGATAAAGGTTTAATCTCCAACATCTACAAACAGCTTATACAACTAAATAAAAGGAAGATGAATGATCCAATTAAAAAATGGGCAATGGACCTAAATAGAATATTTTCAAAAGAAGACAGAAGGAAGGCCAAAAGGCACATGAAAACATGCTCAAAGTCACTAATTATTCGAGAGATGCAAATCAAAACAACAATGCGGTACCATCTCACACCTGTCAGAATGGCCAACATCAACAAATCAACAAACGACAAGTGTTGGCGAGGTTGTGGAGAAAAAGGAACCCTCGTGCACTGCTGGTGGGAGTGCAGACTGGTGCAACCACTGTGGAGAACAGTCTGGAGTTTCCTCAAAAGACTGAAAATGGAACTCCCATTCGACCCAGTAATTCCACTTCTAGGAATATATCCCAAGAAACTAGAAACACCAATCAGAAAGGATATATGCACCCCTATGTTCATAGCAGCACAATCTACAATAGCCAGAATTTGGAAACAACCGAAGTGTCCGTCAGCAGATGATTGGATCCAAAAACTTTGGTACATCTACACAATGGAATACTATGCTGCCATAAAAAAGAAGGATTTCTCATCATTTGCAGCAACCTGGATGGAATTGGAGAACATCATGCTGAGTGAAACAAGCCAATCAATGAAAGAGAAACACCACATGACCTCACTCATTTGTGGATAATAAAGAACATTATAAACTGATGAACCATAAGATAGATATAGTGACAGTATATCAACAAGTAGACTGTCAAATTACAGCGGGGAGGGGAGGAAGATCTGGGGGAGAAAATAGATCAACGAAGGACTTGTATACATGCATATAAGTGCAACCAATGGACACAAAACTTTGGGGAGGGAGGGGATGTGTGGGAGGGAGAAAGGGGGTCAAAAAAAAATCAATAAAATATATTTAAAAAAAAAAAAAGACTTAGATTGGATACAAGGTAAAATTCAGCACACAGGTGTGAAAACCATGGTCTAGCTGGATGTGTTGATCTTAGCACTTGGCAAACCTTAAAATTTAGAAAGAATTCATCTCTGAGATTATCAAAAGTATACATGAACATGAAAAAGAAAATACTGACAAAATAATGACAACCACAAGGCAGCTTAAGAAATACCAAGATAATTTTTGTGAAAGTGGCTGTCCTCTTTGCTAAAGAGAATATGGCCTTTTTTAACAACTGGGACTTACATTTTTTAAAAGGGGAACAAAAATTTTAATGCGAACTAACTTGAATATTGACTATTTTATATGACGCTATAGAGATGAGCCAGACTTTAGTTTTTGAACACTAGAGAATACAAATACACTAGAGTTCCCAGAACCTAACAGTTTTTCAATAAAAGGCAAATAAGGATTTGAAAAAACATATTATAAATGTAATATACTATAAATGTAATATATTTCCTACATGGATGCTGTTAAATATCCATCTACTCCACTAATCTTAAGAGAACAACATTACTATCCTCGCCTCTAACAGTATCTCGTGAGCACCTTTTCACATCAACAGACACAGGTTGACAGTCTGCTGTCCCGCAGTGCACACATGTCATCATGTAGTACAGCCTGGCAAGTCTGGGCAAGCAGATCTTCAGGGAAAACTTCTAAACTGAGATGCCATAATGAAAAAAGATGGATAAATTTGGCTTATAATATAAAAGTGTATGTATAGCCAACACATATTTTTATTTGAAATTGTTATATTGAAGTGTAGACGTAGGACATTTTTTTTAAGGATACTGTCATATTGAACTAAAAAAAAAAAAGGTCAATTTTCATCACCTCCCCGAAGTGTATAAAAAGGCCTGTTTCCTATATTGTTAATGGTATTAAGTGTTATCATTAATTTTAAAACTTCTATTAGTTGAAGAGGTAAGAAAACTGTTTTCATTTGTATTTCTCCATTTATTAATGAGATTAAATGTCTATTTTTCCCCCCTAGGACTTGCTTATTCTCATACTTCATCCATATTTCTATTAGATTATTGATATTTTCTTATACATTTATATGTGTTCTTTAGGTATTATATAAATCATTCTCTAACACAATATGAATGCATATATATATATTTATGTGTGTGTGTGCTAAAGGCCCAGTGCACGAATTCATGCACAGGTGGGGTCTGGCCAGCCAGCATTGATGGGGGGCCGATTGGGGCCAGCCCGGCATGCGGGAAGGGCTGTGGGCGGTTGGCTGCCTGGCCCTGACCCCGACTGGGGTGGGGTGAGATGGGCCAATCGGAGGGTGGGCTGGCCAGGGGTAGGGTGGGGGTGGGGGGGAAGGGGCTGCTGGAGGTTGGTCGACTGCAGTGGGCATCATAGCAATTTGTTGTTCCAGTCATTCTACTCATTCTGGCATTCCAAATGCTGGCTTTTTATATATATAAAAATATATCCACCAAAGTAAAAATACTGTTTCAATTTGTTTTTTAATTTGATATATGTTGGCTATACATACATTTTTATATTCTGAGCCAAATTTAGCAATCTTTTTTCCATTATGGCATCTCAATTTAACATCATGCTTTAAAAATCTTATGCCATAATTATTTTTAAAAAGAAAAAAATTTTTTTCTAGTATTTTCCTTCCTTTCTTTCTTTGCTTTCTTTTTACATCTCAATATTTGACCCTGTGAAGCATTGGTTTTGTGTGAAGAATCAGGTGGGGCTAGCATTTGCTTTCCCACATGGCTCAGTGGCGGTACCATCACCACTTAGCTAACGGTCCATCTCACCCAAATTCAACCTTCATAAAGCCATGATTAAATGTTGTAGTCTAAAGTTATATGCTTGAATTTTATATTATGTTATTAACCAACGTTACCACAATAAATTTAACTTAAAAAAGAAAAGAGAGCCTGGCCAGCGTGGCTCAGTGGTTGAGTGTCGACCTGTGAACCAGGAGGTCACAGTTTTGATTCCCGGTCAGGGCACATAACCAGGTTGTGGGCTTAATCCCCAGTGGGGGGCATGCAGCCAATCAATGATTCCCTCTCATCAGTAATGTTTCTATCTCTCCTCTCCTGTCCTCTCTAAAATCAATTAAAAAAAAATACTTTTAAGAGAGAGAGAGAGAGAGAGAGAGAGAGAGAGAGAGAGAGAGAGAGAGAGAAATGGAGCGCTTCAGCATTCTGCTGCACGGCCAGGTCCAGCGTGCCCTCCCCAGAACAGACGCTGGGAAGAACTGTGGGACAGAAATCCATGCACTGACCTCCTCCTAAAAGACATGAGAATACTTTCCCTCACATTACAACCCTTTGCAAAATGTTTTTTTACATAATGGCAATGGGGAATTTGTATTTCCTTTAGTCGTGTATTCTTCCCCACAATTTAGGTAACAAGGTTTTTGTTTGGGGATGACCTAAGTACAAAAGCAAGCTCAGTCTTCATGTATAATACAAGACTCCCCCCACAGAGGAGGAATAATTAGAGAGACTGATGGGATTACTCAGGAGTCTTTTCAAATTGATCCAAAAGCCTCCCTCAGGTAGCAACTCCATTCCGCCTCTGTAAGCACTTGTTGAATGAATAACGATGTTGGTGTCTTAACACTAACAAGGGAAGAAAGGGCTGCCTCCCAGACCAGCCCTGTCCAGTAGAACTATAATATGAGTCACAGGCACAGTTTTAAGTTTTCTAATAGCCACATTTTTAAAAGATAAGAAGAAACAGGTAATTGTCATCGTATGTTTTATTTAACCCACTATATCCAGATATTACCGCTTCACCATGTAATCGTTATTCAGATGGTTACATTCTCTCTTTTTTTTTGTATCAAGTTTTTGCAATCCAGTTTGTGCACTGTACCCTTACATCACATCTCAATCTGGACCAGCCCCATCTCAAGTGCTTGATAGCCCTCCCTATGGGACAGTGCAGTTCGATAGCTCAGGAGCTCAAGGTGGGAGTGGAGCTGCACCCAAGGTGGCCAGACACAGAGGGTCACTAAACACAACGATCGGCTGAACACAAAGGGGCCACATGCTAAACCAAACAAGCTCAGGGAAGCTTCCACGGAAGGCCCTACACACTCAAGAGACCAAAAATAACCACCTAGGAGGAAAATTCCCCAAAGCAGGGCATGGTGGGTAGTCACAACCTAGACCTGTAGCTTCCTTGATAAAGGTCAAGCTTTGCCCTAAGTGAGTCTGTCTATTGTCTTTCTGCATTTACAATAACACACCCTTGGAGTGTCAGAGCAACCCTCTTTTTCTAGATCCCTCAGGGTGCAATTCCACAGGAGAGCAGAACACAGCCCCTCATTATGATTCCCTGAGAACCATCTCCATAGTGCTGTAAATGTTAATTATACTGTCCTGAACCCACCAATGTGAAAGAAGTATGTGTCTCCCTGTTTTACTCATTACTCTTTACCCAGTCCCAGAGACTTTCCTGCTTTGCTTTCTCCTACTCCCTAGTCCCGTGGTCGGCAAACTGTGGTTCGAGATAAACAAGTGGCTCTTTGGCCCCTTGAGTGTGGCTCTTCCACAAAATACCATGGCCTGGGCAAGTCTATTTTGAAGAAGTGGTGTTAGAAGAAGTTTAAAAAATTTGGCTCTCAAAAGAAATTTTAATCATTGTACTGTTGGTATTTGTTGACCAATGAGTTTGCCGCCCACTGCCCTAGTCTATCATCAGTGAATTTCATGCAACACCCCCTACATTTCCTCCTTCAATTCTAATGTATAAAATAAGCTGCAAAACTGTCACTCTCCAGAGCACTTTCTCAATCCACTGAAATGTTGCTTCCCTGCAACTGTCAGTTTGGCTCAAATAAATGCATGAAGACTCTCTACAGCAGTGTTTCCCAAACTTTTGACATATGTGTACCCCTTCTATAATTTTTGTAATGCTGAGTACCCCTCGTACTCATGAGAACGCAGAATTAGGCGCAGCTAAGCACGGTGCAGTGCATATCCCCACTAAACTCTTCCCGTATCCCCTGGGGGTACGCGTACCACACTTTGGGAAACACTGCTCTACAGGTTCAGGCCTTTCTTACATCAACAAAAGGATGACTGAAATGACTCCCCTGACTTCCCAGGGTCCACATTTCTGAAGCCTCCCGAGTCCTGAAGCATCTCACTGGCAACGGCAGCGAGGGTCACTCCTTTGGCAGCAGGGCAGTGAGGAGCACAGACCCCCAATGTACCCCACAGGACATCTGCTCAGGGAAAGGATTTTCAAAGGAACCTTCTCTCTGCACTGTGAGGTAAGGGAGAGGAACATCACCTCGATGAGCCCTGAGCTGTGAAAAAATAAATAAACCAGAATGTGTTTTTCTCTCCCCATGTTTCTGACTTTGAGATGTAAGGGACGATGGGAGGGTGCGTTTCATGGACAGCCTAAAAAGTATGTTAGCTTAGAGAGCTGAATAAAGAACCACCATAGGAAAGCCACTGGAAAAGCTTGGGATTGGAGTCAGGTCTCGGCCCTCATGGGCTGAGGAATTGTGGGTGAACCATTTAAATTTGGTGGCTTCAGTTTCCTCAGCTGCACACATGGGGAAGGTGGGATCAGTTCTGCATACTCCAGGCAGAAACGAGAACAGGTTAAAGGGCTAGACCAGTGGTCTGCAAACTTCATTAGTCAACAGAGCCAAATATCAACAGTACAACGATTGAAATTTCTTTTGAGAGCCAAAAAAACTTCTTCTAATGCCATTTCTTCAAAATAGACTCGTCCAGGCCGTGGTATTTTGTGGAAGAGCCACACTCAAGGGGCCAAAGAGCCACATGAGGTTCGGGAGCCACAGTTTGCCGACCATGGGGCTAGGTGAATGGAAGCTATTCTCACTACTCACTGAGGGGTGCCAGCCAGCCCTTCCTTTGCTCTGTTGCCTTGGGTAAGTCACATAATCTCATGTATGTGTCTGGCTTTTATATGTAACATGGAGTTGGACTTAATCTGTCAAGTGTTATGCCTCTATAAAATACAAATAAGTCTTCTCAACCCCAAACAAAATTATTCTGAATCAAACCCAAAGGAGCCTTTTACTCAATTCAAATGTTGAACGACTATTGTAAGCTAGCCATACTAATGGGTGGGGGGAAAGGGAGAAACAGAGAAACAGCCCCCTGAGAAAAAGAGCACCCAGGACACAGCACTATGGATTTCTAACATTGAGGGAAGAGGTGCAAATTCACTTGCCAGCAGAGCCTGAGCAGGGGAGGTCAATGACTGAAGAAGGCAAGACAGAGACCAACAGGGAGCGGTGGACATGGACACCAGGATGAACCCAAAGGTGTCTGCCCTCTCTCAGGGGCATACCAGTATCCATAGGAATGTGACTCATATTATACTTCAACTGGACAGCTGCTTGCCATTAACCACTGATTTTTGTTTGTTTTTAAAAGGAACGTGGGAATTTAGACCTATATAAAATCTGATTTTTTTCTATCTTTACAACTAATTAAAACAAAACCACTCTGCAAACCAAACACAAGTCATGTGGCGTCATTCTAGTTAGTGTTCTCTGACTTAGGGAGAACAATGTAGGTCAGATAGCAGGGACAGGAGGAAGCGCAAAAGGCACAGAATTCTCAGGCCACGGAAAGACGCTGCAAAGTTTTCCTGATCAACCATCCAGCCAATGCCCCAGAAATAAAAAAGGCAGAATTTTAGGGAGACTAAGAATGGTAGTTACAATGGTTTAATTTTGCAAGGAAGGAGGGAAGGGAGAGAAGGAGGGAGGGAGGGAAAAAGAGAAAGAGGTAGATGTCACTGAAGGATAAAAGAACAAAAGAAGAACTTAAAAAAAAAAAAGGCATTGAGGTGGCAAGCAGGAGGGTACTTTCCTGGGTCTGAGGGGCCAAAGGCTTAATTGCAGGGAGTAAGAAAGCAGAGGCAGTGAGCGGATGTAAGTGCTTCTTGTGAAGATTTTGGCAGAGAAAGGAAAGAGGTAGTTTCATAACTGGAGGGGAATGCAGTCGAAGAATATTATATATGTGATGTGACCAAGCTGCTGCTGCTGAAAAGCCCAGGAGGAAGGAGGAGGCAACTGCAAGGGAAAAGTAACACTCCATCCACCAAGAGGCGAGGGAGGCTGGGAACAGGGAATAGGCAGAAAATGTGTCAAGGAAGAGGAAAGCTCCCCGCCGAAAGATGAGGTTAAAGAGGCAGTAATACTTAGTAATACTTAATAAATAAGTAATGCTACTTCTGAAGCAACAGATAGATCTACAATCTAATTATATTGCCGAGGAGACAGACTGATGAATAATTTAAAAATCTGACTCAGTTCAGCTCAGTGCTCACTGGATGTGACAACACACCAGCGCCTGTATGCTTTTTCCTGTTTGGTATTTGTTCATCCAATGCACAGCATAAATAAGAAATGTCTGTAAGCCAAAAAGATACATCCCATGGACACAATTCATTGTCAGGGACCTCACTACCAGGTGAAGGAATACTGCAGAAGAAATATACAGATATCCCAGGAGGTTAAGAATATGGAATCGTAATTAAATTCTAAGTAACACTTTTGCCAATGTGAAATGACCCATGGACAGAAATTCCACAGCGATGTGTAAATGGTTAATAAATCAGTGAATGAATCATCCCCCAGCACTGATACCTAAAGTAAGAGTGTGTGTGTGTGTGTGTGTGTGTGTGTGTGCGCGCGCGAGCACACACACCTGCGAGATGTAAAGAACATGGAGGAAGGGGGTTCACCAAGAAGGAATTTGGCACAGAAAGAGAATGCTTTGAGTACTGACTATGACTTCATACTTTTGTTTTAAATCTTCCTTCTTCTCAGCACATAGACAAATTTTTGCTCCATACAAACGGAAACCTAATAGGTACACGGCCACAAGTCTCTATAATTGAAGGCAATGCCGTTTTATAACACTTAGGAAAGTTTTTCCTGAGACACATTCTATTTCATTACTGGGAAACTTGTTCCCCCTCCTTATAACAAAGAGCTAATATGCAAATGGTCATCACGTTCTCACACCCTCACGCCAAGGCAGGGGACTGAAGCCGCGCCCGCTGCCCCGGTGCTGGGGCTGGGGGACCTAAGGCCATGTCTCTCACCACAACGCCAGGGGACCTGAGGCTGCACCCCCTGCCTGGTGGGGCTTGACAGGGGACCTGAGGCTGTGCCCCTCACCCTTTGGGGCTTGACGGGGTTGGGGCCGGCTGGGTCTGGGTCTCGAGAGATTATGAGGCACGTGGGTGGGCGAGGACTTGACTGTGTGTCCCACAATGTGCCCGACTCGAGGGAGATTTTCATATACATTTTACTAATCTTCTTTCATCTCTCTGACACTATTATAGAGAAAGTTCATATAGCAATATTAAAATATTTCCTCTAATTAATTCCCTTTTAATGTGCATGAATTTTGTGCACGGGGCCACTAGTTGGTTTAATAATCAAGACCCTTGGTCTGTTCATGTTATTATATGTCACATGTGCACACAAGAGTGTAGGACAGCATAGTTTTGCCATTTGGTCTTCTTCACAAGGTACAGACATGGTTGAACACTTGGTTAATCCCAGTGAACAGCCTCTGTTTCTTAAAACCTTAATTACTAACAAAACTGAGGATGTACTAGTATATAGCAACATAATAACATTTTAAAATAAATAATAAAATTTAAAATACCTTAAAATATTAAGGTTTTAAATGAGTGATTTTCCTCTTTGAAAAAAGCCTCAGATATTTGAAAGTGTTGAGTAATGAATCATTTGTTAAAATTAACTTTTTTGGGGGTGGGGGTGGCGGTTCCCTGGGTGTGCATGAACCAAAACAAACCTTTTATGCGTTATAACTTGAAAATCTTCATTATTCTTGATGAAAAATCAAAATGTGCTCCACACTTCTTAGGGAGTCTTTACAAAAATAGGGATCCTGTCCCAACATTCGAAAGACTAAGATGCATCTGCTTTGAGGCTGGTACAGGAGCTCAGGGCAATGATGGACAGACACCATGATTCACTTCTCAATTACTGGGTGTGGACTCTCAAACAAGTCACTTAACTTGTTTAAATAATGGGGCGGAGGGAGAGGGAGGAAGATTAACCATATTATGGTTTAGCTACTAGAATGCTTATTACATGGTCATAACAACTGATGGTTAGCAGTACTATAATAATGTACAGAAAGGCAAGACCATGTGTCTCATGTCATTAAAGCACAAAGAAAAAGAATGAAAGGCTGTTCCAGAAAATTATATGTGATGGGACTAAAGGTTATTTACTTTCCAACTTTTCTGGAATGTGGTTATATGACAGAAATAAATGACTTGAAATATTGTTATGTAAGATTCAGCTTTCAAGGAACACAGGAAAACATCAAATCATCTCCACACAGAACGATACCCTGGGCATGTGCCACGTGTGTAAGGATGGTACAAACTGAGCATTCTGCGGACACGCGCAGCCAGCGGACAGTTGTTCTGTTTATGCATGTGAGAACGAGGGAGGAAAGGCTTCTTACGGAATAAGAGTCTTCACGGGAAGCTGGAGGAAACGGTGAGCTTTCCACTGATACAGGTACAGAGCAATACCCCAGATGAGCTGTACAGGCAACCGTTCCAAGGTATCTATTTTCCACACATGATCAGAAGACCAACTTAGCTGGGGCTCTTGGCATGCGGAGGGGGAAATGGCCAGGCTGAAGAATTTGAGGACTCCTCGGGGAGTCCTTGAGGACATTAGACACCATTTGGTCATTATCCTCGGCCCTCTGATTAAGGCTCTACAGGAGACCTGCGTTTTTATGTTCTCTAAAAACTACCCAGAGGACCGGAGATGGTCCATTCGTGCGGGGGAGAACTCAATAAACATGAACTGGTCTTTAGAATCTCAGCTCCCTGAAGTTTTCCTAATGGAAAACAAAAGGCAACTCTAACGTTAGGAAGAGGCTGCTGAAGAACAGCTAGAGCATGAACTGCCCTAAATAAAGTTCCTTACCTAATTTAAAGGACTCCTTTTCAGCCAGAGCCTAGTCCGGTTGCCTCTAGCTCTATAGATGAGGGAGTTGTTCTTGGGAGTCCAGAGACCTGCCTGTGCCCTTAGAAATTCAGGAGCCAGTGCTCATTTTCCTTCTGCCGCTGTGGCAGAATGGAAGGCAACAATGGCTTGTATCAAGCTGGTAACATTCAGAAGACATGAAAACCTGCACCCTGGGACAGAGCCCACAGCACTGAAAAAAAATAAAAAGTACAAATGCTGCTCCCAAGTATTCAGAGAATCAGAATGAAAGACGAACATCTGGTGCTAAGCAACAGAATAATTCTCCCTTACTGAGTTCTTAACAATCTCTCTAACTCTCGCTTATAAAAACTAATTTACTTCAGAATTGAAGGAGAAAGTTAGAGTGACAAGCAACACAGCAATTCTGCCTTTCCAACAATTTCTCTAAATTGCTTTTATAAAAATTAATTTGCCTCCGAAATAAAGGGGGGGGATCTGGATGCTGAGTCATATAGTAATTCTGTCTTCCCAACTGCTCCCCCTCACCCACACCGATCTGTTAATAAGAATGATTTCAATCAATTAAGCATTCACTATTCTTTTTATTGTAACTCTATGTTTAACCTTTTAAAGAACTGCCAAATTATCTTCCAAAGTGACTGCACTATTTCACAGCTCCACCAGCAACGGTTGAGGTGAACATGTAGCTTTTTAATGTTAAAGGAAAAAAAAGAATACATACAAAAATACAAATGACAGAATCTTTTTATATTGTTCTGTCAATTCTGATCATGAAATCAAAGAATGATTTGGGTCTTCTGCTCTCATCATTTTCTAGAGCAAAGGCTTTACGTTAGGAAATAAAGATAACCTTGGCAACTTCACACTAGGTGCCCAAACCTCCGTTCTTCTTCCTTGGAACACAGACGCTACTTCCCAGGTTCCTAACTCCTTAGGAGAGGAAGTTGCAGTCTGACCCTTAGGGCCCACTCACAGGATTTTCCTTTAAGACAGATAACACTCATTCTATTCCTCGCCATGGCCCGGACCTCTGAGATTTGCTATTGGGTTGGTTCCATAAGTTGAAACCAACAAACAATATCTCTAATTGTACACATTAAATATGGGCAGTTTATTCTATGTCATTTATAACTTAATAACTTTTTTTTTTGTGTGTGTGTGTGTGTTTTTAAATGAGGCTCTCTGACAATAAGGAAAAACCAAAGGAATAATCTCAAGCAGGTGGCAATTCACCTCAGAAAGTATTAGGGAATCTTCTCTATAATAATAAAAAGAGCGTAATATGCCAATTAGACCAGATGTCCTTCCGGACGAAGCTAGGGCTATGAGGGAAGCCCAGGTCCCGGGTCCCGGGTGCCAGAGGGAAGCTGGTGCCGGCAGCTGGAGAAAGGAAGGCCTACTCTTACATGAATTTCATTCATCGGGCCTCTAGTATTAGAGATAAAAGATAGTGTCTCCATGATCTAATCTCCAGAGTATCCAAAATAATTCAACATTATCTTAGTATGGAAAAATTCTAAATTTGGTGTAGCCAAACACTCACCCAGCTTCATTTTAAAACGATCCCAGTAAAGTTACACAAAATACCTTCCAAATACAGCAGGAAGATAAACCAACGATAACATATATGCTTAGATGGTAATGCCGAAGAAAAAAAAATTAAAGTTGGCAACATCGAAAAACCAGTTCATTCTTGGTTTTGGTCCAAAAGGTTCTTAGGCTGCTCTTTCATTCATTCAACCAATAGTTTCTGAGATCCCTCTAGGGGCAGGTGCTGTACCAGAACCTTAGGAGACCAAAGTAAATCAGAAAGACGAGATGCCGCCTCAGGACTTCACATGCTAATGGCGGCCTGGAATATTGGGTGACAGTAACCACATTAACAAATAACTTACAAGAGTTACAGAGAGCCCTAACTGGTTTGGCTCAGTGGATAGAGCACTGGTCTGCAGACTGAAGGGTCCCAGGTTCGATTCTGATCAAGGGCATATACCTTGGTTTTGGGCACATCCCCGGTAGGGAGCGTGCAGGAGGCAGCTGATCGATGTTTCTCTCTCATTGATGTTTCTAACTCTCTATCCCTCTCCCTTCCTCTCTGTGAAAAATCAATAAAATATTTTTAAAAGGAGTTACAAAGAATAAAAAGTGATATGAAGGAGGAACCCTAACACTGATGGTCACTGTAGTTATCACATACTCAGCTCATACCAGGTGCCAGGCACTGTGTATAAGGATCATTGAAATTAGCTCACTCTAAGAAGGGGTTCTATTACTTTATAAATGAGGAGAGCAGGCCCAAAGTCCCTCAGACAATCAGTGGCAGAGCCAAGACTTGAATCTCAGCGACCTGGGCTCAGAGTCCAAGTCGTGTCCCCCCCTCCCACTCCCCCTTCCCCCCAATGATCACACCACCTTGTGTGTGAAGTACAGCAAACGGAAGAGGAAGAATGACTTTAGATAAGGTGGTGAGGGGAAGCCTGTCAGAAGTGACAGGTGAGCAGAGACCTAAAGAACAAGGCAGGGTGCCCTTCTTTCTGGCCGTCACTAAAGACTAAGAGGATTGACTGTTAGGCCACGCCTACTTTATGCCTTATGCACATAAGGAATGCTTATTTTTATGTTACATCTACAGGAGAGAAGCAAGTTGCTAATGTTTTTAAGACTGGGTAAGTGGTATCTTAAATGACTGGGAATCAAAGTAAAATGATAAATTTAATGAAAATGTATGTTCGTCATAAGCCTACAATATACAAAGGTGTTTGAAAAACCATCCATAATCCGGTGGTTAGCATTTACTTCGTTCAAACTTTCTGCTTGCTAAGAATAATGTCATCCTTGCCCAAATGACGGCTAGACTTGCATGAGTCAGCTCCGAATTAATGAGGGTGCTAAAATCTTTCCATTCTAGGTGGTAGAACACTGATATTTTTGAACAAAGAAAGAAGCAAGATACTACATCCTTTTTTTTAACTGTAGTCAGTTCTTGACAAATATACTTTTTTATACATATCCTGCCAGTGTGTCTTCAAGAATTCCCGTGCTTCCCCAAAGAAGTCTTACTCCTCACCATTTCCAACCGGCTCAAATCCAGGAAGCTCTGGTCTAAACAGACTGGAATCCACAACCTCTGGGACTTCGGTGGAGAGGGGTCTGAGGCAAGCATTTCCAGGAGGAAAGAGAGGATGTGAAAACAGCAAGAGAAAACTATCTGAAGAATTTAAACAAAGGCTCCTAGGGACAGAAGGCAAAGCCATTTATACAGCCATTCTTGCCCCTACCCAGTGCCCCCAACCAAGTTTCTCTTGAAGAATTCTGTATTTTAATCACAGGCCATCTGTTTGCAACTCACTCGATCACTCCCGCCATTTTATTACCTTCCCTAACACAGGTAGAGACCACAGTCCACAGTTACAGAAAGTTGAGGGAGGAGAGAAAAGACAATTGAAGATAAGAAGGGAGGCCAGCTAGTCCAGGAGTGTTTCCCACTATCTCTGTCCTCCCACCCAATTCTCCCTTTACCTAACTCTAACACTCGGCTCCTTTCAAATTATCCCACCCCTTAATCCCATAGCTGAACCTCTGACCCCAGAGAATCCACTCCAGGTCCAGAATCCTAACCCCCAGGCCCATCCTGTTTAGTTTCTGACACATGCAAGTTCCTTGGGCCTTCCCATTACCAAAGCCAACGGAGGAATTGGGGTGGTGGGGGAGGTCCCAGCTTCTGCTGGCAAGCCTGTAGCAAATGAAGACATTCCTCTGGAAACTTGGAATTCAATTCCGAACTCATTTCCCTCATTATACATGGTGGTGAGTCTTTTATTTGATCATGACTGCACTCTGGCATCCTCTGAGTCACAGTCTGATCTGAGCTTCAAACCACTGTGCATAAGACACAGCAGTGCCAGACCCTATGAGATATATTATCTCATTTGATCTTCTCAAAACATCTGGTTGGGGTGGGGGTGGGGGGGTCAGTTTTTGGCAGCACCGTGAAAAAAAGCAAAAGTAACTAATATTGATGGAGACTTAAATATATGTTTACAAGATCTAAAGAAAATCATTCACAAATGAATTTTTCTAACACAGCCTGTTTTTATACTGGGGTTGGTCTGGGCCCTGAAGTGGTTTATAGAGCAAAAGGAAAAGCATTCTTCAGAGGAAAAAAAAAAAGCCCCAAGTTTGATTCCTAGAGTTGGCTTTGCTCTGAGACTGCCTCGTAAGACCGTCTCAACTTTACTCAAATGGCTGAATTTCAGTAGGTTGCTATTGAAATGTATTAGCAAAATGGCTAAGCCAGCTGTCACTCATCCCCACAGGCTTCCCTCCCCACCAGAAACTTCCATCTGATGGCCTGACATCAAAGAAATAGCCAGAGTCTCCGAGAGATGGATGATTTATTTACCTGGCCTCAATGGGCAAAGTTCTGGTTCAAATGAGGAAAATGCTCATTTGAAAGAAAAGAGGCAAGGAGAAAAGAATGAAAATCCCTTTCACTCGGGCAGCAGTTTCTCTTTCCAGCTTAAGACAGAGAGAATCCAATGACTCGAATGACTCTGGACTTCTCCCGGGTGGGTCTTTATGCCTCTCTGAGCAATTCTATACCCGTCCAATAACAAAAGCAGAGCAATCCTTTTTCCTGCCTCACACACCAAGTTCTGGCATGCAATATTGATAATACCTAACAAGTAAAGGCAGGCTTTCCTTGCAAAGCTTGTGCTTACCCATGCTCCACAGTGTAACTAGTTGAATTCTTGGAAATTGTGGTCATTCTCCATGACCCAGAATCAGACTATATAAATAATATACAGGAAGGGATGACTGAGAGTTAAGATTTGTTTTTGGTGTTTACTTCCAAAGGAGGAAAAAAATATTTCAATAAACAAGACTATCTGAAGGGTATGGAACAAGTTCAAGGCTCATAGATGGTCTGAATTACTTTTCCAACTGATTTTGCATGGGAACTTTGGCAATATCACACTATCCGGGGGGGGGGGGGACCGAATGTCATTTTAGCTTTGAGAATCATGCCAAAACAAATGCCTCAGATAAAAAGATGGGAAAATAAGTGATAGTGGTTTTTCTTTTTCATGTGCTTTGATGTCTTAAATAACAGAATCGCATTCAGTCCCTCAATCAGTGCTCTTACTTTTTGGCTTTTGCACACACTGGTCTGCCTGTATGAATGTTCTTCCTGCCATAAAAATTCATCCTTTCCATTTCTCTTGGTTATCCATCACACAGACACCCACTAAGAACTCACTCTTCCAGAAACCTTCTGTGACCTCAGCTAACTTTGTATCGTCGTTTGGGCTGTATTTCATTCTTTGAGACTGCCTTCAATTTTGTTTTCAGCAACAACAAAAAAATTATTTCGCCGAAAGGATATGCAAGTGTATATCATGGAATGAAGGCATACGGTAACTTGTAACTTCCTGGTTCCTCTTTTTTTTTTTTTTTTTTTTTTTTAATATATTTTATTGACTTTTTCAGAGTGGAAGGGAGAGAGATAGAGAGCTAGAGAAGTCAATGACAGAGAAACATCGACCAGCTGCCTTTTGCACGCCCCCTACCAGGGATGTCCCCGCAACCAAGGTACATGCCCTTGACCAGAATCGAACCCGGGACCTTTCAGTCTGCAGACCGATGCTCTACCACTGAGCCAAACCGGTTTCGGCCCTGGTTCATTTTTAATCCGTGTTATTCCTTAAAATAATGGTAACCATGCTATTTTAGAGATATTCTCTAAAAAAAACTTCACTTCAGATTGGCCACAACCTTTCTGAACAAAGCTGATTAAAAACGAGGACAAAGACTAGTTTTTGTTTCCCCCCAACCAAAGTTGTACTGATATATAATTGTCATACAACACTGTATTTTTTAAGGTACGCAACACAACGATTTAATATATGTCTATATTGCAAAACAATTATTAGGACTTCTTAATACTCCAATGGCTTGATTAAGATAAGGTTTGCTAAGCTAAATACAAACATGATATGTCTAAAGATGAACCTACCTCGACATAAGAAATTGGAAATATCCCTATTTTGTCGGCCAGCATTCCTTCAGCCCAGTTTTCATCCACTCTGCGGATCACAGTCAGAACATCATCCTAAAGAAATAATAAACATCAGTCTACCTGACCCCATCAAGCTTGTCACTTAATTTATCTTTTCAACAGAGGGACTAAAGTTTTAAGAATACACGAATAAAAACCCTGTGACATGCCTTTAGTACATGAATCCAATGTTTTGATGAACTAAATGGTAACTTTCAGTCAACCTGGTGTCCTTCCAGAAAGTTGTTAAACTAGGAACCCCTTCTAATCAGGGGTTGGTTGCTCACTTGGTTTAGATCTACAGATTGCAACCTCTAGTGCTCCCCAGCCTCTTGAACCCATGTTTTAGATGGAGTCTCAGGCTCTTGTCACTCTCTCTCTGATAATACACCGAATGCCCATTTAAATGCATATCCCACTGTTTTTCTTTACATAAAACACAATACCCTACTTAAAATTCCAAAGCACACAGAGATTATCAATTCAGTTGATATATTCCTGTGTGCTTCCCAGCAAAGAAATTTACATAGGAAATAAGGAAGTAATGCTGTTTCATTCTGTTATTCATAATTCAGTGAATTAAAACCCCTGGTGGCACACACACCCTGTATAGCAACCTAGAATTGAATTTAGGCTCTAAATATGAAAACGATACCACACAGAGCATCAACCAAAATTACCTTTCATATAGAACAACCCAAGCACAGAACTCCTTTCTGTGGGACTTGAAGAAGACTGCTTCCAGGTGTTTTTAAAAGCACAGTGGTATAGTTCACACTACACTATTTTACCTTTTTTTTTTTTCTTTTTGCAAAATGAAATATGAGCCCCATTGTTGTGTATCCAGGTACAGGGGACTAGCCGGCAAGAGGACCACCACCCCACTCTGACATTACCTTTGCAAACGGAAGGCAATCTTTGTCTGCTTCCTTGTCTTTCACCTCAAAGTCATAAAGTGCTTTGCACTGTGGCGGGGGCTGAGGTAACGGCTTGATGATCTGCACGAAGTTGGTGGGGAAAAACCCATGGATCCCGTTGACTTCCCCGTGGTACCAATTCTCATCTACTTGCCGCCGCAGAATGATGATGTCACCTTTGCTGAACTTAAGGTCTCCGGGCTCTTTCCCTTCGTAGTTGTATAATGCTTTGGCACATGGTAACTGAGGTATACCCTGAAAGAAAAGAGATGAGTTTTAATGGAGAAACATCCCCAACGTGTCTGAAAACTTAACGATATTATCATTCTTTTCAAGCCAAGGTCAAACCAACATCTTACCCAGGGAAGAAAAAATATCACATAAAAAAAATTATACATGTGTCTCACCAAGAAACAGCAAACAAACAAATGTCACAGTGAAATAAGAAGAGTTGGCCCTCCATGCCCACCCCCTGGGAGTTAGCCTTCTGCTCCTAAGGCTCATTTTGTGGGGTTTGTTTGGAGTATTTATTGAATCCATGGAAATACAACTGCTGAGTCTGGCTCCCTGGTGTAAAATTCAAAAACACGTAAGTAAAAAACAAAAACAAATAAAAAACCGAACTTACTGCCTGATAGTAACTACCTTATTCGGCAGGATACAAGATAAGCATCGAGAAGAAAAAATTTAAATAGAAGCACAATTCACTTAGTGACTGCTCTTAAACTTGGTGGTTAAGAATCAAGAGTTGGCTTTAGGCAAAACTTTCCCAACTGCTGTTTTTTTTTTTTTTTAATTTTTTTTTTTTATTGATTATGGTATCACATAATTGTCCTCACCATGGCTGACATGTACACATAAGACACTGTTTGATATTGAAATTGGGACTCAAAAGAACTGTTGGCCCAGAAAGGAACTCACTACAGACTGATTCATTTGCTTCTCAGCATAACCATTATGGCTTGTCTCTGTTTCGGTCCTTATAAGGGAATTCCTTGTATCACATGATCCCAACTGCTTTTAGTGTGGACAGTAGAACCTACTGTCTCATGAGCTCTGGTATTTATTGAGGGTCTACTATGTGCCAGGGCCTGAAATACAACAGTGAGTCAGAGAGCCACGGCTGCTGCCCTCTCAGAGGGTATCATCTGTGATCAGACAGACATACAGTCTCGTTCACAATCTACATAAGATCCTTCAACTCTGCGCTTTCCTGGTCACAGAGCACCATGGGGCTCATATGCTAATAGTGGAGGTTTTGAATGTTACTAATTGCATTCTGATTTTAAACGACAGGATTAAAAAATGTGTGTGGGAGCCCCAAGGCAACCTAATCATCAAATGGGTTAAATATGGTATTTCCCAATGGCACTGGAGGTGCCCCTTCTTGAGCATGAGCTGTTACTTTAAGAAGAACTCTGGCCTGCCTGGGACACAGCTGCCTATCCCTGATTGGAAGACTAAACGGCCAATCAAACATGTATATCATAACTTCACCGAATGAGATTACCGGGCTCCTGCTTTTCACGTAGTTATTCATTTACCCATTCATCCAGAAAACATGTATCGCAGGCAACATGCTAGTGCTGAGAACTGAAAGAGGAACAGGGATCCTTTCTTATCCTTAAAGGACAAGATATTAGGTATAATTATAATACAGGATAGCGAGGTCAACGATAAGAGTTATGCTAGGATACGGAACTCAACCACCGAGATGTGACAGAGGTGCTTCAGAAGGCACAGGTCTGCGGTGGGTGAAAAGTGAAACGCTTCCTCGAGGAAGTGACACCTGAGCCAATTAAAGGATCCAGAGGAGCCAGCCAGGCAAAGCTGGAGTGGAAGAATGAAAGAGGAGCGAGGGCACGGCAGGCAGAGCACACAGCCCCAGCAAAGACACGGAGCGTGCTGTGCAGCGGGAGCGGGGTTTTACACAGAACATGGGTGTTCTTGGGGGGGGACTGTGGAATGTCACATTAGGGGAGGTGAGCAGAGGCTCGGTGGTGGAGAGTCTTGAATGACAATGGGAAAGAGCTTCGATGGCTGTGTCCGTCCCTCTGGCAGTGACAAGACACGTCCAGGCTGGAAGCACCGCCAGCCATGAGGAGAGCGGTGTGCCAGGCAGATGGGTCTGCCAGCAAGATGGAAAACGGACAGGAAGTGGGCTGGCAGGCAGACAGCGCTGTGCAAAGCACAGGCCTCGACTAGTTGAAATACTTTTTGAGTTTCCTCTTTCTAATGAAGTCGAGCAAGAGGGAGCATTACTCATGTTACTACTCACTCCCTAGCGACTCCCCCACCCCCCCAAAAAAAGCAGATGAAAGTGTTACACCCTGGATGGCAACAAAACTTCATAATGTAGTTAAAAAACAAAACAACAGTTTGGTTTCTGGTCAGAGATTTAGAGTCTGACCTACTTATAAAAGCCAAACTTTTTTTGTTTTTTGTTAATTTTGTTTGGCTGAAGGGGACCAAGCCAATTCTTGGATCTCCACATGCTATTGGCAGGCGTCTTGGCTTGGCTTGGCCGGTAGGATGTTGTGTTTGGTTAATGAGAGCTGCTCTGGAGGCCAGTGCTCCGGAAGACGGGAGTCGAGCCTTCCAGAATCCTGGGACCCTCATGTACCCTCTGACTTTGGGGCCCTGCCTGAAGATCCTGCCTCAAATGGCCTGACTCCTGCTCCCCATCCTTGACCTAATCTTGTCAACAACCCTGCTGCACCCTTTGCTTCCCCAGAAGGAACTCGGGTGCTTCACAATCCTGTGATTTTGAGTTATATTCCACTCAAGGTCCAATGGAAGGATTCTTCTAATCTCTGCCTACTCTCATGGAGAGACCTCTTTACATTCTCTTCTTTACTACGTCTTTCTTGAAGTCTGTTTACCACAATCTAACAATATTTCCCAAGTCAGGCTTGAGGAAATAACAGTAAATAAACACAGCCATAAATATGTGAGAGCCCAGCCAGCATGGCTCCGTGGCTGAGCGTCGACCTGTGAACCAGGAGGTCCTGGTTCGATTCCTGGTCAGGGCACATGCCCGGGTTGCGGGCTGGATTCCCAGTGGGGAGTATGTAAGAGGCAGCCTATCAATGATTCTCTCATCACTGATGTTTTTTTCTCTCTCTCTCTCTCTCTCTCCCCCCTTCCCTTCTCTCTCCGAAATCAATAAAAATATATTTTTAAAAATATTACTATGAAGGAGAGAGCAAGAGTGATCGAGCCAGAGACAGAGCACTGACAACTACTGCAGTAAAGGAATTCTTGGAACACAGCTGATGGGACCATGATCGGACAGCAAAGGGCACCTTTTGGGAGCCCACACTCCAGAGCCAAATGCCTGGGTTTGAATCCCAGCTCAGCCATTTACAAGCTGTGTGATCTGGAGCAGCTTGACCTCTCTGTGCCTCATTTCCTTCATCTGGGTCATCATCGTGAGGGTTCAGTGAGTGAATGTATGAAAACCACTACAAACGACCCACCTGGCAGCCAGTGCTCCGAGCGTGAACTATCATCATCATCATCATCGTCATCGCCCAGAACGAACAGCCTGTTCGCCGGGGAAACACAGCACCTGAAAATGTGTTTGTCTCCCTGTAGCTGGACGCCTTTCTTTTTTGGACGAACTCACACAGCAATTACATTTTCATACATATTCACTGCAGAACAATGCAAAGAATGCTCCTCCTAGGAAGTGTTGGGGCTTTCGAAACGTGCACTTCTGAAGCCCACATTTGTTTTCTGAGTGGAACCCATTCATCTTCTGGTTGAACAGAAGAAATTACAAATTCACAGACATGCACCGTTTAATAGGGGATGGCGTTTGAGATGTGGCTGTAGTTCATCTTGACAGGGCTAGTGGGAGGCACGGGATGCCTGCGTGAATTAATTGAAAATCCTATTACAAACTTGGTGACAAATAACTCTATTCGCCATTACGGCCTGTTCTCTCGATCTTCCCCCCCGCCCCAGTTAGCTCTTTTTGGCCTGCTCTGCCCAAATCCATGCACCGAGACACTGAGCTAGCACTCTTAGAAACCATTCTCAACTGCTCCTTGAGGAGATCTGTAACATTCCCAACTGCCCACAGTGTGGTTCTCTGGAGAGACACTGATGTGGGAACTGAAGGAATTTATTCCTCCACAGATCACTGCTACACACCAGCGGCCTCACAGACGCACTAACGTTTCCACCTACAATCATCCGTCATGTTTATCACAATGAGCGGCAAGGATAAGACCTATCACAGGGGCACCCATGATGGTTAGCCTAGTTCAGTGGTCAGCAAACTACGGCTCGCGAGCCACATGCGGCTCTTTGGCCCCTTGAGTGTGGCTCCTCCACAAAATACCACATTCGGGTGATTGAAACTTCATGGCCCATGCACAGAAGTCGGTTTTCGGCCTGGGCCAGTGGTGAGCAAACTCATTAGTCAACAGAGCCAAGTATCAGCAGTACAATGATTAAAATTTCTTTTGAGAGACACATTTTTTAAACTTAAACTTCTTCTAGCGCCACTTCTTCAAAATAGACTCGCCCAGGCCGTGGTATTTTGTGGAAGAGCCACACTCAAGGGGCCAAAGAGCCGCATGCGGCTCACGAGCCACGGTTTGCCGACCACTGGCCTAGTTACATCTCCGTGACTGCAACCTGAAATGCACTCATTCACACTGACGTGCTAAGGCTATTTCAATGATCAATAACCGCAGAGAAAGAGTCATAAAGCTTATGGCAGTCTAACCCAGGAGCAGACATTTGTGCATCTGGCTGCGTTTCTCTATGGTGCTCTTTTTCAATTCAAAGAGGCTCAGAAGCCGGTTTGCGTCCAATTTCTCAAAAGAAGGTTTCCCACATGAAATGAAATGAATTCTGCTCTGATTTCAAATCAAGCCAAGTTCAGTGATCTTTAAAAGACCTCTTCCCACACAGCCTGCCGATGATTCAGGCTAAGCGGTTAACGACTTGGAAGAGCAATAAAAGAATGTATTTTTCCTTCTGCCACATCTGCAGGATAAAGTCAAAACACAAGGCTGGGTAGCTAGGTCTACCCTCGTGGGGGAAAGGCACCAGAGCTCGCGGAGGCACTGCCTCCTCCTTCATCTCCTCGGAAAGGTCGGGAGTCATGTCAGCACGCGGGCCCCCTGCCCCCCGTGCCTGCGGCAGGTTCTCCAAACGGCCGCCTTTCTCCCTCCCGTCCGGCCACGGCCCCCGAGGAGCCGCAGAGCTTACATTTCACTTGGCGCCACATGAAAGGGAGGCTTAAAAGGAGAGAGAGCCAGAGAGAAGCCAACTCCACAGTCTAACCTGGGGTTTGCAGCTGTCACTCACGCTGCCAGCTTTATCAAAAGAACTTGGCAATTTAGACAGGGGAGGCCATGTAACAATTCTAAATCTAAAATACATTTCGATAAATGATGACTCTCTTGCTCATAGGAAGAAAAAAAAAAAAAATTCCTATGACAGTGAGCCAGTTTTACTTCGCAGAGAATTTTTGCTTTTATGGCACATGTACGGGTATTTTATCCGACATTAAAAATCCTCCTGAGATCAGCACACTAATATTTCTGATGAAATGCTTTACCCTCCATTTCTGTACCATCAAGTGCATCCCAATATATCTGGCAAAACGCTACTTGATGATCTATCTGAGCGCCTAACAGGTAAATAAAACATCCACCGACAATTTATTTTATAGACTCTAAATGCCAATGCTCACATATAAATGCAAGACGGCCTCCTGAAATTCAAATTCCTTCATGCATTTCTTACTGCTCCATAAAGTAAAAAAGATTCAGTGACCTACTAAAAAAGAATACCTAGAAGATACTCTTGTCACGGGAACAGCAATAAACTGTGTAAAATTTAGTAATTTAGTTATATCTAAACTGGCACAAACTCAGGCTTATTCCAACTTGAATTTCAAAAACGACCCAGGAAGATCGAGGCACAAGGAAATCTCGGTAATAGGAGGTAATGCACACAAAGAAATAAGTAGCAAATGGGTTGAGGAAAGGATTTTTTAAAAACGTCCTTTGGACAACGAAATACATATTGGCTTTTCTCTAAAAAGTGAAATATCTACCAGGATATAATAACAGTATTTCATTCTTTCTTCGCTCATAAGTCTTAAATGTTTTTCTCAAAATGTCTAGGTTGGATCCTCATTCAAATATCTTTGAACCATCACCTGAAATATTTCCACTTCACTATAACAAACATCCAAGATGAACATTACAAGTTATTTTGCCAAAGCAGGATCAGAAGGGACTGAGAATTCCATCCTCCCACAAGAGTCAAAGACTGAACCAAATATAAATGAAGTTAGCTGAAGGAAAAAGATTTATGTTCAATCAGAGATAAAATAGCAGAGTTTTCTAACAAGAAAAAAAAAAGATCTTAGACTCTTTGTTAAATTCTCCTCTATGAACCACAATGTAGAGAACAGGTGAGTGAGTGTGTGGGACGGAGTGAGGCACAGCCATCCCCTGGGCTCCTCTCCCCTACTTGTCCAGCAGATTCTGAGGGCACACCCTGCAGCGCAGTTTGGAGGGCAATGCTGGAGGGAGAGAAATGGACTAAGGGGCACTTGTTTAGGAAAGACTCATTATTTAGGGGCTAAAAATACCAAGAACCAGAGGTCAGGAAGAGGACCAGCAGAAAACCACCATTGTATCGAAAACAACGCCTTATCCACATCACCCATGTCTTTACAACCTGGAAACAATCCCCACTTATACCATCAACGTTGCAGACAGTGTGTTTTATGGCCCTCCGTTTGGACTGACAGTTCCACATCATATTTCCCACAAACCAGGCTGCTGTCATCGCCTCCAACTTCAAGCATGCCGTTCCTCCCGCTATCACCCGGATGTTGTGTCGCCCTACAAATTCAAAACTCTCCTGACCTCCAAAGGTGATGGTGCTAGGAGGTGGGGCCTCTGGCAGGTGATGAGGTCATGAAGCTGGGGCCCTCGTGAATGGGATTAGCGCTCTTACAAAGGAGGTGCCACGGAGCTCTCTAACTCCGCTCGCCTGTGAGGATGCCTGGAGAAGCTGCAGGCGATAACTAGGAAAAGGGCCTTCCCCAGAACTCAACCTTGCTGGCGCCTTGATCCTGGATGTCCCAGCATCTATAACCGTGACAAGTGATTTGTTGTTTATTACGCACCTTCCTCCCGAGTCCGTGGTACTTTACTAGAGCAGCCCAAATGGACTAGGACACTCCGGCACCAACATTCATCCAGAAAGGCCCGCTCTCCCTCCTCCTTCCTACCTCGGGCATCCCCAGCACTTGTTTGTGGGCAATTAGACAGCCGCAGCTGATAATCATGCTGCACTTCTTTCACTTACAGCTCTGTGTCTTCCTAGGAGGGCTGCTTCTGTTGTCTAGAACCAGATGTAAGTATGGTGATTCCGGTGTAAGGCCACCAAGCAGACTCGTTCTCAGAGAGAACAGCAGCCTGTGTTCTAGGGCGCAGGGCAGCGCTGCCTCCTTGGGGAAGAGTCTCCCCACCGCCCCCAGGTCTGCAGAAGGTGCCGCACCCACAGAACGTCTCACGCATACACTGCTGTTACAGCCTTGCTCTCACTCCGTTTACAACCTGCTCCCCCCTGCTACTCTGTTTCCCCGAAAATAAGACAGTGTCTTATATTAATTTTTGCTCCCAAAGATGCACTAGGGGATGTCTTATTTTTCCATGAAGAAGAATACGGTACACATTTATTGTTAAATGAAAATAAAGGAAATTTATTACCTGTATACGGTATGGTAGTACGGTAGTTGTCAACACAAACCAGACAAACTGTGAATCCTACAGTATCAAGAATTTACTCATTTATTCAATGACAATCATGTCATCATCTTCTGGAACATCATCATAACAATGCAATTCCTGAATTTCCTGGTGAATTTCTTGTGACTCCATTTCTTTCAGAATCAGTGGACCAAATCTCTCATGTTTAGCCTAGGGGGGCCTTGTTTTCGGGGGATGCCTTATATTTCACTCAAGGAAACCTGTAAGTAGGTCTTATTTTCGGAGGATGTCTTATTTTCGGGGAAACATGGTAGATTGTAAAGATGGTAACCTCCGTGAAATCTGGGACCACGTGGCATCCATCTTTATGTTATAAGCTTCTACCTCGGTGTCAGTAAGTAAATTCTTGCTATACAAATAAAGAAAAAAATTGTTCTGGATGTGGTTCCTCCGAAAGGTCGCCAATCAGGGCACATGCCCAGTGGCCAGCTCCATCCTGGCAGGAGGAGAGTGGGAGGCAGCAGGTCAGTGTTTCTCTCATACATTCTTTCTCTCCTCTTCCTTCCTCTCTCTCCAAATAGCAATAAAAAGGAAACAGAACTTTTTTTGTTAACGTTATCTCTCCTGGGCTGCGTGTTAACATGTGGACACCTACGTGGAAAAAATACCACATCCAAAGCAACAGCAACTTGAAAGCCCGGCCGCTGCGGCTCAGTGACTGAGTGTCAAACCCATGGACCCGGAGGCTGCGGTTGGATCCCCAGCCGGGCACATACGCAGGTTTGGGGTTTGATCCCCTGTAGGGACGTGCAGGAGGCAACCCATCAACGATTCTCTCTCATCGTTTATGTTTCTCTCTCACAGTGGAGTGGCTTAGTCCATTTGGGCTGCTCATCATTTATGTTCCTTCCTCTCTGAAATAATTTTTAAAAAGAAAAGAAAAAGCAACTTGAAAAACAATTCCAGAGAGAGTCAGGCTCAGCAGGTTTGAATATTTATGTGTTCCCAGTACTCCATATGAATGGCAGGTCATTAGCCTCTGCTTTTTTTTTTTTTTTAACCAACAAAAGGCTGTTTTTGACCAACTGGGAAACAGGAGGAAACATACTTTTTTTTTTTTTTTTAATGTATTTTATTGATTTTTTTTTTTTTTTTTTTAAGAGAGGAAGGAAGAGGGATAGAGAGTTAGAAACATCGATGAGAGAGAAACATCGATCAGCTGCCTCCTGTACACCCCCTACTGGGGATGTGCCCACAACCAAGGTACATGCTCTCAACAGAAATTGAACCTGGTACCTTTCAGTCCGCAGACCGATGCTCTATCCACTGAGCCAGACTGGTTAGGGCTAGCCCCTGCTTTTGAAACTGTCCTCAGTGCCTCCCACACAGCACTTGGGGGACATGCGACACTGAGACGTGAGAGGAGCAGGAACACGGAAGAAGGGGCGTCATTCCTAGTCCCCAAGGGTGCCGGGCACCTGGGCACACAAAGGTGGTACAGAAACCCCGGGGAAACGAGAGCCGGTTCTGCTGACCGGTGTCCACTTCAGTCAGCTCTGGAAACAATACATTCTGGAAACGGGCAGCTGAGTGCTTTGTACTGAGCAAATTGTCGGCGTTTGAAAAATGTGAAATGAATTATGCAGCCAACCACAGCAAACAAATATTTTCCTTACAGACTCACTCGGGAGTTATGAGGAAACAGTCATGAAAATGATTTACGGCTTTTATCTTGGATGGCCTTAAAAAGGGAGTATTCAACAGACAGACAAATCATTAAAGAAAACAAATCTTATTCATTTCTCCAAGGGAACATAGCCATTGAGATGCAGTCACTGAGCTAAAATGCAGGAAATTCATACCGCTCGTGGCCCTGAATGTTAGTTTTCTGTTTCATCACATGCTTAATAGTTACAATAGTATTTTTGCAAAGAGCAAGAACATTTATTGAGAGAATTCCCTGTAGTAAGAGGAGCTACTATCTTGAGAACGTAAGGCAGGAGGAGGGATGAGTCCTGGTAAAAGGTCAAGTTTCTATCTCTTTGGAAAACAGCTTGATTCCTGACCCTCCCTTTGCCCTGCCTAAGCCCCCCACCTGCCCCCGGCGATGGGGACTAGATAGGAAGGAATAACCATCTGCATGGCCTTGTCTACTCCATACAGAAACGCAGGAAGGCAGGGAGAGTCAGGGACACAGAGGGAGAAGGGTGTGTGGGAGCAGGTTTTACAATTAAATAAAAAGGGCAGGAAAAGCCTTGACCTAATTCAATTGCCTGGATTTAGATTGTTTTTTGTCCAGTGCTTTCATGAATATCCTGCAGAGAGTTTGCTCGTGTAATTTAAACATGACATTAATTGGGGAAAGATGACTCACAATTTCAGAATTAAAGCAACATTAGAAAACACTCAAACCTATATGGACAATTAGATAAAAGTGCTAAGGCAACTCAACCGGGGAAAACAAAGCCTTTTCAACATCTGGTTCTAGAATAATCAGAAGTTCATCGGGGGAGGGGCGGAATGAGTCTTGACGCCTACCCCACACATCACATACAAAACTAATCAGAGATAAATCCCAGAATCACATGTAAAAGCCAAAACTATAACTTTTCTAGCAGAAAGTAAGGGAGAATATCTAAAGGATGAGGTATGCCAAAAAAGAAGCTTAACTAACTATAAAGATTTATAAATAGGACTTCACCAAAACTGAAAAATTCTGTTCATCAAAAAACACAATTAGGGCCCAGCAGGGTGTAGCTCAGCGGTTGAACATCGACCCAGGAACCAAAAGGTCACCGGTTCGATTCCCAATCAGGGCACATGCCCAGGTTGTGGACTCGATTCCCAGTGTGGGGCATGCAGGAGGCAGCCAATCGATGATTCTCTCTCATCATTGATGTTTCTATCTCTTTCTCCCTCTCCCTTCCTCTCTGAAATCAATAAAAATATATATTTTTAAAATAAATCCCTCAGAACTTAATACATTCCATGTTTTAGAACTGCAATTCACATATGCAAATTTTACCTCAATATTAAAATGTTTAAACACACACACACACACAAACACACACACACACACAGTAGCAGCACTTGAGAAAAAAAATAAAAATTAGAAATGACCACTTACAGCAGGTCTGCATGGAGGAAAATATATAAAAGTACCACAGAGATAACAAGCTACACTGGCAATCAAGACAGTGGCAAACTGGAAAAAAAAAGAGAAATCTGAAGTGTAGAGCTTAGGAAGATGGCCCCTTTCCCATAAGGAATCCATCCCTGAGGTACAGAGATAGGTATCCGTAATGTAGGGTTTCTGCTATAATATGACCCTGCGTTTACGAGCCAATCTCTCACTAGATGTCCAGGATAGATTCAAAATCCCATAAACAAAAGGAACTGCAGTATTCAGTGGGGAGAGATATAAATGATGAAAGTGTCTGGAAAATATTATGACAGACAAGGTGCAGAAACTGCGATATATTAGTGGGTCGTTTTAAAGTAAGTTTTCAAATACTACGAAAAGGTCTTACCCAGAGAAAGTCAGTCAGTTTCATGTTCACTGAAGAAAAAAAAAATACCGGCTTAAACCGATATGTGCATTATTTAAACTGGATAAAGGAATTTCCTGACGGTGAAGGGTGTTAAAGGACATCACAATGGATTATGATCTTTCACTGGAAACTCTTAAAAACAGGACAGCTTCACAAGTTTGGTTCTGCCCACAAGCAGAGGAACAGATTATAATTTACAACCTCCAATAATGCTAGGATTTCTCTGGCAATCAGACCATTTGAAAGAATAATTTAAGTCATGATAATTTTGTCCTTTCTTTTTTAGGAGTGGAATCTCAAGAATAAAGGTAGTAATGAGGTATGGGAGAGTGAGCAGGGAGGGGACATTGGGGGGGTGGGAGGGATGCCTGCAAAAATCAAATCAAATGAAGCCAGCCAGCTTCAATACCCCAAAGTCTATCACAACCTAGTGCAACCTTGTTAAAAAAAAAAAAAGGCAAGCTCAGCTGTGGTCAAGCACACCAAGCTGTCTTTCATCTCACTACCTTTGCTTACGGTTGAAAAAAGTAATACCTAATGTGTGTTTTTCTGTTACTACTCTACAAAGGAGTGTTCTGCTAGTCAATTAAACGTGAGGTTTACACAGTGATGACTGAATAATTACCGCAGGATAACACCCTCTTACTTTGAAATGGATCAATGATATAAAACCAATCCTGTGAAACCCATAGGGTAGAAAGAAGGTCTTTAAAATATAATTAAGTCTTTTTTTATTAAAAATACGCATTGTGATTTGAAATTCTGGCTTTAAAAAGTATTAAAGGTATTAACTGAATGTAGAGACAATCTCAGAGGTGTTTCAACAAAGCTATTTCACCTTTGAGGAAGTCTATTGTAAAATGATGCTTAAAAAAGACTTGCCAATAGTCTGTGCTGCTGAAATGAGGGTTACTAGAAAACACCAATTGCCTTTCCTTTCTAAATTCTCTATTACATGACTGTGCAAGAAATGCTACGACAAGGAAAAAAATATCCATTTTGCAATGAATAATTTTACCAAGAGTTATTTTAAAACAAGCAGTTTTATTAAAGCTCCCCCCCCCCATAAAAATTACTCAAGTTCAAGTATATTAATCACCAAAAATAAGAAATAAGAGAAACGTAAGGGGAAAAGCTTTACTAACTAAGCCAGTTCTGACAAGCTCAAATGCAACTCTTTTATTTTCACTTAAATCATTAAACAGTAGGATACGAATTAGTTATTTTCAACCAACATAACCATTATATAAAAGTGATATATTAATTTTCATATTTCTAGGTAATTAAATATATAGCAAAGAATATAAAATTAAGCAAGATTCTACATGTGTACATCTGAGACTACTTTTATTAAACATTTAATATCTATTGCATAAGAATATCATTCTACCTATATTCATAATAATAGAAAATTGAGATAATAAGAAAATTGGTAACCTGAGATGTCATGGCAACAGATTACAGTTTTGAACGTGTCTATTCATGTAATACACATCTGTATGTTTAAAAAATTATTTAACTATATGTTTCTTTGGGCAAAGCAACTAGTTTTTCATGCTCACTGGCTGTGAGCAACTTGAGGACAGAGACTGTATCTCATCCATTTTTGAATCCTGACAGTCCAACCCATAGCACAGAATCAACTCATGAGATGACTGCTTTTCTGCTGCCTCTTACTTTATTCCATCCTACAGAAATCTGCCAGATTCATCTTCTTAAAAATGTATATTCACCAGATCGTCTTGTCTTATCCACTTTTTCCTCCTTTTCTACCAAAATCAGTTCCAACCTTGTTTGGCACTTAAGATGCCCACATCCTGACCCCACCTCCTCTCCAACAAGAATCCAACAGCCTAATTAAACTAGATTCCTTCCAGTTCCTGTAATATGGTTTCTCTTCTCCCACTTCGGGGACTTTTTTGTGCCACTCACTCCACCCCAAGAACCCTCTTTCCAACACCTCACGTCCACTTGTCAGAAGTCCACTCACCCTTCAAGACACAATTCAAATACCACATTTTCCAAGTCCTTCCTGATTTCCCAATATGGATGTAGAGTCTTCTTTTGAAACCCAGGAGGTTTTGTTTATAGTCCTCTATTGGCTTTATGGTACCTCTTATAATATGCATTCGTGTACTAAAATAATAACCCTACTAGGTTGAAACCCTCCGAGGACAGGGATGGTCTCTTATGCCTTCTTGTGTCACCTGCAGAGTCTAGTATATACATTATATATATAGTAAGCATATTTACTGAAATGAACGACATCAATCCCTCCCCTGTTGTAAGAGTTGTTACAACTCCTCTTCCTCCCACCTTCTAGACAATTCAGAGAAAGAGGGGGACGTTTCTCCACTTTTAGCTTGTGCCTCTGTTCAAGATGGCAGTCTGTGTTGGGTGTCCCACTTGAAGGAATTTTGCTTAGGGAATTTTACTGGCCATTTGCCTATATGTACCAACCAAGCAAAAGGTCAGGGCACTGCCATGGGGTCTGCTTGCCTTTTTTGCTGTTAGACCTGACCTAGGCAAGGAAATCAAAGGAAGAGACTTAAACCATGGCAGTAGCTTGCAGTGGGGTGGGGTGGGCTAAGCACATTCATTTACTTGCCTGAGTGGCCTCCCTGCTAAGGTCAGATGAAAATTACAAAAAGTATGCTTTTGAAAAATAAAACCACAGCAGTTCTAGAAAATAGGGAAGACATTCATTAGCATAATAGAAAAATTTCAGGAACATCTAAGCAGAATGAAAGCAAATGGGATCAGAAAAATTTCAAAGGCTGGGTTGAAAAATATATAGGGCATGGCTAAAAGAAATTGTGGTGACCTTCCTCAGGAAGTATAGAGGGGGAAAAAGACAAAGATGAAAAATTTAAAAAGTTAAGAGAAATGAAAGATAACTCTAAAAAGATCCAATATCCATCTAAAGTGAATTTCATAAAAGAAGAAAAAGGAGTAGAGACAATAAGGGGGAGAAGCATCATGAAAGAAATAGAGTAATGAAAGAAATTTGTCCTCAGCTAAAGACACACAAAATCTCAGCTAGAGCAGTCTCAGTAAGGACCAAGCAGGATTTGTAAGGAAGGAAAAAGGGATTCATATTCATACACATTTCATTACATTTCAAAATTGCAAAGATAAGAAAAAAATTAGAAAGATTTAGGCCAACAGAGTTTACCATTCTAGAACTAGAATCTGATTTCCAGGTAATAATGATGGATTATAGAGAACAAAGCAAGGCCTCTGAATTTCTAAGACAACGTGGCTCAGGAAAACTTAGCAAGCTAAACTGTTCAATAAGTGTATGGACAACAAAATAAAACAAAACCCCATATTTTTTAACGAATAAACCTCAGAGAATTTATCCCCTGTGCATTTCAAATGGAAAAAAAAAAAATTTATCTAAGGCGGTATCTTCCACTTACCTCCCTGAAACTACAGAAGATTGCTACAGAGGTGACATGTGATAGAAGAAACACGGATGGCTAAGAAAATGGAAAAGAAATGTAAAGAGAAGCTACTGGCCGAAACTGGTTTGGCTCAGTGGATAGAGCGTTGGTGTTTGGACTGAGGGGTCCCAGGTTTGATTCCGGTCAAGGGCATGTGCATTGGTTGTGGGAACATCACCGGTGCGGGGTGTGCAGGAGGCAGCTGGTCGATGTTTCTCTCTCATTGATGTTTCTAACTCTCTATCTCTCTTCCTTTCTCTCTATAAACAATCAATAAAAAATATTTAAAAAAAAAAAAAAAAAAAAAGAGGAGCCACTGGGTTTAGAGGCTGGGTCGGCACCACATGCAGTGAGGCAGTGTCTGCGGACATGGGGTATGGCTCCTTCTTTAGGGAGCCAACCACACTGCAGTAAAGAGTGTTTATATAATCATAATCCTGCAAATGCTGTTTTTATGGGGTTTCAGTGTTTAGAATCAATCTCCTCAGATAACAAAGAAGAATTAATTATACCCATAGAATAGAATGTTATAAACTCTGATAACATAAAAAAAAAATAATACTGCACTGAACAAAAATCAGGAGTTAGGGAAGGGGAGTTGGGATGCAGAAATAATCTACAGTTTTTTACATGGTATCTGAAAATCATCAAAGCCTAAAGAAAAAAAAATCAAGAAATAAGAGATATATTATTTGAGGTTGGAAAGCTACCTGGTAGGAGAAGTGAAAAACAGAGACCAGTGTAATCACTTCGCTGGGGGAGACAGGGGCTACGGTATGAGAGAAGGGACACTTTTACTGTAGAATCTTCTGTGTGGTTATATATTTTCTATCAGGAGCAGGTATAACTTTAAAAATAAAATTTTTAAGAAAAAATGCAGTGTGGAGAATTCTAATGTACTCACCATAAAATTTAATAGAGTCTCTTGTTTATTAAATAATTCAGACATACAAAGAAGATGAATAATTTAGAAGATAACCCTGCACTCCCAACCTAACTTGAGAAATAAAGCATTTTAAATGCAAGGGAAGCCTCCTTTACCAACCACATAATAGCTTTTGAAAGAAAATGAAAAGAAGAAAAACTAGATAGACTTCAATACATTTCCCCTACTCCCACTCCAAGTTACTCCTAATGGACTCTTGCACTGGAATAGCAACAGGACATGAGTAAGGTTTTGTTTCCACTATGCACTCTATCTTTATAATAAATACAGACTTTTAGTTAGCTGCACTAATTTTTTTTTTACTGGAAAAAAAATTATCTTACTGAAGAAATATATATGGTAAGTGCAGTTGTTAAAAAATTAAAAAAATAAGAGAGAGGAAGGACATAAACTGTCTCCACAATCACGCTCCCTCCTTCTGCCAGACCTTGTGGTTTGATTAATCACCTTGAGAATTTATGCCTCGGAGCTGGCGGTCCTGAGACGCTGTGCGTGGAGCCTGGAGAGCTAAGTGTGTTGGCTTTGGAAGAAATAAAAGCATAAATCCCTTCTCTCCACTCAAGAGGGGTTTGTGTACTGAACTTGTGAAATACATGGAAGTCTCTCCACACGTCAAGTTCCTAAAATACCTACTTCTTAAGCAAACTTAAGAAACCAAAGTGTGACTCAAACTACCAGTATTCAGTCATTTACAAGCTGTTTTTAAAGAGGGGGAGTGAGGAGCAAGCGGACAGTATATGAATTGTTAGAACCGCAGTCACAAACACTTGATTAACCAGAGATGAGATTTTAAAATGCTTAAAATAAAGGCATTTCTCTCTTTCTCACAACGTCTTTTAAAAATGTAAGAGCACACCCACACCATCACCATCGATCTGACTTGTAAGGATATACAGCATTATACTTCCATACTAATTTCCCGAGCCGTTTTATGTAGAGAGACAGGTATAGATCTATGGCTTCTGTTTCTTCTTCCCCAGTTGCTCCAGTGCTCCAAGTTTCTCTTATCTCTTTAAATTCACTCCCAAGGGCAGTGGTAGGCAAACTGCGGCTCTTGGGCCGCGGTTTGCCGCTCTGTTGACTAATGAGTTTGCCGACCACTGCCCAAGGGGATCTCATCCTTTTAAAACCATGTATACCACCTGTTTCCAACCCTGGCTGCATGATTAGGATCAACTATGGAGTTTTTCTTCTTTTGAAGCCTTACTCCTAACCAATTAAATCACTTACTCCAAACCAATTAAAAATTTCCGGTGTTGGGTCAGAAGTATAGATTTTTAAAAGTTCCTTATTGATCCTCACATAAAGTCTAAGACCTGGCACACTGTTGTCTCCCAGGCCTGACCTCAGCGGCCGCCTCTCCCAAGCGCTCCAAGTGCCTACTCCACGTCTCCTCTTGAATATTTCAGGCATTTCCAAGTTGTCTGAAATAGACCTCTTTTTTTTTTTTTTTTTTTTTTTTTATGTTTGCATTGATTTTTAGAGAGAGGAACAGAGAAGGATAAAGAGAAACATCCTCGATTGGCTGCCTCCTGCACTCCTCCTACTGGGGATCAAGCCAACAACCTGGGCGTGTGCCCTAACCAGAATTAACCCGATAATCTCTTGGTTCGTGGGTCTACGCTCAACCAATGAGCCACACCGGCCAGGCTCAAATTGACCTCTTGATTTCCAAGGTCAAAACCCATCCTCTACCAGGTTTTACCATTTGGGTAAAAGGCCCCACCATTCAGCTAGCTGCTTTGGTGCTAACGCTAAGCTTTACCATGATGCTTCCATTCCTGATCTTCCACATCCAGCAAGCCTGCTGGCTCTCTACCTTCAAAATCTATCCCAAACCACTCCACGTATTACAACCTCCACTGCTACTAGCCTAAGCCAAGGCAACACTCTCTAGATATTGTCCGTCTTAAACACCTAGCACTATTGTCCACACTATTGTCTGATAATCTCCCACTGGCTTTCCCTCCCACTTACAATAAAACACAAGTTCCCTCCCGTAGGGTTAGAGTTAGGGTTAGGGTTAAGGCTTTCTAAAATCTGGCCCCTGCTTAATTTTCTAACTCGCTCTCTCCAATTTCTTTCATCCCTTAACTTCCAACTAACTGTTGGCCCTACAATGGTTGGCTCTGCTGCTGCTCATGACCACTCCAGGCTCTTCTCTGCTTCAGGATCTTTCTCTCATTTTCCTAAGCCCGCAATAATCGTTACTGGCTTATACCTGCTCACTGTTCAGGTCTCTACTCCAATGTCATCCCAATCAATCCTCCCGTAACTGTATCAAAACAGCCCCAAACCACCAGAACCCACCCTAATCTCCTCACCTTGCACTTGGGACCCTGATCACTTCCTTCATGGCATTTATCACCACCTGCAGTTACACTAGGTATTCATTTGTTGGCTTGTTTATTCTCTCTCCCCACCCACCCCAAAACACTAGACCAGGGGTCTTCAAACTATGGCCCGTGGGCCACATGCGGCCTGCAGAGAAGTCTGATCCTGCCCGCCAGGTTTTTTGGGCAGTGAGCGCAGCCGAGGTGTTACAGTAGGAATTAGTAGTTCATATAGTCTGGCCCTCCAGCTCTCTGAGGGACTGTGATCTGGTCCCCACTTTAAAAAGTTTGAGGACCCCTGCACTAGACCATAAGGTCTCAAAGAGAGTGAGTTTGTCTTGTTCAAGGTAGGATCCCAGGCCTGTGCCTATAAGTATCTATCAAGCAGTGGGCACTGCATGCTGGTTTTTATGAACAGAGTATTTATGTCCTGCTCAAATTTTCTATGTTGGAGCCCCAATCTCCAGTGTGATGGTATTTGGACAAGAGGCCTTTAGGAGATAATTAGGTTTGGAGCTCCCACAATGGTGTTAGTGTCATTATATGAGGATACACCAGAGAGCTTGCTTCCTCTTCCCCTCTCCCCACTCATGTACACCAAGAAAAAGCCATGCAAGAAGGTGGCCATCTCCAAGCCAGAAAAGGTCCTCACCAGTGACAAAATCTGCCAGAACCTTGATCTTTAACTTTCCACCCTCCGGAACTATAAGAAATTAATGTCTGTTGTGTAAGCCACGGGTCTGGTCTGGTTGTTATAGCAACCCAAATTGACTAAGTCATTGATTGGTAAAATGAATGAGTCAACAGAAAGTAACCATTGTCCCAAAGCTCTGTAGCTGTCTACCCTTTGGGATGTCCAGCACTTCTATATATAAAAGCCTAAATGACCATTATGACTAGTCGCTATGATGTGCACTGACCACCAGGGGACAGATGCTCAACATAGGAGCTGCCTCTTGGTGATCAATATGCTCCCACCACAGCCAACCTCCTGTGGCCTGCCAACCTCCCACAGTCCCTCCCCCTGGCTGGCTGGCCACCCTCCCATGGTCCTTCTCCCCGTCTACCCCTCCCCCCTGACTTCCTGACTGGGAGAGACAGAACTGATCACCAGCTAGACCAAGGGACCCCACCTGAGCACGAATTCATGCACTGGGTCTAGTTGATTAATAAATTGAATGAAGGTATTTAGGGCATGATTAATTTGCTAGTAACACAATCCTAGAAGAGAACGCTAACTAATTCGCTGAGTAACAAAAAAAGGATTTTGAAAGATTTTCTCTGATAATCGATATGGGACAAACAAAGCATATATTTACTGGGATGAACGTAAACTTGTGCACTGCATTGTTTAAAGCCACTCACACAGGTACAGGAAGCTCCAGGAGACCTGCCTGAACAGCAAATGGAATAAGAGATAAGGTAACAACAGAGGGAAGCTACAATGCGCCACGCTTTTCTCCAATGTATGGGAGACATTTTCCAATACTGAGCTCCTGGTCAACAGCAGTAAACCAGTGCGGGCTGGCTAACCACCTGTCACTATGCCGCCCAGAAAATGGCCAGTGTGGGCGGGGCCTCACAGGTCCCTTCCTCTTCTCGTCACTATTCTTCAAAGACACACTTTCTTTTTTATCTAAACACCCACTTCAAATCCACAGCAAGGAACATGGAATGGTGATTTTTTTTTTTTACAACTCTTCAAAAGCAGTGTCAGCCAGTTACATTTAAGGGATGACAAGCTGTCTTAAGAAGAGCCCTTAAATTAGAATTCAATCGTAAAAGAAATTGGGGAGGTTATGCCATCCTACGTCAACCCCTGCACATGGCTGCCTGTTAGTCACAGGTGTACTCACAATTAGGGTTTTGCTTACCTATTTGTCCTCCAATTTAAAAGTCTTTTATAAAATAGAGATATTTTCCTAAAGATTTCCTCAGCTTGTACCCTAGAGAATTTTACTTTATAAACACCCACTTGTACCAAAGGAGGTTTGTTTTTTTTTCATCCGCTACTTAAATAAGATGACATCAACTAGACAAAGGACAACACTTGCAAGAACAGAAACAAAGAGAAGTTATGAAATTAAACTCTGAGAGATCCCCACACTGATTTTACCGAGCACACAATAAATTTGTATCTGCAATAAAAGTTCATTAAATAAACAAAAAAGAACGTTCATAGCCCATTGTGTATGTCCATAACACTAAAGGGATTAGTCTAATATAAGCCATTGTACATGTTAAACAGTTTTACAGTGAGGGACATGTTAACTGTGCCTTAGCTGTGTGACCTACTATTTTTAAATATTCAAATGTTTTAAAAATAGCTCTATGCTTTCAAATTCCTTAGATATATGTAAACAGGTTTCTAGGGAGGTGAGGGGTTAAACTATGTACTTCATAGTCACAGTCCCCTGTATATTTGAATGGTAAACATTGCCTATGTGTACGTATAATGTGAATATATACGCAGGTACTCACAAAGTTGATAAAGGTGTAAGACCTTGGTTCTCACAGATGACATTCTTGAGAGTTTTTTTGTTTGTTTGTTTGTTTTTAAACAGTAACTCTGAACCTGCCCTTGTTTGAGGTACATAATCCTAGGATGTTGGGGCTGAAAGGGAGCCAAAGGATTTTCAGCCCAACTCACACACATTAGGACAGAAAGGAGAGCTGAATGCCCGAAATCACACAGCTGGTGAGTGGCAAAGCCAGGACCCTACCACCTGAGAAGTTGTTACTCTAATGGCAAAAGTGACTCTGCAAGTGGGATGAAGTGAAGAACCTAGAGATGGGCAGGTTACCCTAAATTTCCTAGGTGGGGCAGATGTAGTCACAGAGCCCTTAGATTCAGAAAACAGTCCCTGCCGAGTTCGGTCAGAGGCTGACAGGCCTGTGGAGGAACCCTGCAGGCTGTGGATACTGGTGCAGAGATGCATCCTTACTGGCTATGGGATGGAAGACCACCAGCCAACGAACATGAGCAGCCTCCAGACCTTGGAAAATGCAAGAAAACGAATTCTCTCCTAGAGCATCCAGAAAGCAGCAAAGCCGTCCCTGTGCCTTGATTTCAGGCCAGGGAAACCCATGTGGGGCTTCTGACCTATATAATTATAACGAACTAGGGGCCCAGTGCATGAGTTTGTGCACTTTGAAAGGAACTGCAGGCTTCAAGGCTGCGGTGGGCACAAGGGTGGGTCTCAGCCCATCCTCTGTGCCCTCGCCTGGCCCCTCCTGCCGCGGCGACCAGTCCACTGTCTGCAGGCAGCCCTGCTCCCGCCACTGCCGCTCCCAGCGGGTACAAGCAGGGCCAGTGCCATCAGCAGGTATGAGCAGTGGCTGCTTCCCTGATCGCCCCTCAGGAGCAGGGGAAGGTGGAGCAGCTGCCACTCGCATCCGCTGACGGTGCCGAGCGATCAGAACCAGCACTGGGCGCCAGCAGCGGGTGCAAGTGGCAGCTGCCGGCCCCCAATCACTTCTCAGCAGCAGGGGAGGTGGAGAAGTCCAGAGGGGCAATTGCAGCCAGCAGCCGCCACCCACACCCACTGACAGCGCCAAGCAGCAGGTGCAAGAGCCAGGCAGGACCACAACACACGGGAGCAAAGAATTTTTAGTAACCACCAAAGGCTCGCCCCGATGACAGCGACCGGCACCCCCTCCACCAATCCCGCTGCAGCTGGTGCCCGCCATGTGCTGCGCATGCCCCGTGGTGGTTAGTGCTCATCATAGCGACCAGTTGTTTGGTTGTTCCACTGTTCAGTCTATTTGCCTAGTAGCCTTTTATTATGTGTTGCTTAAGTTACTACGCTCATGGTCATTTGTTACAGGGGCCAAAGAAAATTAATTCACTATGTGAATCAATAGCCCACATTCTCATCCCTTGGTCGGTCTCCTGCCCAAGGCCCCCGAGGGACAGACCCAGCCTTCCATCACATCCCTCTCGGAGGAAGTTCCCACAGCCCTCGGGTTATGCGAGGATAACTCAGGAGAAGGGTGCACACAGCCTGACAACAGAAAAGAAAGCTGCTGAAAGCCCTGTACAAAGACAACACCGCACAAACTTGGAGTGAGTTAAATTTCACTGTTTACTTTAGCTCATTCTTTGAACTACATTTGCTTCCAAGTGAAATAAAATTGACTTTGAATAAATTTTACAGTGTTCTACTTGAAACAGCTGGTTGGACTTTTCAAAAAGCATCTTGTCAGAATTATGTATTTTTTTTCCCCCCTAAGACATGCTGTTCCACCCACTAAGTCATACCAGAAGCCTTCGTAATCATGGTAAATTACAGTGTGAATGCAAATCCTCTGGATTTCCATCCTGCACTAAGCTTTTTAGGGGAATGTGTGAATAGACCGAACGCCTTAAGTTTAATGCAACGGAAATCTGCATAAGCCTGGGTCATACCCATGGCACAGAGGGGCACACACAGTGCACAGAAGGGCCAGCAGAACTCAAGGAAAACTTGTGGTTCTCGGGCGGAGCCACCGAAGCCAGACCATCTGTGCAACAGCCGAGGCAAAAGGAGCAAACGCAGCAAAATGGGACCCAACCCTTAACTGATTCTTTCCTTTCTAGGTTCCAATTTACTGTGTCCCAATTCAGGAAGGGATCATCCAGAAGAATAATGTAGTATGAGGAGGAAAGGGGGTAAAAAAAGAAGTTAAACGAGAAAAATGTGCCCAAACCGGAGAGTCTAAAGGCTCATGTTCCAAGTCCCGCTTGTGTAAACACTGATCCTCCACCTCACGGAATTGTTGACATTACATAATTAGCCAGTTACAATAATAACACCACAGCTTAACACACTGCCACAGCCCGAGGAATGCTAACTACTCCAGTGAATTGCCCTTCCCCGGCCACATTTGTGTGGAGCTTCAAAGCAAATGTGGGGACAGAAAAGAATGAGCGTTCAGGATGCAGACAAACCCAGCGTACGTCTGGTCCCTCTAGGAGGTGGATCCCAGGGGTTCCCCTCACCCACCCCAACTTGGATTTTTGTTGTGGTTTGTTGGTCCAGCCTTTGGTTGTTGCCTACTTAGGTCAGTAAGATTCAGTAAGATTCAGTAAAAGCCCTCACATACAATGTGGTATGGTAATACATATATATACACACACACACACACACATATATATTCTTTACATCAGATTAGTGTGTGTATGAAACAAACTCAGGCACTTTTGTTCTTCATCTTTATCAGCATCAACAACTTTAACATAACTCCTTCAAACAACTTAAACCCAACACTTTTAGACATTTTTATTTCTCAACTTTTCAACTCTAACCTAAACAAACAAAACATTGCTTTCAAAATTAGCATTTCCCCTCACTAGCCGGAGGAAGGGTTTCACCTACCAGTGACCCTTCCGGTATCTATAACCAGCCCCCTAACCCCCAGGGAAAGGAGGGTGCTGTATTCTATTCTTGGTAAGTTAGATCTGAGATGTAGCCTAGCCCATGTAATCAGGAAAATCACCTATGGTATACCCTGAGTGTTCACAGGCACAGTACTTCCACTGGGATGCCAAGTGTTTCTTTACAATGGTTTGAGACCACAGACCTCTTTCACTATTAAATCTGGACGTTTAGAGATCGTTCATTCCTCTTGCTTTACAGAAGAACGAGAACTTCGATCTCTTTCTCTGCCATCACAATTAAACCATAAAGCCCTGCTTGGCTGAGCGACTCGGGGTGGGCCTGCCGCTGCTCACGTTCTATCTGGGAGCCTTGCTGAAAATAATGGCCTTTCTGGGTAAGCTAACATGTCTTTCCTCCCGTAATGTGATGGTACTTCGTCGTCTCCTCATCCCTTCCTACCTATGACCCATACCCAAAATTGTATACATACCTACCGACTCCCCACCTCCCTGAATTGTTAACATTACATATTATACTCACTTTGGAAAACCTTTTAATAGAAGACTCCTGAAGATCAATAAGATATTTTTGGGGCCAAATAAATGAAAATAATGGTGAAATCTGAAGCACCTAAAGATATTTAAGTGTATAAAACTCTATATCATATGGACATTTATTACCATCGTATAAATTTAACTCCTCCTATTCAGTTTTTATTTTATTTTATTGTGGTAAGAACATTTAACATGATACCTATGCTCAACAAATGTTCATGTGTAGAATACAATATTGTTAACTACAGGCACAATCTTGTACAGCAAATCACTAGAAACTTCTTGTATAACTGAAACCTCATACCCTCAAAATCCACTATCTCACTCACTCTGTCCTTTTCTTTTTCTTTTTAATTCTCACCCAAAAATATTCCCTCCATTGATTTCTATGGAGAGTAGAGGGGAGGGAGGAGGGGAAGAGAGAGAGAAACACTGATGTGTGAGAAACATCGACTGATTGCTTCCTGCATGCATCTATACCAGGACTGGGGAACCTGCAACCAAGGTCTGTACCCTTGACCATGAATTGAACCTGCACCCCTTTGGTCTGCAGGCCACCGCTCTAACCACAGAGAAAGCTGGTCAGGGCTCACTCTGTCTTTTTACACTTCTACTGTTTTCCACCTATTTTCATTCTTCTAAGATTGTGGTACCAGATAAGGGTAGAGTGGAGACCAGCATCAAACCTTGGGCCTCTCTGAGCTGAACATAAGGCCTAAGGTCATCACCCAATCAGTTATTTCTGCAAAGAGGTGTCAGAGGCAGTTCACCTCTCCCTTCAGAGTTTCACCAATGCTATTGGCAAAAATGGCAATAGACATTTTTCCCGACTACACTTTTTCAACTAAATATTAAGATGTATGGTCTGACAAAAATGGTTTGATGTTTATGTTCCCCCAATCTCTAAAGCTTCTTATTCTGTTTTATTTTTCTTTATAGTACTTATAGGCTGTTTCATATCAATCTATTCACATCCCTATGATAATCTATTAGGCATCTATTTTTTTATTGTATATTGCATCTCTCCTATTAAAATGAGAAGAGAGACCATGTTTGTTTTATTTACTGCTATATACTCAGTGTCTAGAGCTATGCCTGGCATAATGTACATACTCAAATAATATTTGTTCAATGAGTAAATGGAGTTTTGTGACCATATGTAGGAGAACTGAATAGAACATCTGAAATGGTGACTACTCTGGAAAACACTTATATGTGCTTGACATACTTACACTATATATATATATCTCCTTGATTCAAAGCAATCAACTTAATAATTTTAAAGTTATTTGTATTTTATTTGATAAATAAAAAAAAGGGAGAACACATTATTACAACTGATTTGTTAGAAACAGCTGATTTTTACATTAAAATCGGGTAAAATACAATCATTTACAAAAGAGGACAGCCAAAAATAGTCATTTATTGAACAGGTGCTTGTACAGGAGGACACAGGAAGCATGATCCACATATTTCGGCACATGAGTAATTAAGAATGTCAAGATATTCTCTTTTCAAAGTATTTTCAATTTCCTAACACTGTCTACAAAATTCAAAACTTCCTTAAAATACGATGGGAAACTCTGAGAGTTTGGAAACTAACACAACATAAAAACTAACCTCTACAGTTTAAAAATGAAAGAGACATTTCATTAGTCAATCACAGATTAATTTGGGGATTTTTAGATTCAATCCTGCTCTCATGTGATCACAAAGGGCTTATGGGTAACGTTTTTCCGGAACACAAAGGATGGGCCATTTGCTAAGGGTCGTTCCTTTCTTGCCTGTCTTCTCAGCAGGTTCTGTTACAAAAGGACGGAGAGGAGACTGTCAGCCTAAATTAACACTCAAACCTGTGAAGAATTTTTGTTCAGTTTATTTGAGCCAAACTGTTGACAATTGCTGGGAAGCAAAAATCTCAATGGATTGAGATAATGCTCCGGAGAATGGCGGTTTTGCACCTTATTTTATAACATTACAACCCAAAGAGCAGATGTTTGAAATCCACTGTTGACAAATTAGGGAGGTGAGAGAAAGCAAAGCTGGGAAACCTCAGGGATTAGATTAAAAAAAAAAAAAAAAAAGATAGACACACACTTCTTTTACATGGGTGGGTGCAGGATAGTTAACAATCAACAATTAACTCAATGACAATGAGGGGATGTGTGGTCTCCACAGAGTGGTGTCTGTGCTTTGAGGGATCCGGAAAAAGGAAAATCACTTTGACATTCCAACAATATGTTATCTTAGGTGCAAAAAGACAATAGATAGGCTCAGTTAAGGTAAAGATTGACCTTTGTCAGGGAAGACACCAGCCTAGGACATGACTACCCACCATAAACTGCTTTTAGTTAAAAAGTTTTAATTTCAGACCACCCTTTGAGGTTACGTTAGGTCACTGAGTTTGCAAGGTTGCCAGCTGGGCCTTCCCTGAGCTAGTCAGTTTAGCAGTAGGCCCTTTTCATCCACAGGACAACGTGGTGAAGTGTAAAGAATAAACAGTACACGGACTGTCCAGACACCTGGATGCTTACTGTTTCCTTACAGAGATTACACTCTGAAATAAGTGAGCAGGTAAAGAGTTGCTTTTTGTGTCATAGAAGGGGAAAGATGGCTTTTATATTAGTGTTTTTCAAGACTTTTTAGTAACTGCTTAAATTTGTAAAATGTCAACAAGAGAAACAAATGAGTTAGGACATGACTACTAGTTGGAAGCCTTTGTAAGATAATAGGAATGTAGGGAAGGGGCTTATTATTTCTATAAAATCATGAAGTTTATGAGACTACACAGATAAAGTTGACAGATTGTCTCCATTAGCAAGGCTAACAGGAAGGGTTGTTTGTTTTTAAAAGTAGTAACAGCTGATGTCATTCTTTTCCTTAAACCTGTCACCTGGGATTTAGCAGCCAGGAGGCTGAGAGCATTAACAAACAATCCTTGGTGACTAATGGAAATTCACTCACAAAAGGAACCAGACCTCAAGGTACCTACCCATCCTCAGGCTGGCTGGGGGCCTACATCCCCCACCTCTGAGATCCATCCCATCTATAGCAGATCTCCTGTAGGAAATCTCTATTTTCAGAACAAATTATCTATTGATTGCCTCACAGCAAGACTCTTTATTCAACTCTAAACCTTAAGGTGTTTCTAGCTCCATCGGCAATACCAGGGCCCATCATACATGCACGTATCAAAACAGAGCTGACTCTCCCCACATGAACATTCTAGAAAACCAGATGGTGAAGCCACAAAGCAGTGTGTAGCCAACACGGGCTGTGAAGTCTGTCAGACCTGGGCCTGAGTCCAGGCTGTTTCACTTCATCACAAGCTACTTCACTTTCCTGAGCCCCATGAGGAAGGGCTATTCTCTTCCTTTGAGCCATTCCTGTTTAACAGCACAGTAATATTCTGAAGAGAGCTAAGTCTCATGACCTTTACACGCAACCCACAGGCCCCACTAATTAACTATGAGCCCCTGGAAAAAAGATGCCTATCTCTGGATGATGAAGGCTGGTGGAGAAAAGGTCTCTACGTTCCCAATTACCCGAGGTCAGAGAGTTTTGTTATTTTTGCATGCTGGCAAAGTGTGGACTATGCCAGGAAAGTCTGTGCCCTAGGTGTACAATCTAAATTATATGTTGGGCACCACCGCCTACACTGGACCACAGGAGAGAAAATGGACAGGCATGGACAAGATCGGACATGTGAGTGATTATCTGCAAGATAAAAGATTTTATTTCCCCGACTCACATTCTTTGTGCCTCACCTTAGTTTTCAAACAGTGCGGTTGCAGGATCACCAAGATAAGAGCCTCCCCATGCCAAATGTTTCCAACTGTGCTTTTTTTGTATTATCAACTTTCTACAAGAAGTTTCAATGGACAGGGACATGTTTTAATGGGAATTTCAAGATTTCCTTCCTTAAAAAGAGGCTGTTCTTCTATTTTTCTCTCTCATCCCACAACGAGTTAGCCATTCATTCCTATTTAACAATGCCATAATATGCTGAAGAGAGTTAAGCCTCGGGATCTTTCAATGCAATCCACAGCAATCCCTAATTAACTACGAGCCACTGAAGAGGCTATGTCTATCTCTGGATGATGAAGGCTGGTGGAGAAAAGGTTCCTAACTTCCCAATTACCTGAGGTAAGAGAGTTTTGTCATTTTTTGCCCACTGACTAGGTGTGGAATAGGTACCTACCACACACCAAGCTCCATGCTAGATACTGAACATAAAATAGATGAACCAGAAGATATAGCCTCTGCAGCTGGGAGCCCACACCTGAACTCAGGGACACCTACCAAGAGAGAAACAGTGGCAGGAGGAAATTCAACTCCAGGCTTCTCAAACAGTTAGGACATTCTAGATGTGCTGCAGAGAAAGAATTCTAAAACTTTTAAAGTGAGCATTATTTTTCTTTCAGGAAAAATATTTTAATTAAAATACGGTAACCAACTGCTCTCCTCTACCCTAAAAGCTGGGGCACATTGGTGGGAGACAGAGTTGACTTATTCTGCATACGCTGGTCAAAGGAATCAAGGGCTGCCCAGTCTCTGCTCACTCAGGAGGAAACTGGGGGGGAAGGACAGGATGAAGGCCCCAGAAAGACGGGTCTAGGATGGTGGGCATGAGCCCAACACCACAGTCTCAGCCCCAAGCTTTAGGTTTCAAGAATGATAGGAACTTGAAGATGTTGAACTGTTTTAAACTATTTTCTCATTTGGTTTCCTTTATCCCCCACGCCTTCAGTAGAGTGTTATATATACCAGCTTTGGGGAAAGGGTGCTTTGAGGATTGAGAAGAGGGGATTCTCCCCCCCCCCCCCCCCCCTGCTTGAAGCAATGAGGCCAGAGAGGGCAGCGATCATGGCTGGGGAGAAGCATACATGGCACCCATAACCCAGGGGGAGTAGGATTCCAAAGTTACAGAGACCAGAAAAATGCACGTCACAAGCTTCCTCCACACATACAGACATACCCTCTACTGCCCGTTTCCTTCCCCAAATCCTCAGAAACATCAGGGGGGACCCTGGACTTCCCAAAACATATGGGATGGGGACTCATTTTACTTAACTGCTAAGGAGAGAGGAATGCTACAAAGCTGACAGACTTAGGAACCTGCAGGTTATATGGAAATACAGTGCAAGGAAAGAAGTGAATCTGTCTTTCAACACAAGTAACCGCTGCCCTATTTTCTGAGTACTTACCTTTAGAGTGGTGCCTAAATCCACCATCAGAAATTTGTTAGGCGGTTGAGGCATCTCACTTTACAAAACTTAAGTTATTCTCAAAGACTGACTAGGAAATCTATAATAATAAAAGGATAATATGCTAATTAGACCAGACGTCCTCCTGGACGAAGCCGGGGCTGCAAGGGAAGCCCAGGTCCTGGCCTGGTGCCAGCAGCACGGGGAAGGAGGGCCTACTCTTGTATGAATTTTGTGCATCGGGCCACTAGTGTTGATATAAAATCCTACTTTCTTTCAGATCCCACTATAAACTATCCTGTTCCTTTTAGGTGCAAGAAGTAAGGAAAATTGCACCTCGTATTTTAAAAGTATCCCTTTACCTTCATATGTTCCAAAATATTCTTTAGAAAATACCAATGTTAATAACAAAAACAGTATTTCCACAGATATAATTTCTTGGACTATTAAAATATTCTGTCAAAAAAGAATCCGTCCTTTAAAAGTGTAGGCCCATCTCTACTCCCAGATCATTAGGATTCTCTGCAACACCTCAAGTTCTCTTTTTTACACTAAAGGATCCTTTCTTAAACTAGTAGGCCTACTGGCCACTGTTTTTCTAGTTTCTGAATAAAAGCTTTAAATTAACTTGTTTCATATAGTATTGTTTTCTTTAGGACAAGATTTTCTCTCTTGCTCTTCTAGTTGATAAGCAACTTCCCATGTTCACAAGAGCAATGCCCAGAACTAACCAAGTAAAGAAGGTCTTATTAAAATTCAACATCTAACCAGGTATCTGCAACTTATAGTTAACATTCTTAAGCAAGTTAACTCCAGATATAAATAAAGGAGGTATTAGTAAAGTGAAGTAAATGTGCTTTGGAACAAATAAGGACGGGTGATCTGTCCTAGGTTAAATAATCTGAAATTCATGTCCACCTGGAACCTCAGAATGTGACCTTATTTGGAAATAAGGTCTCTGCAGATGCAATTTGGTAAAATGAGGTCATGCTGGATGGTTACGGAATTAAATCCAATAACTGGGGTCCTTATATGAAGACCAGGTAAAAACACAGAGTGACATAAACAGAGGGAAGAGGTGCAAACCCAAAACTACCCAGGATTACCGGCCATCACCAGACGCTAAGCAGGCAGAAGAAAGGTGACTGGCCAGTGTGGCTCAATGGCTGAGCTTCCACCTATGAACCAAGAGGTCATAGTTTATTTCCCAGTCAGGGCACATGCCCAAGTTGCAGGTTTGATCCCCTGTAGGGGGCATGCAAAAAGTAGCTTATCAATGATTCTCTCTTCTCGTTGATGTTTTTCTCTTTCTCTCTCTCCTTCTCTCTTCTTCTCTGAAATCAATAAAATATGGTATTTAAAAAAAGAAGAAGAAAGGGTTCCTCCTAGGAGGTTCTATGGAAGCATGGCCCCACCAACACCTGGATTTCAGCCTCCTTCTTCTACTTTCCTCCTCCCCACCCTTGGACAATCCTCACCAGAGGATATTTTTCTATTGATTTTTAGAGAGAAGTGGAAGGAGAGAGAGAGAAAGTGAAAAAACTTGATGTGAGAGAGACACATTGATTGATTGCCTCCTGCAGGGTCCCAACTAGGGCAGGGGATGAAGCCTGCAAGCGAGGTACATGCCCTTGACCGGAATTGAACCCAGGACCCTTCTGTCCACAGGCTGATGCTCCATTCACTGAGCCATCCGGCAAGGATGATTTCAGCCTTCTTACCTGCAGAACTGTGAGAGAGTAAATGTCTATTGTTTTACGCTCTCCAGTTTGTGGCAATTTGCTACAGGAGCCAGGGAAGCTGCTCTAATATCTTTGACTGAAAGGCCTGATTGGAGAAAAATAGCTTCCCTGTGACCCATCTGTTTTCAAAATGAAATCCTAAGGCAGCAAAGATACATCATCCCAGAGCAGCTTCCTCCTTAATATTAACGACGACACAACCATTGCCTGCCCTTCATCACTCTCACTGCAAACCATGCGGTTCTTCCACATACCCTCTCACGGCTGCAAGGTAACAGCAAAACCAAATTACCAAAATCAAGGGCACTGTACAAAGACTGTTATTCCAACGGTACTATCCCCAGAGGAACAATACGCTGTGTTTCTCTAATCGTTTCTGAAAACCCTGCCCTTATTTACAGTACAGAAAATAATGAGAACGCAGTTGGAATCATTATCGTCCATTGAAAACCTGACAGGGAAAGAGCCCACATCTAAACACATCGACATACTTAAAAATCTTTAAAGCTTTCCTGGCTTACTTAATAATTTCAACCTGCCTGCCACAGCTCAATACATTCTAAATGAAACTTTGTGCAAAAGTGGCCAAAATTGGCAAAATAATTTCTTCCATACTCCCTCTATCAGGTGTGTGTGTGTGTGTGTGTGTGTGTGCTTCAAGCTTTCCGCAGGGAATGTTAAACACATGCTCTTTACTTCTCCAATATTTTGGGGGCTGGGTCAATAAGGAAACCGTTTATCGATGTATCCCCTGGCACTGACTTTTCAATAAAATTATGTACTCACATCGACATTTTCAACACATTACGTGCAGTGGGGGAGCAAATATATGCACACACATATACACAGTGAAAAGGAGAATTTCAAGGGAATATGATTAAACCGTCTCGTTCGGGAGGGAAAGATGGCTTTGGCTGAAATCGTTGTTCTGAAGAGACTCTTACTGGTTCAAGTAGAAGCTTTTCCAAATGTCTGAGACGAAGCACACTGTGGTTGCCACAGTTCTGTTCCCATTGATGCAACATTCAAGTGCCCCCAGAAGAAAGCGGACATTTATCACAATAATGAACTCAATGCCCTCCCTAAACCGTTGCAGTCAACTTAGCAAAGAAGCTCGGGAATTAGTCAAAGGTGTCATACAGCAGTAAAGCCGTCAGCACCCGGAGTGGATGCTGTGCTGTTACTTCAGTCCCATTAAGGCGCTCTCCTTTCATTTCTAGGGGGCCACGTGGGGCCGAGGGGGTCCAGGATGTCCTGGGGAGTTGGCGTGAGGGTTCTTACTTTTCCTCACAGCCCTGCACGTGAAAAGCCAGAGGAGATCAGCATTGGGGCAGGGGAAGAACTGGGTGTCAGGGCAAGTACGAGGTTGCTCTCCACTGCCAGAGGCCCCTCTGCAGAGCTTGGGACAGTCACAGATTCTCTGTTGCAAGGGCCATCCCTGCCATACCCTGGGTCAGTGGTGGGCAAACTCATTAGACAACCGAGCCAAATATCAACAGTACAACCATTGAAATTTCTTTTGAGAGACAAATTTTTTAAACTTAAACTTCTTCTAACGCCCCTTCTTCAAAATAGACTTGTCCAGGCCGTGGTATTTGGTGGAAGAGCCACACTCAAGGGGCCAAAGAGCTGCATGTGGCTCACGAGCTGCAGTTTGCCGACCACTGCTTAGGTGTAAGATAAAATATCAGTATTTCCCCGACGCTGTCCGAGAAAGTCAGGTGCACAGGGAAAGAACAAGCGTGGGGACCGCTCCCTGCTCCACCGTGCCCTGCGGTATGCTCTCCGGCAAACCGCTCAACTTCCCTGAAGTTCCGTTTCTTCATCGGAGTGAGGCGGGGCTGAAGAGAGGAGGGCAAGGAAGTGAAACATCTGAGGCCATAGCGGTCCAGGACAGTCCACCCACGGGAGCTCCCTTTCCTCTTCTTCCCCCTCCCCCAGTAAGTTCAGGTCGAAGTTTAAAGTCTCAGCAGAAAGGCTGCCTCCAAGAGACCAAGGGCGAGGGCTCCACCCCCACGAGAGTTATTTGGGGCCTGGGTGTGTTTTTTCTTTTAAACATAAACAAGTGCCTGCAGCTATTTCGGGGCTCTTGTGTGTGTCTTCAGTGTCTACAGATAAGAAGCGTGCAAGTTAAAACTGCCATTCCACAATGGTTCCTTCTGGGACAGAGAAATAGCCTTTGTGACCAAGGATGCTGGGCTTCTAGCACAGCTGAGGAATTATTACAGTGTCGGCCAGACACACGAAGGAACGGTCCCTTGGCCAGGGAATTGCAAGCGTATGAGATCTCCATTTAGAAGTTAACAGACACTCTCAGTCATGGAAGAGGACAGAGTCCACGAGCCTTGGGAATAAATTAGCTGTTGTGAGATTCAAATCTGCACAGAAGAGACTGTATTTCAGGTTGATGTTCCTTTGTTGTTCCTGGTAATTTTTTTCCCCCCTTGCCTTTTCCTCTCTGGATACTGGGTAAAATCTTTTCTCAGCTGTGCTAAGGCAACCTAAGGGATTTTGCTCATGTTCGGGCCCCGGGGGTAATGGGGGACGAGAGGACTTGCCTACTCCTGGCAGCTGGTCTGAGAGCTGCTGAAAACGGTACCAAGAGAACCTCAATGTATTTTTTAAAAAGACGGAGACAGATACACACAGTGAGAGCATATAAACTTAAGTTAGTTAACCATCTAAACATTTTCCTATATGGCTTGAAAATTATAGGAAGATTAGCATGTACTTTAATGAACATTATCATTCACAGAAATATGCACAAGACAAGATGTGCAGTTCACATGTTTATCACAAAGGGAGACACTCAGAATTTGCCGGAATCTAGAAGCCTCCCTCTCTCATGATCCCACTAATAACTAGCCCCCTGCCCATTCCAGAAAGCCAGCCACCAACCTGACTTTTACCTAAGCATACATTGGACACATTATTATGGTTCTGTTTCATTTTTTTTTAATGTTACTTAAAGGAACCATGCAGCCTGTTTTTGTTTGTTGTTTGTTTGTTTGTTGGCATCTAGCTTTTGTTTCACATTGAGTTTGTTCAATTTATCCAGGTGTTTACATGTAGTTGTCAGTGTATTCCTTTTCACTGACATTATTTCTCCACATGAATATACAACAACTGGTCCATTTTGAGTTCTTTCCAGGTCTCAGTTATTATGAATGGTGCTGTTATAAACATTCTTGACTATGTCTTTTTTTATGCATTTCTGTTAAGTGTATACTAAGAAGTGAAACTGCTGGATCATAGGGTATGCATATCATGAACTTTTGTAGATGGCACCCACTTTTGAAGGGGTTGGACCAACTCCTGTTCCCCAACAATAGTTTCTGAAAGCTCCAGTTGCCATGTACCCTTGCCACACTTGGTGGAGGGTAATGCTATCTCACTGTTTTCAGGAAAATTGTATCCCACCCCCACTCCCTGTGACAAATTATGCTGAGCACCTTTTCAAAACCCATTTATCATGTGTTTTAACACTCTGTATAGTTTAAACCCAACAAAACAATGTCACGATTTTAGGTAGTCAAAAGTTATTAGATTTCTCTAGAGAGCATATTTATAATTGTATTTCTAAATATCCGGGGTAATTTTCCTCCTACCTAAATAGCACTCTTTAATATTTCCTTTGGCCAAAACCTGTTGGTGACAGGCTCTGAAGGTTTGTTTGCCTGAAAATGTCTTTATTTCATCCTCATACTTGAAGAATGTTTTGTTGGGCAGAGAACTCTAAGTTGGCAGTTTTTTCCTTTCCATGCTTTTAGGATGTCATTCCAATGTTTCTGGCTTCCACTGTTTCTGCTAAGAAATCAGTTGTTTGTGTAAGTGCAGCTCCTTGAAAAGTAATTTGTCTTTTTTTTTTTCCCCTTTGGCTGCTTTTAAGATCTTCTCTTTGTTACTGCTTTCATCAGTTTTACAATTATGCCTAGGTCTTGATTTTCTTTTTATTTATCCTTCTTGGAATTCATAGAATTTCTTGAGTTTGTAGATAGAGTTACTTATCAGTTAGAAAGATCTTGAGCTATTTTCTATTCAAATGTTGCTATGCCCTATTTCAGAACTCATTTCCTTCAAAGATTCCCAATTACAAGTATATTAAAACTTCTAGGCACATCCTTTATGTCTCTTTATCTCTGTTTTTCATCCTTTTGCTCTGTTTTATTTTGCATATTTTCTTTCAGTTATTTTATAGGTTGCTGATTCTATCTTTAGTTATATCTAACCTGTTGTTAAACCTATCTACTGAGTTGCTCTCTGGTTATTTTAATTTCCAGTTCTAAAATTTCCATTTGGTTCTTATTTATACTTTCCAGTTCCTTTGACTTGTCTTTCCTTGAAAATAAGAAACATAATAATTTTAAAGTCTGTTTCTGATAACATCAATATATGAAGGTTCTATGCATTTTCTATTGCTATTGTTTTTCTGGGTTTTGCTAATGTCTTTCCTCTAACTGTTTATTTTTTATTGTTAGATACTGCTTTTGCAAAATTGTTAGTAGAAATAATTGGAGGACTAAGATAATTTATATTCTTTAGAAGAGATTTAGGCTTGTTTCTGCACACCTGTGGGAATAGTACTCTGGAATCCCCTTAATCTAATTTCAGGAGACGACATTATTAGAAACGGGGCCTCCATTCTCCTGGCTCATGGTCCCATAATTCTTCATGATCTTATAACCTACTCAATGCTTCCAAAAAATTTTTTATTTAAAAACTCTTTTTAAAGAAATTTTAGGTTCACAGCAAGATTAAGAGAAAGGTATAAAGGTTTCCCACTTGGTAAAGGGAAAAAAAAAGGTAAATTACCTTAAGGAAAAATCCAAAACAAGCTCCTCCCCCCCCCCCCATGCATAGCCCATCCCCCATTACCAATATCTCCCACCAGAGTAGTATGTTTGTTATAACTTATAAACCCACATTTGCATATCACAGCCATCCAAAGTACATAGTTTATATTATGGTTCACTCTTGGTGCTGTACATTCTATTTATTATATGGTTTAGACAAATGTACAATGGCATCTATCCATCATTACAGTATACAGAGTATTTTCAGAGCCCTAAAAATCCTCTGTGCTTGGGCTTTTCATCCTCATCCACCCCTTACCCTCTGACTTCTGACTGCTAAATATAAAATCAGAATGTTTCACTCTGAAGGGAAAAATGGAAATGTTCATAATAGTGCTTTAGAAAACTTAATTGGTCCAAAATTATTCCATCTAATAATATTTTCACCCTTTCTAGCAATATTTTTGGGCGGGGGAAAAAAGGTAAATTACCTTATGGGAAGGTCCAAAACAAGGTCCTCTGTCTCTACCTCTCATTTGCTCTCTATAATCAGAAATTGATTGTCAAGATACTGTAGCTTTCAACGCTTTAAATCACAAATGAAAGGCCTTATTCTTAGAATACAGGAAAATAAATACTCCTTACATCCCTGGTTATATTAATATTAGTGTTCTGCTTCTGCACTTCATAGAGTCTACATATAAAAAGAGTATTAAATCGCCAGGTTCTTAACACTTCATATGCTGTAATTTTTTCAGATGGCTAGTCAATATAAATGTGTATTTGAAATTAAACACCTTTTCAAATGTCCAAAAATATATATATTGTTTTTGTTTTTGCTCCTGATTTTTTTATATCATATTCAATATAATATATATATACCAACACATGCATCCTGATTTGTAAACTATTTACAAAGAAAATTCATGTTATTAAAATAAATGCATGGTCTGTGGAAATAAATCAAATGATTGACCTTTTTTAAATCACCCAATTTACATAAGTCTTTATAAATGTACAAATAAGTCCATTAAGCAAAATGAATACTAAATAAGATAAATAAATAAAATCACACATAGACATACTATAATGAAACTGCAGAACATCAAACACAAAAATGAGACTTTAAATGAGAAAAATCATGGACTATGTAACAAACAAATGACAATTAGGCTGAAAACAAATTCCAACAAAAACAGTAACAATGGAGGCCAAAAGTTAGTGAAAATAGCTTTAAAGTGCTTACAGGAAATAGCCATCAATCTACACTTAAAACCTAGGCTTAAAAGACAAAAGAAAAATAAATATATATTCAGACAGATAAAAACTGAGAGGATTCATTACCGGTAGAGTTTTACCCATTAGGGCTTCTAATGGACATACTTCCAGAAGGAAAATAACCCTAGAAAGCAAGGCTGAGTTGCCAGAAGGCAAGGTAAGCAAATAAATTAGTAAAATGCAGACAAATCCAAACAGTGATGATGTCTGGGGTTTAAAAAAAAAAAAAAAAAAAAAAATAAGATACAATAGAAGGGAGACAATTGGAGTTGTGTTTCAAGATCCTTGTGTTATTCCATAAGGGTTTAAAATCGGGCTTAACTTTAGACTCTGCTGGTTATGCATAGTCAATTTCTTGGGTACGATTAAAAGAATAAAAACAGTGTATAATTTTGCCATTATTTAGGAAAGCATTAGCTGCTATAAGAAACCCCCAGATTTCAGTGGCTTAACATAATATTTTTCAGAAGAGTCTAATGTCTGAATGGCAAGGGGTTTTCCTCCACAGAGAGATTCAGACCTCATATTCTTTCCATCTGTGGCTCTACCAACACTTAGGGTCTCGTCACCTTCTGCATCCAGAAAGCAGAAGGTGAAGGAGAATATGGATGAGGTTCAGGTACTCCTTAAAAACCTAGGCCCCAAAATAGCACATATCAGGTCTCTTCAAATTCCATTGGCTGAACGTCAGCCACATGACAATGTGTAAACAGCAAGGGAGGATAGGAAATGTGGTTAAGTTGTGTGCTCAAGAGTAAGAGGCTATAAGTTTAGGAGCTCAACTAGGAATCTTCATCACAGCTTCCAAACTAGTGGCATGGGGCAGTAGAGTAAGAAACTAAACAAAATTCAAGCAATTAAAAAAGGACAATAAAGTTAGGAGAGAAGAATAAAAAACTGAGACAAATGAAAAGTATAAAAATGATAGTACAATATCGAACATATCATTAATCAAAATAAATGTAAAATAATATCAGTTAAACATTAGATGGTTTTAATGTGTTTTAAAACAATAATAATAAAATCTAGCAATATGCTATTTATAAGAGATACACATAAAGCAAAGACATGAAAGGCTGAAACCCTGAGTAAATAAACCAGGTAAACATTAACCTAAATGAAGATTATTTAAAATACACTATCATCACTTATGAATTTCACAGAAAAAAAAAATGAAAGGGATGAGAGCATCCACATAATGATTTTTAAAAAATCTAACTTAATAGGAAGGTATAATTCTATATATGAATACATCTACTAAAGTAGCTTCAAATATGTATAGAGCAAAATTTAATAAAAACAACAGGAAAAATTAATAAACCCATAATTAGTAGGAGGCTGCAAAGCATGTTTGATATAGTAAAATCATGTAGTACATCAAATAATGAAAGAGTATACATTCTTTCCACATGCACATTTAAATGGACTTAACGGACTTCTAAAGAACAGATATTATGTAGACCTTGTCCCCTAGTCACAAAGCATGTTAGTTAAAAGTCAATATTACAAAGATAGATTTAAAATCCCCATGTGTTGGGAAATTTTTAAAACACTTCAAAATGTTTTAAAGTAGAGATTGGAAAGGAAATGTACACATCAGTACAGAAATAAACCACAGCTCACAACAATATGGAGGACTAAGAAGCATAATATTGAAGGAAAGAAACAAATTGCTACAGCAAATGTGTGACCATTTCTTCAAACTATTTGTGCTTATTCAGTAAACTACACAACTCAATTTTTACAAGACAAGTGCATGTTAAAACACACATTGCTAGGGGAATAGGACAATGAAAGAACATTCAAGTAACCTCACTGGTATTGGTAATGTTCAATTCTTAAATAGGGTGGCAGGCTCACCAATATGTATGAAAATTCTATAACAGATAAACCTTAACCTTTTGTATGTGTCAAATATTACTGTTACCTCAAGCACTGGCACACACATCTGTGACCAACTCTCTATGTGTTCCTTTTATCATTTTAAAATTCCCTTTTACTTAACAGAAAGCTCCACTGCTATTCACTATTCTCTTTGTAATCACAGATTAGGAAAATACTTAAATCAGAATAGACAGAGGAGAAAAATACTTTGAATCCCAGAGTAATTGTGGTACAGTGGAACCTCGGTTCTCAGACATAATTCATTCCGGAAGGCTGTTTGAGAAGAGATTTGTTCAAAAACCAAATTATTTTTTCACCACTAGAAATACTATAAATTGATTTGTTCCAGATCCCCCAAATGATTCCTTGCTCTGGCCTTTTTTATATACAATATATGCCAGGTATATGGTTTAACGTATAAGCAAACACTTCTTTCTTAAATTTATCGACCCACCTACTAGCCCTAAAAGAACCACTTTCAGCACTCATGCCCGGGGTGTCTGTCAGTAGGTCAGTATGCAGCATCTTCCCTTTTCACTTACCATTGCCCCAGAATGTTATCACCCATTGGCTAATTGCTTTTTGTTTATCCAATCAAAAACAACAGTTTTTCTACCTCTTCCAATTGCCTGTGATAGTTCTTTTGTGAGCACTTGCACATTCTTATACACATCCACATTTTTTTTAAAATATATTTTATTGACTTTTTACAGAGAGGAAGGGAGAGAGAGAGAGAACTAGAAACGTGGATGAGAGAGAAACATCGACCAGTTGCCTCCTGCACACCCCTACTGGGGATGTGCCCGCAACCAAGGTACATGCCCTTGACGGGAATCAAACCAGGGACCTTTCAGTCCGCAGACCAATGCTCTACCACTGAGCCAAACTGGTTTCAGCCACATCCGCATTCTTGATGGCCTCTTTATGGTTTGTTTGTGTTTCTCTTTATGTCTCAAATTGTGCTAATCATCCATTTCTCCAGCAACAGGTCTTCAGTATTGTAGTTTCTTTCCATGTTGAGGGGTACCTCTTCTTTTAACCAAAGGAATGCAACGAAGTTTCCAGCACAAAACAAAAACAACAGCAAAAAAACCCCCACCAAAATATTCACGGCACAATTTTCTGAGATGTTAACAATAGGAGGTTTAGCGGTAAACTGACTCACGTTGGCACGTTGTCTCCTTTGTCTGTGGCCTGAGAGATACGTATTGTCATAATGAGGTGTAGGCATGAAAGGGTGGTCAGGCTGAGAACCAAAGTTCTGTTGGGACAACCTAGACATGTTTTCCCGTGAACAACTTGGTCAAGAACCGAGTTGTTTGCGATGGGGAGACATTCAAGAACTGAGGTGTCACTGTTCTATCTAAAATGAGTCAACTGGCAAGTTTCTAGAGCTTAAGGGACCAAAAGTACTATGAGGTTCCTGTCTAGAATGTTAGTCCTTCCAAAGTAAAATGACAGCGGTAAGTAGCAAAAGTCTTCTGTGTGCCCTGGACCCAATAAGACCCAACGTAAATATAAAGAACTTAGATGTTGAGCAATGATAGAGTACTGTGCCACTTCCAATTACTGGAGATCAAAAAATTTTCTCCTGCCCTATCCGGCTTGGCTCAGTGGACAGAGCGTCGGTCTGCGACTGAAAGGTCCCAGGTTTGATTCCGGTCAAGGACATGTATCTTGGTTGTGGGCACATCCCCAGTGGGGAGTGTGCAAGAGGCAGCTGAATCGATGTTTCTCTCTCATCGATGTTTCTAGCTCTCTATCGCTCTCCTTTCCTTTCTGCAAAAAATCAATAAAATATATATTTTTAAAATTTTTTCTCCCATAACAAGGTTTAAGATATATGTCCAATTTTTTTTTAAAATAAGCAGCTTTTTTATTATTATTGCATTTACTGAAAAGCAATAGGAAAGATGGGATTTGGAATTAAAGTGTCTGTTGGAAAAATAACACTTTCTTACTACACATCCTCCATCCAACTGCCAGAATTGGCTGGAACAATTAACAAATACCAGTGCTAACTTACTCTACTGGGAATCTGTTGATGCAAACACCAGAAAACAGTTCATCTCCACTGGGAATATCTGGAAGAAGGGATTAGAGGGGGCCTGGGTTGGGGAGGCTCTGAAAAGAAAAAACAATATCTGCTAAACTGAAAAGCACACATGGGAATTATTTTACTTTCAACAAGTTCTGAATGTAGTCACAGAGCTGGGGAGCGTTAACAGACGGATTTAACACTGGTGTTTGGGAATGCGGAGAGAGGCCAGGCGTTTAGGCCTCATTTTGTCCATCGTTCCTCGGAAATCTAAAAGGCGCTTTCACCACCACGACTTCACCGCTCCTCCGTGTTCTGTCTCCTTAGGCGGCGTCTCTCCCACTCACGGTTACACTTCTGTATTCATAACACCCTATCCATTTCCATGGCAACTTCCTGTGATGTCACAGAGAAAACACGGACCGACTTCCCCGCGGCTCCGATTTCCCAGTCAGAAATCACACGATGGTTTCATTCTCGCCAATGTAAACAGAAGGTTTACTATTAAAAGTTCTGGGGACAAGGTCTGAAACCGAAACCCCATCCATCATGACGACAGAGGCGCGTCGGGAAACCTAGCAGCACAGGATACTGGTTAAAACTGCAAACGCCAGCAGGGCCAGTCTACGTGGGTTCAAATCCCGGCCCCGGCAGGGAGGAGACAGGCCTTAGGGCCAGGGATCAAGCATTCCCAAGCTCCCGTTTTCCGGCCCATCAATGCAAATGTGCTCCATTGGGTCCTGAGAATTGGACAAGACAGTGTCTATGAGACAGTTAGCACAGCTCCTGGCAAACGTCACCGGAAGAAACCACTCTGAGTTCCCTGGAGCATACACAGGTGGCTACCTCTGACCTCGGGATAGGGAACAGAAGAGGAAGCGATGGTTCTAGTCATTTGGCGAATATTTATGGAGTGCCTGCTCTTGTGCCAGAAGTGTGGATGCTGGGGAGCTAAAGACCAGTGTTTGCCAAAACCGGTTTGGCTCAGTGCATAGAGCATCGGCCTGCAGACTGAAAGGTCCCAGGTTCGATTCCAGTCAAGGGCATGTACCTTGGTTGTGGACACATCCCCAGTGGGGGGTGTGCAAGAGGCAGCTGGTCAATGTTTCTCTCTCATCGATGTTTCTAACTCTCTATCCCTCTCTCTTCCTCTTTATAAAGTATCAATTAAAAGAATAATAATATATATATAAAGACCAGTGTTTGCATAGGGGCTCTAACAAAAGCTGCTTCTTCCCCTGGCTTCCTCAGGGTAATGCTTACCTCGCTCCATGGGAGGCTGGTTCCTGGTATGAGATCAACCTGTATTTTCTGTGTTTTCCTTGGGCCCACACTTCCAGGCGAATAGAGCACGCATTCAACCACCTCGAACAGGGAGTCTCTGTGTGGATGGGAAATGGAGCCGGGGTGCGCAATGCTGTTTCGATTTGCCATCCCGTCTGAAGGAAGGATGTGGTTCTTTGGAAAGGGTCACTTAAAATAAAAGTATTCAGCCTGTAATTATTATTTGGGTTTAAAGTAAAGTGACCAGACGTCCTGCTTTTGTTTCCTTAGGCAGTGTCATTCAATTCACGGTTATAGTTGTTCCCCAATCCCTACCAGATATAGGAATTATAATCACGGTTATAATCCTGTATTCATAAACACCATATCCATTTCCATGACAACTTCCTGTGATGTCAATTTGTCCCATGGCGGGACAAATTTGTTAAAAATCGGAGCTGTCCCGCCAAAAGCAGGACATCTGGTCACCTTAGTTTAAAGCATAGTGACCATTGTCTGAACCTCCAAAAACATAATGGCAGGAAATCCCTATCTCCAGAAACCCAAGTACCAGTCCATCCCAGGCCTATGTAAGTGCCTAAGTCTAAAGACAGGACATAGTAATTGACCCTCGCATCTTCATGACAAGCAGAGAAACAGTTTAGGACAAAGTGAGAGAAAACCTAACCTCTTGGAGTTCCTTAGGTACACTACTGTCATCAGTTATTTGATCTTTGCACCTCAGAAGTAAAACAATTAATTTACCATTATTAATGCTGAGGTGGTTGCTCTTCGAGGAAAGAAACGTTGAAAGGGGACTGTGTGTTTTAAAGCAGAAAACGGGAGTGGGGGAGTGAAGGAGGAAGACATAGCTTTCTGTATCTGATGGTAACGGAAGTGCTCTTGAACAGTCTGGGCTAGGAGACCAAGCATGTCAAACTCAAAAGCTAACACGGGCCACATAAGCATGGCATGCGGCCTACGGGCCTCGAGTTTGACATGCTTGGGCTAGTCCCGTGGCCGGCAAACTGCAGCTTGAGAGCCACATGCGGCTCTTTGGTCCCTTGAGTGTGGCTCTTCAACAGCCTGGGTGAGTCTATTTTGAAGAAGTGGTGTTAGAAGTTTAAGTTTAAAAAAATTTGGCTCTCAGAAGACATTCCAGTCATTGTACTGTTGATATTTGGCTCTGCTGACTAATGAGTTTGCCGACCACTGGGCTAGACTGTTCTTAGATAGAAAGGCCCACGACCACATACCCTTGGGAAACAATGCACAAGACTAACGGTGCACCTTACCATCTTAAGGGCTCTAAGAAGTTTTGCAATCAGGAAGCCTGTTTATTTGCCCTTCACAAAGCATTTCCGAAAATTACTTTGACCAAAACCCACAGAACACACCTGAAGACATGCTGTTATTTCGTACTTTGTAATTATGCCACATATTGACAGCTGCTAAAAGTGCATCCCAGAATATTAGCTCACAACTCAAAACCCGCTGCTGCCTGTCGCTCCCTCAAAATGAAGATAGCCTGGGGTGGGTCTCTCATTGTTCCCCAATCCCTGCCAGATACAGGAATTATCTTCTAGAAATGTATAAATCATAGCTAAATGATATAAAGGAATGTAAGCTGTTTAGCCACTTTGGTTGAAGGTACACCTAGAACAGTGTCTGGCATATAAAATATGGGTTGAATGAAGGATTGAACAATCCTCTTCCCCTACTCCCCCTTTATTCTAGTCAAGAGACAGCTCCTCTGAACTCTCTTCCAGACTCCCGAGGAGGTACCCGCAGCCTGAGGGTCTATGAAAACATTTATTTAGGAGCACATTACAGAAGAAAGCGCACTAACAGGCAGAGTTTAAAGTCTGGCTGTTTTGAGCAGTTGCTTTTAGCAAAACAGGAATTAATACTGTTTTCATCCTCCCAGACTACAGTGGAGAAAGTGCCTGCCATAGTCCTAGAACACAGAAAGATTCAAAAATAACCAGTCATTTCTCTCTCTCCCTCATTCTAATTTACTGTGCCCTAACTTATACCCTGAGGAGAAAGAAACTCGGGGATAAGTAAAACTTTGCGGTAGATTACTAAATGAGATAAAGTAAGCCAAAAATAAGAAGGACGCTTCTAAAGACTGTAATACTATCCCCACCCCTTTTCCTAAGGTCTTCAGTATTGTAGTTTCTTTCCATGTTGAGGTGTACCTCTTCTTTTAACCAAACAAATGCAACAAAGTTTCCAGCACAATTACTCTACTCCTAGGGGATAATTGGTGATGGTAAAAAAAATTAAATTTAACTAAAAAATAATAAAATAAAGTGGACTAAAAAATTACCCTATTCCCAAAGGCTCAGTCTTCCAGATCAAAATAGCAGTTTTATGATAAAATAATATGCTATCTCTTTTCTTCCAACAGCCCTCGAGCATAAAAATGTGCCAAAGTAAGCCAAGTTTAATGTTCTACAAACACTAAAAACAATTAGAGTATGAAGTTGGATATTTAGTGTGTACCCAACTTACAACAACAAAAAAAATACTAAATCTTGTTATCACAGATACCATCAACTTCTTGCCTTTGATGAGTCTGGGCTCCTATGTATCTTGTTTCTGGAATTTGTAGCCAATTTATAATACTGAGAGGTCGATCTGTTGACCAGAAGACTTTATAAGAGGGCAGAAGTTCCTTTCTCCGTGTCAGTCATTCGTGAGTGGAGGAAAGATGGGAATCACATATTAAAATGGAAATCCACCAGCGACGCGGAGTTACCTGATGTGCTGACAGACTAACAAGCGAGTCAAGAGAAATCGCTTCATTAAATGCGCTATTTACATTTCCAGTAAGCCCAGTGTTTTAAAATCTTGACATTTGTTTTGAAACCAGATTCAAATTTAGTACATAGTGTTTCTTTGTTGGCAAGGGCTGCAAGAAAGTTAATGCCAATAGGCCTAGCTCTGTTACACACACTTCTCGTGTGTTAGGGTATCCGAGGACCTATGAATGAGGTCGAAATTAATACCACATGTACGCCTTCGGAGGAACAGAAATTACTTGTCAGATTTCCATCACAGAAACTAATTTATATTTCTGAAATCTCCCTGATAAGGCTAGTAATAACCATGGCAAACGCTCTCCCCAGCGAGCTCTCTTTTATATGAATAACTGCGATTCTTATACAAATAAGGTCAGATCCCCTAAAAATGCAGGCTTATTTCCAAGCAGGTCAAATATACTGCTCTCACCCGAGGGGCACAGTGCAGCCCTGAGCCCACTCTTCCGGGGTTATTTTTAAGCCATTCGGCCTCATTAACGTGTTGACAAATACTCCCCTGTCAGAAAAACCTCCCAGCGCATTTTTTCACAGAGTAGCACGGCTAGTAACTCCGAGAGCAGCCCAATGACATCCTTAAGTGGACTAATAAATTCCTCCTATCTTGCCCTTTCCTTGAAATTTGCCAACACAGCACACTGAGGCTGCGAGGAATTCTTCCGACTCGAGGTATGGAAAGGAAACCAGGAATATCGAAAGAATGTCTTACCAACACATACGCACAGGAAAACCCCAAATCCTGACTTGAGAAAACAAACAAACCATATCCCCAGAGCGTCTCAAATCCCCGTTAGCAAAAAGGCCTCTGAAAAAGCCATTGCCGCTCACGGGAGGCATTTATCGTTCAGCGATGCTAAGAATTCTGGCCTCGTGCAGTTGGTTTTCCCCTTACTGTCAACACAGGAACAGTACATACTTTTTTTAAAAAAAAAATCCTGATACTCAAGGTTCTTTTCCCATTGATTTTTAGAGAGAGTGAAAGGGAGGGGAAGAAACATCAATGTGAGAATCGGTTGCCTTCCAACGCGGGCCCAGGATGGGACTGAGAGACTTGCCCTCAACAGGAATCGAACCCGGGACCTCTCAGCCCATGGGCTGATGTTCTATCCACTGAGCCAACCAGGCTGGAGCGAGATATGTACATCTTTTTCATACATATTTTTTAAGTGGAATCAGTAATGATGGGATTCTAAATTGCAGCAAAAGCAGCAACCTGAGAGACATCTAACGTTTCTCTCTCTCAAGATAAGTCATTCCAAGGAATTTAGAACAGTCCTTCTGATGAGCACTTTTGAGTGTCAGGACACTATAAGAGAATGTAGAGAAAATACGACGAGACCTATGAAATACTTACTGCTACAAATGAAACAACGCTTCCAAATCCCTGAAAAGATACCTCCGCGTGCCATACCTACTACTCCGGTTACACTGGATGCTTTAGGTTCCACTGGACTCGTGACCCCTTGTGGTAATTTAGCTGCCAGGGGCCTGCCAACACTGCGTCAGGGTCTAACATTAAGAAACACACACACACACACACACACACACACACACCTGCTCATAGAATTCAATAACATTAAGTAAATGAAGTCAAGAAACATTGGGGTCAAGCGCTTGCCATGAGCCGTGCTCTGCAAAAGTGCTAAGAAGGTAAGTTATACTGAGAATCCCTGCCCCAGGCTCTCAGGGTACCCCCGGACTCCTCGGAGGTCCAACCTTTATAGGAAATGCAGCAAAAGACACACCAAGCCATGGGAGATGTGAGAAAATCACGTTCCGCTCTGTCCTCTTACCGACGGTCAGGGACGACGTGAATGGGGCAGTCGTCTGAAAAGCAATGAGCTCTGCTAACTTCTGGATCGTCGACCATCTGCTAAAGCAAGTCCCCACATTCTAAAACGGGTCATCCCAATGCACTAACATAGGGGTGTCAAACTCAATCAGAGAAGGGGCCAAAATCTAAAATCCAGCCTAAATCGTGGGCCGAATGGTTTACTGAACAGTCATAAACTGACAATGTCATAAACTGACAGCGGAGTGCAGTGATGACAGCGCGGTGCGGGCCACATTGCAAGGCCTGGCGGGCTGGATTTGGCCCACGGGCCTTGTGTTTGACACATGTGCACACCTTGCAGGATTAGAATAGCCTCCGCATGGATAGGAGAGGGACCCGGGGAAGACCTTGAGGAGCTCGGAGCTTAGCTCTCTGTGGTCAGCTCCACGGTGGGCTAACCAGCCCCTGCTGCTGGGAGCTCCGCTGGGAAGGTAAACTCCACAGTAGACTGTGATGGCCGGCCTGTCCCAGCCGGTCTACCTCCGCGGAGGACACTGTTTGGAAAGCTCCCTTTTCCTCCTCTGCCTGGTGGGTCACAAACCGCCAAGACTCAACAGGGACCACGGGAGACGCGTTTGTTTACACAGGTGCCACTTGCCAAAGGAACAGCCCTGCCAGCCTGGCTGGACTCAGATCACAGGGCTAATGAGGACACCGCGGGGGGTGTCCTCCTGCACCTCCAGGGGAAACCCACACAAACGCGCCTCCCGCCTGATCTGCCAAGTTTTCACGTCTGCGGTGCGGAGCAGATAAAATGAAACATACTCAAGTAAAAGAACTTCACTTAGAAATGTAAAGATTTAGCTCAGACTTGCTTACTTACGGCCTGTGGTTTTGCAGTGCGTGTGTGTGTGTGTGTGTGTGTGTGTGTGTGTGTGTGTGTGAGAGAGAGTTTGTTTTGTTTTTCTAAAAGGAAATTGCATTCCTTCACTAACCTCCTTTGTCCAGGCCCCTCCTGGCAGACTCCAAGCCTCCCAAGTATTAGCAGTTTCTGTCCAGAGTTTAAATGACCTTTGCCCCTCCACCCACTTTATCTTCTGTAGGAATTCCATTCATCCTATTGTTACCCTCTGAAACCCACCGTGCCCTCCCGTGCCCTCTCACTTTTACTTTACCCTGGAAGAAAAGTCTTCAGAAAAAGAAAATAGTTAACCGCTGGATTGGGGGAGAGAAAAATAAATTTTTACACTATAAAGCTACACTTCTTTTTAGTAAGACAAACACAGAAGTCCCTTAAAAAAAAAAAAGATGTGTTATATTAGCTTTAGTAACACATGAAACGTTGCTATCAAGTCAAATGTTACTTTTCTAATGATCTAGTAAATAAATACTTTCCATGCCTATCTATTAAATCAAATAAATACACGTAACCTAAAAGGCCCGTCGATGACAACTAGTCATCTTTCATTACACCAATCCCAAACACAAAATGAGATGAAAATGGAGTTTTGAATCAAGCATCAGACTTCTGGTCTGAAGCAGCCAGCAGACTAGCCTTGTCCACCTCCTTCACGCAGGCCGTGCTCCTAGAAAGCTGTCCAGCACTGACTGCAAGTAATCTGACATTCAAGGGGCAAAGCCAAGTAGGCTGTGAGCCCTAACCATGCAAAGAAAAAAAAATAAAAATCCCAGGCATGAATAAAATATAAGAATTGTTTTAAGGCTCTAATTTCTATGGCTAAAAAAATAACCATGGGATTAGGTGTGTGTGTGTGTGTGTGTGGAGGGGGGTGGGAGGGAAATGAGGAAAAAAAGATGAAAAGCACACCAAACAGAATTTCCTGATGTCATATGATCGAATTCTCCTATCTGCAGAACTTACCACAATGCCTTGTAACTGCATCATCACTTCCCTACCTTCCCCAGTGAAATTTAAGTTCTGTGAGGACAGGGACCACACCTAGGCTGTAACTGTATTATTCCCAATGTCAAGCGTGGCCCGCGATCAGAGTCAGTAAATAGTACTAGAAAATTAAACAATCTGAGTTCAAACCCTGGTTCCATCGTTAACTCCCACAGTGACATAAATCACTCGAGTTTCCTGACCTGCACAATGTTGAAAGTAAGATACATAATATTGTAATAAGCCAGGAAGTGCTGACACAGCTCACAGCACTCAGTAAGCGTCCAGTGTTCTCCTGTCTTCATGCCTTTCCTTGAGGCCTCAGATCTCTCCTCTCCGATAGGTCCCTCCCTGCCCCCCTCCCTCATCAATACCTCTCTCCTTCTCACACTCATCTTGTCGGAGTCTTTCTGCTATTTTGCCCTACTCTGTTTTCTTACTTTCTTCCTTCTGCTCCTCTTGCTGTTTATTTCCATTGTTTTACCACCTTTGAAAATAAGGTTTTTTTCCTTCTAAATTACTCTAAGACAAAATATTTTATGTGACAACTTAGCTCCTACTCTGGATATGTTTTAACCACCTATGATTATTTATAGCATGATGCAAAAAACGAAGCAAATGCTAATTTCATAAACAATAATGAAACATTATGCAGATTCTAGTCTATTATTTCCAAAACAGGTCTAGGCCTAATGGGGTGCTTAAAATTAAAGAGGCCCAGCCAGTATGGCTCAGTGGTTGAGCATTGACCTATGAACCAGGAGGTCTGGGTTCAATTCCCAGTCAGGGTACATGCCCGAGTTGATGGCTGGATCCCCAGGGGGGGAGAGAGGAGTGTGCAAGAGGAGGTGGCCGATCAATTATTCTCTCTTATCGCTGATGTTTCTATCGATCTCTCCCTCTCCCTTCCTCTCTGAAATCAATAAAAATATGTTAACAAAAAAATTAAAGAAAAAAACCCTACTGAAATAGAATTGCATTTACCTAGTTTGTGAAAGAAAAATCTCATAATAATGTGCACAACTTTGCATAATTATTATTTTATTTTGGGGATGCAGCCTCAATGTCAGGCTGTAAAAAAAAGAAACAAAACATACTTTCCTCAAAATAGAATTATTTATTTCCACAAGACAATGAAAATAAAAACAAAAGACAAAACCCTTATATCCTGAAACTCAAACTTCCATAAAAAGTCTCCACTCTGCTGTCCACTCATGGGGGGGTTTTTGGCATTTCACCCCATTCCCTAAGGAACTAAATTCAACATCAGTCACCCTTCACTGGAGAGCTCAGAATACACAGTTATCACATCGGCACTTGGCCACAGTGAAAAGGAACCAGGTCAAGTGGCTCTTTGCTGCTTTAATCCAAATGAAGGCCTCGTGTTCTTCTACAGCATTTTTCTCGACCAAAGTGGAAATGCTCCATGGGCAATGAGAGCCTAGATGATGGACACATAAATTATATGTGTATGATCAGTGGATGAAGGCTGTCACAGGTTTTATTTCAGTGAATTTGGGTAATTTGTCAGAGGTCAATAAAACTAGCACAAAATCCTGCTGACCCCACCTGATCCCACCAGAAGTGGCCAACTGAATGGCCACCACTCCCAACTCCACATCACAGAGAAGACTTTTCTAAGTGATATTAGCCCTAACCAGTTTAGCTCAGTGGATAGAGCATCAGCCCTCAGACTGAAGGGTCCCAGCTTTGGTTCCGGTCAAGGGTATGTACCTTGTTTTGTAGGCTCTAGCTCTAGGGCATGTGCAGAAGGAAACCAATCAATGTGTCTCCCTTACATGGATGTTTCTCTCTCTGTGTGTCTCTCCCCTTCCCTTCCACTCAATGGAAAAATACCCTCGGGTGAGGATTAACAAAAAACAACAAAAAGAGTGATATGAACTTCTAATAGATTTTACACCTTAATGCCAAAAATGTTAGAAAAACTGCAAAAAACATATTTAGATAACTTTTCCCAACTGTAGCTAATTAATATCCCCAACTTTCATCACTACTTAGCCTTTCACAAAAGTGTTTATGAGAAATATTTCTGTAATATTATATCTGTGATGTCTAGTCTCTAAAATATCCTCTGAACTATCTAATCATATTTTAAAAAGTCAAAATTTCCAGTTTGAAACAATAGAATGACACAATAATCCCAAGAATCTATATATATAAAAGGCTAAGTGACCATCCGATCATCTGACCCTCAGTACATATGACATGCACAGACCACCAGGGGACAGACGTTCAACACAGGAGCTGCCAAGCTGCAGTGACTTGGCAGTGGCAGTTCTTGGATGATGCACCCCGGAACCAGAGAGGAGGGAGCCCCATTACTCGCAGGGCCACGTGATTCCACCTTAGGCCATGGGTTACATTGTTGCTGGGGCACTGTCAGCCCCAAATCTGGTTTAGTGCTGAGCTGCAAGTTGGAAATAATTAATTTCCTTTCAATGTGCACAAATCTGTGCACTGGGTCACTAGTCCTTTTAATATTTAAGCAAACTTCTTTCCCCCCCCCCCCCCCAATTTTCTTTCACTTCCCCTTTAAGTAGACTTTACTTTTAGAGCAGTTTTAGGTTCACAGAAAAAAAATTCAGCATTAATCAGAAGGGATTTCCAATATACTCTCTGACAGCACACATGCACAGCCTCCCCCATCAGAGGGGTACATTTGTGACAACTGATCTTCCTACACTAACATTTTTATCATTCAAAGTCCAAATTTTAAGTTAGAGTTCACTTTTTTTTAAGATAATATTTTTAAAATTTTTAATTGTAAATTTTTAGAGGGGTAGAGAGGGAGGGAGGGGGTAGAAATGCTGATGTGAGGGAGAAAAATCAGTCTGTAGCCTCCTGCATGTACCTGGACCAGGCATCGAACCTGCAACACAGGTAATATGTCCTGACCAGGAATGGAACCCACCACCTTTTTTGTATGGGACAACACTCCAACCAACTGAGCCACACTGGCCAGGACTAGAATTCTCTCTTGATGTTGTACAGTCTATGGGTTCTGACAAATGAATAATGATATCCACTTAATATTATAGTATTATACACAATATACACTGAGTGGCCATATTATTATGATCTCTGAACACATAATAATCTGGCCACTCAGTGTATATCCTATATAATAAAAGGCTAATTGCAAATTTTTCCCTCAACCAGGAGTTCAACCGGCAGGCAGGCCAGCCAACCACCCATGTCCCTTCCCCCTGGCCAGACCCCACCCATGCACAAATTCATGCACTGAGCCTCTAATATATATACTGAGTGGCCAGATTATTATGCGTCCAGAGATCATCATCATCAGGCCACTTGGTGTAGTTTCACTGCTCCACAATTCCTCCATCCCGCCCCCCATAACTCCTGGCAGCCACTGATCTTTTTATTGTCTCCATAGTTTTACCTCTTCCAGAATGTTATATATAGTTGGAATCACACAATATGTAACTTTTGCAGATTGGCTTCTTTCACTAAGCAATATGCATTTAAGATTCCTCCATGTCTTTTCATGGCTTGGTAGCTCATTTATTTTTGGTACTGAAAACTATTCATTATAGCACAATTTGTACATTCACCTACTAAAGGTAATCTTGGTTGCTGTCAAGTTTTGGCATTTATGCTACAAACACCTGTATGAACATAAGTTTTGACTCATTTGAGTAAACATTAAGGAGCACAATTGTGGCTCATAGCTAATAGTATGTTCAGTTTTGTAAGCAACTGCCAAACTGTCTTCCAAAGTGGTTGTACCAGTTTGCATTATCATCAGCAATAAATAAGAATTTCTGTTGCTCCACCACCTCAACAGCATTTGGTCAGTGTTCTGGATTTGGGCTGATTAAAAAGGTGTGCGGTAGCTATCTCACTGTGGTTTTAATTTGCACTTCCCTGATGACATATGATAGGGTGCATTTTCCCACATGCTTATTTGCTATCTCTATAAATTCCTTGGTGAGGTATCTGTTCAGGTCTTTCGTCCAGTTTTATTTAGTAAGGTTGTTTGCTTTCTTATTGTTAGGTGTTAATTCTTGTAGATCTTATTCTCTTGGCGGTGTCCTTTGAAGAGCAAATTTTTAATTTTGATAAGGTCCAGCTTCTTAGCTTTTCCTTCATGGATTGTGCCCTTGGAGTTATATCTAAAAAGTCATCCACAAAATAACAAAATTCATTGGGATTGCACTGAATTTAGAGATCAAGTTGAAAGAATTGATATCTTGACAACATGGAGTTTTCCTATTCATGAATATGAAGTATCTCTCTGCTTACTAAGTTGTGCTTTGATTTCTTTCATCGCAGTTTAATAGTTTTCTTCATACAGAGTTTATACATATTTTGCTAGATTTACACATAAGTATTTCATTTTTGGACATGCTAATGTAAACAGTAATGTGTTTTTAATTTTGAAATCCACTTTTGGGGGTAAATTTTCTATAGCTGCCCTTACTTATTTTGTCATTATTGTGAGTATAAATATAATGTATGCAATGACTATTATGGAGCATAAAAATGTCTGTTAGAAACAAGAAATACTTTCTCCTCATGTTTTCATATCAAAGACTCATGTTATGCTCTTAATATATGAAGAAGATCTCATGAGAGCAATTAATTTGAAAATTATATCAACATGTGCAAAGCACTATAACTGTCTAGTTATTCCAAGCAAAAATTATCTTCTTTAGTCTACCAGACACACACACACACACACACACACACACACACACAATTGTTATATATAACAGCTAGAGGCCTGATGCACAAAATTCGTGCTTGGGGAGGGGGAGTGTCCCTCAGCCCAGCCTGCACCCTCTTCAATCTGGGACCCCTCAGGGGCTGTCTGACTGCCAGTTTAGGCCAAATCTCAGGGATCAGGCCTAACTGGCAGTCAAACATCCCTCTCACAATCTGGGACTGCTGGCTCCTTACTGCTCACTTGCCTGCCTGATCACCCTTAACCGCCTCTGCCTGATGCTAGCCTGATCACCCCAAACTGCTCCCCTGCCTGCCTACCTGGTAGCCCCCAAATGCCCCCCCCCGCCACTGGCATGGTTGCCCCCAACTGTCCTCTCCCACTGACCTGTTTGCCCCTAACTGCCCCCTGCTGGCCTGGTCACCCCATGCAGCCTGCTGCTCAGTCACTTGGTTGTCCCTCACTAACCCCCCCTGCCAGCCTTGTCGCCCCACGCAGCCTGCTGTTTGGTCGTCCGTCCAGTTGTTTCAGTCGTGACGGCCCCTGGCTTTTTTTATGTTAGGATTGGTGTATTTAACTATTTCTTTAAAAGAGTAAACTAATAAAATCACATTAGAAATGAAGTTTTTCAAAAGTTAGAATAAAAAGGTAATAAAAGCTGTCTTGGGATACTGCCACCATGCAATGAAGGTGGACTAGGCTGATGGACCATGGAGAGAAAGAAAGGCCCAGGAAGACTTTGCTGAGGTGCCAGACATGAGCGTGGAGCACCTTGAATGTTCCAGCCCCAGCCCGGCCCCTCACTGAGTCTAATGAGTGACCCCAGCTGATATGCACATGGAACAGAAAAACTGTACAGCTAAGCTCAGCCAACCAAAGAATCATCAAAAATAATAAACTGTTGTTTTAAGAAATCAGATTTAGTGGTGGTTTATTTCACAACAATAAACGGCAATACAACAACAGGAAATTATCTTCGTAACTTGGATAAATACAAATTTCTTAAACATACAGTCAAATCTATTAAAGGGAATTATTCTTCCATTCCTTTTGCATTATTCATTAATTACTAACTCAAACATTATTTTTGGAAAGGTTAAGTCTTCAGGATTTTTCCTGCTGTTTACATTTTTGGTAAATGAAATACATTTGGCACTTCATTTATTTACAGTTACATTTAAAAATAAAATACCATTTATTTCCTTGTCTAGTAGACTTCCCATGGCCTTCAATAAAAGAAGCTAGGTTAGAATTTAAAATCTGCCTGACACTATTTTTCACATGGTCAGACAAGGCTTGGTTAACGACCATGAGCTGGGCGGGCTGGACAGGACCGATGCCAATAAAGCCAATTATCAGGAACACAGATTAATCTGGGAGAAGTCTAGAAGCTAGACCAAAACCAACAACGAGGCAACGGAGAAATGACCAACAAAGCTGTCTCCATCAGGCATGTCTGTCACCAGACTGTGAATCGGAAACAGGAATCAGGGTAGGTAATGGCCGGCAAAATCAGAGAAAATCATCAGCCAAAGGGCCCAGGAAACTAGTCTGAACTTCAGCGGTAGAAAAGTTACTAAACCAGGAAGTCCAGCCTGGCACTGACCTATGAATCAGGAGATCATGGTTAGATTCCTGGTCATGGCACATGCCTGGGTTGCAGGCTCAATCCCCAGTAGGGGGCATGCAGGAGGGGCATGAAAGAGTTAACTGTCTTTCAAGACGCCTTAGAACCTAGGGATCTACAATATTTAGAAGTCAGATGTTTGATGGATCCACCCCCTGAAACACAGCCCTGACCTTTCAGCACGATATGAATTCATGATTAATGAATTCCTCCACCCAAATACAACTCACCACACACCCCGTGATAACCCTTCCTTATGTAACAGAGAGTTCACTGTAAGTCCAGTTACCTGACTTCCCGGCTCATAAAAAAGTCAGGAGGAGTAGCTGACAGATGCGGCGCGATAATGTGGAGGAGATGGAGACTACAGCCTGACCTCACACCAGACACACAGAGGGAAGCGGGCTCTGGCCTGCGCTGAGGCTCGGCAGGCCCGTAGTGCAGGTGATGGAGGCGATCCTAAATCCCCCGGGTGGGGTCACCTGTGTGGTGGAGTCGTCGTTCCATCGATGTGAGGAATGCTTGACGTAGTGAAGGAAAGACTGAATTAAAATTACCAAAAAAAAAAAAAAAAAAAAGGTTCTGGTATTGGACATAATAAACTCCAGTTAGATAAATAGTCATCCACGAGAACACCTTATTTCCTAATCAAAGTCAAATAAAGGAGCCACCGCTTTCTTTTCAAGGTGTGCTTCCTGAAAGAGAATATTTCAGTAATATCAAAGATGGCTAAAAAAACGAACGGGCTCTCCTCTGAAATCCCTTACCAAATATTTGCGGGATGCGTATAAGGGGCAGCTTGTGTTTGTTCTTCCCCGTCCACTGTTTTCTGTCTCTGTTAGCCTGTTTGCAGGCCAAGGGCCCGAGGGCCAGCAGACAGCTGCTCTGACTATTCTAAGAGCCCAAGCTCAAGAACCATGTTCATGCATTCTTTTGTTTGTTTGTTTTTTCATGCATTCTTGCTCTTTGCAACCAAGGGTTTATAAATATAGATGAAAGTACTTCTTCCTTTGTGCCCTTCTACTATTTCCTCTTATCGAGCATGCAATCACTTCCATCAATAACTTACTTGTCACCCTCTTCAAAATCATTTTATCCACGTAAATGTCATGCTGTTCATCCCCAGATTTTTATTAAGTCTCAGCTGACTAGAATGATATTTGGATAGACTGGTGTTTGTTTGTCTTTTTATCAACAATCAACATCCATGCAATCAATTAAAATTAGCCTATCCATGCAACCAATTAAAATTAGCCTCTGATCATCTCAATTAGGGGGAACACAGAAGGGAGGAAAGAAGAACAGAGGAAGGAGAAACTTCTGGGTTTATGTTTCAATGAAAAACTAAGTTTACTTCAAATCAGTCCAAGGGAATCATCTGTGAGCACACCTCACAGTGCACTGCCCATCTCTCAGGAAGAGAGAAGTACCTAATGCAGGACATTACTGCGTGTCATAAAAGTCGTGCTTAATTTTCACAACTGTACTAATAAAATTTAAACTGTCATACTTTTGCTTCTTTTCGCTGATCTTCTTATAACTACAACTGGCAGAAAAACATCCAGTGGTGTCCACAGCTAGCTGGCTCTTCACAGGAGAATAAATTTCATTTTAAATACATGTCACTTCACGCGTTCTAAGATTAAATATTTACACTAGCTTCCTCAGTCAAAAATGAATGAACCCCATGAATCTCTTTGATCCTCTCCTTGTGGGATACAGTTTCCTTTTCCTAGTACTTTTAGAGTGCATACTTTGGCAAGGGTGGACTGGGGAGTGGGCAGGTGCTGAGGGGTAGGACAGGGAGTGGTGGGGGAGGAACACATGCTTTGTTCCAAGAAAGCAACCATCACCTGGCCATTGGCCATTTTAGCCATTTGAAATTCTGCCCACCGTTCAGCAGTCTGGGCACCTAAGCACCCAGCTCCGGCGGAATTACCTGCCACTGCTGGGTTCCTCAGCGAGACAGCTGGCCCAGAAAGCCCCAGGGAGTTCCCAATTATGCAACCCAAAGCCTGAACCAACTAACAATCTCTTATTATTTATTGATGGGTAACGCACAGAGGAATTTGTAATTACACGAAAACGCGATTTGGAATAAGAACCCACAAATCCATACATTTTTATGAGGTGAGTATCTGTAATTTTCGAGAACAGGGTCACTGCAGAGGTTTTCATTATTGTGAGATTTAATGATACTGAAGGTCAATCACAGGTGAAATTTGCCTTCCAGGCAGAGGTCTGGCAGAAGAGTAATTGTGGGTTAGTTAAAAGTCTTTGAACACCACGTGTCAGAATAGTTTAAACACAGCCTAACTTTAATACCAAAAGGTCTCAAGTGGTTACTCAGAAACGAGAGGCACACGCGGCATATTATACAGCTTTCAACCTGCTGACAAGACATCCCTCTGTGCTCTCGGGTGAGCAGGAGTAACCCTCAATGGCATAGAAATGAGAGGCTGAGCCCAGAACCACGGGCAAGTCAAGTCATGATTTGATTCTTTTTGTCATTTTTCCTTCAAGTGGAAGGTTCCTAACACTCTGTGCTTCTGACAGTGTTTATAATCACAATTCTGAGGAGCATTTGAACACACACACACACACACACACACACAGGTCTTTCCAACAAACTGTGATGGACAATCTACCAGCCAAGAGTCCTCCTTGCGCAGACATGGATTTGGAAGCCCTCTTAAGACCTGCTTTCCACAGAAATGACACTCATAAATTGCCCAAATTGTTCGTGTTGATCTCCACCAAAGAAAAGCAATGTCTAACGCAAGATTGACCATAACCAACTACAGTGACAATTCTGTCCTGGGAAATTTTGGAAAACAGTAACATTGGATAAGAAGATTCATCCAAATACATGCATTGGGCTAAAACCTTCTTCATGGCAGCATTTCATCCTATATAAGAAAAGCCTAATATACTAAGTGTCTGGTCATCTGGTAAGCCATTCAGCCAATCAAAGCATAATATGCTAATGATATGCTAAGGCCACTCAACCGCTCACTATGACATGCACTGAAAACCAGGGGGCAGATGCTCCAACCAATAGGTTAGCTTGCTGCTGGGTCTGGCAGATAGGGACTGAGCGAGATGAACAGGACATGCCCTGGAGCCCTTCCGTGGTCCCTCCCCAGCTGGCCAACCTTTAGCATCCCTCCCCAGTCCAGATTGTACACCGGCAAGGTCCCTCAGCCTGGCCTGCCCCCTCTTGCAATCCAGGCTGAGGGACCAACCCCCCCATTCCGAGTGCACAAATTTCGTGCACTGGGCCTCTAGGTAACACACCTTATCGTTTACAATTAAAGGAGACATCTTTTATGCCTTACAATATTAAGAACATAGCTGTTAAATCCAAGGTGATACAACATTTCATCTGTTGCTCCCTAAAATTTGCCGTGAATTTTAAAATTCACCATTCACATAATACCTGCATTCTACAATTCTGATCGCCTTTTATTAGAGGGATCCTATATATAGGATCACAGAGTGAGCTGCTAAGCTAAAGCATAGATTAGTGCTTATTGGATAAACAGAATAGAATCATAATAAACTACTATACAATTCATCCTTCCTCCCCTCACCCATCTCAAAAATTCTCTACTACTAGTTTTTCTTATAATATTATCGAGTGCCAACATCCATTGCGTGGATAATATATATTCAACCCATTTGCTTTTTTTTTTAAGGTTGGCTTCTATTTCCTTTCAAAGCCAAGCACACCGCAATGTGACATCAGCAATGCGGTGATTATTACAAGCTTTACATTATAAATCACTGGCTGCTCTGTATATTTTGACACCTTCCTAACATGGATTTAAGATAATAGAATTAGCTCCAAATGAACAAGTGTTGGCTAAATACTGTAACAAAATAATAACAAAGTCTTGCCACAATAAAAGTGGAATCACAATCTGAGGGACAAATTTCAGTCAGTTTATGGCTTCCCTCGTTAATCTTTCACCTGCTAAAGTGCATTTTACAACCAAACGCGAGAGAGAACTTAACGTTAACAACTCTCTACCTCGTGACACTTGAACTTTTATGGAACCTGTTTATTCCCCACGTCCCATCCGGCTCCCTACCAGGCCGCCACTGCATGAGCTCAGCTGAGAAAACTCGGTATGAAATGAGAAGTTCTGAGCTGTCTGACCTCGAAGCAGACCCAGTCGTGGCAAATGCCTGTGCAAACGGCACCCCCGAACCCTGTGCATTTCTAACCGGTCCAGAGCCGTGCCCCACCCGGCAGCTCTGCCCCAAGGTGAAGCACACCCAATATCGCCTCCAACTTTCTTCCCAACTGGCCCTCAGTCCTCCAACACACAGACCACCTTAGGACACTCCTCTGGGGCCTTCTAGACATGAAACCTCCAGGGGGAACTTTTCTCTCAGGAAGTTATAAAGGACCCCTATCCACCCTGGTCGGTGTTGCTCAGTGATGAGAGCGTGGCTCCCCCACCCCTCCCGCCTGCCCCCGCGCACTGAAGGCTCTCGGTTCCATTCCTGACCAAGGGCATGTACCTGGGGTTGCAGGTGCAATCTTCGGGCCCCGTGTGTGCAGTCCATGTGTCTCTCTCACATCGATGCTTCTCTCTCTCCCCACCCCTTCCTTCCACTCTCTCTCTAAAAACCAATAAAAAAAAATATCCTGGAGGATTAAAAAAAAAAAAAAAAGAAGACACCTATCCAACTGACAGGTAACGGATACCCTGAGTGCAAGGTGCAAGGTGCTGTGCTCAGCTCACGGGACAGGATGACTTGAGGCAGGTACGTGTCAGACATGTGCTCGTTCACTCGGTTCATGTCTTAAACTGATTCTATCCGTATCTTAAAGTGACTCATATCTTAAATTGACTCGGTCAACAAAGGTTTACTGAACACAGTGGGCACGGCCTAAGTGTTGCTCCTGCCCTGGGGACAGGGCAGGCAAACTCCCTGCTGCCACAGAGCTTACTTTCCCGCGGAGGAACTAGACAAGCAGACCCACAATAAGAGTGCAGGGAAGAGACAGGCAGTGGCAAATAGAAAGTAATTTGGGGGATTTCTATGGGAGTGACCAGTCAGGTGATATGTGAGCAGAGAGCAGAATGGAGGGAGAAAAGAAGGGATTCAAAGAGTCCAAGGTTATTGCACTCACCCAGGAGATATGACAGCAAGGACTGGGTGGCTTATCGTGGACTGCTGAAAAGCATCGGGGCATTCTGAAGGAAGAGACATCAGACTGTGCCTCATGTGGCTTACCCAGCTGGAGCAGAGTGCTGAAATGGGAAGTCAAAGATGAGGTTGGAACGGGGAGTTGGGACTGGATCGCTAAGGGCCTAGGGAGCCAACCCAAGATGTGTGACAGTACTGGAAAAGGACTGCATGCTTAAGCAGAGTAATCCAACAGCCGTGTGCAGGCGAAACGGGCAAGAGAAGAGACTGGAGAGAGGGAGAACAGTCCTGCAGCAGGCTCTGCACTGAAGAATCCAAAAGGCAACACAAAGACAAAGGAAGTGCTGGTGAGAGTCCGGCTGACCCTGGGAGTCAGCCCTGGGAGACAGGAAGAGGGTGGGGCCATGGACAAAGCCAAGCACCATGGAGAGAGACGAGCATGGGACACGATAGGCAGTGTGTCAGACACACTGGGTTTGGGTGCTGGCCAACCTCACACGTAGGAGCACCAGCTGACTATGTGCAACCAGAGCTCATGCCACGGTCTGGGAGTCAGCACCACCCTGTTGACCCCTAAAGTCACGTGCCTGGTGTCACCAACAGAGAAGGGGTGGGCAGAGGAAATCCTGGACAGAGTTCCAGGCACAGGAGAACGGAAAAAGACGGCTTCAAGAATCTGTGTGTGCAAAAAGGTCACATGCCCAGATGTAAAGGAGGATAAAGACTGAGAAACACCTGATGGATCCTGTGACTAAGAACTCAAAGAAACTGTCTAGAGTGCAATTTCGTCAAGAGAGAAAGGAAGTGAGTCAGTCTAGGATGTGGAGGCGAGTACACACTATCTGTCAAGGCTTGGCTATAAAAGGAAGGTAATGTAAGGAGAGGTCACTTGAGGGAAAAGCACATTTGAGGGGAGGGGTGTGTGTGTGAGAGAGATAGAGAGAGATGGAGATAGAGATGGAGATGGAGATGGAGAGAGAGAGAGAGAGAGAGAGAGAGAGAGAGAGAGAGAGAGAGAGAGAAGGAGAGGGAGAGGGAGAGAGAGAGATTGAATTTGAGGAGCTTAAAGATAAAAATCAATGGAAAGGGAGAGAGACTAAAATTGCAGGGATGAAACCATCTACTAAGGAACAAGATAACAGAAGAGATGGGGCAGACAGGATATCTCTGGAGAGAAGGGACACTCTTTCTTGGCAGACAGAAGAGATGTGACCCACAGAGCTGCCGGGTTGCTGACAGCCCTCTCTGACAGAGACTGGAGACAAGAATATGTGACATGATGGATGGGGTGACCAATGAGGCAAGGAATAACAGGCTAAGGTACTTCTGATCACCACTTTTAGGAGGAACAATATTCTGACTAATGCCGTTATTTCAGACAATGCCATGATTTCGGAACAACCAAACGTGACTCACGGCGTGCCTCCTTTGTTTAACGCCCTTCAAGTGAATGAAGGAGGTGGGTAGTTACGTACCTTTGGCAAATGAAGAAGAACTTTTCCAGACAATGCGAAGCACGCTATATTTTTTTTAAAGTGTCTTTTGTTTCTGAAAAGAATTTAAACTCCTACTTGGTTTGTCTTTCACACTCACTGACATTTACAATTCAGTTTCAACGTCATAAATCAAAAGGATTCTGCTTTTTTGCAGTAGTTGTCCCGTGCATATATCAAAATGTTTCCTGGTTTCCATACCACCACCATTCCACAGCAGGGAAAAGCAAAATATAAATAGTAATGCTTTAACAAGGAAAACTAGGGTGAGGCCTGACTTTAAAAAAAAAAAAAAGTGATGGAAAAAAACCAGAAAACTTAGATGAATTAAACATGAAATAATCAATCATGTCACATGCTGACTACCCCTCCCTCCAAAAAACTGAAAAGGCACAGCCAGCAGCAAAAGTCTAGGTCCGGACCCTTTTTAATATTTGGCCATGATCCACCATCAATTTTATAGGAAACTACTACAGATAATGAAAATGTATTTTTGTAACTATCTTTTACACAGTGTGCCAAAATAATCAGTGAAGCTAAAGCCTTATAATAACTGTGACTGGGAGAAGCTCTGAACGAGTAAAACAACATTACTTACTCCTAATTCTGAACCTAAGGTGTACTATCTCAATTACCTAACTGGTTTTAAAAACACACCCAAAAAGAATCAAGAGTTCAATTAGTTCCAATTACAAAACGATAAAAATAGGAGAGAACTTAAAAATCACAAGACGACAGCACAGATCGATAAGATAACCTCGTTTTCAAAAAACTAAAATGATTCAAAAATGGCAAACGAGAAACAAAGAACTACTCCCTACTTCACATATTTTAAAAATGTTCTTCTTGAGTAAACTGTGTGTGTCTCCAAATATTTCATCTTTCACTGATAGGTACATGGCAAAATGACTCATGGAGACAATCCATGGCTCCAAAACTATGTGGTTTTCTCAACGGGTGTCAGGTTGGAATTTATGCCTTACAACTTGTAATGGAGCCCATAATGCCCCTTTTAAAATATGAATTAGCATTTCATATTCTGAAACAACATTTGGCGGGGGTAGCTGGGATCCCTGGGTGCTCCACACCCTCTATGCGTTATTCAGTTTACTACGCCACCATATTGATCTCTAATTACTCCCCGTGTGCCTTGCTCCGCTGGAAACAACTTGAGAATGGAGACACTACATGTCCCCAGGCAGCAGAAATGTTCCACCCAGATAAACCCAGACACTATTTTATTTTTTTATCCTCGCCCGAGGATATGTTTATTGATTTGAGAGAGAGAGGGGTAAGGAGAGAAAGAAACATCCATGTGAGAAGAGAAACATGGATCGTTTGTCTCCCATATGTGCCTCAAACGGGGGATCGAACCTGCAACCTAGGTAATGTGCCCTTACTGGGAATTGAACCCGCAACCTTCCGGTGTGTGAGATAACCCTCTGACTAACTGAGCCACCTGGCCAGGGTAAACCCCGCCACTTTTAAGGGGAATGTCAAAGGGCAATGAAATGGCTCTAATAGAATCTCCCGCATGGATACATATACCATTTTCGGATACTTGAACAGAATCTGCACCATCCCAAAATGCTTTCATTCAGGAAACTTAAAAGGAAAACTGTTTTTAAATAATGCCACAAGAGTCAATGAAGGGAACTCCATAAATCCTGGAGTCGTGAAGTGATTCTAAATCCCAAATGCCTGATCTGAACTTTATTAAGGATTTTCTTTCCTATAAAAGTAACATAATGCATTTTCAATTCTTGTCTTTCTTCAGCAAACTGTTTCTCTATGCTACTTTTTCAGCTGTTTCCAGGAGCCACAGGCAGATCTTCATTGATACATATTTTAAATGTTTACCTTCTATGAGAACTAAAAACCTGCACCAGAAAATATTGGCTGTAAGTGATTCAAATACAGATAATGTGCCTAAACACGTGGTCAGCAAACTGCGGCTCGAGAGCCACATGCGGCTTTTTGGCCCTTTGAGTGTGGCTCTTCCACAAAATACCATAGCCTGTGCGAGTCTATTTTGAAGAAGTGGCGTTAGAAGAAGTTTAAGTTTAAAAAATTTGGCTCTCAAAAGAAATTTCAATCGTCGTACTGTTGATATTTGGCTTTGTTGACTAATGAGTTTGCTGACCACTGGCCTAAACAGATCACAATATACATGTGTACTGTATTAGTTTCCTGTGGCAGCTGGAACCAACCAGTATAACTTTGTGGCTTAAAACAATACAAATTATCTTACAATTCTGGAGATCAGAAGTCAAAAAGGGGGTCTCACTGGGCTAAAATCAAGGTGTCGGCAGGACTGCATTCCCCCCTAGAGCTCTAAGGAAGAATCCCTTTTCTTGCTCCGATAGAGGTTGCCTGTGTTCACTGGCCCACCCTCAAGGCCAGCCAGAGCCGTGTGAGCCCTCCACAACACGGCATCACTCTGACCGTCTCTGCCTCTCTCTTCCCCTTCTAACCACCCTTGTGATTGCATTGGACCCATCTGAATACTCCAGGACCATCTCCTTATCTCAAGGTCAGCTAATACAGCCACCTTAATTCCATCCCAATCTTAACTCCCCTTTGCTACATAACAACATATTCACAGGTTTGGTGGATTTGATGGACATCTTTGGGGGAGAAGGACATTATTCTGCCTGCCACAATTTGTAACCATGTGAGTACATGTAACATTGTATTTTTTTCCTACAGATACACAGATATACACTATATCCACAAACAAACAAATTTTCTTGGGATTTCCCCGGTTTAATTTATGGGTCCTAGACTAGCTCGGCTGAATAACACCACAAAAATCTCCTATAATTTTGTAGTGTTAAAAGATTCTTTAAATCTGTTCTTGAGAGAAATTCCATATACTTCTAAGAGTGAAAACCAGAAAATATCTTTAAAAATAGCAATTAAGCCCGTCCGGTGTGGCTCAAATGGCTGAGCGTCATTCCCATGCACCAAAAGGTCGCTGGTTGAATCCCATTCAGGGCACATGCCAGGTTTTGGGCTCGGTCCCCAGGGGGGAGTGTGCAGGAGGCAGCCAATTGATGATTCTCTCTCATCAACTTTTCTATCTCTCTCTCCCACTCTTTTCCTCTTGCTCTAAAATCAGTAAGAACACTTAAAAAATAAAACAATTAAAACACAATAGAGCTCTTTTAGATTCACAAAGAGTTTGATATCTACTATAGTAATCGCATTTCAGGGCTTACTCTAGAAAAGGCCCTCAGGTTCCTGTCTATAGTTATAACTCATTCTGCGAAAGGCCGGCTGACCCATGGCTATACTCTTGTTCAGTTAATGTTGCTTTCTCTCAAAAGAGTGAGTTTTTCCAGAACCCCTTAAGTCTCCATTTGGTTAACCAAAGATATCTGAACTCTGTCTCAACTGTCATTGCTTTCCAATAAAAATAAATCATGACATTTTAACTCTGACCTCAGTTGTGGGAAAACAGACTCATCTTTACAACTCTCTACTTTTTCCCCCCTAGTACATGAAGAGACTTACATGGAATAATTAAAACTCATAGTGGGACTTAGTTAAGAATGGTTCTTTTGTCAAACAACTCAATTCTCTAATACTTCGGTTGGTCCATTTCTTTGAATAATGAACAAAGAAACAATTTCTGAAAACAGCAATTTAAGCAGTAATAAATGTATTCTAAAATACCAAACTTTTTGGTTCCTCAAACTGACTGTGTTCCTTGGAACACCTGAAAATGCAAATTGATAAACCTTAAAAATAAATAAATAAATCAATAAACCCTATTCTGTGGTCACATACATTTAGGAAAGGATGTACATACACTATGTCCCCTTTTGAGGGTCACGATGCACATTAGCTATATAAAACTTACATCTCGAAGCACTGAAATGTCTAACTTTGCTTGACCTCACTGTTTTCAGAAAGTTGCCTTAACACCGCTATCAATTCCCTGGGCTGAGGCCAGAGAGTGAGAATACTGATGCGAAGAATATCTCCTCAGAGTATTACTGAGCCCTTCAGAGCATTCTCATCACAGTGGGAACGAAACCAACCTCAGCTTAGCCCTTGAGAGTTTATGAGATATACTTGCAAATGTCAAATGTAGAAAGAATGCCAAGTTGCAACCATGACTAAGATTTCCTTGAGACAACACAAACATGGAAATATACTGCAGCCTCTAACTGTATTTATATGGATGGGTCATTTAAAAGAAATAATGTTTAACCCAATAGGACTTTAAATGATCCAAGTCCAAACAAACCCCAGCATGTTTATAAATAGTCAAAATGTCTCTTACTCAAAATGCTGGCCCTCAGAGCCATAGACGTTCCATCACTATACATAAACAGCAGATTCATAAAGTGCACTGCGAAGGATATTCTTTCTTCATCCACTGAGTTAATCCAAAATAATATTCAATTAAAATAAAGTAAGGTGAACTTGGAAGAAATGGAAAATTCCTTTTAAGTGGTTCCCTCCCCCACTCCGTTTTTCCATAAAATCCGAGAAGTATTTCAATCTTAATGTTAAAATCTCAACTTTAAGCTTCAAACACTGATAACTATTCAAACACGACTGGCTCCCTCTTTTTAAAATTTCTATAAAAATGAGATCTACTTATTTAAATTTATGGCCGCTAAGCAAAAACAATACAGGAGGCTGGAGAGGTTTCAAAGCAATGTCTTTGGCCAGTGAGTGTCCTGCTGTGAGGTGATAAAAGATAGCTAAAGACCTTGGCTCTGGCTCTGGGGCGGGTCCCAGCTCGCCTCTCAGCAGCTGTGTGCCTGGGCTTATGTGCCTTCTCAGCGCCCACATTTCTTCACTTAAAATGGGACAGGTGATAACACCTACCTCATGGGATTATCCTGAGAAGTAACTGAGCTAAAATATGCCAAGCACTTCGAATCGTACTGGCACATACACATTCAATGATTGTGTCCTATTATTATATTTTCGTTGCTTTACTACTCTCTATCTGATCATGTTGGTTGACCCAAATCTGTTATTCATAAATACAAAAAAAAAAAATTTAATTTCTCCTACACTCCAGACTCTAAATGGCCAAGATCAGTGTTTGCCCAAAGCTCTGACAGGACACTGACTCCTCCACCAACTGCCCACTTCTGTGCCCATCACAGTCCTCGACGATCAATTACTTTTCTTTCTCTACTTCTGCCTGGAGCCATCGCTCTTCAACTACTTATTCGCTCAACTGTACCTATCAGATTCCTACTACATGTTGGGCACTGTCTGACATCGGAAATATAAAGATATGTAAGCTTGAGGCCCTGTCTTTCAAAACCTATTAGTCTTGAAGAAGAAAAGTGGAAAAGAGATAATGATAGAATGGAAATGCGTCCAACACATATTGAGATATATTTCCATTCTAGAATTTATTATACTGGTAAAAAAAAAAAAAAGGAAAGAAGAAAGAAAAGAAAGAAAGAAAGAAAAGAAAGAAAAGAAAGAAAAGAAAGAAAGAAAGAAAGAAAGAAAGAAAGAAAGAAAGAAAGAAAGGAAAGAAAGGAAAGGAAAGAAAGAAAGAAAGAAAGAAAGAAAGAAAGAAAGAAAGAAAGAAAGAAAGAAAGAAAGAAAGAAAGATGGCCTGACTGCCTTGCTGAGGGGAGAGCGTGCCACACCAGAGTGCTGGTCAGGTGGACGAAGGGAGGAGGAAAAAACACAGGTAGACGGGGAAAAGACACAGGTAGAGGGGAGGTGTGCACAAAGGCAGCCTGCAGAACTGCTTAGAGCACATGTGTCAAACACAAGGCCTGCGGGCCAAATCCAGCCCGCCAGGCCTTGCAATGTGGCCCGCACCGCGCTGTCATCACTGCACTCCGCTGTCAGTTTATGACATTGTCAGTTTATGACTGTTCAGTAAACCATTCGGCCCGCGATTTAGGCTGGATTTTAGATTTTGGCCCCTTCTCTGATTGAGTTCGACACCCCTAGCTTAGAGCATTCTTAACCCTGCATGACCAGGGAAGGCACCTATGAGGTAACAAAGTGGGTTTAGGCCCAACAGACTGCTTTGTAGGCTGTGTTAAAATGTTTGGACTCGATTCTCTATTCAATAGATGCTCTGAAGAAATTTAAACAAGGAAGTTAGTCTTGAAACCCACAATTGTAGTAATGTGGAGAATAAAAAATAGAAGTAGAAACTAAAAAAAAAAAAAAAAAAAAAAAATGAAAAGCCAACGAGGGAGACCAAGTCATCAAGCTTCATGATTTTCAGTGGCTTCAAATGAGTTCACTCTTAAAATAACTTTGTGTGCAGTAGGCATTATTATTTCCATTTAATGTCAAAAACTGAGCTTCGACAAGATCAAAAGACTTGCCAAAGGTCATGTAATAAAGATGAAATAATGGCTAAAATGGCCCCTTGAATCCAAGTCTTCTCATTCCATTGGCCCTCTCTGTCCAACCTCTTTAAGTTAAAATAAGTCACATCACACCCCGAAGTAGTAATGAGCCTGGTTTAGCTGGGGCAAATGAGCTGAGCCTGACTAATCAGATACTGTGAATGAAAGGGCATAGTGCATACATCACAGCTACATAAAAGCAAGCCGGTCCAGTAATTTTTATTAACTGCGCTTTAGTCCTGAGAGTCGGCTGCTCTGAGGTATGTTTCTTCAGTGATGTGCTCACACCTCCAAATAAGGTTCATGCCCATCAAACAATTAGGCAGGGATTTAGTTTAATCCATAAATTCTGGACATGATATAATCTATGAATCTGATCAACGGTGGAAACTGCCTGGTTGTAAATATTAAGCAAGTCTTAATATGTAGCAGATTATATTAAAACTGCGGTTTACTCTAAATAGTTGGTAAAAGGGATGTTCTGGTTAATGTAATATTCTGACTATCTGACAGCTAATATGCCGTCTATACATCATAGCAGCATTACCAATTTTCAAAGACTTAGAGTAAAATCATTTAAGAGTAAAACCATATTGAATATGATTATTCATGGTCTTCATTTTTAACAGCTAATAATAACTAACACTTATTGAAAGCTCACCATGTATCTATTAACTCACTGCATTACACTTGACTCAGATAAACAAGAATCGTCAGTCTAAGTCATGAAAAACAAATCTGGTTAGTTTAATTTTTTTTTTTTTTTTTGGCGGTTTGGCTTCTGGGAAAATGAAGGTTGTATTTCACCGTAATAACTCATTGACTGATTTTCTTCATAGCCTCCAGATAATGAGCAACTTAATCAGAAAACTACCCCACTCTACCCTATTATTTCACAGAACCATTACTCTTCCATACTTGTCAGCTCTGCCCTTACGAGCTGACATTTCATTAAGGGACATAATTGAAAATCTAGCTTTCAGGTAAGTCTGAGGGTCTTCCTTCCCCCTCAATTTCTCTATTTTTGCCCCTGCCCCACAGCAGCTATAAAGCATTTTCTGTCCCTATTCGTTACCATCCTGTACTCTGAGATGTTCTCCAACCATCATTCCGATTCTCTATGTGCCCCTAAAGCTGAAAAGCACTCCTGGTTTGTCATCGTTTTCCATCCCTACATCACCCTGCTAAACCTATCCGTTCAGTCCATGTGAATGCCCCTGCACCCTCCTCCAAATCACTGTGACCTCCCCTGAGTGCAATCCCCTCCCCTCCTTCCTGCACTAGGGAACACTTGGCAATGCCAATTTTTTTAATTGTCCCTATTGTTGGAGTGGAGTGCTACTGGCATCTGGTGAGTAGATTTTAAGGATGCTGCTAAAAAAAAAAATATCCTACAATGCACGGATCAGACCTCACAAGGAAAGAATTATCTAGCCCAAAAGGTCAGTGGTGTGAGGCTGAGAAACCCTGACCTGGACTATGATCTTGGACCTGGTATCACCATCTTCCCATTCTCACAGGAAGTGAATTGACAGACAAGTCTCAAGTAGATACTCCCATAGCAGTTAAAGAACATCGGTTTTGGTGAAGAACAGTCACGACATCTAAAGAGAAAGATCCTAATTGCTGCTTTCCTGGGTAAGGATTAATTAACACGCTGGTGACACTAGACTTCTCATTTAATAAAAACTGCTCTACCTCAAGCACAGCTCTGCTAGACTAAGCTGCCTGGCGGTGTTTGGAAACAGCCTCGTGCTATTTCCAGAAGGTCATTACAGTGGCTTTTACTCCATCAGGAATCCACCTGCACTCTAAGGGTTCCTTCTATTTAAAGAAACCCATAGCAAATCAATTCCTATTTCTAGGTCAGGGCTTCTCAACCTTGGCACTATTGACACTCGGGCTCAATAATTCTTTGTTGGGGAGGGTGGCTGTCCTGTGAATTGTAGGATACTGAGCACACGTCTGACCTCCACTCACTAGACGTCAGTAGTATCACCTTCCCCAGTCCAGTATGACAATGCGTCCCAAACACTGCCAATGTCCCCTGGGGGGCAAAATCACCCCCAGTTCCCCACTGACAATCATGATTTTAGAGCTTAAACGAAACAAAACACAACCTCTATAGTTTTAAGTTTTCCACATCTAAATTTCCTATGCTTTTCTGGGTATTAATATATTTAACTAGAGCCCGGTGCATGAAATTTCATGCACTGGGTGAGGTCACTGAGCTCAGCCTGTGCCCTCTCGTAGTCCAGGACCCCTTACTCCTTACCATCCGCCTACAGTGGAGGTGAGAGAGGCTGGCCAGCCATGACCCAGAAGCTGGGCTCGCTGCTCCTTAGCACTGCACTTGCCTTGGAGGCGGGAGAGGCTCCCGCCACTGCCGCTGCGCTCACCAGCTAAGAGCCCAGCTTCTGGCTGAGCAGCACTCCCCCTGTGGGAGTGCACGGACCACCAGAGGGCAGCTCCTGCATTGAGTATCTGCCCCCTGGTGGTCAGTGCATGCCATAATATCTGGTCATTCCACTGTTCGGTCCATTTGCATATTAGGGTCTTATATAGGATAGCTAAGTTTAACAAATTATTTTATGGTGATATTCTTAAAACACAATCTTACCTATAATCTAACTGTGGGAAGCAATACTCAGGAAGATACTTCTTTAATTCTTAATTAATACAGATGGAAATTTATAAACATTAAAAATACCCAAGCATGCCGAAGCCGGTTTGGCTCAGGAGGTCACAGTTCGGTTCCCAATCAGGGCACATGCCCTGGTTTCAGGCTCAATCCCTAGTAGGGGGCATGCAGTAGGCAGTCAACCAATGATTTTTCTCTCATGATTGATGTTTTTATCTCTCTCCCTCTGCCTTCCTCTCTGAAATCAAGAAAAAACACTGTATATCTTTAAATATGAAGCAAATGAAGCACAAAGCCATTAAGCAAGGTGCCCAAGGTCACACAGGTCATCTGTGACAGCTGGCATTTCAATCCCAGCAGCCTAATTCCAGAATCCACATTCTTACCTATTATCATACACTGCATTTCACATAAAAGCATGCTGTCTTAATAATTACAAACCACATACTAATGAGCATATTATAGGAAACTTTACCTTAATTTCTTTCATTGACATGCCCTCTGCATCCTACGTGTCCAAACTGTTCTGGACTATAATTGCCTCAGGACACCTGTCATGGGTTTTCTTATAGTCACGGTCACTGTGCTGTAACCATGGCACAGTCTCTGCTGCCAGACTGCCAGGACTCCAATCAGGGCCCCGCCACCGTGGTAATTATTAGGGCTGGTCACAAACATCCCAACCCTTCTCTCCCTCTGGGCACATGGCAGACTACACTTCCCTACCTCCTTTAAGTGACTTCATTTGGTGGGTGAATCCGAGCAGCAGTAAACTGTGTCACTACCAAGAGGAAGCTTTAAAAGCCGGAGCTCAGTTCCCCGCTAGCCCTCCTGGAAGTACTGGTATGTGTTGCCTGGGTCTCTATGTAACTAACTACTATGAATAGAGGCCCCTGCGATCACACACTGAACATGTATCATGAGTAAGAAATAAGTGTTGGTTGTGTGAAGCCTCTCAAATGTAAGGGTTGTTTGTTACTTCATCATACCTTAACCTCTTCTGAATAGTATAGTTACTCATTAGCTAGGTGACCTTACCCAAGTGACTTAGCCTCCCTGTGTCTATTCCTCATTTGCAGGTTGAGATAATAACAGCAACTACCTCATAGTGTACTAACTTGTTGAATGCTGTGAGAACTCAACAAGTTAGTACCTGTAAAGCCCCAGAGCACTGCCTGGCACACAGCAAGGACACACTATTTACCCTAGAGATGCTCATGCAAGCTAATGCATATTATCACCGTGGTCAAGTGTCTCACAACATGAGCAATGCATACATAAATATATGTTTCTATAGTGTGTCTTTGTGCCACGCCAGCACAGCCTGGAGTGAACCTGAGTGGGGGCGGTGAAGGACTGAAAAAAGACAAGAGAATGAAAGCTGGGTCTGGGTGGGACACTATCCTCTCTGATGGAGAGCTAGTGACAGCCCCACAGCCTGTAAGCTGTCTCTTTATTTTATAGCCAGATTCCACGAGGCAAAGTAAGGGTGTGGTTACAACGTTCTCTCGAGTTTCAAATCTACTCAATGACATGCACCTGAACTCTAACAAGCCCACATCACTCAGGCACATGGGGCCATGTGTTTTAGACCATAGGTTCAAGCTTACAACTATAGCTATTGGCTATAACTGTGCTGGGAGGGCTCTGCCCTCCAAGCTGGGACTTGCACGTGACAATGAGAGGACTGTGCCCTCTCATTAGTCTGAGGCTTGAATCTGTCCAAACACTGTGGCCACTCTCCACATGTCTTATTATCTACAATAATAAAGGAGAAAGATGCAAATTGACCATACCTTCATGATGCCTACCAGCCATTGACCGTACCGTTATGATGCCCACCAGCCAATCAGGAGTGAGTATGCAAATTAACCCAACAAATATGGTGGGTTGATTTTCATGCACAGGCCCCAGCAGCCATGGTGACGACGCAGGCATTCCGCACCACCCCCACCGCTCCAGGCTTCTGGGCAGCGTGGGAAGGCGGAAAGGCAGTTCCAGGGCCTGAGCAAAAGCGGTGCCAGCAGCCAGGGGAAGGAAGGCCCATTCTTGCACAAATCTTTGTGCATCGGACCTCTAGTTCTAATAACAAAAGGCTAAGTGTGCAAACGCAACAACTAACAAATAATTGACTGACAGGCATAAAAACTGAACAACAGAACCCCAAATCTCCTCAGCTACAAAATAATGAAAAAGAAAGAAAAGAAAACAGAAGAGAGATGACTGTATTTAACCAGCCCAACTTTTGCTTCTGCCTCATCCTCCGCCAGGAATACATATATAAACACACACACACACACACACACACACACACACATTCTTCTCAATGAACAGATTCCATTTGCCAGCCAACTAGAAAGAGATTCATCAGAAGGAGCCAAAAATGTGTTGCCAACTGGCTGTGTGACATGCACAGTAGTCTACTAATAAACCAGCACCTGACATCTAGTAACTGGGAACAGCATGCACAGACGGAAAAGGAGTGATGTGATGTGGAAAACCAACCTGAAATGTTCCTAGACACACAGTGAAGATGATTTGGTTAGAAAGAGGGTCATTTTAAAGAGCATAATCATCCAAAGGCATTTTTTATTTTCTCAGGAGAAAAGTAAGACTGGTTACACGAAGGGGAATGGTTATTCTTCCCTATAAGTTGATTGCCCACATCAACAACAATTTATATTTTTAAATGCAGATTTGAATTACAAGGCCCTAAGGTGGCTAATGAAGGGACAGGCACATTCAGTTGAGTCACATGTAGCATGATGAAATCCAGGTGAGTTATAGAGTTTTAAAAAAATTAAGGAGAGAGCCCTGAAACCAGAAAGGTCAGAAAGAGGATATAAGATAGTTAAGATGAAGGGCCGTTGGACATATATTACTGACTAGAGGCCCAGTGCATGAAATTTGTGCACGGGGTAGGGGGGTCTCTCATCCCGGCCTGCACCCTCTCCAATCTGGGACCCCTCGGGGGATGTCCAACTGCCTATTTAGATGTGATTCCAGGAAATCAGGCCCAAACAGGTAGTTGGTCATCCCTCTCACAATCCAGGGCTACTAGCTCCCAACTGCTCACCTGCCTGCCTTCCTGATTGCCCCTAACCGCTTCTGCCTACCAACTGGATCGCCCCCTAACTGCTCCCCTGCTGGCTTAATTAATGCCTAACTGCTCCCCTGCCAGCCTGACCACCCCCAACTGCCCTCCCCTACCACAACCCGCCTCCTCCTCCAGGACCAACCTCCTCCACACCACACGGAGCCATGGGACCCCCCAGGTGTTACCATTCAGAGCGGCCACCAGGCCCTGCCTCCGCTGTGCGCACGGCCATCTTGTGGTGGCCATCCTGTGACAGCATCACACGTGAGGACTACCTAGGCTTTTATTAGCATAGATAAGGAATTAGTAATAAGACTGCAGAGAGAGAATACTGTAGTCTTAATCAGGAAACAAGAAATAAGCTTGTTCCAGATCTGAGGTTCTTAACATTTGGGGTTATAGAGCTCTTAGGAAAGCTGAGGAAAATGTGTGGATCCTCCCTTCAGAAAAAAAAAAAAAAAAAGAAAGACACATTTTCAGGTACACACAGAATTCTTCAGACAAACTCAGATGAGGAGAAATGTCAGAGGTTTCTGGACACCCAAGTCAAAGGACAAAGAGAAGAAACTGCGGAACAGGATAAAAACTTCCTCTTCCTGGGACCTAGAAGATGGGAAGCTAAAAGCATCCATTTTTGACAGGAGACTGAACCTCAGACCAAAGGGATGAGCCAGAGGACAGTATGACCTCCGTACGCACCTGGTCACCACTCCAGGACACCGTCAGAAAAATGTGGCTCGGCCAAAACCGGTTTGGCTCAATGGATAGAGCGTCGGCTTGGGGACTGAGAGGTCCCGGGTTCGATTCCGGTCAAGGGCATGTACCTTGGTTGCGGGCATATCCTCAGTAGGGGGTGTGCAAGAGGCAGCTGATCGATGACTCTCTCTCATCGATGTTTCTAGCTCTCTATCTCTCTCCCTTCCTTTCTGTACAAAATCAATAAAAATATATAAGAAAAAAAAAAAGAAAAATGTGGCTCGAATACCTCTCTTTTTCTACAGTGTGACTGGTGAGAAATGGCAATGCTGAGGTGTGAGGTTCCAAAAAGAATAGCTGAAAACAGAGAGTATCTTCAGGACTGGGCGGCAGCCCAAGTCCAGCAGAGGGGAAAGGAGTCCGCCAGGTGTCCGGTCCACGGGGGAACTCTGGCCCCGGCCAAATGGTGTGGCCACAAGCCATCTTCACCACGAGGAGAAGCACAGAATATAAAGCTGCCATAGATACGCCACTGCCTTCCCAACGTACCAATGCCGGCAACCGATGGGACGCCTCTGTCCCAAACACACAGCACATCCTTACGGATCTGTCCTAAGAGACACCTGTGAGGGACAGAAGCTGAGAACTAAGGGCTGCTGTCTTTCAGGGTGGACGGGCTTTCTCAAGATCAGACTTGATAACAGAACGGTCAAGGATCAACTCGGTGCTGCTGCCACAATGAACAGGTCATTGCCGCCATGAATCTGGCACAGCTCAGTCAACCATGCACCAGGGTGTACTCCTCCTCATCACCTACGTGCTAAATACAACTTACTACAGGCTTCTTAGCGCAGGGATATTCCCTTCCGCCTCTGACAGTGTTTTGGCTGCGCTAACACACTGCTATAAAGAATCCTTTTATCATTGGCATTTGGTTCTGCCTCCTTTTACAACTGCAAAAGCAGCGTTTACAGCTTCCGGGTCCTTTTCCCTCCTATTTGATTTCTAGGATATCTAACTATTTCAGGCATAAAAACTAACAGGTAAATAATTCCCAAACTAATTTTCCCCCCTCCCTGGCCCTTTTCCTGTTTCTAGATTCCATACTGCTCTCTCACGCACTCTCAGAAATGATAGTTTAGCCAAAACCCGTTTGGCTCAGTGGATAGAGCATCGGTCTGTGGACTGAGAGGACCCAGGTTCGATTCCGGTCAAGGGCATGTACATTTGTTGCGGGCGCATCCCCAATGGGGGTGCGCAGGAGGCAGCTGGTCGATGTTTCTCTCATGGACGTTTCTAGCTATCTATCGCTCTCCTTTCCTCTCTGTGGAAAATCAATAAAATATATATATTTTTTAAATGATAGTTTACTTGTTGACACTGCTCTTGCCCAACTCTTAAATATTAAAGTATACATTTGGCTTGTTTCAGAAATGCTTCCTCAATCTTTTCTTCTTATTCACCTCCTTCTTCAACATGGAATGTTTGCCTTCTCACAACCTCCATGGTCCGCTGTTTCCGCCAAAATGGCATCTCTACCTACTTTGTATAAAGAGACTGTTTTTGTTACCTTCACATATTTCTATTAAACCATGAGGAATAATGCAGGCCACATGCGCAAGTGACACACAGAAAGCAGCTGACGGTCCAGAAGTCAAGTACAGAGAGAAATAAAGAGAGGTTACTATGCATACTCTGAGTCACGAGCGTTGTTCGGAAAACAAAACAGACATCTGTAAGGATCAACCTGGGAACCAGCCACTGCTACTCAGTGCGCATATTCTATGTGTTTTTATTCAATTAGCTGTTCAAAGACCTCTCCTAAGAAACTAAAAGGCACGGTCTGTCTAGGGTTTAAAACGTTTAACAATTCCAGCTTTAGCAATGTCCACCTCACCATCAAACATGACTAGGAATCTGCATTTTAATCGGCATCCTGGTGTTTCCAATACAGGTGGTCTTGAAAAATAGCGCTGCAGGGAAGAGAATGCATTCTCATGATAGCTGTCCAGTCTGCACGCCCCTTCTCCCAACTCCATGATGTTTTGTTTTTTTCATTTGACACTTTTGAAACAATCCCTAGTTGGATTAATGTTTTTCAAGAAACCTTTGAAATGTAATTTTCCCTGCAACTACAGACTAACAATAGCACCAAAGGCAAAGCATGGCAAGCAGAGTCAGAGAGAGCTGAAAAGCTCACTTGGTTTTTAGGAATCATTGAAAATTGGAACTGGATGGGATGTTGATCATTCTAAGCTAAATTGCTTATTTTAGCCTTTAAACAATATGTTAAGAACCCCCGTGACTAGTGATTTTGCTATCTACATTCTCCAGATACCTCAGACATGCTACAGAGGGAGAGGGTGCCTGAAATTTAAATCAGTCTCCTCAGCCTCTTGCCCTGGGTTTTCAATGAGTCCTGCTTTCCTTTTCCGCATCTCCCTATTTGAACTCTTTAGAATCAGAATTCATTATAGGATCCATTTATTTCATTCTTTTCTAGAAGATGACTCAGGACCTTCTGGGAATTCCCACCCGAGCCCAAATGTAATTTGTTGCACTGACCACAGTAAAGGTATATTTTCAAATCACAAATTCAGATTTCCACTTAAATAGCTGCAGACGCGGCAAGCTACCCCGAAGTTGCCAAAGTCAATATGTTAAGTCTGTCTCTAGGACAACAGACTAAAGAGCAGTGAATGAGGTTTTGAACTGCATTCCTGTTCATTTCTGATTTAGCTACAGGCTTCTACGCGCTCCCAATACACTCCGGCCATTCTTTTGTCTGAACTTAAAATTACATGGAGGGACTCTGCTGTTATTGTTCCACTATTTTTTTTTTTTTTTCAAGGCACTGTTTCAATTTTTCTTACTGTTTCCACACATATTACTTTTTCTAATTTTCACTGTCAGTCATTACATGCACTGTCCTACACAACACCATATCACATCCTCCTGAGGAGGCCTCTGGAAATGCTTATTCTAGTGGTATCCCGAGAACTCCACCCCAGCAGCAACAAGGGAGGATAAGGCACCTTCCTCTCCCGTAGCAATAGCACAGGCCATGGTGACCAAAAATCTACATATTCAAATGTCCATGTTTCAAATCTCCATCCAGGTTTGTCTATTGCACACACAAACCCACTGATGCAGTAAGCTTATGTTCTTATACCAGGACTAGGGGCCCAGTGCACGAATTTGTGCACCTTAAAAGGAACTGTGGGCTGCAAGGCTGCAGTGGGCACAGGGGCAGGTCTTGGCCTATCCTCTGCACCCCCACCCAATCCCTCTTACCGTGCTCCCCCCTCCCCTGGTCCCCTGTCTGCTGGCAGCCCCACTCCTGCCACCACCACATTGGCCGTGCTCATACCCGCTGATGGTGCAGAGTGATTAGGGCTCATGCTGCCCAATCACCCCTCAGGAGTAGGGAGAGGTAGAGAAGCCCTCAGGGGCAATCGGGGCCAGCAGCCACCACTCGCACCCCTGACAGTGCCGAGCAATCAGGGCCGGTGCCGGGCACCAGCAGCGGGTACGATCGGGGCTGGCCCTGGAAGCAGGTGCGAGCAACAGGTGGGACTGTGGCGCACTAAAGCAAAGAATTTTCAGTAACCATCAGAGGCTCGCTCCAATGATAGCGACCTGCACCCTGCCTTGGTCTGGCACCCCCGCTCACCTGCTCCATCATCCTGCCGCGGCTGACACCACCATGTTCCGCGCACCCCCTGGTGGTCAGTGCACATCATAGCAAATGGTTATTCCACTGTTCGGTCTATTTGCATATTAGGGTTTGATATATAGATATATATAGAGAGAGATATATATATAGAGATATATATATAGATATAGAGATATATATAGAGATATATATATAGATATAGAGATATAGATATAGATTAGCAAGAACAGTCCAGAAAACAAAGCTCCAACTGTCCTAACACACCAGCTATCCATCCTCAAGATCCCATTCCAGTGTGTTAAAACCTACATGGAGAAACCACATAATCCAGTATAAATAAAGCAATGATAATAAACTTCAGTTTTCTGCTCAAAAAAAAAAAAAAAAATTGGTCAGAAATACAGTCAACACTGCCGAAAAAGCAAAATCGCCGCGGAAGGTCAGAAATAAAGACTGTAGTCTTATAACGGCAGGATATTCTATAAAATGAAGATGTAATTTGTAAATCACTTTTAACGCTACCAGAAACCAAAGGAAGGGCAATAGGGCAGTATTTGTACAAGACCACCTTCAATAGAGTCTTCCCATAAAACAATCTACCGAGGACAAAAATGGTCACCTTAGTTTTTAATGAAAGACAGGGAAAGTATCTCTGTTAGTTCACCTGCACAAATATCAATTGCTTTATTTGGAAAGGAAAGCACAGTTTCTTCAGGAGTGTCACATCCACTGTAAGCTGTACCAACTGGTGACCTGATGGGTATAAAGCTACTCCGGAAGCACAGATGGCAATTTTAACGGCCCCTCTCCCTCGTCTGCAACTGAGTCTTTCATGCTAATAGTATGTTGTTAGGCAAGGTGTTACTTACTTAGGTTTTACTCAGCAATTCAAATTCTTTCATGCCAATCACAATAGGACTCAGCTATAGTTTCCTCCAAATTGGAGCCTGACAAAGGTAGTATACAGAGAGAACTAACTCAGCCTTCTAAAAATAAGATTTAAGGGGGAGGGAGGCTTTTACATTTCCCCCAGCATATCTTATTCTTTCCATCTAAGGTGTGTTGTGTGGGTATTATCTTTGAAATATTGGGCTGAGCTGGGAAGATGTACAATCCTGCTTGTGAGTATTCTGTCACTTTGTTCTTCTAAAAAAGACACTGATGGCCAAAACCGGTTTGGCTCAGTGGATAGAGCGTCAGTCTGCGGACTGAAAGGTCCCAAGTTCGATTCCTGTCAAGGGCACGTACCTTGGTTGCAGGCACATCCCCAGAAGGGGTGTGCAAGAGGCAGCTGATCGATGATTCTCTCTCATCGATGTTTCTAACGCTCTATCCCTCTCTCTTCCTCTCTATAAAAAATCAATAAAATATTTCTAAAATTTAATAAAAAGACACTGATGAGGACATGCTCCATGGCAAAAAAATTCACTACGTGCCTAAAGCGGAAAGCAGAAAAAGATAGGCAGGCCTGAGGGTGTGATTATCTATTTAAGCATGCAACTGTATTTTAAACATAATTAGACTAATTGCCTCCCAATCTTAGCTGGTGCATCTGCACACACAATTAATTAGAACTGATTTTAAAAGCCCTGTTTGGAATCCTTTGTTCCCCACTTTCTACAAATCAGATTGCCAAGGGACAAATTTCATTTCTCGATTTTTATTTTTTGAGAGAGGCAAATTTACATTACCTGGATCTGACCCACGAATGTAAGTCACTTAGCTAGCAATTATTTACTCTGGAACTAAAAGCCAATTCAAATGTTTTCTTCTATAAAATAATTCCTGGCAAATAGGACGATTTTGCAAGGCATTGTAGAAAAACTTAAATTATCTCATAGCTCTTCTTTGAAAGAGGAAGGTGAGATCAAGTTTCGTTTTTCAGGATCATTAGAGAGTTGTGCTCTTAAAGCTGCCTTTTACTTTCTTTTAAAAAAAAAAGATTTTTTGGGTTTTTTTTTTTTTTTTTTTAATTGATTTCAGAAAGAAAAGGAGAGATGGAAACATCAATGATGAAAGAGAATCATCCATCAGCTGCCTCTTACACATCCCACACTGGGGACTGAGCCCACAACCTGGGCAAGTTCCCTGACTGGGAATCAAACCAGTGACTTCCTGGTTCATAGGTTGATGCTCAACCACTGAGGCACACCGACCAGGCTAGGCTACTATGTTCTCTATTCCCTATGGGTTTTTCCACTGTGAATCAAATGTAGTTAAGTAAATTTTAAAAGGGCATCAGGGACTGTTGAACAGAGCAAGACAAAGGCTCGGGCACTGAAACTGGAGATGGGGCTGGGAGTGGGTAGGTAGCCAAGGAGGGAGGAGAAAAGGCAAACAAAAAGTGAAAAGGTGTGGGGCAGGGGGGAGGGTGAGAGAAAGCAAGCGTCATGGGTTTACACAGAGACTGCAGCGCCTGCACAGGGGAGGCAGTCAAACCAGCTCAGGGAGCTTGTCCCAAATAAATATTTACCGAGGGAATGAATGGTGGCCGGCGTCCACAGCGACCTCAGAGGTGTGTACCTGATCCACTTGTCATTAACCAGTGACAAGTGAGCGGAGCCACAGAGCGAACCCACAGGCCTGGGGATGTGAGGCGCATGGGAAGGTGGGAGCCAGAGCGGGGAGCAGGGGAAGCCTGGCGGTCCCTGCCTGAGCTCTGACCCTCAGGCCTCAATCTGGAACAGGGGTCTTCAAACTACGGCCCGTGGGCCACATGCGGCCCGCAGAGGAGTCTGATCCGGCCCGCCAGGTTTTTTGGGCAGTGAGCGCAGCCGAGGTGTTACAGTAGGAATTAGTAGTTCATATAGTCCGGCCCTCCAGCTCTCTGAGGGACCGTGATCTGGCCCCCACTTTAAAAAGTTTGAGGACCCCTGATCTGGAAGGTTACAAGTAACAGTAACACGCAGACCTTGGAGGGGTCCCCATCTTGTGCGAGGGCCAGAAAGAACGGCATTACCTAACTGGAGACAACTCAGGGGGTGTGGACCTTGGGATCTGAGTCTGAGGGGAGAGCATGACATTCCTGCAGATGATGAAAACTCTGTAGCTGCCCATGGGAACAGAAAAAGGGAAACACCCCCGTGAAATGTCCCGTTTCCCAAAGCAGGGCTGGGCTGGAACAGCTCGGGGAGTGTCTGTGATGATTCAGATGCTGACACGGAGCGTTCCCCCAGCGTGGATTCGCTGCCTACTTACTTATACAGTGACCTTGCAGAACTGCCCACAATAGTTTTTGGTGGTTTCCCCATTAGGGAGTAGAGAAGACATCCTCTAATTCTACGCGGAAAACAGACCAAGGACCAAAACATGGGGAAGCAGAGGAGTGTCTGTCGGTGAAATCCCACTGTTGGTCGCGGAAGGCAGCATGGGAAAAGGGGGTTTTCAGCAGGCTGTGACTCCCCGTGTCAGTAAGCGGGAGAAAGCACATGCAGACTTAAGTAGGGTCTTTGGTGAAACATGTGACTGCAGTCATGTTTATGAGTGCCTTCAGAGACGCTTAAATGAATTCCACTTGTAACGTGTGCCGCCAGGATTAGATTAGAAAAAGGAAATTCATTTCTGACATTAATCAACAGGCTCAGGACACTCACCAGAATCCACCCACAATCCAGCTGCATTATTCTGCAGAGGAGAAAAGAAAGGATATCTGAAGGCTAATTTGAATCCACACTGCCTCATAGGAGGAAGTGTGCTCAAGTCACGACACAGCCAAGATTAACAGGTGTTTCCACCCACTTCTTAAACAGTTCTAGGTACAGAAAACAATGTCACTTCTCTTCCCAAGAATATGTGAAGCACAGGAGTTTGCAGAAATATATGCAAAAGACCTTGTTCCTTGCCATACTCTTACTATCTGGTGCTCTGGGTAAGCTTTAAATGTATGAGTACTGAATCCCACCGACGCAGTCGGTTACAAAGGGTACATATTCATTTCCGAAAGCTAAAAGCAGAGACACTGCTGTCGTTTGAAATCATGTTGCTCATCTCCTGGGTTGAAAAAAAAAATAAAGACTCATGGCAAAGATTATTTTTTCAAATCATTCCACATTTATCTTCATAAAAACAAAACAACACAAAATGAATCACTCTGCGAGCCAGTATGACACTTTAATTCTCTTCCCTATAAAATTCTTAGTTCCAACCTAAACATCTGACATGATTAACAATCATTTCCTGTTTGCCACATTTCTCAACATGAGGTTGGCAGAGCAACTGAGACCAACATAACGTCCATAACATCAAGTAAACCTCACTCGCTGATGGTTCCTTTAACAAACACCTATTGAGGGTCTACTATGCACCAGGCAGTGATCCATTGGCTGAGGATACAGACAGGGATAAGCTCGGTCCAAGTCCTGGACCTCATAGACCTTCCTGTCTACTGGATGGGGAGTAGACAAATAATTTTAAATAGACATAAGTGCTACCAGGAAAAATAAAGCAGGGCAAGGCAGGAAGACTGACAGGAGAAGAGGGAGGGGCTTATTTGGATATGGTGGTTAGAGAAGAATCTTCTAAGGAAATGGCATTTGAGAAGAGATCAAACCGAGGTAAAGGTGTGAGCCATGTTGAAATCTGGGGGGAATACCTTCCTCTGAGGCAGGGCAAAAAGCAGGTGCTAAAGCCCCAGGACTTGGTGGTTTGATGAACAGCAAGAGAATCTGTATAGATGGAGCGAAATACAGAATGAGCATCCAATAAGGTGGAGGAAAAGGCATGGATGGCTCAGTTATATCACGTCAGTCTCATGGGCCACTGCATAGTTTTTGATCAAGAGTGTGTCATGTCACACTAACGGAGATGCAAGGGAATGGCTCTAGGAAGATTACAGTCAGGAGACTATTTCGATAGTTCGAGCTTACCCCGGTATTCTCTAAATCAGAGGTGGGGAACCTTTTTCCTACCAAGGGCCATTTGGATATGTGTAACATCATTCTCGGGCCGACACAAAATTAGCAACTTCAAAATTAGCCTGCTGTATTTGGTCAAACACTTAATTAACTCACCCCTGATGCCTTTGCAGGGCCAGGCCAAACGATTTCACGGGCCTTAGTATATGGTCCACAGAATTGACTTTCCCTACCCCTGCTCTAAAAGCTTAGATTTTTTTTTTTTTGGGGGGGGGGGGGCAGCTACTTCTTATATGTAATTCTATCTAAAGATATAAAGACATTTATATACTCTATACACAGATGCACACTCAGTGACTTTATTAGTTTGAATAAGTGAAAACAGGTTTCGAATCATCGCAGTGGAGCAGCCCTAAAACCATGCCCAAAATATGACCATCCTCCCCCCCACCCTTATTATAACTACTTGAAAGTCATGTAGGAGTGAATAGTTCTTTTGTCCTTAAATAGGCTATCTGAAAAACAGAAGCATACTGTCTTTTATTGTCAATTCATGGCTCACAAAGCCTCTGAGATTGGCTTTTGTCCTTCAAAAGCTTTTAATTGACAGGTACATTTAAGCTTATTTTGTGAGAAATGGAATGCACTGGGAGCGGGCCACATCTCCCTTTTTCTGAAAGGAAAAAGATATCAGTAATGCAGTGACCTCACCTTCAAGGAATGCATCAGGGACATGGAACAAAGGTGGCTTCCTTTGTAAGGAAACACAATCTGTTGCAGAAAACTGCTTCATTACTTTTGAATGATTTAAGGCTGCACAGTCTACCAAAAATGGTTCCAGTCTTTCATCTGTATTTATTTTATTAGCAAAACTGCTAATATCATTCTTTGTTCGAAGCTCACCAAAAAAGCCTAGCATGTTCACTAGTCAAAACTATGTATGCCCTGTCCAGTTTGGCTCAGTGGATAGAGCATCGGCTTGCAGACTGAAGGGTCCCAGGTTCGACTCTAGTCAAGGGCACATGCCTGGGCTGTGAGCTTGATCCCCCGTTGGGGGGTGTGCAGGAGGCAGCTGATCAATGATTCTCTCTTATTGATGTTTCTCTCTCTCTCTCTCCCCCTCTCTCTTTCTCTCTGAAATCAATAAAAATATGTTTTAAAAACAAAACAAAACAGAAAAACTATGTATGATTGTTCAGGTCACCTTTGATTGTGCCAAATAATTGTATTTATCAGGAATGAAAACCATCTACGAGGAAAGGGTCCCTGGTAGGCTGACCAGAGACTGAAGAACCACATGACGTGTGGAAGGTAAAGGCAACCTAGGTTTCAGGTTGCACTTAGTATATAAAAGGAGTCCTGCATTTTCACATTGTAGGGCATGAGTTTTCAGCTTATGAAATGTATTACCACAGTATCCTTTTACAGTGACATCGCTGCAAAACAAATTCTTTGAGGACAGAATGAATTCACCCATGGCTAACCTGGATGCAACAAACAGAACACAGTTACTAAACCACTCCTTCACCCTTTCAAGGTCACAAAACATCTTGTTACATATTTCCCCCTAAGTTCAGGTAGTCAATAATTCACTTTCTTCGTTCGGATAGACATTATTCCATAGGATCAGCTCTTAAAATGACCCCATGACCATTTCAAAGTGATTCCGCTGTCCAGCTAACACAGCTATGGTTGACATTCTGACGCTATTGATGGACAGTTGTGATCTAATTACCCCGACTTTGCAGATTGTATTATCTAGTGCATGGCTGCCAAGAATTAGCAACTCTGCATACCTGTCAGATAACACTCACGTGGACCATGAAAATTGATAGTAAGTACCAAACTGAAAATCAATTTTGGTTTTCATCTATCTTTACCCCCACCTACTTGGTTCTCCGGTCGAACATGCCCATGTGTCTGATAACAGTGCCAAGAAATGGTGATCTTTTCAGCCCAGGCACAGAGAAGAAATGTATACTGAACAACTGCTACATGCATCCTTTTCAGACATTCCAAATTTCAATATGTAATCAGTGAACATAAGCCACAGTAGATAAATCCCAATTGGCTAACAGCCCCCAGTTACAGAAGGAAATGGTAGACCATAGCCTGGCTGCAGTTAAACAAAGACAAGACACTAACTAGATGTTAATGATGGGTACTCCCTGCCCAGACAATTGGAAGGAGAGAAAAAGCCACCAGTGGGGGCTGAGAAATTTACATAGCAGGTTAATGTGGAAAATAAACACTTCTCAGCCCAGGAAATAAAGAAAGCTAAGATTGCCAAAACTGGTTTGGCTCAGTGAATAGAGCATTGGCCTGCGGCCTGAAAGGTCCCAGGTCCGATTCCTGTCAAGGGCATGTACCTTGGTTGTGGGCACATCCCCAGTAGGCAGTGTGCAAAGGGCAGCTGATCAATGATTCTTTCTCATCGATGTTTCTAACTATCCCTCTCTCTGTAAAAAATCAATAAAATATATATTTTTTTTAAAAAGGAAGAAAGCTAGGATTACAAAGAAGAAACTTAACCTAGCAACACACACAAATGGTCATATAAACATTCAATAGCATTGCCACTCCTTCCACACAAAGCCTTCTTCATTCATAACATACCTAGAAACCACAGCGTGACACATTTCTAAAGTTACCAAGTCCTCCTAACATGCTGATCCTCGAGATATGCCATTCTCTTTCATCTATAATGAAATGTTAGGACTCGGGGGTGGGGAACGTTCCGCCCGAGGGCCATGTAAGGCCCACAAAATAATTTGGTCTGGCCCTTCCAAGGCATTAGGAGCGAGTTAATTAAATGTTCGACCAAATATAGCAGGCTAATTGTTAAGTTGATAATGAATGTATGGCTTGCAAATAATGTTATAAATATCCAAATGGCCCTGGGCAGAAGAAAAGATTCCCTACCCCTGTGTTAGGTAGACTTATTTGTAGGTATCACATAGCTTAGTCTCTTGAGAGTTAATATAAACGAAAGGTATATCTATGCATTATAGTTAAATAGTTGATACATTAACAATCACAGAGAATCATCACAGGTATCTGAACTAGAGAGCCCGGGGTCCTTGTGGAATTTCACAGCGGAGTTGGCTGGTCCATGATTGAAGAATTGCAAGGAGTGTCTTGGGGCTGATTTATTCTTCTAACTATCCTTTTCTTCCCCCTTCCCTCACTGTAATTTCATTGTGAATGTGCACGTTGCCTCTTCTGGGATTGAGCATGGGAAGGTGCTATTGCTAACCACATCAGGACCTGTGCTTCCTACCATCCATAGAATCACCTGACATGGGAATTTCTTTGTGCATCGATAATCTGCATCAAAACAGAGGCCGTTATTACACGTAACATTTTCATTCCCAACGCGGAGATTTTCAAGCCAAGAAATCACAAGGAGTTTGGTAAAGATCACATGCATCCTAGTAATTCCATTTCGTTTTCCTCTCTGTCAGAATGATGATGTGCCTGGGGGATACGAGAACACAGGTGACATATTTTCAGCCTTTTATAAGGCTTCTGATTAAATTCAGCAGAACATTATTCCTAATAAACTAGGAAAACGTGATTTCTAGACTGCCCTGGTGGGTGCAACACAAATGTTTCGAGGGCCACTCTCAAGAGAACTGTTATTCAGGACCCAATTACATCCAAATTTCATGAGGGTTTACCCAGCCTTTGGGTAATACATTCATAGCTGGCTTAAATAATGGGAAATGAATACCATTAAGTGCACCAAAACTATACGTGTGGCTAGGTACTCTCTCTTAGGAAGATTGGAATGTATCCAAATGGACCTTGGAATTCTGGAATGTGAACCATCTATCACTCCCATCAGGATGTATTTACTGACTGGAACGGCTACTACTTTTCCAAGTGTGAATAAGAGAAAAGAAGGTTTAACACCTAAAGAGTCCCTCCTCTCAAGTTACTGGTCATTTGGAAGCCAAAAGTAAAACACTGTCCATTAGAGAACAATCAAATACCAAATGGGGGGGGGACAGGATTCCTAAAATAAATGTAATAAACAAGTTATATATGTGTTTAAGACGAAGCATTCGTATCATTCCAAATACCCACTAAAGCAATAGCATCTTGAATTGACATTTTTTAGTCCCCGTTGATAGTGACAAATCCCTGATACTACCATAAGGATGACGGAAACCACGGGAGGCAGTTTAATTAAGATGGCAGTAAAAACAGACGGCTCAAATAACAAATGGGAGAAACCCCAACTCATATAAGTCAAGGAGAACTGTGTGAGGGTCGAGGCAAGGCATAAAGGAGCAATGCGGTGAGTTATTTTTAAAGGTGCCTAAGATCAGGTAAAAAAAAAAAACAAAAAAAAACGAGCAGCTTGCTCAGGAGAGTCACGGGATAGCCCTTCCACGGAAGGAACTTTATTATTATCTGCCTAAGAGCTATTTTGGACCTGAACCTGAGCAAGACCAGCGGAGGCTGGAGAGCGTCCAAGGGAGAGCGGCTAGAATGATTAAAACGTTAGGAAATGGGTCCTAAGAGGACGCGTAAAGGAAACAGTTATTTAGGCCAGATAAAGATGCTGGGGAGGAGGCTGGCAGCACCACCGCCTGCAAGGTTATGAAGGACAGCGCACAGGGGAGCGCTTCTTCCCGTTAAGGATGGGGTGAGAGGAATGTGATTGAACGGCAAGGACAGGAATTTGTATTTAATTTAAAAAAAAAAAAAAAAAAAAAAAAAGAACTTCCTGGCTAGAGAGATTGCAAGGCACTGGAATAGTGACCAGTAAGCTTTTGAAATGTTCTTTTCCAAAGACTTTTTTTTTTTTTTTTCCTTTCCCCAAGACATCTTCAGAACATGTTCACTCCGTGTCCTTTCTTACCCTACAAAGTCAGGAAGTGGATATTTTAACTATAAATAGAAGCTCCATTAAAAAAAAAAAACATACAAGCTTATTGAAAGTTGAAGTACAGTATGGCTCTTCACTGTGGCTGCATTTCCAAAAGCCATCGGAAAGTTATCAGGCCCTGACTGGTTTGGCTCAGTGGATAGAGCATCGGCCTGTGGATCCAAGAGTCCCAGGTTCGACTGTGGTCAAGGGCATGTACCTTGGTCGCGGGCATATCCCCAGTAGAGGGTGTGCAGGAGGCAGCTGATCGATGTTTCTCTCTCATCAATGTTTCTAACTCTCTATCCCTCTCCCTTCCTCTCTGTAAAAAAATCAATTTTTTTTTTAAAGGAAAATGTTCTATTCTTAAAAAAAAAAAGACAACTGCAAGGAGATTGGACAGGGAGATCTGAGCCATCTGGTGAGATCACAAGAAGGTATCCTGCCTGGGTCCAAGAAGACTTTCTGAGTCCTGGATGTGAGCTGAGATGAAGACGAAGAGCGAGGGACAGTCATGTTAGCCAAAGATGTGTGAGCCCAGCGCTTGCTCCGGGGGTGAGTGATAAATCCTGGACTACTGCAAGATGTACTAGTAACGCTCGGAGTCCGTACCACTGAGGAGCAGCCAGGAGCAGATCAGGAAGGAGTAAATCGAGAATTAGGACTTGATCCAGCCAGTCAGTGGTTTTCAAATCACCCTTTGGTTTTACAAATGAATGGACCAGTGAGGTTCCACAGGCATTTCATTCAAATCTCCTCTATGGGAATATTTCCCCACTAATTTAAAAGTTGTAACACAAAGGGAATACCGACACCTTCACGTGTTTTATGTATCAAATTTTAAATGTCTTAACTTGTGCTTCCAAAATCCAGATGAGCATGTTTTGGTACCGGCCACAGAGGAAAGCATCTGTCATCACTGAGAAAGCAGTAGACGTTCTCACAAACGTGTCATCGTTTGGGAAGGCTGAGCTGTGATCAACCCTGTGGATCCGTGACTGTACAAGGCAGGCACAGTCAGAGAGAAAAAAGAAAGCCTGAAGGTCAGGAGAAGCTCAGATGCACCATCTCGGCACAGATCCTGGAACCTAAGAGTTCTCCCCCGAAACACATTGACCACCTTGTGATGATAACATCAAGCCAGAGGTTTAACACACAGTAAGCAATTTTCGGTGCTTTTTGTCTGAACTTGGTATTTGTGATAAGAACACAGAATTTGGTAGATATTGGTAATTCAACTCTGAAATTAAAGTCTTAATTACCTACTCTCACATGTTTGGATCTCCTGGGTCCTCTGAATTGAAGAGTATCCTAAAATCGGCAACAAAGTTTAACTTAGTCAACGAGTGTTTTCTGCTAACAATGCTGTGCTCAACACTAAGGTTACAGAAGGGAGCAAAAGCACATGTTCTCTGCCCTCAAGGAGCTGGATGCTGAGCAAATAAGCACGTAAGCTGAACTAAGATGTGAGCCAAATGAGATGTCAACCATGGTAAGTGCTGTCAGGGAGAAACACACAGTGCTCAAGGATGTGGCCTGGTGTCGAGGAAGACTCTCCAGAGGAACGGAGGCTTGATCTGCCACCTGGAAGACTGGGCGACTGGAAAGAAGGCCCGTGCAGCTGGAGTGCAGAGATCAGGGTAGTGAGGCCAGGCAGGCTTCTTAGAACATACTTAGGAGCTTTGTCCTGATACTGAGAGAACCAGAGCCACTGATTTTTAAGAGGATGAAGTGACTGGAATACTAAATTCCAATGGGGTATTGTGAGGTACTCTTTTTTACATCTTATCCCCAGAATCAAATTTAATTAGCACATTTTTTTTCTTTCTGTGCTATTCATAAAATAACGTACAGTTGATGGCATTTTGGAGTTAGTGAAATGCGGTAATCAGGTTTTTTAAAGGATAAGTCTGGATAAAATGTCAACAGATTTATGATTATCTGCATGAATCAGGGTTTTCTTTTTATTATAATAAAATCCAAATATTGACTACTAATGCTAAATAACACTAATATTCATTCTCATGTATATTTCACTGCTTAATTTCAAAGGTCTCTTTATCAGAATAGTTTCTTTGGTCAACTTGATAATAATTAAATATTATTATTCTGAACTTATAAAAACTCTGTCTCCAAAAAAATAAATATAAATTGATATAGATACACATAAATAAATACAGACAAAATCTATACAGATTTCCCTTCATAAAAGGATTCTGCAATGAAAAACTAAAAGTTTGAAAACTACTGTTCAAGGTAATAGGGATCCACAACAGACTTTTGGGGAGAATGACATTATTGGAGCTGTCAGACTCTGGGTACAGCAATGTGGAAGACATAGGGAGTGGAAGAGGTTTCTGTGGAGAGGAGATGCACAAGTGAAATGATCTTGTTTCTTACTTAAAAAAACTAGAGGCCCGGTGCACGAAATTCATGCATGGGGTGGGAGTGGGGGGGAGTGTCCCTCAGCCCAGCCTGCACCCTCTCCAATCTGGGACGTCTCAAGGGATGTCTGACTGCCTTTTAGGTCCGACCCCCTAACCACTCCCCTGATAGCCTGACTGATGCCTAACTGCTCCACTGCCAGCCTGTTTACCCCTAATTGCCCTCCCCTGTAGGCCTGGTCCCTCCCAAATGCTCTCCCCTGCAGGCCTGGGGTCCCGCCCCCCCCCCCCCCCCCCCCCCCCGCCAACTGCCCTTCCCTGCAGGCCCAGTCACATCCAACTTCCCTCCTCTGCCAGCCTGGTGACCCCTAAATGCCCTCCCCTGCAGGCCTGATTGCCCCCAACTGCCCTCCCTTGCAGGCCTGGTTCCTCCCAACTGCCCTCCCCTACTGGCCATCTTGTGGCAGCCATCTGGTGTCCACATGGAGGCAGCCATCTTTGACCACATGGGGGCAGCCATCTTTGTGCATTTGGTGTGATGGTCAATTTGCACATTACTCTTTTATTAGATAGGATATCCATAATACTTTTTAACTCCTAATAATGTTTTAAGGGTTTTATGAAGTAAATATACAAATTACTGACAATTCTTTCCTACCTTATATTTTTATTCTGTTACGTTCCAAAATGAGTCTCCTCTCTAAAACGATTAAAAGGTCTCTTTGGCATTTCTTTTTAAGGGGAGTTTGGCGTTCAACAGGACAAAACTTGTTTTATGCATTCCATACCGTTTCTCGGTGACGGCCTCCAGCTCCTCCCACAGCTCTCTTCCACATGCTCGTTACTTCCTGCAGTTACTCAAGATTCTCTCTGCCTTAAAGACATGGCCATCGGAGCCCTCCCAAAGCTCCACACAAGACACTCTTAAAGGAGCTAAGTGTCAAATATATGGTGACAGAAGAAGGTCTGACTTTGGATGGTGGACACACAGTGCAATATACAGATGATGTATCATAGAAATGTATACTTGAAACCTGTATAATTTTATTAACCAATGTCACCCCAATATTCAATAAAAATAAATAAAATTAAAAAGAAAATATTTGAGCTATTAGTTTTCCCACATCGTCAAGAGAAAAGAAAAAAGAGAGAGAGAGAGAGAGAGAAGCAATGAAACCAGTCACAGAGTGTCTAACAGACACTGGATCCTGCTGGCTGGGTCTCTCACCCAGGGAGGAGGGAACAGGAAGGGGTACCAGAGATAACGGTGTTCACCGTCTCCTTTCACCGGTGAGACCCGGAGAACCGTGTCGCACTACAAGTACTGGGAGGACCAGAACAAACCACCTATTCAGTGACATCATTTGCAGTCACTAACTGATGAACAGCTTGTGTACCTGAAGTTTAAGTTGGCTGCTTAAAACAGAACCAAATATCCTATGGCAGTGTTCGGCAAACTGCAGCTCGCCAGCCGCATGCAGCTCTTTGGCCCCTTGAGTCTGGCTCTTGCACAAAATACTACATACCCTAATTAAGTTAATAACAATGTACCTACCTATATAGTTTAAGTTTAAAAAACGTGGCTCTCAAAAGAAATTTAAATCATTGTACTGTTGACATTTGGCTCTGCTGAGTTTGCCGACGACTGTCCTACGGCATTAACATTATAAACGTTGACTAAACCATCAGCCCTGCCAGTGTGGCTCAGTGGTTGAGCATCGCCCTATGAACCAGGCAGTCACGGTCTGATTCCCCGTCAAGGCACATGCCCAGGTTGCGGGCTTGATCTCCAGTAGGGAACGTGCAGGAGGAAGCCAATCAATGATTTTTTTCTCATTGATGTGTCCATCTCTTCCTCTCCCTACCTCTCTGAAATCAATAAAAATTTTTGAAAAAATAAATTATCAGACCACACCCGCCCACATGTGTACCCTCACACACACAGATTTTATTTTACTATATAACTGACATATGGTACTAAAAGTTCTAATATCTGGAAAGAGTGAAAACAGACGGTCCTGGCATTTACTGAGGATCTACTAGGTCCTGAGTATCTCTTATCTCCTGTAATCCTCCCAGCCCTGGAAAGCAGATTGTCATCGTTTTACAAATTTGGAAATTAGACCAAGGAAATAGCATGCCCAAGAGCCACACAGATAACAAGAAATAGAAGAAGGTTGGCCTGATGCTAAAACCCCCTGCCTTTTGTACCACATCCCGTTTTTGCTCCAGCAAAACCACAAAGCGCACAGAAAGGCGCATTCAGAGGAAGAAATCAATTCCCCTCACTTCCCCTGCACATTTTTGAAAGAGCTTCTGTATTCTTTGGCATCTTCCCCACACTTGGTGAAACCCTCTTCTATGTCCTGGGCTCGCTCACCCGCCCTCGGTGAGGGTAACCACACGGCCCTGTTTGCCCCAGACAGGCCCGGATGGCTGCTGTTGACTCTGCAAAATTACCAGCAGCATCCCTTTTCCTCCCAAAAGTGCCCCGGTGTAGGGGATAAATTAAAGCCCACCTTAGCCCCTCACGGCACTTCCCCCACACAAAGAAACTCCGTGTCCACGCCCCCCCTTTCAGCAGAAACTTCCTGTCCCTTAGGGTGGGTGTTCTCACCTCAGGGAGAATGGGAAAAGCAATGGGACTGGGCAAATCCATACCCTTCCAAAGAGAACATTTTAGTAGGTGGACAACTACATTTCAATCTCTAAGTGCTGAAATATCACTCAGTGTGACAACTTTACACGAAGGTAGTATTCAGGCAGAATAAAGGTAGATCATTCCTGCCCTGGCCGGTGTGTTCAATGGTTAGAGCACTGGCCTGGGCACCAAGGGGTTGTGGGTATGATTCCCGGTCAAGGGCACATCCCTGGGTTGCAGGTCTGATCCCCTGCCCAGTCGGGGCACATGCAGGAGGTAACCAAAGGATGTGTCTCTCTCACATCGATGTTTCTCTTTCTCTCTCTCTTTCTCTCTCCCACCCCTCCCTCCCTTCCACTCTCTTTAAAAAAAAAAAAAAAAAAAAAAAAAAAAAAAAAAAAGTATCCTTGGGGCAGATCATTCCAGGCCACTGAAGGCCCATCAGTTTAGAGACTGAGCCTAGGCCAGGCTCCCCAAGCTGCCCTTGCTTTTCTGCTCTGCCTCTCTTCTCACGCCCTGATTCCTCACCCACTCATCCGGAGGTTCCTGTGGCAGACACAGTGTGGCTTCTCAGGGGATATTAGGGCAGATCCCGATGCCCATGGGTGACTGTGAGAGGCACATTCATCTCACAGCACCGAGAGGATATCCAGACCCCAATCTCAATTTGTTCTCAATGCTCGCTATCAAAGCTGGCCTTCGCTAGGGTAATTATTTCCAAAATGTCAAGGCAGCAAAGGGACTCTGCTACGAGACAAGACCTCATTGTCTGAGAGGAAACTCAGGCCTGTGGAAGAGAAATCACTGGCTCACAGTCCCAAAGGCAAGACGAGAACCCAGGTCTCCTTCTTTCTTGCCACCATACAGGTGGCGCTCGGTTTCCACACAGCACACATTTTCATCGTCCTACGCGGAGACCCAATACTTCTCTGGTGCCGGAGGTGGGCTATCTTAGAATGTCAACATTTCAAGATGTCACATGACGGCGCCTTTCAACCAACACTTCACTTCCAACAGCATCCCTGTCTTTTTTGTTTTTTTAATATATTTTATTGATTTTTTACAGAAAGGAAGGGAGAGGGATAGAAAGCTAGATACATCGATGAGAGAGAAACATCAACCAGCTGACTCCTGCACACTCCCTACCAGGGATGTGCCCGCAACCAAGGTACATGCCCTTGACCGGAATCGAACCCGGGGCCCTTCAGTCCGCAGACCGACGCTCCATCTACTGAGCCACACCAGTATCGGCAGTATCCCTGTCTCTGTACAAAAGAATCAAGGCTTCCAATACCTTCTAGTACGCTGGACTTGTTTTATAAAATAAGAAAGTGCTCATACCAGCACATAATATTACATACTATGAAATACATAATACTGAATGAAAATAATTAGGCCTACCAAAATATTTTGCCTCACGGACTTAAACTCTTCAATCGTGCTCTACTATGGGGGACAAAAAGTAAAAACACATGAAATGCTGGAAATAATTTATCCACGAGTGTGCTTAAAAAACAAGTTTAACCATGGAAAAAACAGGGAGAGATTTGCTCACTAATATCACTTTGCATAAGCTGAGCAAAACAAATATTTAAGGTTTGAAGTTTAATTTTATTACATATGTTAATGTTTAATCTATGTATTTGATGAGTTAAAGAACTTTTAAATATATTTAAAGATCTTTAAAACTAAGAAGTGATATAATTAGAAGTGAAAGAATATTTTTATCTTTATAGGACTGAATCTCCTTTTAACAAATCAACTTTCAAGTATCAGTGCTCAAACACACTTCTGATGTACAGGTTAATAATTCAGATTTTTTCAATAGATGGAATTACACGTTGATATATATGCGATTTGATACCTATGCTATTTTGTTGTATTGCCAGCAAGCTTAAAAACTTCATATGTCAAATTTGCTGAAGATGTTAACATCATAGATATTTTTACACTTAAAAATGTCGAATTTCGTGCCAAAAAAAAAAGTATTTGTGGGATGTTTTAATTCATTACTTTATTTTGAAGAAAAGTGCTACTGAAGATTATCGTATACTTTGGGAAGCTTATGGTGAACATGCTCCATCTCAAGATACTTGTGAACACTGGTTTAAATGCTTTAAAAGTGATTTTGTCAATGTGAAAGACAAAAAAACGTCCAAGTCAACCAAAAAAGTTTGAAGACCAACAATTACAAGTATTATTGGATGAAGATCCATGTGAAACTCAAAAACAACTTCCAGAAAGATCAAACATTGCTCAGCAAACAATTTCCGATCATTTACAAGCAATGGGAAAGATTTTAAAGGAAGGAAAATGGGTGCCACATCAATTGGGAATGAAAGACAAATGGAAAACGGAAAAGTCATCAGTAAAATGTTGCTTCAAAGGCACGGAAGTCTTTTCTGCATCAAATCGTGACTGGTGATGAAAAGTGGGTATATTTTGAGAATCCCAAATGCACAAAATCATCAGTTGATCCAGGTCAACCATCAACATCGACTGCAAGGCAAAATCACTTCGGAAAGAAGACAAAGCTCTGCGTTTGGTGGAATCAGGAAGGTATGCTGTATTTTGAGTTTCTAAAAACAGGTGAAATCATTAATACTGAGCATTACCAACAACAAATAATCAATTTGTACCATGTTTTAATTGCAAAATGACCAGAATATGCCAGAAGACACGGCAAAGTAATTTTGCTTCATGCACCATCACACACTTCAAAACCAGCTAAAGACATGTCAGAAGATCTTGCTTGGGAAGTATTAACCCACCCTCCACATTTTCCAGACCTTGCTCCCTCAGATTACCACATCTTCTGATCGATGGCACACCCACTTTCTGAGCAGCACTTCAAAATGTACGAAGAAGTGGAAAATTGGGTCTGTGAATGGTTTGCCTCAAAACAAGAAAAGTCCTACTGGGACGGTATCCACAAATTACCTGAAAGATGGGGGAAATGTGTAGCTAGCGACGGGCATTACTTTGAATACAGCACTTCTGAAGTTTCTCTTGAAATTATGTTTTCTTTTATTACAAAATCTGCATTAACTGGTACACCTGGTACAAGTGCCAGGGCTATATGTAGTATTCCACACTGATATTCTGCTTCTATTACTACTATATTGCGTGAGAGGGTATCTCACATAAAGTAAAGCTGGACACGGGCCTAGTGGTGTGGCCCAGTGGTTGAGTGTTCACTTAGGAACCAGGAGGTCACAGTTTGATTCCCAGTCAGGGCACATGCCAGGGTTGTGCACTCGATCCTCCGTAGGGGGTGTGCAGGAGGCAGCCAATTAATGATTCTCTCTCATCATTGATGTTTCTCTGTCTCTCTCTCTCCCTCTCCTATTCTCTCTGAAATAAAAATTAAAAAAAAAAAAAACCTAGACATGGAGCACCCTAGAGTAAACCTTTATTTCATTTCTGTATTTCAATGCTTAGGTTCACTTACTCTACTTGAAAAAATAATGAAAATTCACTCCATTCATTGCTGGATTTGAACAGGCAGTGTTTCAAAAGGATTTCTTTTCTTATAAAAAATACTTTTAAAAATTTATTATTTCCTTAGGCTAACAGAAGAAAATGTTTATACTTGACAGCCCTTGCCTTTCTGCACTATATTTAATGTAACTCAAGATTGATGTGCACATCCTCCTACTGCTCTTTTGCCATGTCTCACAATGCAGATGATCTGCTCCTTAACTGCTACTGTCAACCCTTTGAAATGGCACCTCCTTTCCCTTCGCGGCTACCCCCAAAGAGCCCACTCACACATCTGTGTTTAAACTGGCCGTGTTTACCCATATGCTGCCATTCATGAAGCAAATGCTGCCATCCCCTTGACTAAGGCATTGGCGGACACATATACTACAAAGGACTGCGGGGCCGCAGGAAGGGTGGAGGGGCTCAGAAATGCTCTCCTCAAGGTCACTACTTCTAGAAGTCTCTGAAACGTAAAAAGGAGATGTAGGAGAAAGAGGGGAGGGAGATATACACACTGCTCGTGATAAAAGCTCTGGGAGAGGGAAGGTCTGCTACGTCCCACCATGAGGGAGCCTTCCTAGCAGAGCCGCTTCCATGTGTGAGGTTGCTATCGCCAACACGCTCCCCTATACTGCACGTGCGACGCTGCTCTCCTCTGGTGGATCCTCCTGAAGAATCCTGCTGCAGAGTGAACTGCAAAGGCACTTGCCTTTTGACCTTAGAATAAAAAAAGGCTTGTCATGTATTGTCTCGGGTTGGCTTAAACCCATGGTCGACAAACTGCAGCTCACAAGCCACATGTGGCTCTTTGGCCCCTTGAGTGTGGCTCTTCCACAAAATACCATGGCCTGGGCGAGTCTATTTTGAAGAAGTGGCATTAGAAGAAGTTTAAGTTTAAAAAATTTGGCCCTCAAAAGAAATTTCAATTGTTTTACTGTTGATATTTGGCTCTGCTGGCTTAAACCATGTGAAAGCAATGGGTGGCCGAGGGGCTGGATTACTGGAGCAGAGGGAGTGTCTGACTGCAGTGGGAAAAGAAGCATCCTTCCTGGAGGAGGAAGAGAGTTCAGAATGGCGGGCGACAAAGAGGAGCCAGGGGCTCTTGGGATGGTGAGGAAGAGGCCACAGGCAACAGAAAGGGAATCAGAGGTAGGCACTGCCCTGCCAGTATGGCTCAGTGGTTGAGCGCTGACCTAACAACCAGGAGGTCATGGTTCAAGTCCCGGTCAGGGCACATGCTGGGTTGTGGGCTCCATCCCCAGGAAGGGATGTGCAGGAGGCAGCCTATCTAGGATCCTCTCTCCTCATTAGGAAATGGCTGAGTCTCCCTCGTCTAAACCACAGGAGAGGTCCTGCTTGGGTCCAGTGTGGATGAACGCAGGGACCCACCCCCGCCTGTGCAGACACACCCATTTCTTTACCAGAGTCTGGCCGGAACCTTCCACAGCAGGGGAGTATGTGCTTCTGTGTCCCCGTCCACGCTAACCCAGTTACTCCACCTACCCTTTGGCCAGACTCTAAATCCAGGGGAGACTCGACCCAGACCTCACTATAGAGACTTATTCCACACCTTTTCTTTTTTTCTAACCTAACCCAAGGATATGCTTAGAGAGAGGAAGGGAGACTAGGGGAAAGAGAGAGAGAGAGAAACATGGATCAGCTGCCTTCCCTAAGTGCCCCAACCGGGGATCAAATCCACAAGCTAGGTAGGTATGCGCCCCGACTGGGACTCAAACAGCAACCCTTCAGTGCGCAGGCTGACAGACGCCCGCGCTGGCTGGGCAGACATACTCCTTATCTTACCCCATCGTTTGCAATTTCACTAGTATATGCTGCCTTGTTTGCTGTTTCTTGGATGTTTTCCTCCCCCCAAAAGGTAAACATTTCCAACAGAAACATGCACTAATGCCGCCTCTGCCCTAGGACAGACGACAGCACAGAATGGAGCCCGATAGGAACACTCCACACGCCCCTGTGTGCCGACTGGAGGTCAAAGGCGGCCCCTGGGGCAACTCAGGGCTAGCACCAGCTTTCCACGCTCTCCCTGGAGTCTCCCGCCACCCTGCCTTTCTCCTCCTCCCTTCCTGCCACGCTCTTCCTGCTGCCTTCCCCTTGGGTGGTGCCTCAGGTGGACACCGCTACGTCCAACGAAGCTCGCTCTCTAGACCCCACTTACAGGAGAACTGGAGAGAGACAACAGTGTTAGAGCCTGTCTTCTCCCAGCACCTCCCTCCCTCTCCTCCAAAACCTCTGGTGTCTTGCCACATAAACCTCCTGTCCATTTTATAAAACTACGCCAGGCCACTGGAGCATCTAAGAGGGTGGGTAGGGACTGAAGAATTTCTCAAGGTTATTGCACCTCCACCGAGCAGGACCGCGGCAGGTCTATGGGAAAACGGGCTGAATGGAACTGGCAGTGGACCAACCAAAAGGCCACGCGGTGGGCTGACCTTCAGGAATACATCCCCAGGGAGTGTATTGCTCTGCCAGAGCGACCCTTAGGGAGTATTACCGGCTGGCTGGCGTTAGCAACCGGCATTTACTTCCTCAGTCCTGGAGGCCAGAGATGAAGGTGCGGGCAGGACTGGGTTCTTCGGAAGGCCTCTCTCCTTGGCTTGTAGATGGCCATCTTCTCCATGTGTCTTCACGTGGCCTTACCTCGGTGTCTGTCTGCTAATCTCCTCTAATGAGAATTAACAGTCTTTAGGCCACGCCCATACACACTCATTTTACCTCCACCACTTCTTTAGCGGTGCTACTCCCCAGACACAGCCGCATGCTGAGGGGCTGGGAGATGGGACTTCAACTTATGGATGCTGGGGGAAACGATTCAGCCCATAATAGTCAACAATCAGGAGAGGGAGAGAAGGGAGGTGTGGGTGTAACTCTGGAGGAACTGAAGCGTCCTGGGCATTGGCGGGAAAGAGGAAATCTCATCGGTGTCCCCCTTCCCCGTATCCAGAATGCCCTACCTTTCCTGTCCCTCAGGGCTTTGACCCAGGGCTTCACTTCCGTTCTGAAGGTCTGTGTGCGCCCCGGTCTCAATGATTTCCAGTCCCAATGATCTGTCTTTCTAATCCCGATGCAGAGCACTCAGGAGCTACACCACGCATCTGGCCCTGACCCCAGTGGCCTTGTGGTGGCCCTTGATGCCTTGCACACTGCTGCACCTGAGGCCTCGTCTTAGGTCCGATCCCTGTCCCTTGCTTAGTTCATACTCACCTTCTGTTAGTTCTTTCTAGGAGCCATGCCCTGCGCTGTCTGTCGGTCAGGGCCTTTGGAATACTCACCCCCTCTGCCCTTGTGGCTGCCCAGCCCCATCTCCAATCATATCATTTCAGCGCAAATACCTTTTCTTCAAGGAAGTTTTTTAAAGTCTCTCTCTCACACACTCACACACACATATACACATACACACACACACACACACACACACACACACAATTTACCCTCACACTTTACACAGGCCCTTCTTTCCCCCATGGCTCTCTCTGACACTTACTGTGTTTAATTACCTACCTGCATTGCTATTGCTATTGTGTGTCTCTCCAACGAGACTGACACATACTCATTAATTGCTAAGCAGAATCTGTATCTGGTTTGTCCATCACTATCTATCCAGCAGCGAGGGCAGTGCCTAAGTACTCATTATGTTTTAGATTTTTTTTAAAAGACTAAGTGATGTGTAAATTAGTGTAAATCAATGGTTGTGTGATCTATTCCTGCTGAATAAACTCATTTTGAGGGTGTGAAATCATTATTTAATACCTAGACAGACACACACATACACACACACACACACACACACACACCATGCACGCACTGATAAAAATCCTGAACAATGGGATCACACACAGAAAGCAGAAATTTAACTATGCCATTAGGTAGTAGGTCTATAGGAATTACTTAAATATGCTTTCCTCATCTCACTTTGCATATACACAAAAATCTATCTTCTGCAGGTATTTTTTAGTCCATTAGACAGATTATCTGCAGCCACCCCCTCCCGGCGGCTCACTCCACTGCTTGACTTTGGCTTCAAACCAACAGCAATTCTTTACTTGGGGTAAAGAGTCGATGGACTGACGCCCTTGGTGACTCCAGCCCAACACTGTTTCATTTTCTCCTTCATATTAGACAGGAAACACTAAAATTCTGGGAACAAGATGTGTGTCGCACGTTGGAAATGTTCGTATCTGCCGATAACACTCCATCTACCTCGGCTAAGCACATGAGGAAGCCACATGGTCACAGTCTAACGGATCATAGAACATAACTAATAAACTGAAGCAACATTCCACATGTTATCACTTTCAGCTTTGGGCAACATGTGGAAAAAGGCTCACACGCCGCCTGGTCATGTCAGAACATCTAAGGGAGGATGTGCGTTTGGAATTTATTACGGTCCCTCACCTAAGGGAAGGGTCCGAAGGAGTGCATTACAACCTCCACAGGTCTGTATCTAACAGATTTCCTACTTTTTAAAGGAGTATTTTCTGAGATGTTTTACCTTTGAGATACCTGGTTGTTTTGAATACTTGAAAATAAAAAGTACTGATAAAAAGTACAAGTTGTTTTAGACTTGGGGGAGGGGGCTATTTTTTTTTTTATTTTTTTTTTTTTAAGTATTGCAGCGTTTGCAAACACTCAGATAACTGAAAAAACCAGGTTGTTTCGGCCAACACTCTCCGTGCCACCCACCAAGTAACAGATATTATCTCCTGTTTTATGGACTTCAGCAATTCAAGTTATAAGGCTCAAGGTGAGCTGTCCTTCTTGGTGAGTAATTTTTCTCATGCTAAAGAAAACCGTGTAAGCCAGGAAAATAATACTAACATCAATGAAATCTCACAAAAATAATACTGGCATCAACAAATCTCACAAAAATCTCACTAAGAAAAGTGAAACTCCATTTTGGGAGCTTAGAGTTCAAACAAATGGACATTACAGCATTACACAGTCAGTTTCTGTTAAAAAGGAAAATGCCAAGCTGCATGCTTGAGCCCTCTTGTTAAATTCCTTTTTTATCAGTAATCAAACCTTCAATGCATTCCTCACAACAGGTAAGGCAAGGTGTCAACCACGAAGGCACTTCTACTCATAGCCAGAAGCTATGCCTTCTCTAGTCTAATTAACGAGGAAACCAAATCTCTCCAAAGAAGTAAATCTACTCCCTAATTAAACTAAGCAGACCTGGGTCAGGTGTCTCAGAAATGATCAAATTGATCACTGATTCTGTAGTTGAAATATTGATGAGTCCATATCCACTAATCAAGGTATCAGAAAACTCTATAAAATAAAAGTCTAAGAAAAGTGCTATAAGCAGATCAATTTTACATGTGAGCTTCCAACAGGGAAAGAAACCCTCCATAAACCAGTCATTACTATCTTAAAAATCTTAAATATGAGACGCAAGAGAAATCTTACTCTGCTAGTGATGAAACTGTTTCCTAGTGATTAAGATGCTTTACATATGTGATACATCCAGTGATACAAATATAGCATTTTAAAAGATGGCCTGAGAAGGAAGGGAATGGTTATAAGGCTGTAGTCAGCTACAGTTGTCTGATCATCACATTTATGAATTTATACCATCTAATGCTGTCCCAATGGGTTGTTCCAACATTAAATAAAAGAAGCCAGTTGTGTGTGTGTACTGCAAATATTTGAAAAATATATATTCTCATCCAGATTAACTGTTCTTTAAAAATATTTTTTATCAGTTTTGGCCAATTATCAAAATTGCTTCTTCCAACACAAATGGAATTGTTTTAACTATACAAATATGCATAATTGTATGCAGCCCATAATTACTTTTTATTATTATAAAGATGAGCAAAGCATATCTTATTGGTGTGTCATAAATTCAGATTTATTCAGAATATCTTACCTTCTAGAAATTTAAATTATAATAACTATCCAAATATTTAACTTCACTTAAAATTATTTCAGCCCAAACCCAAAACCCAAGAAAAACCATTTTAATGGAATATTTAATTTCACTTTCTGTAAAACCCAACATAAAGCTAGATTCTCTTGCTGTTTTAGCATAGTCCTAAATGACACTGCATTGCTACAGCAACAAAACTCTGCTACCTGTGGCCATGATTTGTTAAGAATTCCCCCAACCAGAAAATTCTGTGCTCTAAGCAACCTAGAAATTATGGCCTGACTTCCTACTTGTGATTTACTCACACATGTTTATAGCACATATACACAGATGTACACATGCATACATAATCATGGCTCTCCAAAATCCATCAACAAAGTAAAACCATAACACATTTCCATTTTAAATTGGTGACAAAAAGAGGCTGTGTTTTGGGTGTCAATGAATTGCTACTTGCTTCTGAAAAGATAATAGGGATTATCTGGAGAAAATTTTAAAAGACAAGAAAATTGATTATTTATATCCAATTCCATTCCAAAAAGGGAAGAAAAATACCCTGAAGCAGCACTTCCTATCTGTTACAATATGTGTGGCTTGTTTAGCCATAGGCTGATTTAGAAAGCATCAAGTCGGAGAATAAAGAAAAAAATACGTGGTCATCAATGGACACAAAGCTCTGGGGAGGGGGGTGGGGGGCAATGGTAAGATATGTACACAGATAATAATTTAATAAAAATAAAAATTAAAAAATACGTGGTCATTCCCACACCATTATTAAGCAAACTGCTCTGCAGGCTACTCACCCTCACCGGGGGGCTCCAGGCTTGCACGCGCTGCTGCTGTCCGCCCTGGGAGCTCTGCAGGTCTTTGGAGCTACAGTTCGCCACGGAGCTGCTGGGACCTCTCAACCCGCTGGTGCAGTTCGTCCCACCGCCCCCACCGGGGCCAGGCTTCCAGGGCCTCTGCTTGATGCCATCCAGGAGTCTGACCAGCAGGATGTTGCTGGGAAGCTCCTCCACGCCCGAGCCCACCAGGGTCCTGCACTCGGGACATCGGAGTTCGTTCCGGGAACCTACGATCCCCAGCAGGCACCGTTTGCAGAACGTGTGCTGGCAAGGCAAAACCTTGGCAGAAGCATCCAGCCGCTCCAGACACACAGGACACTCCAGAAGATCCAGCAAGGCAGACTCATCCATCTTTATCGTTTTACTGAGGAAGAGCTTCAGCAGTGTTCATAGTGGTATGCAATGCAGCCCTTCGAGTGATTCATGTAACATCCATTTCAGACTGTGCTCTGGAGTCCCGGGAGGGGAGTGCGGAAAGGGAGGGGGGGAAGAGGGAGGGAAGAGGAAAAAAAACACACAACTATTGTTATCTGGGGAAAAGGCTCACAGAGGAGCCAAGAAGCAAAAAAAGTACACAAAAGTGCTTCCTCTGAAGAGTGCAGCTTTTGCTTTGGAATGTGGCTCCTGGTCTCCAAAGCCAACAATTAAAAAAAAAAAAAAAAAGGCTTTTAAAAACAATTCCAAATTAATCCCTGGCGATAGTTAGAGGAGTTCACCGTGCAGAAACAGCTATGAAGCCCTCCACGGGACTCGTGCAATAAATAGGATTTATGAAACGCAATAAAGACCGTCATTTCTCCAGCTCCCCGAGTGCTAGGAGCTGCCTTCCGAGAGCCCTCTAGTCCTAGGAGAAGCTGAACGGAAGCCGCTGAAAGTTTTCCGCACCTGAAATCACTTTCAAACCCGACCCAATTCCCAATTTCTAAAAGATACTCGGGCGTTGAAGAAAAACCATGCCTCCTGTGATCACTTGCGGTAAATGATCCCAGTATTGGATACATATGTTTCTGGGCTGGCCTTAAACATAGCCCTGTTTCATCCTACCCAAACCAAAAAAAATAAAATAAAAAATAAAAAAATGAGCTGAAGGTTGTGACCATTCTAAAGGACACCAACCACTACGGACCTGCCTGCCTGAAAGCAGCTGAAATAGAAAAGCAGCCTTCAGATAGATGGGCAGCAGTGGACAAACTCTGAACCGGATTTCTGAACGGCCTGTCCTCATCCCATTCACAAAACCTGGCAAAAAAAAAATGATCGCCTAAAGAATCTGGCCGTGGGCTGCTGCCCTGGGAACGCGGGGCATCCTATGAGCCCGGGGCCATGGGGATTGGGGGTTTGGGGGCAGCCTTTACACCAGGGACTGCGCCGCTCTCCCACCGCCTCCAGCATCCATGGAAACGTGACCGGCTAAGGGAGAGGGGGCGGCAGGTCTGGGTGGGAGCGTCCACAGCTGCTCCTGACAGGGCCGGGGCCGAGGCGGGGGGCCGGGGGGCCCGGGCTGCAACCCTCCCAGCCGCCCGCACAGGTAGCCGGGGCCGCAGACACGCCCGGGCCAGGTGCCCCCGCGCCCGCAGCACAGGCTCCGGGGCTGGGGCTGCCTGCGGCCCGGCCGGTGCCCGCATGGGGATCCCCGGAATCCCCGCCTCCTTTTAGGTCAGGCCGGGCACCGGGCACCGAACCCCACCCCAATCCCCCCTCACCCCACCCCCCCAGCTGGAAGTTTCCAAGGACTTACAAATAAACCCGCACCTTAAGTTGTGAGCGCCAGCCCCGCGGAGCGCCCCCGGGACGCGGCCGCCTCCCCGCGGGGAAGGGCGGGCGTCCCCGGGAGGCGCAGCCGGCCGGGCGCGGGGCGCGGGCGGGGGCGCGGGCTGTGCCGGAGCCGGCGGCGCGGAGCCGGGCAGCTTCCTGCCGGGGAGGCGGCGGGCGAGGCCGCGGGCTGGGCTCCCGCAGGTCCCGGCTCGGCGCCCAGGGGACCCGGGGACGGCGGGGAGAAGAGCGCGCGGGCGGCGCGCAGGGCAGGGGAAGGGGACGCCCGGCCCCGCCTGCCCCCGCCCCCCCCACCCGGGGCTGTGCCCGGGCCCTACCTCTCGCCGGCCCCTCCTCTTTGTTCGCGGCCCCGCGGCGGCGGCGGCGGCCGATGCGGATGCGGCCCCGCGGCGATCGCCGTGCCTCTGACGCGGCGGCCCCGGAGCCTCCTCGCGGCGCCCCCCTCGCGCGCGCACACGCCGCCGCCTCCCACTTTCCCAGCCGCGGAGGAGGGCGGAGGGAGCGGGAGGAGGAGGAGGAGGAGGGCGGAGGGAGGAGGAGGAGGCCGAGCCGCAGCCGGCGCCCGGGGCGCGCGGGGCCGCCTGCACCACAGCGCCTCCCCACGGGCGGAGGCGCCCGGCGCCGGGGGCACCTGCGCGGGGCCCCGGGGGGCGGGGGCGGCGGGTTTGGGGGCGCACGCCTGCGAAAGGGAGCCGCCGCTGGGAGGGGCGGCGGAGCCCCGGAGGAAGCGGCCAGGGGCAGGGGAGCCGGTCCCGGGAAAGGGCGGGAAGCTCCAGCACGGTCACTGCGTCCCCAGGGCGCTGCTGTTTGCCCGGCCCCGGAGAGACCCTGGGGAGAGGACCGGCCGGTGCTGGGCCCCCTTAGGCATGTTGGGGGACAGTCCCGGGGCAGCTGTCCACCGGCGATTTCCGGGGCCACCGCCTCCCAGCGTTGCTCCCCACCCCGGCTGCCCACATCCAGGCACCACCCTGTCTCCCCCGGGACACACACACACACACACACACACACACACACACACACACACACACCGAGCCAGTAGGGAGGACTATGCACCCAGAAACAACATGGGAAGGGAGAGAGCCTGGGAAAGCGGTCGTGTGGTTTTGAAAGCCAGCCCTGGGAGGCCCTGTTCTCCCTGCCGCCCTGTGAGTGGGGGAAATTCAAAGTCTGACCTCAGGTGAGCTGGCACGCCGAGCTAACTGCGAGGCGCCTCTTTTATCTGAGCCTGGGAGGCAGCCATCACCGTCGCTGTAATCTTTGTTTTGGTTGCCCCAGGCACACACCTGTAAACTCTGAAATGTGGTTTTAAAAACTAGTTGTCCACAGGTTTAGGGTTTGCTTTTCAGACTCCTTTCAGAGAGAAAACAAGTTAAAATGTTGCCACTGCCCTCAAAGTTGTCATTATTCAATTTACAAAAAAAAAAAAGTTAACCAGGTACTTTCCCAGGTGTGCAGAAACTGGGCAGAAATAAGGGGGAGGGTTGCAGGTAGGATGCAAGAAAGCCCTACCTGCCCACTGACTAGGCTGACATTTTTAAAGGGAACCAGATTCTTCTCTCTTCTTCACTCAGGGCCACAGACGAACCACTGAAGAAAATGAGAATCACCTAAGTAAGAAAAATTTAAAACAGCTGACAGTGACCCATCATTCACTGTATGCCAGTCACTGTGTTAAACGTTTTGGATGCATTAAACTCAATCCTCATGCAACCCTGTATGTCATTCCTCCTTAGCTTTGTTCTAAATAGATAAGTATGCTGAGAGCCATACTGTATGACTACTGGAAATAATATTTTGCTATTATTTGCATTTTTGCTGAGAAAGACAAGGGAAGGAATGAACGGAATAGAGAATTTTTAGTCAAATAATGTATAAACAAGGCACTCTTAAAATGACTACTTAACCCATATATACACTTGCGCTTCTGCAGCTGTGCAGATGAAGGTGAAGCTGACTAGAAGGTTATAGCCAGTGAACAGATAAATATTATTATATGTAGGTTACAGTTATTAAAACTAATGCTCCTGTCCTAACCCCTTTGGCTCAGTGGATAGAGCGTTGGCCTGTGGACTCAAGAGTCCCAGGTTTAATTCCGGTCAAGGGTATGTACCTTGGTTGCGGGCACATACCCATTAGGGAGTGTGCAGGAGGCAGCTGATCGATGTTTCTCTCTCATTGGTGTTTCTAACTCTCGATCCCACTCCCTTCATCTCTGTAAAAAAATCAACAAAATACATTTTTTTTAAATTAAAATGGTGAATTTTATTTTAAAAAAAAATAAAATAAAAACTGATGCTCCATCCCCAGGTCACACAGTCAGTCATTTTGAACCAAGATTCAAACTTCTGTCTCTGGATTCCACATCCAGTTTTCTTTCTACCACTCCAAGGACCTCCCTTTTGCACATCACCTCAGAGGAAACTGAGTGCACTGGTCTCCTCCCAAGGAAAAGACCATCCTATGCATCACGAGTAATTACTCTGGAGAGCAACAGACTGTTTGTCTTGTTCTTATTTTGTTTACATGTAGAGAGAACATTGGCACAAAGCAATGGGTGACATGTTACAGCTCTTGAAGCTCCAGGCAGGAAAATCAGTAGTCACACCCACATTATTCAAGAACCAAAGACGTTGTGTCTAAGGTTCTAGGGATCAAAGAAGCTTGCACACACACATCCCTGGGTATTATCTGGGACCTGGCTACAGGCTCTTGAACATCCCTGTTGCTAGTTCACGCTATATTTTGGAACACAAGTCTTTCACTAGACTAATAACTCCGGCTATAAAATGAATTTTGGGGTGAATTACTTTAACCCCTTGAGCCATCTCCCCTCTGTCAAATGGTGAAAAAAATAATACCTTTCTTAGAGTATTGTGGGAGGTTTCAATGAGAAACCTCTATTATCTGTGCATCTCTATTAGAAAAGATGCCATCGTTAGCGTCTTCTGCCAAGAATTACCCAGGCTGAGACAAACTGGGAAAAACGCCTTTTCCCTGGAGTCTTAAAAACATCTGAGACAACACTCATAATTGCAAAATCCTGTCAAGAGAATACTACAGGTGAGGAGACAGTTGGGGAATGAAATGTTCACCTTGCCATTTCTGAGAACTGAACATGGAGGAAAGAACATAAGCGTGATAATACTGATGATTTTGAGGACAAACATAAAAAATGCAAACACACCCTGTGTGTAATAATGATAGCTTGAATTTGTAGAGTATTTTTATCCTCCCAAGACTTCAAAGTACTTTTCATATATGTTATCTCATTTACCTTCTCAGCATCCCTCTGAAGCAACAAAGACAGATATAATCATCCCCGTGTTGCAGATGGGGGAAATGGGGTGTAGAGAGGTGATTGCTCTTTCTGAGGATGTTAAGACACAAATCAGGCTTTTAAATTTCCAGTACAGTACAGTCTTTGGTAAGCTGTGGTATCATTCTTACACATGCATATACATACGTGTATCTGACCACCATTTTTCTTCAAAACTGATTCCTCTCCCAGTTACCATGATAATGGTAAATAGTACTATTTACCCAGTTGTTGGGGTTTTTTTAATTTTTATATATTGATTTTAGAGTGAGAAAGAGAGAGAGAGAGAGAGAGAGAGAGAGAGAGAGAGAGAGACAGACAGACATTGATTTGTTGTTCCACCCATTTATGAACTCACTGTTGATTCTTGTATGTGCCCTGACCAGGGATTGAACCTACAACCTTGGCATATCGGGACGATGCTCTAAGCTTGGCCAGGATTTAGTTGTTTAAACTAGAAACCTACGTGTTATCTGGGATTTCTCCCTTCCTTCCTCTCCATCCCTTTCTATCAACAACTCTGCCATCTAAACCCCCCCCACACACACACACAAATAGATTTCAATTTCTACCCACTTCCCTTTGCCTTCATTTCACCTATATTTAAATCATCATCAGTCTGCCTCTGGCTTTCCTAACCAGCTCTTCTGCTTCCATTTCTATCTTCGCAATCTGGTCCTGAATATAATGGCATTCATAGTGAACTCCAAAAAAATGCGTTTCAGAATATATTTTATTTCCTTACTCAAAACTCATCAATTTCTTCCTATCACACTTGGAATCAAATGGTTACCACATATTATAAGACCTTGTATGTCACCTGGACCCTGCACTGTTATACTCTACCACAGCACTTTGTTATCTTTATAATACTCTTTCGCTAATTTTTGATTCTTTATTTACTGTCTATATAGTAAATATAAGGATCTGAACATAAGGTCCCTGAAGGTATGCTCTGGGTCTGTCTTCTTCACCACAGTATCCTTTATAGCCAGGCCATAGTGGGTACCAGAAAATATCTCAAACATGGAATTAATCAAGTATAGAATGATATTTATTACATATATATGTATAACTTTGGGATGTAATAAATATCATTCTATACTTGATTAATTCCTTATATATATTTCACATATATTAGTAATTCATTGTCCTCCACACAGGAAAGCAGGCAGACCATGTCCCAAATTCTGTTTAAAGTCAATCCATCAATCAATGCGTTTTTATATAGAAGATGGGGATACATGACATTTCACAGTTAAGCTGGAGAAACAGCTAAATACCATCCATGTATGTAACACAGAACATAAAGGCAATGCTAGTTTGTCTTCATTCTAGGTCTAGTTAACCTTGTCAGCATATACTTAGTTCCCAAGCAAGCAATCAAGGTGATGCAGTTATTTTCAATTTTTCCTTCTTCCTCTGCTCCCCACCCCTACCCCAGCACCCTCTCCCACCTCCCATCCATACAGATGGATGATCCAGAGACTATCAGGAATGCTTCTTAAATCTGTCCCTTCAGGCCTGCTTATCTCCTATATGGACAATAACTACCTTCTCTGCTTCTGTTCTCTCTAGGGTACTTGATTCTGGAGAGAACTTTGTAGTCATAGGCTTGTCTATCTATCAACTGAGTGATCATTAGGCATGCTTTTGTCTTCTCTACCTGAGTTTCCCCTATCAAAAAGGCATAATAGCCAAAGCCAGTTTGGCTCAGTGGTAGAGCGTTGGTCTGCGGACTGAAAGGTCCCAGGTTTGATTCTGGTCAAGGGCATGTACATTGGTTGTGGGCACATCCCCGGTAGTGGGTGTGCAAAAGGCAGCTGGTCGATGTTTCTCTCTCAGCGACGTTTCTAGCTCTCTCTCTCTCTCTCTCTCTCTCTCTCTCTCTCTCTCTCTCTCCCTTCCTCACTGTAAAAAATCAATAAAATATATATATATATTTTTAAAGGGGCATAATACTACTATGTACCTCAAGGTTTTTGTGGCTTTTATCCTAGATAATAAAAGGCTAATATGCAAATTGTCCCCTTGGGAGTTTAATTGGGGAGTTCAACCACTTGCTATGAATGCACTGACCACCACGGGGCAGTGCAGAATTAAGGCCCCGATCAGCCCTGATCACCAGCCAGGCTAGGGACCCTACCCATGCACAAATTTCATGCACTGGCACTCTAGTTTTATCTAAGTTAATAAAAACAGTATGTTTGGAACCATGCCTGATACATGGTAAGTGCTTAATAAATGATAACTAATATTGTTCTCTTATTAGAATCTATATTCCAACCTTGATCTATACTACCTGTTCACTGAATGACTTTGCAAATTAATTTTCTGAGTTTCAGCTTCCTTATCTACACAGAATGTTCTGTGCTTTAAAAAAAATGACAAAACTCATTGAAAAAATCTAGCGTACTACCCCTCTGGCACATAGTAGGGACTCAATGATATGTTTGTTTCCTGCCTTCTTTCTATATACATATCTGCCTGCACCTGTTTCCATAGAGTTATAGAGTGGATTGGGTTAACTCTATGGTTCTTTCCAGCATTAAAAGTTTACCTCCCATTCCAACTGCATAAAGGATACCGAAGGATAATGGAATCCCCTTGTAGAAAGCCAAGTGGTCTTGGGGTGCCTAGTTGTCAGGAAATTAAGCTCCTAGCAGTTAGCATCGGGCAGACCCAAAAAAGCTATTTTCGTCTGCAGTAGTGGGAAGGTGGTGCAAACTCCACTGTCTGGCAAAAAAAGGAGGGAAAAAATCTGAGCAGATGTCATATTTATAGACACTCCCCAAGGATTTCAGTTCAGTTGGAATGGAAGCTAGGAAATGAGTAGGAGGTAACTCAACTGCATCTTCCTCCACCTTCTTGAAATGGGTCTGAAGATTTGAGGAACTGTCTGACAGCAGAATACTTGGGGAGAGCTGGAGTTCTCTCAACTGACTCTAAATCCAAACCTGCCTCCAGGGAGTGAGTGGCTCTTGAGGTTCCGTGCAGTCAGAATTACCTGCAAATGCAGACACTGGAACATTCTCCCTAGAGATTCTTACCTACTAGGTCTAGCATGGGTTCAAGAGTCAGGTGATTCTAATATGGATGATGCTGAGACAACAATTTTTTTTGAGAAACCCTAACCCTAGAGTCGCCCAGAGGCACAGTGAAAAGGGGGCACCTCAGGTGCTGTCTAGGGAAGCTAGCTTATAAAGGGCCCTCTAGTGCTGTGGTTTTGTGGAGAAGCATAGAGGAGCTTCTCACTGGAGACACAGGAGAGCCATTGAGTGTTGCCACCTCTATTCGTTCCAGTCTGCCCCCTATTTCTCTGCCCACTCCACTGTTCAGTGCTCAGCTTCTCCTCTTAATAAACACTTGCTTGTTTATTATTATTATTTTGTGTGTATGTATATGTGTTGTTGTTGTTGTTGTTGTTGTTATTGCTGTTGTTGCTGTTGTTAATCTTCACCCAAGGATATTTTTCTATTGATTTTTAGAGAAAGTGGAAGGGAGAGTATGAGACAGAAACATCGATGTGTGAGAGACACATCAATTGGTTGCCTCCTGCAAACACTGGATTTAGGGTCAGTTTAGAGAACTCCAGCTCTCCCCAAGTATTCTGCTGTCAAACAGTTCCTCACATCTTCAGACCTGTTTCAAGAATGTGGAGGAAGATGCAGTGGAGTTATCTCTACCAGGGCATGGATAGAGCCTGCAACTGAGATACGTGCCCTTGACCGCAGTCAAACTCCGCACCGTTCAGTCCACAGGCCACGGCTCTATACACTGAGGCAAACGGGCTAGGGCCAGATTTATTTTTTTTTTTTTTCAGTTTTAAAAGGAGGCAAAATATTAGCCTGTCGAGGGAAACACACATGGTTGGCCCCAAATTACCTAAAGATGGACCAGGGGCACCCACGTCAAACCTCAGAAGGTCCTGTTGCTTAGCACTGTTAAATTTCAATGAAAACATGCCTAAAACTAGGTTCCCCTAGTCCATTTCTGACCCAAGTTGAAAGATAAATTTAACCTATATGTGGAAAACATAATAGGGTTTCTTCATTTCCATTAAAAATACCTTCCCTTGTCAAATTCCATTATCATTTTAAGAGTTTAAACCTTGAGCTGGTCATTTTGCTTCAAAGCAAACTTTACCTAACCCAAACTATTAGAGACAGTGTAGATAAATATCCCTCACTCTATCTAACCATCTTCGGAAAATGAAATTCCATAATCTCTCTTGGAAACCCATCTTTATATATTAAAGATTGTTTATCGATTTTCAGACTCCTCTTTTTCTGACCAAATTAAAAATAAAGATTGACTTTTCTAATGCATTTAAATAAGCCAGCTTAAACACACACACACACACACACACACACACACACACACACACACACTGAATTCACTGGGGCCTTACTCAATTTATCCATCCTAACATATAAGCCTATATTCTGTGATTTAATAATGAGTACAAATAACCCCAACCTAACATTTTCTTTTGTCTATAGCCTAACCCTTCACTTTCTCACTTTCTTGTTCCTAGATAAATTGTGTATTTAGGCCTGGCAGGTGTGGCTCAGTAGTTGAGCGTCGACCCATGAATCAGGAGGTCAGGGTTCAATTCCTGGTCAAGGCACATGCCCGGGTTACAGGCTTGATCCCCAGTAGGAGGTGTGCAGGAGGCAACGGATCAATGATTCTCTCTTATCATTGATGTTTGTTTCTCTCCCTCTCCCTTCCTCTCTAAAATCAATAAAAATATTTTAAATACATTTTTTAGATGTGTGTTTATTCATCTTCTTAAAAGCATAATTATCTTAACCCAAGACACTGATCATGCTGCACTTCAAATTCATTTTTCTGAAGACTTGCCAGAATTCAATGATGGTTTTCTTCCTTTCACTGAAATATTTCCTCGCTATTTTTCTGCTTCTCATTACCTCACCCTATACTGCCAAAATTTCCACCCCAATCTTCACATTGTTCTTACAGAATTTCTGTCTTCGTAGCTTTTTATTTTCTTTTTTAATTTATTGGGTTGACATTGGTTAATAAATTTACATAGGTTTCAGGAGTACAGTTCTATTATACATCATCTGTATAATGTATTGTATGAGTCCTCATAGTTTCCTAAACAGTTGTGTGTGTGTGTGTGTGTGTGTGTGTGTGTATGTGTGTGTGATGTGTGATGTGTGAATCAGGCAAGTATGTAAAATTTATCATTTTTAAAGTAATAAACAATTTTAAAAATTAAATTTCCATCACCTTTTTATGCTTTATAAATTAATCAAACAGAATACCAAATAAATTTAACATAAATTATTCTTCATGTAAATTACATAATATATAATAAAAACACTGAATAATTCATCAAAAGATGTATTAATGGTTGATGTTAACAAATCAGACGTAGGCATAGAAATATAGAAAATAGGTTTTAATCATCTCACTCAAAATAATCTATTTTTCTCTGTAATTCAAATGAGTTGCTACAAAGGCTTTTTTGAAATAGAACTGAGATTAGGTATCAGTCCAGTTGACATTCTTTCTCTTTCACAAGATTGTGAAAGACTTAAGATTAAGATCATTTCCTTGTTTTCCATGATGCTTTTATGCAAAAATGATTTGCATAATTTCTTTTCAGTCTCCATTGAATTTCTAAAGCTATTTTTCAAGCAAACTTCTCCACATGTCTCCAGTGTACACCATCTGTCTCATCTCTCTTTCTCTCTCTCTCTCTTTTTTAAGTATTACAATTATCTTATAACAGAAGCTGTCAAATCTTTATTCCCTATGGATTCTTTCTTTTGATAAATGAAAAGGAACTGTATATATTGTTATGTGTAGCTGTATGAATGTGACAGGGGTTAAGGAAAGGTTAGATGTTTAAAGAAGTTATGGCTAACTTGACATATTGGAGGAAATGTGATCAGGTATGCTGGCTAGAGCTTTTAAATCAGATTCTTTACCCCAGGAAAAGGAAGGAATGTTTACTCAAAAGGTCTGGAGGTCTTAAAGCAGTGAATTTGCAAATAACCTTACTAAGAGTTCTGTAACCCATATTACAAGCAATAGAGAAAATATGGAATAAAAGAAGATGACCTTACAGGTGAAAAATTGCTTATAAAGTCTATTGGCATTGGCAAATAGTTGATGCTTTTCCTGGGAAATCAAGTTTTATGTTTACATAGTAAGGATGTACTCAGCAGGAACTTCCAGGAAATCACATGATTACCAAGAAAAAGTCGATATTGAAGTATTACTTAGGAAAAAAAATCCTGCCAAAAACATTTAAAAGGCTTAAAAAAAAATAGACTCACAAAGAACTGGAATAGATCATCCTGGCTGGTGTTGCTCAGCTGGTTGAGCATCATCCTGTGTACTGAAAAGTCAAAGGTTTGATTCCTGGTCAGGACACGTAACCAAGTTGTGAGTTTGGTCCCTGGTTGAGGTGCATATGGGAGGCAAACAATGTCTCTCTCTCTATCTTGTTTCTCTCTCTCTCTCTCTCTCTCTCTCTCTCTCTCTCTCTCTCTCTCTCCTTTCTTTCTGTCTACAAAATCCATAAAATCATATATATTTTTTAAAAGGACTTTTTAAAAAATGCAATTGATAGAGTTTATGTAGTACTCAGAATTTACAACCAATATATTTTATAGTATTTCATACAGATTTTATTTGAAACTCGATTTCAATCAATTTGTGGAGTTCTAATTACTGAAATCTAGTAAGGAGCTGCAAAGTACAGTTAAAGATTCAGCTACCCAGAATCCTTGAAGCATGGGGTACTCTTGAAAAATCATCCTTTACTTGGAGGAAAATGTTTGAAATACTGTACAAGTTTCCCTGTTTTTGAAATAAAAGACACAAAAAAATTAACATTTACAGATGACTCCTGGCCATCGTTGTAAATGTTTGTTATTGTACAAACATAATAGTTAGACTGTAGAGTCAGGCAGACTTGGGTTTTGAGTCCTGGCTCTGAGAAATTTAATAATGTGATTTTAAAACCTAGATTCATCATCTATAAAATGAAGATAATGTTACCTACCTCATAAGTTGTTGTGAAGCTTAAGAGAGATAATACATTTTAAAAGAGAGTGCTTAGTACTGTGTTTCCCCAAAAATAAGACATCCTCCGAAAATAAGACCTAGCGCATGGAAAGATAAGACATCCCCTGAAAATAAGACCTAGCGCAACTTTGGGAGAAAAAATTAATATAAGACACTGTCTTATTTTCGGGGAAATAAGGCATATTATATTTACATGGCACTTTGGAAGAACTAAATAAATCTTCACTAGTCTTAGTCTTAGTCTATATATATATATTTTTTCTTTGTATTTTGTTTTTATTCTCTTAAAAATATTCTCTAGGAACCCCTTTTGGTCAACTTGCATAGAACTAACTTATCCTTTATAATAGTCACATAATTTTCCAGGTCATTTTCCTATTAGTAGCCACTCATTATTTTGAGTTTTTGCTACTCAAAACAAAGCTGCAATAAACATTCTTTTTCTATGCCTTTATGTAAAGAATAGATCCCCCAGGATGGAATTTCTGGGCCAAGAGGAATGCACATTTCTAACACATATTGCCAGATTTCATTTCATAAAAACAAAGCAATTTAGATATTAGAATTAGTATTGGCGTGATTATTTTACATTGAGGAATTTAGGAGCATTTTTCTCTTAATAACATCAGCATTCTCGATTTTTAATCTTGTGTTTGTTATCATTTTTCTCCTCGTCTCTCTTCCCTTTCTACTGGCACCAGAAGCTACCCAGGCCTTTTAATAGTGCGAGTTTGGAACTGCCTTACAGGAGGAAGAGCAGATGAGGGCCCAACCCAGCCATGCTGCTTTGTCAACACCTTTACGTCTCTGAGATAAACTCCAGACCCATCTTCCACTTACAGGATTCGTGCTGCAAGAAGTTGATCCTAAGTCTTTTCATATTCTTGGCCTGCGATATTCCCTGAGGTCTGACTCTCATGTTTGGAATTTTCCTCTCCCACTCACCACCTCTTCATCCACTTTTGGTAAATAGTCATCACCTGTAGGATTTATCTTAATTTTTTTTTTGGACCTCACTATCAACATTTTTTTTTTCTGAGCATGTTAGTCACTTGTCCTATTTCCAACTGCTGGTTTTCTCAGATCCCAGCCTTCTCAGTTGGGGCTTGGCCTTAGAGCTACAGACTGTTACTTCTCACTATTTTCACAGTAGCAGTCTTTCTCAATTAATTTCTCCAAACTGCTAGCATCTCGGTAATCAATTAGCCCAGACTGTGAGAACTGTGTGTACAGCAATAGAAATTAGTCAAAATGGAGCAATATATCAGAGTTCATCATCTTCTCCTTATCTGTATCTACCCTTCCTATATACAAAATATATGTATCTGTATTATAGAATTGACTTTGTTTAAAAAAATAAGATTTTATCTTATATATTTTCTTTGTATCTTGCTTTTTATTCTCTTAAAAATATACTCTAGGAATCCTTTTTAGTCAACTTGCATAAAACGAACTTATTCTTTATAATAGTCACATAGTTTTCCCAGTCATTTTCCTATTAGTAGCCACTCATTATTTTGGTTTGGTTTTGTTTTGGTTTGGTTTGGTTTTTGCTACTCAAAACAAAGCTGCAATAAGCATTCTTATTTCTATGTCCTTAGGTAGAGGATAGATTCCCCAGGATGGAATTTCTGAGTTAAGAGGAATGCACATTTCTAACACATATTGCCAGATTTCATTCCATAAAAACAAAGGAACTTAGATTTCTATCACCATGGTATGAAAATACTCATTCCACATCCCCAAATCACCCTTGCTGGCTACCATTCTTTTTAATTGACATCATTTGGTAGGTGCTGTATGATATTGCATTAATAGTTTAAATAGCATGACCCTGGCAACAAATGAGGTAACCTCTTTGTTTATTGTTTGTCATTTGGATTTTCTCTTATTTGTTAGTCTTTATCTTATCCATTTCAAAAGACCCCTTTGCATGTTACAGATGTTAGCTGCATCTGACACTGTCATTACTAACATTTTTTCCCAATTGGGAATTAGTCTTTTCACCTTCTCTATTTTTTTTATATTTACATATAAATTCACTTTTTAATTGTTTAACATTTTGGAGCAATCTCAAATTTACAGAAAAATTACAGGAACTATATAAAAAACTTTCATTTTATTGAACCATCTGGGAGTAAGTTGATGACATGTTATCACATCATCTTGAAGATATTCTCCTACATAACCACAATACAACCAGCAAAATCGGGACATTGACACCCACACATTATCACCAGTAAGTCGTCTCCTCCTCCTCCTCCTTTTTCTCCTCTTCCTCTTCCTCCACTTCCACATCATCACCAATAACAGTGTTTGCACAAAGGCCCATTCAGTTCAGAATCACACATTGCATTTATTATCATGCCGCTTTAATCTTCTTCAACTTGGAAATCATTTCTCTTTCTTTAATTCTTGTAATCATAGGCCAGATATTTGGAGAAATTGGGTTTGAAAATATTCTTCATTATTATGCACCTTAAAAAAAAACAATCATGGAAGTGATGTTGTGTTCCTCACGTGGCATACCAGCAGGCGGCATGTGATTTAGATTTGGTGTTGTCCAGTTTCATACCTTGACTAAGGAGAAGTCTTCTGGTTTTCTCCACTGTCAAGTTTTGTTTTCTCCCTACAGTATTTTCTTAGGATGTATTTTAAGGCTAAATCAATATTCTCTTCTCAAGCTTTTAATTTATGTTATGTTATATATATATTTTCATGCTTTTTCATTTTATTCAAAGGGTTATATGCATTTCTTTCACTGCTTATTTTGATGCTCAATTTGTCCCAGATTTGTGGGCATTGCTTCAAGCTGGCTTCTCTACTCTTTTGCTATGTCCCCAAATTCTTTGGACACCTTCTTGCATTTTGGAACCATACCATGTTCTGGGTTCCTTTTGGAATTGCCCTGCTCCAGACCCGGAATCTCACTTCTCCAAGGAACTCTGGTTCACTTTAGTGGACAGTGATTTTCAGAAATTAATATGCTGGTACTACTGTACTCATAGCTTTTGCAGTATCTCTACCTCAGTCCATCTCAGTGGACTAATAAGGAAAACACACACACACACACACACACACACACACACACAAACACACACACATTGGAGTCCACATTTATTTCTATATCTATATACATTGAAACCCATGAGCCCAAGATACTTCTAATTTCAATCAATACCACAGAGCTGACTCTATTTTCTCCCTTCTTTCCATATTTATCACTCCTTCTCTTGGTTCTCATTTTCCTCAGTATGCATCCTTTTTTATTTTATTTTATTTTTTAACAATCCTTCTGTATAAGATTTCCCATGCCCTATGCTGGTCCTTTCTTCTTGATGAAACCTCTCTCACACCACCCATGCTCTGCCTTTCTGCTCCCCACACAGGATCTCCCCCAAGGATTTACTCCTACCTAGTTCAGGCTCCAACCCTTTGGTCTAAGCCAACCACCTGTGAGGGCAACTTCTTCATCCTTAATGTTCCATGTACCCTGCACCATGCTGTCCTCCTATGCAGACACCTGACATCCACTCTGGTACATTTCCCAGTGTGAGCTCTCCCTTTTAGATACATCCTTTGTTCTGCTTGGTCTCTGACAAATCACACCTTGCCACCCCTCCATGTGAACACCTTTTTTTAAAAAAAAATTTAATTTTCTCCATCACCATGTAACCCCTTTATGCCCTCTCCTACCCATAACCCTCTACCCCCGCAATTACCTCACTGTGGACATCGTTATCCTGCTCAATTCCGACGTTTCTTTCTGGGCTGCCCTCCTACTCAGCAACCCTCCTCACCCAACTAGGGCTCTGGCACACTACTCCAGTCTGCTGCTCTGTGGGGGCAGCTGCATTATTCTCCCACCCAGGCTCTGTCACCCACTCAGATAAAGAGAGCTCATTCCTGAGGTGCTCCCCTCTACCCTCCTCCTCTCACTCCTCCCCTCCACCTCCCAAGACCCCGGGAAATCTACCTCAGTCTCACCTAATGGTTTTAGGACTGAATTGTTCAGGTAGGGGAGGGAATGGGAATGGGAAGAGATGGGAATGGAAGAAACTGAAGAGAAAGGAAAGGATAAAGAAAGTGAAATGAGAAAAGGGAAGAGACAGGAAAGAGCTCTTTATGATTTTTTTTTTTTCTGTACTCAAATACGTGTCTTTTTACTTATAGCTTTTAGATTTCCTTCTATCTTATTTGGAAAATTTCCTGAAATCCTAGGTCATATAGTTCCTTAATTGTCATTCTATTTTCTTTTCTTTTCTTTTCTTTCTTTTTTTTTTTTTTTTTTTTTTTTTTACATTTAAGTCTTTAATCATCTGGAATTTACTTTTTTGTTATGGCATGAGATTCAACATTGCATTCCAGGCGGATGGCCAGTGGTACCTCATCACTCACCTCAACACACTCCTCCAGCTGACAAAGGAGAAAACTAAAAGTTCAAAAGTGGGGTGGAAGGGAGTGAGCCAGGGAGAAGTTGCCAGCCTAGATGGACATGCAGAGCAGAGTGCACTCAGCTCCCTCACCTCCCACAGCAAGGCCTGGGAAACAAGCTTTAAGAAATCTGCTTGTAGCCCTAGCTGGTTTGGCTCAGCGGATAAAGCATTGGCCTGCGGATCAAAGGGTCCTGGGTTGCAGGCTCCTCCCCAGCCTGGGTCCTCATCAGGGTTCATGCAAGAGGCAATCAACCTATGTGTTTCTCTCACATCAATGTTTCTCTCTGTCTCTGCCTCTCCCTTTTACTTTCTCTAAAAATCAATGAGAAAATATTCTGGGATAAGGGTTAACAACAACAAAAACAACAACAACAAAAGAAATCTGCTTGTAGGAGCGGACCTTTGGGAGGAAAGGAGGCTGGCATTCTCTCCCTGGCTGTGGGGCCAGGACAAGTTCATTAGGAGAGAGAGGCTGACCTGTGTCTCCTAAAATTTGAAGGTCACGTCAGAGTGCTAGAGCTTGACTCTTCCCTTGAGGACTCTGGAGGAGGCTGGTGGACTGGAGCAGTCTCTACAGCAGGACAAGCAGGGAAGGATGCAATGTAATAGGTGGGTTTCTGCCATCTGACAGCAAAAGGACGCTTACATTTTTTTTCATAGTACCATTACATAGCAGGGCTTCAGTCATCGAAATGATTCCCAGAAAGAGGGCTAGGGTGAACTGAATTCCAAAATAAAACAAAACTAAACAAACCCTCTCCCCCACAAGAAAAAATAATCCCCACAAAAAACAAAAGGCAGAGGGCAGGGGGTGAGGGTGGGGGGAATGCCTGGGGCGTTTCAGAGGTCAGCTGCTGAGTGTAACGTCTGCTCCACGGAAAGGTGTAGGTGTGAAGGTCCCCGAAGGGAATCTCCAAAGACTCAGGGCTTTACACCAAGAAGGAACCAGAATTTGAAAATGTGTCATGAGAGAGGATGTTTGACTAACCAAAGAAATAGTACAATGTATGGGAACCGAAGGAAACCAGACTTCCAGTGGCGAGCATACAATGGAAGATACAGATATCAAATTGTAATGCTGTGCACCTGAAATGCATATAATGTTATTAACCAATGTTTCCTCAATAACTTAAAAATAAAATAAAAAAGAAGTCATGCCAATAGTCCTTTTCCTCTCTACACACTTCCTGTCTCTCTTTGGAGGAGGCATGGGGAAGACGGAGCATAATCACACCCTTTCTCCACCTCTGGTCTAGAAAGTGGTGAGTCCTGAGCCGGGGAAAGAGGAAAAAGCATTGAGTTGCATGAGACGTGGAGGTTTTCATTTAGATTGGACCAAACTGCAACGTAGCTGAAAATGGGACTGTTTTTAGAATCAAAAGTGGGCGAGAAGCCATGGGATCTACCGGAAATGTCACAAAGAGCAAGGAAACATTTCTGACCCAAAAAATGTGTGAGGCAGTGGAGGGAGAACACAGAGACGTTTCCTGTCTGCACCCTGTGAAGCCTGGCCAAGTCCGCCAGCCAGTGGTTCCCTCGCTCTCCCTGCCGTTCCCTCCATCAGGCTGGGACTTGATGTCCTAATGGGAGTCTTTCACAAGGATCAGCTTTTAGCTCTAGCTGCTTTGGCTCAGTGGATAAAGCGTCGGCCTAGGGACTGAAGGATCCCGGGTGTGATTCTGGTTAAGGGCATATTCCCGGGTCGTGGGCACGATCCCCAGTAGGGGGCATGCAGGAGGCAGCAGATCAATAATTCTCTCTCATCATTGATGTTTCTATCTTTCTCTCCCTATTCCTTCCTCTCTGAAATCAATAAAAAAATATATTTTAAAAAGTCATCTTTTAGATGTACTTATCCTTTCTACTTTTTGGTTTTTTTTTTCTATTCATTAACTTCTATTTTTATTCTCTCCTTCAACTCTTTGGTTCATTTGTTGTTCTTCCTAATTTCCCAAGTTGAGCTCTAAGTTTATTTCTCTATCTTGTTTCTAATAATTTGAACAAAAAAAGAGGGCTACATACTAAATCTGACAAGCTCAGGGGAGGCCTACATGATGGCTTTACAAACTCAGAGTCCTAAAGCAGCCACATAGAATGGTCTGAAATTAAAGTTTTCTAGCTAAAAATAGGTCGTGGTCTGGCCGGTATGGCTCAGTGGGTGAGTGTTGACTCATGAATCAGGAGGTCATGGTTTGATTCTTGGTCAGGCACATTCCCTGGTTGCAGGCTCAATCCCCAGTAGGGGGCGTGCAGGAGGCAGCCGATCAATGATTCTCTCTCATCATTGATGTTTCTATCTCTCTCTCCCTCTCCCATCCTCTCTCTGAAATCAATAAAAACATTAAATAAATACATACATACATACATACATACATACATATATACATATATACATATATACATATATACATATATACATACTTAAATAAATAAATATATAAATACATAAATAAGTAAATAGAAGCAGGTCAGGGCAGGTAGTCATGTCCTAGGCATGTATCTTCCCTGACAAAGATCTAACTTTACCTTACTTCAGATAACATGCCTTTGGAATGTCAGGGTAATCTCCTTTGTTTTCAGATCCCTCAGGGCACAACCACCAGAACAGAGGCCAAAAAGGCCTTCACTATTATTATTATCTTGTTCATTGTTAACTGTTAACTTCCCTATACCCACCAATGTTCCTATTCCTTTTACTTTTTATCCAATTTCAGAGATGTCCCTGCTTTGCTGTCCACTGCCTCCCTAATATATCACAAATAAATTTCATGTAACTCCCTAATGTCTCTTCCTTTGATTGTAATGTATAAATTAAGGTGCAAAACTCCCATTCACTGGAGCATTTTCTCAGTCCATTGAAATTTTGATTCCTGGCGATAGTCATCAGTTTGGCCCAAATAAACTCATAAAAATGCTTATAGGTTTGCCGAAACTGGTTTGGCTCAGTGGATAGAGCATCAGCCTGCAGACTGAAGGGTCCTGGGTTCGATTCCGGTCAAAGGCATGTACCTTGGTTGCAGGCACATCCTCAGTAGGGGGTGTGCAAGAGGCAGCTAACCGATGTTTCTCTTTCATTGATGTTTCTAACTCTCTACTCCTCTCTATAAAAAAATCAATAAAAATATATATATTTTAAAAAATGCTTATAGGTTTGAACATCTCTTATGTTGACACTTACTTGGTGTCGTGTGGCAGGACTCCAAAGAAGCCCCTCCAGGACCACCAGCAAATCTGACCTTGTGCTTGGCACCAGCAGGGGCCCATTGTGCCCCAACAGGCTCCTTGTTTTGCATTGTTTTGCACAGGGTGAAGTTGGGTGAGTTTCCCTTGGAATTCCAGACCTCCCTGTTTTTAGGTAAGAGGCCTGACTTCTTATTTACTGGTATATATTCATTTGTTTGTTTGTTTATTTTTATTGTTGAGGTGGAACCAAAGGTTAAAGGTTGAAAAAACAAGGCTAAAGTTAAGAGTTAAAAATTTAAGACAAGATTAAAATGGGTGACTGGTTTTTAAGTTCGGTTTTCAATGGCATTGCTTTCTGAGAGTCTGAATTTAAAATCTTTTGCTGGATAAATGAGAGCCTCAACTCTTTCAGCACTGAAAGTAGGGGGATTTCTTCCTTCCAGTTCACCCTCTGGTATTCTTATATGACTAAGTGTTACAATAATGTAACCCCTCTAATGTATGAAATAATTATTGTGTGAAATGTTTGCTGTATGGAAACCCCCAATACTCTGTAACTTCCAAAATTAATGAACACCCCAATATCTTGATGTAAAAACTCTGCGCCCTTAAAGTGTAAACGCCCTGCTCCCAGCATAAGGCCCACACTGATAAGGACACAACTTGTTTACGGCGGTCTATATAACCCCGGGACCAGCTTCAGTTGTGGTCTCCTGCCCGATAAGAGGAGAACTCCTCATGGCTCCAAGAGACAAGCCCCTGATTGCTCTGCTGTGTAAGTCTGAACCAACTGCGGCCGCCTGCCTGTCTGTTTTCATTGTCTGTCCTTCAGTGTTCATGGCCGGGTGGCCTTTGCTGGAGCCTAGGACCCATCCAGGAATAGGTCAATAAACCATGTGTGATTGCATACTAATTCTGTTTTGTGTGTCATGTGATCCGGTTTGGCCCAGCTGTCTAGACATTGAAGTACCAGGGGATAGGCCGTTATTGCTGACTCCTGGTCACCTGTGTGTGTCCCACTAAGTCTAGACAGATAATTAATTGGGGCGTAATTGGGACACTAAGAATTTTTGTGGAGGTGTCAAAGAGTATATCCTTACAACATGCAGGAGCCCCACAGGTAATTTCAATCCAATTGTAATAAAAATAATTGACTCATTCAGCAATATAGTGCCCAACAGCATGGGAGAGAGCCTGAGACACGTAAGAGAATGCAACTCAGGAGGTGACAGCCCCTTGGATAATAATTCTATGAATTGGTATTTTTTAGAGAAATAAAATGCACTTCCATAATAAACAAAAATAATGCAAATGAATAGGCTATCTGAATAGGACGATATCTATTAAATAGTTGAATTAATAATAATCCTACAAAACAGGAAGCATCCAGCCATGATGGATTTACTGGTGAATACTACCAAACATTTAAAGGAAGAAATTATATCATCATCCACAATCTCCTTAACCAGACAGAAACAGAGCAAATACTTTCTAACTCATTCCATGAGACCACCATTACCGTAATACTCAAATCATACAAAGACATTTACAAAAAAACGACAGACCAATATTTCTTATGAACATACATGCAAAAATTCTCTCAACAAAACAGCAAATTGAATCCAAGAATGTATAAAAAGCATTACATACCATTAATAAGTGGGATTTACTCAAGTTTGTGAGAGTAGGTCAACATTTGAAAATCAGTTAATGTAGTCCATCACATCAACAAACTAAACAAACAAAAAAGACACATGATCATATCAGCAGATACATGAAAAGCATTTCACAAAATTCAATACCCACTCATGATAAGAGCTCTTAGAAAACAACAAATAGAGTGCAACTCCATCTTCATAAATAACATCTATAAATACCCTACAGCAAACATCCTTGTTGGTGAAAAACTCCAAAAAGATCAGGTGCAAGGCAAGGATGTCCCCTCTCATCACTCCTTTTCAACATTCTATCAGAAGTTCTAGAAATACAGTAAGAAAGGAAAGGAAATAAAGGTATACAGACTAAGAAGGATGAAATAAAACTGTCTTTGTTCACAGATGACATGATTATCCATGAGGGAAAAAATTAAAAAGAAAAATTAACCCCAAAAAATTCCCAGAACTAATCTGTGATTGTAGTAAGGTTGCAGGATACGAGGTTCATAATACAAGCATCAATTGCTTTTCTATACACCAGCAATGAGCAAGTGGAATTTGAGATTAAAAACACAATACCATTTACACCAGCATTCTCCCAAATGAAATACTTAGTTATGTCTCTAACAAAATATGTTCAATATTTATAGTAGGAAAACTTCAAAATTCTAATAAAAGAAATCAAAGAACTAAGAAATGAAAAAATATTCCATGGTAATGCATAGGAAGATTCAATATTGTCCAGATGTGAGTTTTTCCCAACTTGAGGTATAGATTCAATGCAATCCCAATCAAAATCTCAACAAATTGTTTTGTTTATAAAAAGAAAACTGATTCTAAAGTTTATATGGAGAGGCAAAAGACCAATATTAGCCAATACAAAATAAATGAAAAAAACAAAGTCAGAGGACTGACACTATGAAATTTCAAGACTTACTATAAAGCCATAATAATTAGGATAGTAAGCCATTGGTGGAAGAATAGACAAATAGATTAATGGAATAAAATAGAGATCCCAGAAATAGACCTTCATAAATATAGGCAACTGATCTTTGTCAAAGGAGCAGAGGCAATCATGGAACAGAGGTAGTCTTTTCAACAAATGGGATGCTGAAAGAACTGCAAATCTACAGGCAAAAAAAAGTTATCTAGATACAGACTATACACTCTTCACAAAAATAAACTGAAAATGAACCACAGACCTAAATGTGTCACACAAAACTACAAACTCAGGATATCATAGGAGAAAATTCAAAGGACCTTGGGCTTGGTGATGATTTGTTAGTTACAACACCAAAGGCACATGATTAAGATAAATTTCATTAAAATAAATATTTCTGTTTGCAAAAGTTATTGTCAAGAGAATGACAGACAAGCTATAGCCTGGGAGAAAATATTTACAAAAGATATATCTGATAAAGGACTGTCATGCAAAAAATACAATGAACTATTAAAACTCAACAATAAGAAAACAAACGACCCTCTCTAACTGGTTTGACAAAGTGGATAGAGCATCAGCCTATGGACCAAAGGGTCCAGGGTTCGATTCCAGTCAGGGCACGAATGTTGGTTGCAGGCTCCTCTGAGGCCCGGGCCCTGATTGGGGTTCATGCAGGAGGCAATCAATCGATGTTTCTCTCACAACAGTGTTTCTCTCTGTCTTTCTCTCTTCTTCCATTCTCCCTAAAAATCAATGAGAAAATATTCTTGGGTGAGGATTAACAACAAAAAAACAAAAACAAAAACAAAAAAAAAGGAAAGAAAGAAAACAAACAACCCAATTTTAAAACGAGCCAAACAACTTAGCACAGACCTAACCAAAGAAAACATACGCTTGGCAAATAACACATGGAAAGATGCTCCACATCCTGTGTCATCAGGGAACTGCAAATTAAAACAACAGAGAATTACCTCCACGCACCTGATAGGATTGCCATAAACCAGAACCCGGACAACACCAAGTGCTATCAAGGCTGTGAAGGAACAGGAATGCTCACTCATTGCTGGTGAGAATGCAAAATGGCACAGCCACTCTGGAACACAGTTTGGTGGTTTCTTACAAAACTAGAGATGCTCTTACCAAGTGATCTAGCAATTCTTTGGTATTTACCCAAAGGTGTGGAAAATTATGTCCACACAAAAACCTGCACAAGGATGTTTGTAGCAGCTTTAGTCGCAGCTGCCAAAACTTGGAAGCAACCAAAATGTCCTTCAGTAGGTGAATGGATAAACTGTGGTACACCCAGACAATGGAATAACTCAGAGCTAAAAAAGAAGTGAGCTATCAAGTCATGAAAAGACATGGAGACATCTTCAGTGCCTGTAAGTAAAAGAGGCTACGTACTGCATGGTTGCAACTATATGACCTTCTGGAAAAGGGGAAAGTTTGGAGACAGTAAAAAGACCAAAGGTTGCCAGGGATGGGGGGAGAGAGATGGTTGGCAGAGCACAGAGGACTTGCAGGGCAGTGAAACTACTCTGTCTGATGTTTTAATGGTGGGTTCAACTCAGTAGAAAGGTGTCCGGACTCAGAAATTACAGCACCAAGAGTGAACCCTAAAGTAAACTCTGACCTCTGGGTGATGTGTTTTTAGAGTAGGTTCATCAATTGTAGCAAATGTAGCAGCACTGTGGTGAGGAATGTTAGTAATGGGGGAGTTTGTGTATGTGTGAGAGCCAGGGAGCATATAGGAAATATATATTTATTCATTATACATACACACACTTTTAAATAGTGAATGTGCGTGTGTGTGTAATATACACATAAATATGCAATACAGACTATATCCCCATTTCTTATGAAAGCACAATAGATTTCAAATTTTTTATTTACCTCATTCCTCACCTATAAAGTGAAGCTAATAATACCAAGTAACTATTGCAGGAAGGATTGAACGAGTTAAGTTTGGAGGACAGTGCCTGGCACGTGAAAAGTGCCACGTGTTAGCGACTGTAATTAATGAGTGATAGTTATACTTTGTGCTGCTGAAAAAGTAAGCTCAAGCACCAAATTGGAAATAGGACTGATGTAAATTTGTAATTACTATGGAAAATTATATCACTGCATAAATAAAATGCAAAACCAAAATTATGCCTTCAGCCGCTATAATTGGGTAGTAGCTGCAACATCAGTGTTTGTATGTCCAAACGCCCACTGGAAGGTTGTGCAAGTTAGTTTAAACTAAGCAGTAAAATAATGTTTTGGAATCATTTTATACAAAAATAGGACAATACTTTTCCAATAAAGCTCTAGATTTCACTGCAAAAAATTAAAAAAAAATAAAATAAGAGCAAGCTAATAGAAATTAAATCCAAACAAATTCTAAGAAAAACTCTGTGCTGAGAGAAGATGATGCCACCTGCTTCTGGGTAGACACTCACAGGCCCTGGAATCCTCTGACCCTGAACAGTCTGCTTGGATAACAAGATTGTCACCGTGACCTCGTCTTGGCTCAAAGCCTCTTGTTTATTTCTGGTTTTCAGTCTTGCTCTCCACATAGCTCAAATGCTCAAGAACGTGGATCATCGCTGTTCATGTTTCCAAAGAGGATGGGATTTTCTGTTCCCAGCCGTGAGATGGCCCGAGGACACCTGCTGTCCTTCCCATGCGAGGGCGGGGTGGCTAACGCGATGGGGGAAGGCCTGGCATTCTTTGGGACAGGCTTTGCTAGAAGATAGAATTGTGTGTCTCAGGCCCCAGATCGCTAGTTGCTCTCTTGGGCCTGCTGGCCATCAGACAGCCACCACCTCCCTTTCACTTCCTGTGCCCAGTGCATAAAGTACTTCTCCTCCCTTCTTCCTCTCCCTTCGGAAGATTGGGAAGATGAGGCCAGCCTGAGGTTCGCTATGGCTGCTCTGTACATGCACAGAGTGGGCTGCAAACGTCTGGATCTCAGGAGGGAGCAGAAGACCCCGACAGATTGCAGCGCTAAGCTTCATTCTCAAACATGGTTTCCTGGGAACCCTGCTCAGCCATTTACCAATATAACACCATTCATTCCATGCCCGGGGTGGCTCAGTGGTTGAGCACTGACCTATGAACCAGGAGGCCATGGTTTGATTCCCAGTCAAGGCACATGTCCAGGTTGCAGGTTTGATCCCCAGTGTGGGGCATGTAGGAAGCAACCAATCAACGATTCTCTCTCATCATTGATGTTTCTCTCTCTCTTCTCTCTCTCTCTCTCTCTCTCTCTCTCTCTCTCTCTCTCTCTCTCTCTCTTTCTCTTCCTTTCTCTCTGAAATCAATAAATATATATTTAAAACCATTCACTCCATATTAAACCATTAATATAAACATTATGCTCAGATCCACATTTGATTGGTGAGCCTTTTATCAAGCCTTGCTATTTGTGAAGGCCCTAGAGGGAAAAAGGAATGATAGTAGAGTTCCAAGTCAACTGCTCCAAGTGTCTAGCACTTCATTTGAGTAAACCTCATGGAACACATTTGTAGAGCAAGCATAAGCACCTAGGTAGCTACAAACACAACACGAATTGTTTTCATCTGTTAGTTTCATATAAGAATTAGAAATGTGATTATACATTTTCTCACAATATTCCCAGGATGACAGGCTGATATGGAAGGATGGCAGCAGCCCCAGATCCTAATTCTGTTTGCCACCTACGAGGTAGGTAACCTAAGGCAAGTTTCCAATCATCTTAGGCCTCAGTTTCTTGATCTACCGGAGGTATGAAATCTTACATATGTCATCAGGTTCAATGACCAATACGTAAGCGACCAAGTGGCAGATATGGCAAAAAAAAGGGCGCCCAAACATTCAATTCATGCCCACAGTTCCCTTTCAGGTGCAGGTAGGTGCTTCTACAGGCAATGCCAGCTCTGAGAATTCAGGGCCACTACCTAGTAGTTCAGACGCTCTGTCTGCTCTATAGTGACCCTAATTCAATTTGGTGTCTCCAGGCTAATCAAAGATCAATCCATAGACATGATGGGCTCACTATTTTGTAGGAAGACTGGGGATCTGCCCTATGTAGAGAGTCTCTAACATAATGAAGACATCTTAGTAAAATGCTTATAGCTTTAGAATTACACCCCATCACCTCTGACAAGACCTGCCACTGCTGGGCCCTGGCCTGGTGTATGTATTAGGTTACATGCCAAGAAAACTACCTAAACACTGGCCCATGAATCTTGTTGGTAAAGACCCAGGAATATCTCAAAACAGGAGACAGAAATCCATACGACTGGGTTGGCCCAGTAGGCTGACTTCAAAGGCAACCAGTCTGTACAAACTGGGTAAAAGCCTGAAAGCTAAGTGAGGCCATAAGCTCCTCAAATTAAATAATAAAGTAGACCTCTTATGTCAGCCAAATCATAGCTACTCTTTACTGTCAGAGTAGGATAATGTTGCACATGGAAACTTTGTATGTGCATGAAAAGCTCTGGCTGGTTTGGCTCAGTGGACTGAGCGTTAGCCTGTGGACTGAAGGGTCCCGGGCACATGTTGAGGGTTCGATCCCGGGGGTGGGGGGTGGGGGTGTAGGAGGCAGTCAATCAATGATTCCCTCTCATCATTTCTCTCTCTCTCTCTCATTCTCTCTCTCTCTCTCTCTCTCTCTCTCTCTCTCTCTCTCTCTCTCTTTCTCTCCTTCTCTATCTCTCTTTCCCTTTCTCTCTGAAATAAAAAAGAAGAAAAAGGAGGAGGATGAAGAAGAGGAGGAGGAGTGAAAATAACATGGGTTAGAGTACCTTTGAGATTTCATTCTGTTATTCAGGCTCTCTGGGACAATGCTTTCTGAGAATTCCATTCATAGGGAATTCATTTTAAAGGAGCTAGTCTATCTCCGCTGATGAGCAAAGTGAGATCACTAGGAGCTGTCAACACTGAAAAGGAGGGCCCCAACACAAGAGTTGCCAAGGTCCAGTTATCAGGGAGAGTGTGGACATGAGGTCAAAACCTAGCCATGACAAGTTGGAGATAGACTGGGTAAGAAACATAATACCTTTTAGGACTTATTTAAATGGCCATATATATTTTTTAATTGATTTTTTTACAGAGAGGAAGGGAGAGGGATAGTTAGAAACATCGATGAGAAAGAAACATCGATTCAGCTGCCTCCTGCACACACCCCATTGGGGATGTGCCAGCAACCAAGGTACATGCCCTTGACTGGAATCAAACCTGGGACCTTTGAGCCCACAGTTTGATGCTCTATCCACTGAGCCACACCAGTTAGAGGCCATATATTTAAATATATTTTTATTGATTTCAGAGAGGAACTGAGAGGGAGAGAGAAATAGAAAAAAACAATGACAAGAGAGATTCATTGACCAGCTGCTTCCTGTATACCTCACACTGGGAATGAAGCCCACAACCCAGACATGTGCCCTGACGGGAATCAAACAGAACCTCCTGGTTCATAGGTTGACCCTCAACCACTGAGCCACACCAGCTGGGCACATGGTCGTACATTTTAACACCATGCTGCTTACCATTAGACAATTCCCTCCTGAATGATTTCCACATCCATAGTGGGCAACCACTAGCATCTGCTTAGAACATTTGTCCAGACCACAACTATTTCTGCCTTATTTTAGAAACTAGGGATCTCAGCAGACACATACAGTATGTAAGTACTAAGGTGGACCCAAAGCTGCTCCTGAGAAAAATCTATGCGTGCCCACCCTCTTTGCAGATGTGGGATAACCTTCCGTTCTTCTGGCAGAAACACAGCAGGCTCCATAACGGTCCTATTTGAACATCATCTGCACAGTCTCCGCTGCTGCTTTCCCAAAGGAAGCGACTGGAATCAGAAATGGAAGACCAGTGCCTCCGCCCGGGCCAGGCAGCAAATAATTAAACTGGGTGCTGCCCAACTCTTACAAAGAGCCTCGCAGAGGGGCAGCAATTGGGAAATGTCATAAGGACGAAGTGTTTAGAATTTGGCAATTCGAGGCTCTCCAAATTCTACCTTCATGCCAGCGAGTCCACTGAACCCTATCCCTTGGACCCCAGTAACTCAGTGCTTAATGCTAGATTCATCTCCACTGAGTTATACTTTAATGGGAAGCATTCACATTTACCGAAGTGTGGGGACGAGCGGACACAGAAGCTCAGAGGCTCAGAGGGCTGTAAGAACCTCTCACGTAAAATCTGGTTTTGCATTTGTTGTAAAAAAAAAAAAAAGAAAAATCCTATTGAGGACATTATTCATTTCAATGCCGTCTCATCATACATGATTTTAATTTACCTGAAGCAACCATTTATGCTTGGGAAGCAGGTAGGACGAGAGAAATTACTTAAATGATATAATTTAAAATAAGTAAAAACTTTCCTTTTGCATTGTTTTACTTATTACATATCTCAAGGTTCTACCTTGTAGGGCAAAGTGGATTTACAGTTGTTTATGTGGAAAAATAACACAATAATTAATAAATAATAATAATACAAGAATAAGCTCTGTATTTTGTGTACTCAGAACTGTAGACCTACTTTTGCCCTCACCCTGTATATGTGCACTTTATTTTATGGACAATATAAGGAATTTTACAATAGTAATTTTGGTTAAATGTAATTTTTTCTTATTCTCTAATCTGAAACCTAACTCATGGGAAAGACAGGTCACAGAGGACATCATCACTTAGGGTGCCCTCTCAGACATGGGGGGCGGTGGGGAGCACCTGTCAGGCCAGACCCCAGATTCTGCAAGCTGAAAAGCTCACCCTTCTGAAAGGTACATTTTCCTGCCCTGTCCAACCAGCTCGGCATTTCCCACTCACCGTCAGACAGTGCTCACATCCTGTCTACAGCCCGTGATGCTGCCCACCTGCCAGGGGGCCAGCCTCTCTGGTGTGGGCTCTCTCTTCCTCTCTCTTCCACCAGCACGTTGCAGAGTTTCTGGCACGTGGTAAATGGCAAATAAATATTTTTTGTACAGAACTTACCTCTGTCATCACGCCCGCTGCTGCATTTCTGAGAGCAGAGCCACTGATAACAACCTCCCGCTCAGCAATCATCTCTTTCTGTGCCCAGCCCTGCAAGTACCTGAGGAGTAAGCCTGGGAAGACCACTTAGGAAGAAACCATCTGTAGTGTCTATTGATAGAAAACTATTTCTCCTCAGGAATAGTACACTTTCACTCTTCCAATGGCAGCCATATAAATTATCCTCTCCAAGAGTTGCTCAGAACCTCAAAATAAATTTAGGCAATATTAGACACATTGCATTGATCCTTTCAGGAACCATTTTTATATGTTTTCTTCTCTTTGATCCTGATTTTCAGTTTTGGGATTCTATTGAACATTTTCTCAAAGTGTGATCTGAGAACCACCTGCATCAGAATCACTGGTGATGTCTATTAAAAATGCTGATGCCCAGCTGGTGTGGCTCAGTAGTTGAGCATCAACCTATAACAGGAAGTCATGGTTCGATTCCCAGTCAGGGTAGATGCTTGGGTTTTGGGCTCAATCCCCAACAGGGGCTTGCAGGAGGCAGCCAATCAATGATTCTCTCTCACTGATGAGAAACATCATTGATGTTGCTCTCTCTCTCCCCCTCCCTTCCTCTCTGAAATCAATAAAAATATTTTTTAAAATGCTGATTCCTGGACCCCTCTGCAGATCTGTTAATCGGAATCTCTAGAAGTGAGAATCAAGAATTTGCATTGACCAAACATCCCGCTATTCTAATGCTCAATTAAGTTTGAGAATTCTTTGCCATTTTTATATGTTACTTATAAAATACCCCATATGCTTCTTGAAAAAAATGGAATTTATAATATAATATAATTCTACCTAATAAAGAGGGAATAAACTAATTGACCATCAAACCCTAACAAAGATGGCAGTGCCCACAGCCAATAAAAAGGGAATATGTTAATTGACTGCCACGCCGTCATAGATAGTGGCGCCCAGTCCCCTCAGCCCTGGGGCCCACCCCCAGAAGGGTCAGACTGCTCCACATTTCTGCCTCCAGAGTCCCCCAGTCCCCTCAGCGTCTGGCAGGGCACAGGCAAGCCTGGGATGGTGGCTGCACAGCTGCCCAGGGCTGCCTGAGGCTCAGGTAACCAGGGCCAGCTGAGGCTTTCGCTGCCAGCAGTGTCAGTAGCAGAGGTGTGATGTGGGCATTGCCTTCCCCTGATCACTGAGTCTCCACCTGCCCCTGAGGACTCCCAGATTGTGAGAGGGGGCAGGCCAGGCTGAAGAACCCGCCCCCCCCCCCCACACACACACCTCCAGTGCATAAATTTTCATGTACCTGGCCTGTAGTATAATATAATATCCTACATAATATGATGATGATAGCCTTAAGTAATGCTAACAGCATTACTTAAAAATAATTAATTTATAATCATTTTTACTTGACCTTTGTACAATGTAAGAAAATCATTCTCTATCAAGATTTATGTTCGTAATGTTCTACAATGAATACGTTACTTTCTCTTCAGAAATTAAAATAATATTAAGTGGCATATTAAGCAGTGCCTAAGAGCTGGAAATAACATGAATAATAATTCATTCAACTAAATATTTATTGAGGGCTCCAGGAGGTGTGCTTTGTCTGGGAGACACTGTAATGAAGAAGACTCAGTTCCAGCTCTCAGCCACATAGAGCCCAGAAAACAGCACAAAAAAAAAAAATCTGGACTCTCCCCAGGGAAATTGGTCTCTTTCAGTCCACACAGGAGGACTCTCAAAGGACCCCATGAGCCTCTGAGCTTCTGTGTCCGCTCTTCTCCACACTTCAACCTATTTTCTTCCCCTCAGTCCTTCCAGAGTACTGGCTCCTTGCAAGAGAAGGGGCCCATCAGCAGATGATTGGATCCAAAAACTATGGTACATCTACACAATGGAATACTATGCTGCCATAAAAAAGAAGGAATTCTCATCATTTGCAGCAACCTGGATGGAATTGGAGAACATCATGCTGAGTGAAATAAGCCAATCAATGAAAGAGAAACACCACATAACCTCACTCATTTATGGATAATAAAGAACATTATAAACTAATGAACCAAAAGATAGATATAGAGACAGTAAAGCAACAAGCAGACTTTCAAATCACAGCAGGTAGGGTAGGGAGATCTGGGGGAGATAAGAGATCAACCGAAGGACTAGTATACATGCATATAAGTACAACCAATGGACATAAAACTCTGGGGAGGGAGGGTATGTATGGGAGGGGAGGCAATGTTAAAATATGTACACAGATAATAATTTAATTTAAAATAAATAAATAAATAAATAAATAAATAAATAAATAAATAAATAGAGAAGGGGCCTGCCTGCTCCTTCCTGCCTTTTGCTGAGATTGGATTTCTTTCCCAGAAGAGCATCTGAAAGACCAGAAGACTGCCCTCCTAGGGTCAGCTGACTCACATGAAGTTTCTGTTTTAGCGAAACCCCCTCCCCCTGCACCCTGTCCCGGTGTGATGCGGACTGAGGGGAGAGCCATCCAGGAAACATCAGTACCACAAGCCAGGGACCTGGCTTCTGCAGCCAGCAGCCCAGGGGACCAGAGCGGGGAGGAGGAAAGATGTGGAGGGGACCACACATGTAAATACCTGAAGTTAAAAGAGCTCTGAATAGTGAGGGAACTTCAAGCCACTCTAAATCCCTGGAGAATTTTAAATCCTACTCATATTTCAAGGTTCCATTTGAATCACAATTTATCTCTGGGATTATGCTGCTCTCATTCATCTCCCTCTTTTTCAAGCATCTAATATCTGTCATCACATTGCATGACTTGACATGCCATTCTACAGTGACTTCTGTTGTTTGTTTCACATGGCCAAACTGGTTTTCTTCACCAGACCTTAAACTACAGTAGGGCAGGGACCATGTTTTATAGTTCTGTTTTTTTAATAACAGATTTATTGAGATACAATTCACATACCACACAATTTATCTATTTAAAGTGTACAATTCATTAGTTTTTGTGTATCTGTAGTTGAACAACCATCATCACAACCAATTTTAGCATGTCGTCATCCCCAGAAGACATGCCATACCCAGCAGCAGTCACTCCCCTTTTCTGCATGCTGTGGGTTGACTTGTGTACCCCAAAGGATATGTTCAAGTCCTAACACCAGAACCTGTGAATGTGACCTAAAATGGAAACAGATTTTTTTGCAGATGCATTCAAGTGAAAATGAGATCATTCTCAATTACAGTGGGCACAAAGCCAATATGACTGATGTCCTTATAAGAGGGAGATTTGGACCCAGACACAGACACACAGAAGACTGAGAGCGAAACTGAGACCGAGATTGGAATGATGCTCCTACAAGCCAAGGAAAGCAGACACCAGAAGCTAGAAATGAGGAAGGATTCTTTCCTAGGTCCCTAGAATCTTCTTCCTAAATCCTTCAGCACTCATTTCAACTTCTAGCTTCCAGAACTGTGAGAGCATAAATTTCTGTTCTAAGCCACGAAATTTGTGATTCTTTGTTATGGCAGCCTTGGAAACTAATTCACTGCCCAACAACCCCCCTCATTCCCATCATAGGCACTCACTAATCTACTTTTTTTTTTTTTTTAATGAATAGCTTTTGTCTGATTTGTATAATGTTTCCTGTCCATTTTCTTTTTAAAAATATTTTTAAGATTGATTTTAGCAAGGAGGGGAGAGGGAGAGATAGAAACATCAATGATAATAATCATTGGTTAGGGCTGTCTCCTGTATGCCCCACACTAGGCATTGAGTCCGCAACCTGGGTATGTGCCCTGATTGGGAATCGAACTTTTGATAGGTCGACGCTCAACCACTGAGGTATACCAGCTGGGTACCACTAACCTGCTTTCAGTCTCTACATGTTAATGTATCCTGGGCATTTTACATAATGGAATTATATAATATGTGATCTTTCTTTCACTTAGCACGTTTTCACTTAGTATAAGTTTCATCCATGTGGTAGCATGTATTAATACTTCATTCCTTTTTATTGCTAAATAATATTCCATTGTCTGAGTATACCACTTTTGTGTTGCTTCCACTTTGGACTATTATGAATAATGCTGAAGATTCATATATGAGTTTTTATGTGGACATGTTTTTCATTCTCTTGAGTATACATCTAGAAGTAGGACTGCTGTCATATGGTAACTCCATAATTTACATTTTGAGGAGGTGCCATACTGTTTTACAAAGCAGCTGTGCTATATTACACTCCTATTAGCAGTGGGAAGGGTACCAGTGTATCCACAACCTTTCCAACACTTACCTTTTTAAAAAAAACTACAGCCAATCTAGTGGATGTGAAGTAGTATCTCACTGTGATTTTGGTTTGCATTTCCCTGGTGGACAGTGGAGCCTCATGTGGTTGTGGGCCATCTTCTTTGGGAAAATGTATATTCAAATCTTTATACCGTTTTTAAATTGGGTTGTCTTTTCATTGTTGAGTTGTGAGAATTCTTTATATATTCTTGATAATTAGGCTGTTTCTTGCTTATTGAGTGGTGCTATTTACATATCTCATAGTTTTAAAATATTCCTCAGTGTGTCTAACAATACTGAGTGCATGATGGGGGCTGTGTTTGTGCTCCTGTGTGTTTCTAGTGTTCAAAAAGGACCTCTTGGTTTTCATTTTCTATTTAGTGAATAGGCTGGAATAACATGTCCCAGAGCTGTTGGATCAAACTCTGGGGCAAAGAAGGGAAACTACTATTTACTGACTGCCCACCATAGCCAGGTGTTGTTACTGGGAGACTCTCAAAACCACCTAAGGAGATTGCATGTTTGTCCCCAATAAGCAGGTGGGTACAAAGAAAGTACTTACCAGACATCACACAGTAAATAAGTGGTAGAACAGCTTTTGTCTCTACAGTCGGTGCTTTTCATTAATCCTCACCCGAGGATATTTTTTCCCATTAATTTTCAGAGAGAGTGGAAGGGAGGAGGAGAGACAGAAGGAAAGAAATATCAGTGAATGAGAGATACATTGATTGCTTGCCTTCCACTTGCAACCAGGGCCAGGGATTGAGCCCGCAACCAAGGTGTGTGCCCTAGACCAGAATCTAACCCGAGACTCTTTAGTCCTTGGGCCAATGCTCCATCCACTGAGCCAAGCCAGCCAGGGAAAAATCCAGTGCTTTTTAAACATCCTGCCCCTTTATTAGGTGGTAAAACAAAGAGACATCAAAACCAAAGGACCTGCTCCTCAGGCCTCTGACGCAGGTAAAATGTCACTTCTTGACTTCATGTGTCACCCAAGGAACTATAAACAGTTCGTATGGGTTTCCAGCTCATGAATTGATAAGACCCTGCACATGCTTCTCTTGCGGTGAAGTGCAGGAATATCGGCTTGGTGCCAATTCTTCTGCTAAAAAACAAAGTGCAGAAATGGGAACATGCCTACGTTCACGGAGTAGAAAAATACAGGACGCGTGGGGCTGAAGTTCAAGTGGAAAGGACGTGATCCCTGCAGAGACAACCTGTGCGTGCATGACTTCCAACCCGCCCACACTTTCCAGGCGTCCAAAGTGCAAATGCTTTCTGCAGCTCCTGATTCTGGCTCCAGGCTCACAATGCGCTCACTTGAACGAGTCCTCCTCAGCCTTGGACACGCTGCCTGAATACGTGACTGTTGTGCTGTGTCCCTGCTACAGCGTGTGTCCCCTGGAGATCCACGACATCTAATTCTCCAGGATCCCATTTCAATCCTAAATATAGAAGTGAGATGAAGACATAGTTTGGAAGGTCTTAAAAGCTCTATATAAAGGCCTCAAAACATTAAAATTCTGGGATTCATTTCTGGCAAACAGTGCCTCTGATTATCTTAATTTATAGCCTGTTTTGGAAATTTCTCTCCTGGGAAAAAAGCCATCTGAAAGCCATTCCTATTTGTAAACAAATTACTTCCTTCACTGTCAAAGGAAGATATCTGAAATTAGAAAATTAAAAGTGAAATAATTTCTTGAAATTATCCAAGTAGATTATGGGTAAGATATCCTATAGCTCTCCAGAAAAAAAAAAAAAAAAAAAAAAGAGAGAGAGAGAGAGAATAAGATTTAATATAGACATATCGATAGTTTGACTTATTTTCACAGGGCTTCCCAAGCAGCAATAAAGAAATTACTTGGCCATGAGATAAGGCTCAATTTCTCAGAGAAAGAATCCACAGGAACATTGCAGCTTATGCAACCAAGTTCACATCTGTGCTGACGGATTCTTTGGATTTTCCCTCACATCATGTGTGACTGTGTGATTCTGTCCTATTGTGGACCTGTTTCCTGGTTCAATGACCCCACAAGGCAGGCTGGTCAAATGCTTGCCGAACACCCTTTCTTGTCAGAATTCTAGGGACAATGAACAATGGAATTTTGCTTCTCTGGTCTTAGAAAGGGGCAAAAAAAGTTTCCTTCCCTCAAAGGCCAAAGGAAAAATGTCAAGTTGCCCCAGAAGTCCAGCCCTGGACCTTCCTCACTGCTAAGGGCCAATCAGCGCCTCCAGGGCCTTGGTCTCCCTTGATGACTGACTGTGGGGTAGGACCTCTTGGCCTTATCTCAGCTCAGCCCTTTGAAACACTTGACAGCTACTGCTGCTGACATTTCTTATCCCAAGGGAGGAAGTAGCTCCTGAAGGTTTGGAGACCCAACTCACAGACCAGATGTTTGAAAGGTTGAAACCTACAATAATTTTTATATAACTTTCAAAAGCATTTTTGCATTTATTTACACAGTGAGTGGTTCTTTTTTATTCTGTACCTCCCAGGGGAGACGTGTTAATTGAAAGTGCATGTCATCCTTTGTCAGGAAGGGATGAAGATTGATGGATACATTTTCCTGTGGTTGTTAACACTCCACCTTTCCTTCCCCTGCAGCATTGCCAAGTTTTATCCATCGTGCCTGAAAACCAAGTTTTAACTATAAAATGAATTGAGAGGAATAAAGGGTGAATGAAAGAGGTTTTCTCTTGTTTAAAATTCAGTAAAGATTTGGAAGACTTCTTGTGTTGATTGAATATTTGGCCATTACTTGAGTTCGTCAATTTGTGAAAGAATTTACATAGACTGAGCATAGAAAACTGTACATTATCCTATATAATAAAAGGCTAATATGCAAATCAACTGAATGGCAGAACGTTTGGTCGCTATGATGTGCACTGACCACCAGGGGCAGATGCTCAAGGCAGGAGCTGCCCCCTGGTAGTCAGTGCGTTCCCACAGGGGGAACACCACTCAGCCAGAAGCCGCAGTAGCGGTAGCGGGAGCTTCTCCTGCCTCTGCAGCAGTGCTTAAGGATGTTCAACTGCTGGCTTAGGCCAGCTCCCTGATTTTCGTGCACCGGGCCTGTAGTATAAGAATACAAAGATCTGCCAAAACCAGTTTGGCTCAGTGGATAGAGCATCAGACTGCAGACTGAAAGGTTCCAGGTTCAATTCTGGTCAAGGGCATGTACCTTGGTTGCGGGCACATCCCCAGTAGGGGGTGTGCAAGAGGCAGCTGATCTATGATTCTCTCTCATCAGTGTTTCTAACTCTATCTCTCTCTCTCTTTCTCTCTGTAAAAAAATCAATAAAATATATATTTTAAAAAAACAGAATACAAAGATCTTTATTTTAAAAATAAATATATATTCTTTCTTCACCAAAAAGCTGGTCATATTGATGATAATATTGCATTTTTGCTTGTTTTTTAGAAAATACAAAATCATCAGGCTAATTACTACAGAACCTCTGGAATATTGGTCTTGATTTATTAACTACCTATTACATGCCAGTCACTTTATGAATATTATTTCTAATCACCACAGGATGGATATTATTACTTCCAATATACAGATGAGTAAACTGAAGATCGAAGAGAGATCATTTGTCCAAGGTCTGGACGCATGGATGGAATCCAAAGTCCACGAGGATTTAGCAGAGCAAGTAGGTCTAAAGTCCCTGAAGCTGAGCACAGCAATAGACACAGTTGTTCAAGATAAATGTAAACTGTATGAGATGCCAGGACAACAGGCAAACCAAAACACATGATCACTTAAGCTCTAAGACATCATTTTGAAAATATGTGCACTACTGCCTTGGTCTTTGCAAATACGCAGTGCACAAGGGGTTGAGAAAGTGAAGGATAGTTACGGGGAGTACTTAACAGAAGAGGAAAGTGTGAGAAGATAGAATTAAAGGGTTAATTTCAGGAAGGTTGTTTAAGGACTTGTGCCAGGAAAGGAGTTTCAACTTTACCTGTAGGTAATGCTACATAACTACTAACATGAGTATGGCATTTGACAAGAGCTTTCACACACATTATGCCACTTGACACTGAAAGTGTGACAGGAGGTGTATCCAGAAATATTCAGTAATTTTCCCAAGACCACTACAATGGTAAGCAGTAGTGGTCTGCAAAAACTTGGGGTTTTCCCACTTTTTCATATTAATTGCTAGCTCCCAAACCATAAAGTTCTTTTGAATTACAAATTGCCATCAGAAATTACTAATTTTAAAAAGCAAAATATTTTACATGGAAAAATAGCATATGGCCAATCCATTATTCTTTTAGCATGGATTATAATAGTTTTGCTAGACCAGAGCTGAGTCCTAAGGAATAGATGTTAGGAACAAGAATATGGTTATCCCCTTTTCTTTAAAAAAAAAAAATACTTTTATTGATTTCAGAGAGGAAGGGAGAGGGAGAGAGAGGTAAACCATTAATGATGAGAGAGAATAATTGATTGGCTGCCTCCTGCACTCCCCCTGCTGGGGATGGAGCCCACAACGTGAGCATGTGACCTGACTGGGAATCAAACTGTGATCTCCAAGTCCATAGGTCAATGTTCAAATATTGAGTCACACACTGGCCAGGCCATCCCTTTTTCTTGATTATGAAAGTATTTATTATAAAAAACTGGGAAATGGTGAATATAAAAAATAAAACAAAAACCATAAGTTCACACCTAATGGACAATTTTAACATTTTAGCACATTTCCTTCCAGCCTTTGGTATATCCTAGCATAAAACTTGAATGTCATTCCTTCTTCACACATTGTATCCAACAAGTGTCCTAGGCCTATGACCCTCTCTTCTGAATATATGCCAAATCGATCCAGCTCCTTCCAGCCTCCCCTTTATATAGGCTACCATCACCTCTTGCCTGGATTGCTGCAACGTGCCCCTAACCACTGTCCTTAGCGTCAGTCTGACACATCCTTTCTCCAGTCATTCTCCACTTCACTAGCATGGAAGCTGCTTAAATGCTTTGATGGCTTCTATTGCCCTGAGGACCATGCTCACACTATGGACTGAGGCTCCAATGCCCTTTGCTTCACCCCCCACCTTACCTACACCACCACCACCACCACCCCACCTCCAGCTACACAGATCTTTACCATGTCCTGCTCTCGCACCTCCAACTGGCACTCTCTCCACTGAAACTCACTTCCCAGGCTTTTTGCCTAACTGCCTTTCAATTCCTAAACCTCAGATCATATTTCAATTGCTTTGGGAAGATGTATTTGATTCCCTGCCTCTCTTTGAACAGGATTAGAGGTTCCTGCTGGAATCTCAAAGTCCTCTCCTATAATAACATTTATCTCACTGTATTATTACCTTTTTGTTTAACTGCCTATCTCCTTCACTAATTATAAGTTGTGAAGGCAGGGTCCCTATTTCTTTTATTCACTACTCTATACTGGGCATGTAGCTCAGTACCTGGCAGAGGGTAGGCATTCAATATTATTTGCTAAACATATATGCACATGCTATTATATATAACATGTAAAGTGTTAAATAACATGTTAAAATTTTTTCTATAGGTACTCTTGGATTTTCAATGTAAAAACTCATGTTGTCTGTGAATAATGACAAGCTGGTGTCTTCCTTTCTAGGCCTTATCCCTTCTATTGTTTTCTCCACATTCCTGGGCAGCTACAGTCTCCACTGCGGTGTGGAATAGCTGTGTTCATAGTTGGCATTTTTGTACCTGATTTTTTAAAGAAAAAGTTTACCATTTCAACATAAAAACACCATGTATGATACAGACTTTTGACTGATATGCTTCATTAGTTTAAGGAAATTAGTTTAAGGAAATTCCCTTTTAGTCTTAATTTACTAAATTTCTCTTTTTACAAGTTATGAATAAATGCTGAATTTTATCAAGTGCATTTTCTGCTTTACTGAGATAGTTTATCCTCTTTAACCAGATAATACGTTGAATTACATCAGATTTTCTAATGTTAAGACATCCTATTTCTTTGATTTATTTGATGGACTCTTGTTTTACACATTTCTGGATTTGGTTTACTAACATTTTATAGAGAACTTTAAAACTCTACATTTATTAGTAAAATGGACCTATAATTCTTTTTTCTTTCCTTGTTTGTATCTGGTTTTGATATTGAGAATTTTTGTAGACTCATAAGATGAGTTGGGAAAACTTCCTCTTTCTCTTCTATTCTTCAAAAACGGTGCACACGTGACAAAGATTCCTAAAAAGCTCAGTAGAGCTCAGTTCTAAAACTACGTGGACCTCCTGCAGGTTTGTATCCGTAACTGAAGTTTGTTCATTGTTTTTATTCATATCATTCCTGTTCTTCACCGTCATGCCTTTGGTTTGGGAAAAGTCTTAAACTTGTGTTTTACATTTCAAACTCAGTTTTCTACACTGTCCAATTTATTGCTTTTTGTATCGCCCATATTCTTTCATATTAGTGTTTTCTTGTAATTGAGATTTTTAAAAAAAGGAGCTGCTTTCCAAGGCTGGCTTCCATTTTTCCTACAGAAAATCGGCGTCGTTGGAGCCATGCTTTTCACACTTACAACAAATGTCACAGTCCCTAGTTTGTTGTTTCAGTTTCTTCAGCCTTAAATAAGAAAATCTGGAGAGACAGGATGTATACTGACAGCTGGAAAAATCTGGATAAAAAGGTTACCTATTGTTCTCGTATGCCTTTTCCACACATCAACGGAGAATTTCCCACAATGCTCAGGGCTTGCCACATCCCCCAGAGAACACGCGGCCCCCGATTCCTTTTCAATCTGGTGCAGCCTGCCTGCAATCGTACCAACGGGAATTCCACGGAGGCGGCTGCCTAGGTTGGCTGGTCAAGGCCTAATAAAAAGAGGTTATCAATTAATTGGCTTGTGACAGCACAGCACAGGGGTAACAAATAGGCCCTCACCTCAGTAAAAACACACACACACCAGGGAGCCACTGCCTGGAGAATGAGGCCCTTTCTGCTCAGGGGGAAGTGTTTTGATTCCTTAGTTATATCCGCTGGAGCATAGGAGTGGGGAGTGGGGAGAAGGAATGCCAGGATTTTCTGTCCCTAGCCTAATGATGGCCAACAGGTGTGGCCTAAGATATAGAAATCAATAGTCAGCAATGCTTAAAGGGTCCTGGTCTTCTTGAAGCTCAGAAGGGACTCAATTTCCCATGACCCAGCAATGTTTGACAGTGGACCTTGTAAAGTGCTTGCCCAAGACACTAGTGATCAGAAATTGGCTAAACTCAGCCGAAACCGATTTGGCTCAGTGGATAGAGCGTCAGTCTGTGGATTGAAAGGTCCCAGGTTCGATTTAGGTCAAGGGCATGTACATTGGTTGCGGGCACATCCCTGATAGGGGGTGTGCAAAAGGCAGCTGGTCGATGCTTCTCTCTCATCAATGTTTCTAGCTCTCTATCCCTCTCCCTTCCTATCTGTAAAAAATCAATAAAATATATTTTTAAAAAATAAAAAAAAATAAAAGAAATTGGCTAAACTCCAGAGAGTGGTAGGCAAACCCCAGGCCAGCTGTGTGATTAAGTTGAACTACCTGAGCTACCCAGGTGTCCAGATCTGGAAGCACCCAACGTTTTCACAGCCATATCAGAGCTGTGTCCATGTGGGCCTTTGGAAGCAAGCATCTCTTCTGAAATCGGCTCGGCTCTCCACGTCACACTCTCCCTCTCCCTCTTCTCCAATGAACTGACCATCCTTTAGAGAGCTTAGCCTTCCTCATTCCAGTAGTCCTGGTGAAGCTATCACTGGGTAGGGTTGGGTGAGTGACTCAGCCGCCCAGGTCAGAAAGAGGTCCCCACTTGCTGGAACTCAGAGTCCTTGGATAATATATGAGCACTTGCAGGAAACCACTCTCTCCTCTACAATTGCTGAGCAAGGATGATAGACCCATGCACTAGAGGGGACACGCCATATGTTGTGGGAGAGGAGGAGGCTGACAGAGAGAAGCAGAGGGGAGAGAAGAGGCAGACACACACACACACACACACACAGACACACACATGGGAGGCTTGCTGGCATCACTGGAGTTTCTTGAGTCTTTGATATGCACCCCACCCTTGATTGTTCAGTCATTAAACCCATTTTTAATGGAACCAGTTTGATTTGGGTTTGTGTCCCTTATGACTGAGACAATCTTGATAAAGCCATGGCTGTCACTGTTGGTTGAGGGTAGTTGGTTTGTTTCTCCATTTTGATCCCGTTCACTTGTACTGCATCCCTGCCTGTGAGCCTCCCGGAGATCCCACACCCTCCATCCACAGTCCCAGCACCCAAAGGGAGTGGAAGTCACAGAGTGAATGTGTCTCAAGTGAAGTCCTGCAAGCAGGTGGCAGTTTGTGTGGTTGAGAAGAGAGTTGTGCGGTGTGGTGTCTGGCCCTCTGGTTTTCTCACACTCCCCGTCTTACAGCTGGGAGAAAATCACAGTAAGATCTGAACCTTCTCCCACCTCTTCCTGGCTACTCTCCCGCTTTCCTCAAAGTAAAAGGCAGAGTGTACACAACAAAGAAATTCATTTCTCAATTCAACCCATTAAAGGTAGTTCCCCAGGTCTGGCATATGGCTTTCAGTCCATTGTGTTGCCCACCTGGGTCTACTGTGGCTCTTGCGCGTGCTTTAATTGATGACTGGCGCAGCGTTAGTTTGCAACATAAACCATTGGAAAGTCTGGGCAGGTATGTTTTGAAGATGTGTTAGGGATGGGGGAGGACTAGAGCTCTCACACAATGGGTATGACAGCCCGAGGCAGCTGGGAGATAGCATGAAGATCCCAGGGAAAGATGCTAAAAGGAGAAAAGGAATGGGTGGTGCCAGAGTCAAACTCAGACAGTTTCAGGACTTTGCCTCCAGCCTGCCAGGCTAGCTCAGGCTTGCTAAGTAAAACATTCTTCCTACTCCTTTCTCCTGCCCAGTTCTGAATGATGACAGGATTGTTGATATGATGCATTTACAACATCTAACCACAAATGGCACCAATTAGTCATTTCATAAAGTTCAACACGCACCAATGCGATTCCTTATCTCAGCTCTCTGGGACTGGTGGGGGAGGTGGGGAGACTGGGAGCGGGATGTGTCTCTAGCCTGAAGAGTTGTCAACAAGTCAGCTCCCCGTCTAATTGAGGTGACAAGTAGGAATGATATATTCTAACAAAAGCATTCTTGACTGCACATGACTTTGTGAAGACAATAAAATTGGTTCATGTTCAGATGTTCATCAATGTCTTTACCCCTTGACTCAGCAGATTTTCAAAAGCAAAATTTCTCTCTTCTTTACTCCCTTTCCCTGATGAAAACATAAAATATTATAATAAATCAACCTCTTTACAATTTATGTGCTTCTTTGACAAATGATGTACACATAATTTTAGAGAACTGTTAGGGGGGATAGAATTAAATTAGGCATTTACAAAAGGTGGAGACAGAACTAAAATGTTACTCGCAGACTAATTACAGGAGATTTAAAAATGGTATCTGTCAGTAACTATAAAGAGACTGCGAGTTAACCTACATTCAAACTAACAAGTTAATTTGCCATTTTCCTGGATGTTGGTAGAAAATATGAAACTCCTGGGGTTAGAGACAACAGACCTTTTATAATGCACAGTAATAGCATTTATAAAAGTATCAGCGTTTTACACTGGTCCCCAAGCCCCACATTCCCACAAGTGATGTGAAGAGGGCCAGATGACATCTGAACATACATTAGATTGAATTACAGGGAAGAAACTGAGTTTAGGGAACCTGAATATTTTAAAGGTGTAATCATACCTGTCCTTTGCTCTGAAGGGAGACACGTTATCTTCTAAGACTGTTCCTTATAAAGACAATCTAGAATAAAGGGCAGCCAGTGCTGTGTATGCAAGATACACAGAAAAAAATGAGATACTCATGGAAAAATTTCCCCCAACTATATCCAGCCCTCATTTCAACACCATTGTATTACTTTCCTGAGAGTGCCCAAATGAATTACCACCAACTGGGTATCTTAAAACAACATAAACTTATTTGTATACAGAAGCCAGCAATCTGACACAGTTGGCACAGTCACATTCCTTCCAAAGGCTCAAATCCTTCCTTGTCTCTTCCAGCTTCTGGTGACTCCAAGCTCCATCACTCCAATCTCTGCCTCTGTCTACCTGTGGCCTTCTCCTTTTCTCCCCTGTTGTCTCTCTTATAAGGGCACTTGTTATTGGATTTAGGGCCTACCTCAATAATCCAAGATGATCTCATCTCAAGATCTTTCACTTAATTAACCTGTAACACTTTTTCCAAATAAGGTCACATTTACAGGTTCTGGGGACTAGGACATGGACATACCTTTTTAGGGGCTACCCTTCAGTCCAACTGTCTCAGCTTTTGGTAAATTTTCCCATGACCATGCCATTTCACTGATTAATCTGACAGAGGCTAAAATCAAATCTGTTCAGATTGTTTCACATAGTATTACATAAAAGCTGCTGTATTAATGAGACTCCAAGCTCCAATTCACAGAGTCAGCCTCAACCATATCTCCCTCCCTGCTACCCTGAGTTCCAAGTTGAACAAATCCTATAAACATCAAAGTTTACCTTGGAAATCCCCTTGGCTCAAGGCTTACTCCAAGCAGAGCAGGATGTATGAACAATTGCACAGGAGGAAGTCTTAAGCAATTCTCTCATCCATAACAATTCTGGCTGGTGAGTTGAAGTTACCTGAATACTTTCCAGGGCTGAAGTTTTGTTTTTGACTACTCCTAAAGTACGTGTCACTATGTTTTCAGGAGGGAGGCAAGTTAATACCTGGCTTCCACGTAAGAATTAAAGTCTCTGGAAAGCATATTGTGCCCTAGAAAAAAATGTCTTTACAATTTGTAGGGGCACACAGGAGACTTGGTTGGAAAGTTTGTAAGAAGAAATTTAGGGTAGTTGCCTAAAGGCGGTGCCCCTAATTGTTCCTTGACCTTTCCAAACAAGTCTGTGAATGTGCGGACCCTCAGGTGTTTACAGAATCATTAGGCTTAGTCTTTAGGTGTCCTTGCTTAAAGGACACTGCAACACACATGTCCTCCCAAGATTACTTACCCTACTAATTGTATCTAAAAGATAAACTATCTTAAACTGCTATTACAATAAAAGCCTAAAGAGGCAGGTGATAGAGGCTGTCTGTCCCTTAGCCCTCTTTTTCACAGCAATCCTGTGTCACAGATAATTATTCATCGATTGCTCTGGGTCTGCTGGTCAGCCCTGACAACAATTGTAGGTGCCACTCAAGTTGGTACATGAATGGGGGGCCACAGTTGACACTGCCTCAAACATGACCTCCTGACTGACTGGTAGGCATTAGCATTTTCAGTGCAGTAGAGTAATTGAGTCTAATTCTTGTTTTGGAGGTAATGCCTGATAGCAGTCAGTCCAACCTGTCATTTTGTCCAAATCACCAATAGGGTGGTGTATTTATGTTTGTTATATGGAATGATTGATGCCTAAAATAAAAAACAAGAGTGTGAAGACATAAGGAGCTATTGACATGTGTGTTGCAAAAACTGAAGCTATTCCCTGCTATTTTTTTTAAACTTCTTAGTAAGGTTAAGAAAAATGGAGATCAAATTCTGGTCATTGTTGCTAGGCAGGGAATAGCAGACCCAGCAGCCAGTTAGAGGCAAGGCAATAAATGACCAGGGCACTTTCATGGGGAAGGCGCCAGGATGATTCCTAAAGATAATAATCATTAGTGCCCTTCCCTTCTTCATACTTTCAGGGTCTAAGATCATTAGTGTCCTTCCAGGTTCCACCACCATTAAATTACTGTGTCCATTCCAGTAATCATAACTTTTTTTTCTAATCACCTCCTATGTATGCCCAGACCTTTTGTCTAGACAAGTTAGGTGTGACAGGGATATGGGAATTTTTATAAAACTTAGAGAAGCATTACATCTCTACTTTGAGCTCTGTAGGCTGCCATAGGGACACTCAGTGAGCAGTGCACCCAACTGAATGGTCATTATCCTAATGACCTAGGACATGTCTATCCAACAAGAGAATTCATGGATCTGAACCAGAATTAAGTTCAATTTTCCAAGGCCCCATTTGGACAGGCTGCCACCCAGATAATGTACAAACAAAGCCAGCCAAAGGTTGCTTTCAGGCAAAAGAAAAAAATTCACTACAACCCAAGAATAGTTAGGACAAAATCCCGAATTTCCAAAAAATATCTCTCCACCACTTTTGTCATGATATTATTTAGGAAGCAGCCAGGAGGAGATGATCACCTTCATAAGGGGGGTAGGGGTGACTCAATGACCAAAATACGTTAGACAGGTGTAGGAATCTGGATGGGGTGAGAAAGATTGATTCAGAAAATCTTTTGGGTTGAGTGTTAAGGAGGCAATTTCCATTGGTCAACAGTATCAGATGTCTGTGGATTGTAGGAAGCATGGAAGGTCTGTTGAAAACCTTGACTATCTGTACTTTGTTGAATAGCTTTTGTGGTAAAAGGGGCACCATCACTGGAATGAAGTCATCCAGGAAAACTAAAGCTTGTCGCAGATAAAGTTGAAGGACCACAGTGGTGTGGGCAGAGTCAACTATTCCACTACAACAGCAACACTATAACCTAAAACATGTCAACAACGATGAGGCAAAGAGGCATTACCAATAGCCTCTAGAAAGATCTATTGGTTCACTTTGCCAGGAGTTTATAGAAATAACACCCCATGCAATGTGGCCCTCCTCACCTCAAGACAAATGTGTCATTTATGGAGGGAACCCAACCTTCGCATGTAGTGGTGACCTCTGCATCAGAAACGTAGACTTTTCTTTCATTTGTGCTAAGTCTCTGATGGTGGATGTGCTGCCATGTCCAGTATGATGAGGGATCCAGAAAGCGAAGGTAGCAATCTGGGAGGCAAAAGCTCAATTGGCAGTTTGAGTCCAACCAGAAAACGGGCCCTGAGTGAGGGTTTCTATGTGAATGACCCAGACAATTGTCAGCAGCCATGATGTGTTCCCACAATTCACAGCCACAGCAATAGGTGTCTCTAATCTGCCAGTGTATAGTTTTCAAAGAGACATCTAAGCCATCGACAGCAGCCCAAGAGTCAGTAAAAATATAACTAGCTTCATCAGGAGGAGTAGTGGCCCGAGTTATGAGAATGCCCTTGATTTCTGCTCACATTTTGGTTCTTCGGAGCTGGTGCTGAAGTTAAACAAAAGCATTAGACATCCACCAGGTACTGGCTTAGTTGAACCATCAGTGACCCAGCCCGGGCACTTAGGAAAAGCACTGTGAGTCAAGGACCCTACTGAGCCAGCAGCTTTGCTTCAGGTGGTAGTGTGGAGCTAAAGTTTTCCCCGAAGAAATAGGTGCCACTTTTTGAATTTTAATTGATTTCAGAGGGGAAGAGAGAGAGAGAGAGAGGGAGAGGGAGAGAAAGAAACATCAATGATGAGAGAGAATCATTAATTGGCTGCCTCCTGCAAGTCCACATTGGGGATCGAGCCTGCAACCAGGCATGTGCTCTGCCTGGGCATCGAATTGTGACCTCCTGGTTCAAAGGTTGAGGCTCAACCACTGAGCCATGCCAGCTGGGCTAGATGCCACTTTTTCATTTAAAGCCAACATGGGAGCCAAGCCAGCTATGTTCTTGAATGTCCCATCCCCATTTGACAAGTGAGACTTGTTGAGCTGTCTCGCCTTGTTAACTCGTTGAGTCAAAATTAATCCAACACAAAATGGGAACACAGGATGAAGAGTCACAAGGCCTCCATGGGTCAGGCATTCATTTACAACAAGAGCCCAGGAGCAAGTTAAGAGCTACTTTTCAAATGGGTGCATCTGGTTACCATGTCATGGAGGTGACAAGTACAAAACCCTAAGGACTGCCTCTGAGTGCAGGCTGTCTCCCTTTGTCAGAGGCTCCAACCATAAAAATAATCAGTCACAGAGACTTACAGCTCAAAGGGCTCATTAGGATTGTGGGGCCTCAAAGGTAAGGTGCATGTCACAGCTTGCTGGAGAGCTGCTAACGCAGGGTGTTCACTGGGGCTTCGTTCAAAGTATCTGGATATGAAGGAACACACTGAAGACCCAAGGAAGCACATACTGTTTCCAAAGTGCAAAAAGTCCATGAAGGTTATGAGCATCCTTTTTCTTTTTAACTTATGAATAGCTTATTTCTGGAATTTTCCACTAAATATTTCTGGACTGTGGATAACAGGAAGGAACATCATAGATAAGGGGAGACTATTGTAGGGTCTGGCCCATCAGGCTTAACAATGGGAAGGGCTGGGCTGAGTCCATGGGAGCAGGCCTTGGGGACTTCCACATTTAGTTTTGTTCCCTTTGTTCTGGCTCCTCCACAGCTCAGGGTGGGGACTGAGAGGTGGGTGGGGAGTGTGTGTGAGACTCCTCCTGTTGCAGCTAGGGTGAGGCCAACTCTTTTTTTTTTTTTTTTAATATATTTTTATTGATTTTTTACAGAGAGGAAGGGAGATAGATAGAGAACTAGAAATGTCGATGAGAGAGAAACATCAACCAGCTGCCTCCTGCACACCCCCCCACCAGGGATGTGCCCACAACCAATGTACATGCCCTTGACTGGAATCGAACCTGGGACCTTTCAATTCGCAGACCGACGCTCTACCACTGAGCCAAACCGGCTTCGGGAGAGGCCAACTCTTGAAGCACTTTTAAGGCAGAGGGTGGAGGTATTCACATGATGTTAGCATGCATTTTTTAAAGAATATCCTAGCTGTTTCATGTAGAAGAGATGGGGCTGCAATGGAAGCTAGACAGGATGTGGGAAGACCAACAGAGGGTGCAATTCTGAGGAATCCCCTGGAGGGCCTGTTAATGCACAGTCCCTGAGCCTTGACCTCAAGTGCCTCCCCAGACAACAGGTGTGTGGTAGGTCCAGATCCTGCCTTTCCGACATGCTGATGCTACCACCATGGGCCACACTGAGTGACACTGGTGTAGGCTCTGTTGGGGGCAGGCTGGTGAATGGATGGATTCACAGAGACATGCAGCTTGTACATTTTGAGAAGGCAGGAAGACCTTCCTGAAAAACTGGATTTCTCTTTAGCCTAAAGATACATGCCCCACACATAACTAGGTACAAATTTCAGAGATGCCTTAGTGATGTGGGGAAGAGGTGAGGGGCAAAACTTCACAGAAGCTATACTTTCACCTCCTGGAACTCCAAGGTGACAGAAGCCCAGGGGTGGGTGTCTTTTTTATGGTGGTGATGGTAGGGCTGAAGAGACAGCAGTTTTTCCTAACTGCCAGGGCAACTAGACATTGTAAGCTCCCCACCAGTCTCAGGGAAATTTACTTGGGGAGCTAGCCTCTAAATTTTGTCAGAGTTTATTAGCTTCACCTGCTGGCAGATGTATGATATCATAGTCAAGGCCATTGAAACTGATGCTTCTGATGTGCCAAGCAACAGGATATATCTACACAATGACAGCTTCGGGCACCAGAGGTAGAGGAATTTGCACTAAATTCTGACTACCAACTAGTGGCAAGTAGCAGGGAAATTTATATCCTCCTAAGGGAATACTGCAAATATAGCATGAATGGGAACTGGTTTTGATTCTTAGGTGCCAGTGGTATGGCAAAGATGACATTGGCACTGTCCTAGATAGCATACCAAGTGCCATGGGTCTGTATAATCAATTCAGGTATGGTCTTGATGTCTGAACAGCTGGGGCTATGGGATTAACAGCTGAATTCAGTTGGCAGCAATCTACTGTAAGCCTCCAGGTCTGGTTAGCCTTTTTTACTGGCTGTACAGGACTATTATAATGAGACTGGAGGCCCAGTGCATGAATTGGTGCACATTGAAAGGAAATTAATTAGAAGAAATATTTTAATATCACTATTCACCCTTTATAATAGAAGTGTCAACCAAATTCATGATGGACAATGACAGATAAAAACACACTAATGTGATTAGTGCCAGCAAGAGCTTTATATATTATATTGTAGATAAACTTGCTTAATTAGACCTGCTTTCTGATTTAGCTAAACTTTTCCCAGTCCAGTGAAGCACCCCAACTTCTCTTTCAGGTAATTGTCAGCAACCCAGCAGTAAATATCAGCACAAAGCAGATTATTATTGTAGATCATGCAGAGAGAACAAGGGGTGAAATATTTAACCATAGCAGTGTTTGACTACATTCTGTGCAGTGAGAAAACCTGAAGTTACTTTCAAGTTCCACCATTTCCTACTTCTTTTCAGTTGGGTCAAGTTTCTAAATCTCCATTTCCCAGATAATGAAAAGAAAATAGGATTCTACTGAGTCTTCTATCTAGCTACTCCAAGACTTCTGTGAGGATCAGATAAGATGAGGCACACAAAAACACTTCACAGACATTTGTTTAAAGTGTAAAATGTTTGCACCTGGCTATAAAACAAGTAGTATTTCTACGCTGAAGAAACTCCGAGGATGTTAGTTGCTAGGGAGAGGAAGCTGGGTGTTGCTATGTGATATCATTACCTGTTTCCGGGCTGGGGTGAGCTGTGGGCTACATTTTGAACCATGGGGTATTGGCAGTGTTGGCTGCAATTTGGTGAGCTGTCACTCTGGGGTGGTGGTGGGACCTGTGTCCCACGTGGGGGAAGCTGAGTGTTGCTTTGTCAGCACCAGATCCGTGGTGCCATTTCTTTGTAAATGGGCTGTGTGTGTCATGAGCATCTGTGCCCTGGTGGTGAGTGCACATCACAGTGGGTGGTCGGACGGTCAAAGAGACACTTAGCATATTAGCCTTTTATATATATATATATATATATATATATATATATATATATATATATATGATATTTCATCTCTTATGGTCCCTGCTACTTTTAAATTTTTAATCAAGGCTATCTCCCCTGGAATTCTATACTGTTTCTGTTGCAACACCCAGGAGGGTCAGGCAGGTGGGGTGAAGAACAAAGTATGTGTTTTACTAGCAGTTTTTAAATGTGGCTCTTTTCTATCAGGGAATTCCCCTCTGGACTTTATGAACATTTAGAATACAAGTATGTAAAACATGGAAACATTTATGTATTCATCAGTGGATCTACAATAGTACACTGAGTTGACTCAAAGGACCCTGGCACAAGACCATGTTAGCTTTCCTTCTCCATTGCCCAAATCCCATCTGTTATATTGGGAGCGCTTGTGGGAACAGAATTAGACAGGATACTGCTTTGAGGACCCATATCCAACAGAGCCATAACATTTTAAGTCTCTCCTTTCCCCCAAAATCACTTAGACAGGTGAGTATGGTCTTGTGGACAGACAGACATCAGTATCACTCTAATTGTTTTTCTCCTTAAAGTGACTGGGTTCGGGGTAGACTGAGAGGGAAAAATCAGGGCCATTAAGGTTCAGAGTGTGCCTGTTATGAACTGAATGTTTGTATCTCCCCCAAATTCCTGTCTTGAACCTTTAATCCCCACTATAATGGTATTTGGAGATGCGGTCTTTGGAGTTAGGTAAACATAAGGTCATGTGGCTGGGTCTCCCATGACAGGATTAGTGTCCTTATAAGAGGAGAAAGAGCCGAAACCAGTTTGGCTCAATGGATAGAGCGTCGGCTTGGGGACTGACGGGACCCGGGTTCAATTCCGGTCAAGGGCATGTACCTTGGTTGCGGGCATATCCCCAGTAGGGGGTGTGCAAGAGGCAGCTGATTGATGACTCTCTCTCATCGATGTTTCTAACTTTCTATCTCTCTCCCTTCCTCTCTGTATAAAACCAATAAAATATATATTAAAAAAAAAGAGGAGAAAGAGAGAACAGAACACTAGACATCCATCATCCTCTCCTCTCTTTCCCTCCCCCATGCGAGGACATAGTAAAAAGCAACCAGCTACAAGCTGAGAAAAGGGTCTCCCCAGGAACCAAAATGGGCTGCACCTTGATCTTGCTCTTCCCAGACTCCAGAACTATGAGAAATAAATTTCTGTTGTTTAAGCCAGACAGTCATGGTATTTTGTCATGCCAGCCGGAGCAGATTAAATCTGTGGCTCTGTGCATTAAACAAGGCTTTTCATTTACTTTCATTCTCAGGCAGTATAGCAGTGGCTCAGTGCTCAACCCAGTGAACTTCCATTGTTCTTGGCTCTATTTTGGGTGGTGACGTCCTCATGGCTGATACTGTTTATTTCAGCCTTGGGATCTCTTGACTATGCAGCTATAGCCACATTGTTTCCTGGGATCATGGGGTCTGCACCCTCTGTTGATTCAAGCATGGCTCACACAGCTGTGACCATCTTTGAGGAGTGTGTCACCATAATCTGTGACAACTGTTAGCCCTTTACTCAGATAACATCTCATGTTCTCATCTTGTTTCCAGATCAGGGTCAGGTGAATTTTTCAGGGTGGCAAGACTGACCACAAGAATTTGTATTTCTTTGAGTCAGATTATCATTCTCAAGTTTGTCATATGCTTCAGCATTTTAAATAGACCCAATTCAAGGTAGTAAGAGCCCAAATATTAGTCAATGCCTCTCATCTATGGTTTCCTGTGGGAACTAGTTTGTCTCGAGGAAATGCCCCTAAAATGGCCAAAGCTTCTCTATAGGAGACAGGACCCACTGGAGAAAAAGAAATCTGAGAGACATTTCACCCTAGTTTCCAAAGGGATCTAAGGTTGTCCTGATGAACTTCAGAAGGATTTGAGCCATAAGACACACAGCTGTTGTCTTTCTTCATAAACATTATATGTCCCGAGGTATCTCATCTTTCACGCAAACCAGACCAAGTTCTAGTGATCTACCTGGTCTCTGCCATAGCAGCCATGAATTTCCCTCCTTTCATACAAAATATAGATAAAGATCTCAGTAACTTTTATTTGAAAAGAGAAGAACCTTTGGCCCTGCTGCCCAGGACAAATATTGGTACAAGTTACTAACATGAGGTGTGGATCTGAGGCTGCCTGCCAGATTGGCAAGGAAATCCTCCATCTCGGCCATAGGCAGCAACCACCAGGGCACCATTTGGGAAGCTGTCTTTGAATCTATCTTTGATCTGCAATCCAATTCCCAATTTCTCCTCTTTAGTAGGAAATAAAGTGGAAGACCATTTATTACCTCCTTGACCATAAAATTTCATTAGCCACGCTCCCTGCCATTTCCCATAGATATTCCTCAAATCCCATTAGCTAGCTACAAGGCCCTCATCTTTCCAATTCCAGAAAGACAACGCTCTACTCATCACCAAAACTGTCAAGAACTCTGAAGGGTCTGAAATTTTTATCCTACTTACAACTAAACAAGCTAGCCTGGTACAGCTTCATGGATGCTGGTAGAAAACATGAGACTCATGGGTCAGAGGCAAAGGACAATGCACAGCTTAGCAATGGAAGTAGCCTGAGTGTCAGCATAGTTTGCACTGGTTCTGCGTCCTAATTCCTACAGTGGCACAAAAGGACCCAATGGGTTGTGTTATAGAGAGGGACTCTGAGCTTAGGGAACATAAATATTTTTAAATGGGCAATAAGCATGCCTGTCCTTTAACCTGCAGGGACACACTCTTTCTCCCAAGGCTGTTCGCTAAACAAAACCTCCTTGGAGATATTATCTAGAATGAAGAGCAGTTAGTACCTCACTCACAAGATGTATAGAAACTCAAGACCCATGGAGGTTTGGTCCCAACAATACATGTTTTCATTTGACAGTATACTTGGCTCTTCCAGCTTTTCATTTATATTGAAATGCATGTCTATGGCTTAAATTATTAAAATATAATGCAACAAAACTTGTATCAAGAAAATCATGAGCATATTATATTATTCACTCCAGAATGATTCGGAGATGGATAATAATGATGAAGCCTTTTTGCCTTTAATGCTCCTAAGAAATAGCAGAGCAATATTTTTTTTAGGAACTTGTAAAAAAAATCAACTTATTTTGAAATAATTATAGTCACAAGGAGTTGTAAGAAAAATTAGAGAGATACTATATAGCCTTTACTCAATTTTTCCCAATGATAACAAACCTCCCAAAAAACAAAACAAAAAAAACAAACCAGTATCACCCCCAGGCTACTGGCATCAATAAAAACAAGACAGAACATTTTTTATCATCACCAGGATCGACCTTGTCTTTTTTATAGCCAGCAATATCTCTTTAACCTTCCCAGTTTTCTTTAAGTAAACTTTCTTTGTTAACCACAATTTTTCATTTTACTTGTGAAGAAATAAGGTTTTAAGTAACCCATCTTCTTGGCTTTAAGGTAAATCAGTGGCTCTAGGTAATCAGACTGTTAGCCAGAGATCAAAGGGATAAGATGGTTTACACTTAACAAGAAAATATTTTACATTTTATTTAAAAAATTACAGAGTGTTCATTAAGAGCTACATAAAACAGCTCATAATGAATGGAACGCTTAGGAAGCACAGTGACAAAGATTGGGAAAAATCATCTACTCTCCAGAGACAACTGCTATTTACCAATGTGATGCACAGTGTGGGGGGAAAGTGGGTTTACAGTTGTGAGTATGCAAAAACAATTTATTCTTGTATTATTTATTAATTATTGTATTATTTTCCATAATAACAACTGTAAACCTACTTTTGCTCCACCCTGTATTCTCTTTCAATATTTTTCTTTGCTGAGAGAGGAACAACCCCCCCCCCCCACAGATCAAGAGATAAAGAGATGTCTAAATATCTATGCATTAATAGATTTTTTAATGAAGTCTATAAATCTATGTATTAGTAATATATATATATATATATATATATATATATATATATATATATTCTGGAAATCAATCATATCCATGAAAGAGACAGACAGTTCTTATGCCCTTTTTCTCTCACCTCCATTATAGAAAGACAAAGGATGGAGGCAGCAGTTTTTAAGGGCAGTCTGTCAAATCCCAAGACTATACCCAATTACAATTACCCTGCACAGCAGACAGGGACTGCCATCAGCAGGCAGACAGCCAGCTTCAGAAGGGGCTGGAAGAGGATAAGCCCGCCAGTTTCTGGGTCTGGCCAGCAGCTGGAAGGGACTGAGTGCTAAGGAAGTGGTTGCCCACGCAGTGCAGCCCGTTCTCAATAATCATTGGGTTTATGATAGAAGAAATGTTCTAAGCAACAGCGTGAAATATGTGACTGTCTCCTCAGAGGCCAGAGCGTGAGTCACTGTGAATCATGGTCAAGTGTGGCCCTCTTTTAGGCACTCACCCCCCCTCATCAACCAAAGGCATTGTTACTCCATGCCACCCCTTCCCCCACTTCAGTGCCAGCCCCTAGCCACAGATCTAGTGGTGACAGGAAATTCTGCCAACAGTCTTCCAAATGCCAGTGGCCTCATAGGCCAATGCGGACTCAAATACACCTTCTTAGTGAGACCATAATTACCCTCCACTCTCAGGACTTACAAATGCGTGATTTATGCATGCTCCTTTTACACACGATCTCATGCACTTTACTCATGCTAATTCACTATTTCCAGTTAGACTTTAGGTTTCTTAGGATATTTTATTTTAAGGAAAATCCTCTTATATGGATGTCATTACAAATGAATTATGGGCATAACGAAAAAAAAACAAAACCTTAACTATACATGGCCACAAGGGTAAAAGTGTTTGCCCTTTCATACATTTCTCTTTTTATTTTAAGAATGCTTCCTTTCATTTAATTCATAAGTGGGACTGTGAATCAATTAAGTTTGAAGTGCTAAGGGATATGGTTTCTAGTAATAAAACAAAATAATTTGGATGTAATTTAGAGTAATTATAATAGGATTTTATTCAAAAGCTCTCATAGAACTTAAAATAGCTGTGACCTTATGAAAATCTATCTGACCACGAAATTTATCATCTATAAAATAGGGTGATTCATGCCAACCTCATGGAGATGTCTTGATCCAACAACAGAGGCTTGTCCTGTGTGTTCGTTCCAGGAGCCCCAAGGACAGATGCTTCTGTGTTCTGACGGCCTAAAGGACTCCCGCTGGTGAGAATCTCAAGGTCAGTCACTGGCCCTGCTTCTTAGGAAAACAAGGCTAAATTGAAGTTGTAAGCTATCATTAACCAGCTGGTGATTATGAGCAATGCTCAAACTCTCCAAGTCTCCCTTTATCTACAAAATGAATGTGGAGGAAAATTGAGAAATAGCTCTAGATCAAAGATTCTTAACCCCCATGATACATTTGGATCATCTGGGGATATTTTTAAAGTCCTAATGCATGGACCATACTTGAGGCCAATTAAATCAGAACCTGCATGGTTAAGTCAACACCAGTTATTTTTTTTAAAGTATTTTTTAATTTATTGATTTTAGAGAAAATAGAATGAGGGGATGGGGGAGAGACATCAGTTTATTATTTCACCTATTTATGCATTCATTGGTTGATTCTTGAATGTGCCCTGACCGGGAATTGAACCTTAATGCATTACAACAAGCTACCTGGCCAGGGCAGCAGCATTGATTTTTGGAGCTCCCCAGGTGATTCCACTATGTAGCCAAGACTGAGAATGACTCTACATATCTAAGTCACCATTCAGCTCACAAATTCAATGAGTCTAAATAAAATATTTGAAAGTATTCTAAAGAATAAGACACTATGGATGCTGTTCTTGTTATGTGTCCATAAAATTCCCATCCAAGGACCACAGATTCTCCATAATATGGGGATGCCAGAGAGTTATGAGTGGATAAAATTCTTGCAAGTGATTGTGCTTCACATAGCCCTCAAATCTGCTTGAAACACTGTCATCTTTGACAAAGATTTCAAGAAGAATCTATCATAAGACCTGAGAGCAATGTAGCCTTGGGAAGTTAATCTCATCTTATTGGCCTTCTTCGCCATTTGCCATAGAAGAGTTTGACTAGACTACGTATCTCCATGGTTCATTCCAGCTTCTATCCTGAATGACTCCAGTGCACTGTTTTACTCATAGGAGGGAATTAAGTGCCTGTGCAATAATACTTTTCTAGAGGAAGACATAAAAATGTGCCTTAACCTGTTTGGCTCAGTAGATAGAGTGTTGCTCTGTGGACTGAAAGGTCCCCAGGTTTGATACCGGTCAAGGGCATATACCTTGGTTGCAGGCACATCCTCAGAGAAAAAAGTGCAGTAGGCAGCTGATCAATGTTTCTCTCTCATCGATGTTTCTAACTCCCTATCCCTCTCCCTTCATCTCTACAAAAAAAAAATCAATAAAATATATATATTTTTTAAATGTTTCTAGCAATTCAGTATTTTAAAAGGAAGTCAGAATCCTATGGTATTCAATCTAGAGAGATTTTAAAGAAGAAATTATATTTTGTACACTTAGAAATTTAAAGTAGGTAGATACCTTGGAGATGGATATATCATAAATATGTATCATTTATAATATATAATATAACCACAGCTTTTATGCTTCATTTTGAACCTGGATGATACTGGAAGTCCTGTTTATTAAAATTTTATATGCAAAACTTAGTCAAGACTATATAATTAAATCATTTACAATAATAATGAATTCATAAATCTCAACAAAACATTCTATTAAGGGCAAACTGCAGCTCAGAATTGTTTGTTGATAAATTATACCCATAGTTATTACTCAAATTTTAACTAGAAAATAAAGTTTTAAAATCTGTTTTTATGTGTGTACATTTTAATAAGGACACAGATTCTATATTGATCCAAATGAGTAATACCTACCTCCTTTCAATTAAATGAAAATGTTTATATATTTCAATTAAGATGAAAGTTTCATTCTCCCTTTTCTACATTATTTCACATAGGATGTGTTATTAATACCCACTTAAGTAGGTTGGGACAAGGATGTGCTGAAACTAGAGTGGGAATGAAACTCTTATATTATAGTGACCCATAAGACTGGGTTATACTTCATTAGGAAGAAAATGTGCTTTATTATTTAATGCCTGTTTAAAAAAATATATATATAGGCTAAAAAAAAAAAAAAAAAAAAAAGTGTGTGTGCGTGCCTAGTCAGTGTGGCTCAGTGGTTGAGTGTCAATCTATGAACCAGGAGGTCACAGTTCAATTCCCAGTCAGGGCACATGCCTGGGTTGCAGGCTCAATCCCCACTGTGAGGAGTGCAGGAAGCAGCCAATCAATGATGCTCTCTGATCATTGATGTTTCTTTCTCTCCCTCTCTGAAATCAGTTAAAATACACACACATATTTTTGTTGTTGTTGCTAATTCTCACCCAAGGATATTTTTCCATTGATTTTTAGGAAGAGTGAAGAGAGAGAGGGAAAGACAGAGAGAGAAACACTGATGTGAGAGAAACACATGGACTGGTTGTCTCCTGCATGAACCCCAACCAGAGCCCAGGCTGGGGAGGAGCCTTCAACTGAGAAACATGCCCTTGACCAGAATCGAACCTGGGAACCTTTGGCAATCAAAACTGGCTAGGGCAATAAAACTATTTTTTTTTTAAGTGTATTTGGGGCTACTAGGTAAGCAAAGGAATGGACTGGAATTGATAATTGTCATTATTTTGCTGTCCAGAATCTGAACATTCTTATTTGGGGCAAATTCTCCATTGGGTAAATATGGAAGGACACAGAACCCTCTTTTCACTATAAAGATTTAAAAGATCAGATCAGGAAAAAGATTTAAAAAAAAAAAAATCAGTACTTGTTTTCCTATTTTCTCTTACAACTAGAAACTGATCATGTGACTGACCCAGAACTTTGAACCAGGAGCAGTGATTTGAAAGAAGAAAAGGAGAGGCTGTGAAGAATCCATTCTGTGGGCAGTAGTGGCAGCAACACCGGCTTCCATGAGCAGCAGGGGCACATGGGAAGGCAGGTATCCACAGTTCACAGTGGCAGCGTCTTGCCCCCACTGGCTCTTTGATGTAATGAAGACTGTGGTTCTGGCCGCATGGCTGCACTCTGCTCCTGACGATTTCCCAGGCATGGTTCTCTAACACTCATGGGGATTTCCTGATCTACCCCACAGGCATTAAATACATCCCTTTCTACTTGCAATGAAACACCCACAATAGCAAGACTTTGGGTGGAAAATAGCACAGAGAACAGGGAAATCCTCCATTATTAGGTTTTGTCAAAGTAAACAGACAAGGTACTTTGGTTTTTGTTGTTGTTGTGTTTAAACTCTCTTTTCCAACTAATGGTTGCTGCCATGGAAGATGACAGAACACATGCATGCGCGTGAGCGCGCGCGCGCGCACACACACACACACACACACACACACACACACACACACACACGGTGTTCCAAAAGATGTATATACACTTTGAATAACTATTAATTCCAATGTGTTAAATCTGAAGAAAAAAAAATCAATTGAACTATCAGAAAAAAAAGTGTTTATACATTAGTTAAATGTAGGCAAAAATACACTGCAAAGGGAAAAAAATAAAGATATTATAAAGAGAAATATGACCAATTACATAATTCATAGTTCAAGAAAAACACAGCCAATTGCTTGTGAGAAATGTATCTACTTCTAATATTAATACAGGACCATATATTACCCCAGGGGCCTTTAACTAATAGGGTATCCTATATAATAAAAGGCTAATATGCCGATAAACCAAATGGCAGACCGAGTGCACGAATTTTGTGCATCGGTTCTCTAGTAATGTAACAAAATGAGTACAGATCTCAACCATTAAGGGTGGTAGAGTATTTTCAGTGCTGTAAGTAGTTACATTTGGAATGCCTGAGTTAGGGAGTATCTTTCACTCTGATCTATGTAGTTTGTGAGTCTGCAACCATGTTGCACATGCATCATGACTACCAAAGATAAAGCCTGAAAGAAGGAAAAAAGAAAATTTACATATATTGGGTGCTCACCGTGGGCCAGACATATTTTATATGTTATCTCAATCTCAACACAGCATTCTGTACGTTATTTCACTTAACCTCAATACTTCAAGGAGGGCCTATTTTATAACTTGAGCAAGGTTACCAGACTAGAAATCACCTCTTTCTGGAGCAAATTTCATCAGTCTAAGGACTTCCTCAGGGTACATGACTGTTTTATATAAAAAGTCTGTGAACTGAAAGAAGCAGGCCTCTTACTTATATTAACTGCCTTAAGAGTATTAAGAAAACTCCAATTCAATAAATTTGTGAAGCTCCAAGCTGGATACCATAAGGAAACCACTGTGAGCTAAATCTAGTTCCTTTCCCAACTATGGAACTCACAACTCAGTGAGTTAATCCTTGTTACGTTTTGATTAGGTCAGTACGTATTTCAAATAAACGTGGAATTTCCATCACAAAGTTCTGTGCCTGCAATTCAAGTCTTTATTTTGTGCTATATTCCTTAAAGACTATGTTGTATTTTGTAATGGCCTTCGGCTCTAGTCATGAGTTGACTCTATTTAGAGTTTTTTCCCCTCTTCTATGGTGCTTCCCCCTTCTAGTCTGCAGTGAGGTGTAACATTCAGAGAGTTGCTTCTTTGAGCGATTTTTATCTAAAATGATGGAAAGATTGACCATAAATCAATTTACATAGATTTAAGTGACAAATTTCAAGCAAACTAGGTATTGCTTTGGAACAGCATGATCTTCTCAAGTAGGACACTCGAGACCTCTTGAGGGTGGTGGCGGGGGGGGGGGGGGGGAGGGGGGGGGTTGTGCGCCTCTGAAGGTGCTGACCATTCAGAGAACAAAGTTAGAGACATGTGAGCAGAGGAGCCTAGATGACAGACTTGTTTCGTGAGAAGCAGCAGTAACTGGCCCTATATGTGGATGAACGGCAGACACAATTGAAGGAAATGGGAGTTGAAGAGGGAGAAGCTAAAGTCTGAGAAATAGAACATTTTTCCATGTCTGATCTGGAGAAAAAGCCTTGAGTGTTCATTTCTATGCAAGAGAGTTTTTTCCGCTCTCCTGAACATCTATAGGTCAGCTTTAATCATTCCATTCCTAAGGACCATTTTTGTTATGTCAAGAAAAAAACAACTTTTTTTTTCAAGTCGTGATTCCATTAGACGGCACCACTTGAAGCTTGGATACAATGATGGTGACCAGTTAATGCAGCTAATTAGCTGATGACCCCTCCAGAGTGACGTCAGGGAAGGGCATCGCCAGTCCCGGATACCGCATTTGGCAGTGCAAGCGGCCGTGACTGCCAAAGGGTGCTATTTGTTGAAGCGTGAAACCGAACCAGGGCAAGATAAAAGGAGCGGAGTCCTTATAAAAATAGTATTGTTTTTCATTAATGAGCTCTTTTTAATCAAGAGCTTTTAATCAAGAATGCTTTTCTTAGCTAAAGGTTTAAGTTTCCATTTTCAGGTAAAAACCTTCCTGTGCCAATGTAAAAGTTATCTGCTAAGGCTCAGTAACGTTTATTGGTGTGCTAGCGGGAACTTATCATTTTAATTGCTTTTGTCTAGTTAATTCAAGACACAAACTTTATACTGAAGATAAAATTTACTTTCTAGAATTTCCATAGGCTTGTAAAGGGTTTCTGTATTCACCCATTCCAAAAAAATTTACTGACTCCCTACTGTAAGCTAGACTTGAAGCAGACATTAGAATGCAAAGATGAATAAGGCGCAGTCATTGCACTGAGACCCTCACAGGGAAGGAATATTAAATCAGTCATTGTTATGGAATGTAATAAGTACAAGATTAGCATTGTCTTGGGCTAATAGGGCATGGAGAATGTCAGAGAAGACTGGAGTGGCCATCACCTAGTGGCAACTGAACCCCTGACTGTGCCATATAAACGAAAACAAATACGCAAGCCAGCATGTGCCAATTTAATCATTTTTACCTGAGGGACCATTTATGCCCCGATTTTGACATTCTCCTCTTAAATGACTTTCTCTATAAAAAATTAAATCCAGTCTTTGATGTTCTAGTGACATTTTCCCAACAGTGTTTGTGGTGGACAATGTCCGCCTTGGGTCCCTTTAAACGTTTGTGTGCTCTCTAGGCTTCAATGTGCTTCTGCTTCCAACACTCAACGCCAGTGACTTCTCTTTGACTCACTGCCCTCGGGCTACCGAAGTCACTTTGTCCACACCTGCAGAGCCTGGGCTTTGCATCCTGGACATGGCTTTTAACCAGTGCCTGAGGATATGGGATTATGAAAGCCCTGCTCCCTTATCTTGGATCTGAACAAGTCCTCAAATTTCTCCCTGGGAGATCAGCTGAAGCTACCCTTTGTAAAACCTGTCCTATCCCCATGTTCCTCTATACCAGCCTCCCCTGGGGGCACTCCCTTAAGAAATTACCAGCACACAAATCCTTGTGTGGGGATCTGCTTCTAAGAAACTTGGTTTAAGACAATCTGACCCCCCTCTTCCCCAGATAAAGGAAAAATGTTCATCCTTGTACTCACAACATACCTTGTCTACCTACTTCCGTGACACACAACTAGTTCAGAAACACTAAGCTGACACTGTTACATGAACCAGACACAGAAAACTAAACAGAAAACTCTTAGAGTTACAGGGCAGGTACTTCATATTCTTCTCCATGAAGGGACTATTTAATGAGATTGATTCTCCTGCTAGCAAAATTTCACTTTTAAACTTTCTGATTTTTTTAAAAAAAGATGTTTCATTAATTTTTAAGAGAGAAACAGAGAGAAACATAAATGAGGGAGAATCATTGATTAGCTGCCTCCTGCCCGCTCCCCATTGGGGATGGAGACCCGAAAGTCGGGCATTGCCCTGACCAGGAATCAACCGGTGATTGCTTTTTTAAATTGATTTCAGAAAGGAAGGGAGAGGGTGAGATAGAAACATCAATGATGAGAGAGAATCATTGATTGACTGCCTCCTGAATGCTCCACATTGGGGATTTTGCCTGTAATCCGGGCATGTGCCCTGACTGGGTATTAAACTGTGACCTCTTGGGTTCATAAGCCGACACCCAACCATTGAGCCAAATGAGTTGGGCTGTCAGGTATATTTTTTGCAAACATCTTCCAATTCATGGCTATCTTTTTTCTTTTTATTAACCAGCCTGCACCCTCTCCAATCTGGGATCCCTTGAGGGATGTCCGACTGCCCATTTAGGTCCAGTGGGATAGCGGTTGGATATCCCTCTCATAATCCAGAACTGCTGGCTCCCAACTACTCACCTGATTGCCCCTAACTGCTTATGCCTGCCAGCCGGATCACCCCCTAACCACTCCACTGCCAGCCTGATCGACACTTAACTGCTCCCCTGCTGGCCTGGTCACCCCCAACTCTCCTCCCCTGCAGGCCTGGATCCCCCCCCAACTGCCCTCCCCTGCCAGCCATCTTGTGGCGGCCATCTTGTGTACACATGGGAGCAGCCATCTTTGGCCACATGGGGGTGCTATCTCTGTCTTGGTGTGATAGTCAATTTGCATATTACTCTTTTATTAGATAGGATATCCTTTTAAAAGTAAAATTTAATAAATTTTATGAAGTCAGATATATTTTTTTAAATATATTTTATTGATTTTTTACAGAGAGAAAGGGAGAGGGATAGAGAATTAGAAACATCGATGAGAGAGAAACATCGACCAGCTGTCTCCTGCACACCCCCTACTGGGGATGTGCTGCAACCAAAGTACATGCCCTCGACTAGAATCAAACCTGGGACCTTTCAGTCCACAGGCTGATGCTCTATCCACTGAGCCAAACCAGTTTTGGCAGATATTTTTCTTTTATAACTTGCATTTTTAAAGCCTCTTTAAAGAACTTTTGCCAAACCTACTGACTAATAATACCCTCTTCGCCATGGGTACAGATGACCTTTCCAAAAGAATACTTCAGATTCACTTACCGTAAAGATGACTGGAGATGACCCACACCCTGTTTGTCATCCCTAGTCTCATATATATATGACATTTTTAAAAATATGGCTAAAAAACCTTTTCTATTGTGTTATAACTTTCACTTGCTTTTCTAATAGTTGTAATAGGTTAAAGACTTAAAAAAATCATTCTCATTTTTCAGGATTATAGAGAATTAAAGTACAGAATTCAAATATTCATCTACTAAGAAAAAAGATAAGAATCATCAGGTAAAAGAAATGAAAGTGTTCTCAACTCTGTGTAAAACCATTCTATTGAAAAAAGTGCTAATAAATATATGACAACCAACAGTGCACTTCAGGTAGATAATAAAAATTTAATAGTAATATCACAAAATAAACAAATTTATAAAAGTATTTAGTTTTAGATGCTAGAAATAATATACATAATAAATTCAGCATGGTACTGATAGTGCTGCAAGATTAGATTTTATTGTTCAAATTATAGATTATGCCAATCAGGCTGCTTTGTACTCAAGTTTCAAAAAAATCTACTTTTATTACTAAAAGCATCGGAACTTATACATTGCTACTGAAACCATGTAATGCCTGGCATATTGCAATTGGAGCTGTGTGACTGCCATCTTAATGATCCTCTCACAATGGAAATAAAAAAGGCAAACATTTCCCCTCTTTGGAATAACAGTTAACAAAACTGTCAGTGTCAAAAATAATTCCTTTCTCCTTTTTAATCTCATATAAACACATGCATGAGAGAATATTAAAACAAAAAGGGAAACTTTATGTTATATGCTAGGTTGATGTTAAAACCCAGAGACTAATTTTTAGATATAACATTTCTGGTTCTGGTCTTAAAAAAAAACAAACACAAAAGTAATTAACATTTTTAACACCAGGAAATATAATTTTGTTATTCTTTCATAATCAAAATTTTCAATTATTTCTAAGACTGTTTCTATAGCCTGTTTTCACTCAGCTAGTTCAGGAGACACACTGGTTGAAAAAGGGCTGAGGATATAAACTTTAAGGCTAAAAATTCCATCTCCAAAATGTAAAGACTTAAATAGAGCCCTTGACAAGGTTATTAAATACCTAATTGCTGGTCATGAAAACAAGTAGACAAAAAAAGGGCCACATTTAAATGCTTAAATGAAAAAGCATAGGCAGGTCTTTTACAACGTAAGTAATTATTTCAACATAAGGACATTTGCTGAAAGTAAAAGTTACCTTACTTCATGATACATCTTCTTCAAAACCATTACTCCTAATTCTGGATCAATGTCTCTTATGCTTTGGATGGAAGATTTAATATAGTATATAGTCTGAGGGAGGGAACTATAGAACTCAACAAACAAAATAAAATAGATAAAATATTAGAATCTTAATTGAAAAATGTCATGTTTGTCCATCTTTTCCATGCAATCAGCATGCCCATCATAAATCTGACATATCATTTATAAAAGATTGCTACAGTCCCCACTGAAACTTGTTATTCTGATGAGCCAAATTCAAATGCTTTCATACAGGTGAGGATTAAAGAATGTTCTGAGGATTATTCATCATTGTCTGTAAAAAAAAAAAAAAAAAAGAAAAGAAAAAAATTTAATTTGTTTCCCTGCAAATCAACTGTATGTATCTATTTGTAACAAAAATTATATTTTTTCATGCTAAAGGAAAAGAGCTTTAACGTAATTTTTATTATAATATCACATATCAGTGTAAAATATTCAGACAATACAATGAACAATAAAGTGGGAAGCAAAAAATCATCTACCCTGTTTCCCCAAAAATAAGACAGTGTCTTATATGAATTTTTGCTCCCAAAGATGCGCTAGGTCTTATTTTCAGGGGATGTCTTATTTTTCCATGAAGAATACGGTACACATTTATTGTTAAATGAAAATAAAGGAAATTTATTACCTGTATACAGTACGGTAGTATGGTAGTTGTCAACACAAACCAGACAAACTGTGAATCCTACAGTATCAAGAATTTACTCATTTATTCAATGACAATCATGTCATCATCTTCTGGATCATCATCATTACAATCCAATTCCTGAATTTCCTGGTGAATTTCTTGTGACTCCATTTCTTTCAGAATCAGTGGACCAAATCTCTCATGTTTAGCCTGCGGGAGGAGGGGCTTATTTTCGAGGGGGATGCCTTATATTTCACTCAGAAGGAAACCTGTAAGTAGATCTTATTTTCGGAGGATGTCTTATTTTTGGTGAAACACGGTATAAGCCAAAGACAACCAACATTAATTTTATACAATTCTTCCCAGATCTTTACCTATGCATATACAAATATATTTTTAAAAATTATAATAAAATGCAGTTTTGAGACATGAGTTTTCCCCCTTAAAACACATAATGGACAAAGAGATGAATAATTAAGTAATAAAATAAGATTATAAAATGTTAATGGCAGAATCTAGGTGGTGGGTATATGGGTGATAACTTGGTAAGTTCTTTCAATATTTCTATACAATGACAATTTTACAATAAAATGTTGAAAAAGAATAAGTCATAGATATATGCCTCAATTTCAATGGCTGAATTTTGTTTTATTTTTATGGGTATGGCACAATTCAGCATTTCTATTTAAAGACACTTTGGTTATTTCCATTTTTTTTTTTTTTGTTGTTCACACTGCTGCATGAATTAGAGCAGTTAATTTAATCCACGATAACAATCGCCATTTTCCACATGCCAGCAAAGGGGACTGCTCATTAAACTCCAAGTGTCATGTCTAATCACTGCACTGCCTCAGACCCTTCACTCGTTCCCACTGCCTCAGGACAGAGCCCTATATGGACTGCAAAGCCTTCATTATCTGGTCTTTTAAATATCGATATGTCTAGCCTTATCTACTTTCATTGCCCAGTTTCCCTAAGCATCCCCTTAATTCATGCTTTAGTATCAGTGAATTGCTTATAGTTCTCCTAATGCAATATTTCACATCCCTCTATGTATAAATACACACATTGATTTGGGGGTTAATTCCCATTAATAATTCAAAATCGAACTCTCATGTCTTCTCCCTTAGGAAGAATTACCCTGAAACATTGTTTTCTTCCAATATAGCCAGATCATTATCTTATGCAACATATATGTTACAGTTATCACTCTGTATTACAATTTAATTACTATTTTATAATCACACAATGTCTCAAATAGTCAGGAAAGTACAGAGAATAAAGTAATGAACACACACCTACCTAATCCTTAGAATTAATAAAAGTTAACTTACAGCTATATTGGTTTGGATTGTTAAGAAAAATCATATTACAGGTACAGAGTACTCTTCTTCAATCTTATTGACTTCTCTTCTTCCCCAGGGGCTGTATCCTGAGTCTGAAGTGTGTCCTTCCCTCCCATAATTTTTTACTTTTATTAGATATAAGTATACCTAAATAAAATTGCCTTTAAACATTACAAAAATGATATGCACTAACTACTTCCTCAACTGATCATATTTGTGGGGCTTATCCATATTGATAGATAAAAACTTAGTCCATTTGTTTTAACTGCTCTAGAGAATTTCATTACATAAACATAGTACAATATCCAAAGTGAATGTGCAAAGAAGGTATGTATTTCCTTCTTAAGAGCCTACAACCTTGGACATATGCTAGTAACTTGCACCATGCCATATTATGAGAAAGAGCCACATGAAATGTAACTACTGTAAAAATTACTGAAGGTATTTTTCAGACTGATATAGTACTATTTTATAAAATGGGGTTCAAGATCTCAATAAAATCAGGAATTCACAAGTTCCAGATAATGTATTAATTTTATATTTCCAGCCAAAACTGATTTGGCTCAGTGGATAGAGCGTCAGTCTGCAGACTGGAGGGTCCCAGGTTCGATTCTGGTCAAGGGCATGTGCATTGGATGCGGGCACATCCCCAGTAGGGGGTGTGCAGGAGGCAGTTGGTCGATGTTTCTCTCTCATCGATGTTTCTAGATCACTTTCCCTCTCCCTTCCTCTCTTTAAAAAATCAATAAAATATATGTTTTTTAAAAATTTATATTTCTAATTCTCTAATAAAAATAATCTGTTACTATTTTGGAGGAAAGCATCTGCTTTACACTAATAAGTCACAACTGACGGGCATTTATAAGGACTAAAACTTGAGTTTTTCACTGACGTCTATGGACTTAGATTCTTGGAATCTGAAAAAAATTTTTACCCTTTAAACTTTAAAGGAATCAACATATTATTCGAGCCTGAGAAACACTCTATCATAGTCCTCTCTTTTTTAAGAATAATGGGAACCGTTTCCTTTCTTTCAATACCAAAAATAGCTGTCCTCTGCATAACTGACATGTTTTGTCTCATGCACACTGTGACTCATGGGCTTAATCAGGTTTCTTGCTTTGCTAGAAAGATCAGCACCAAATTGGTGACTTATTTTCACAAAATGTAGAAACTATTTCAACATACACTTTGTATTCTTACTTCAGTCTTGGCTTAATATTATATTGTTTGCACTCATTTGCCTGATATGTTGAATTTCTCAAACACTTGTTCTTAATTTTATCTTGTATAATATGTATTTTTAAATGCAATCTTTAAATGTTTTCAAAACAAGATAAAAATCTTATAAAAATTTATAGTTAAATTTAAGCATCAGCTTTTTAAACCCTCAATTTCAGTCTACAAATCATACTTATAAAATAACAGAATTTTTTGACCAATATTCTAGAAATATATTCTTGTTCAGAATCAGTTTATAAATTAATTTTGAAAAATTGGGTTCCTTACTTCATGATAAGATACTTAAAACAAAAAGACCACATTTTATTTTATTTTTTTTCTTAATCTTCACCCAAGGATATTTTTTTCATTGATTTTTAGAGAGAGTGGAAGAGAGGGAGAAAGAGAAAGAAACATCAACGTGAGACACATTAACTGTTGTCTCCCATGCGTTCCTGCAACCAAGGTATGTGACCTTGACCAGAATAGAACCTGCAACCCCAAAGTTCTCGGGCCGACGCTCTATCCACCAAGCAAACTGGCTAGGGCAAGACCACATATTATTGACCTTGATAACCCACTTCATTCACTAAACCTGACTTTAAGTAACACTGAGATTTTTCCAAAGAATTAAATGCTCCCAAAAAAAGGACTTCTGTCAAATAGGATAATCAAAAGAATCTGGTATATAAGCTGTCACAGGGAAATCCCAGAAGAGAACTTTCAAGGTATTTTGTGTAATGGAACATCTTCATTAGACTACATCTATATCTCTACATTAAGTTCTTACATTTTTCCACCAAATACTGCTATAGATATTTAACAATTTTTATAGAGAAGTGCTCCCTTAAGTTTCTATTGAGAGATTTCACAGCAACCATCATTAATATAAAACATTTTACTTTTATTTGCTATAATCCTAAGGGGGCTAAAAGAAACCATAATGAAGAATAAGTGCAGCACCAATTACTGGCTTATGAAGGAAGACTGGTATATATTCAATGCATTACTTGTTGCCAACAACCCTAACTTTTTCTTGACAGTTATTCTGTTAAAAAGAATAGTACTGAAAAAAAGATTTTTTTTTTTTAAATTCTCACCTGAGGACATGCTGAAAGAAAGAGAGGGAGGGAAGAAGGGAGGAAGGGAAGGATAGAAAGAGGAAGGGGGGGGGAGAGAGAGAGACAGAGACAGAGACAGAGACAGAGACAGAGAGAGAGAGAGAGAGAGAGAGAGAGAGAGGGAGGAAGAGAGAGGGAGGGAGGAAGAGAGAGAGAGAGAGGAAGAGGGAGAGGGAGAGGGAGAGGGAAAGGGAGAAGGAGAGGGAGAGGGAGAGAGAGAGAAATTGATGTGTGAGAGAAACATCAATTGGTTGCCTTCTGCACATGCGCCAACAGGGGATCAAATCTGAAAGCCAGGTATGTGCCCTGACCAGGAATCCAAACAATTACCTTTTGGTGCACAAAATAACATTCAACCAACTGACCAACTGCGCCACTCAGCTGGGCAAAATACAGTGATTTTTGAAGCTATAAGATAATAGTACTGACTGTACCTGAAGATATTCTAATTTTGATTTATCAATAACTATTAAGAGTTTTTACAGGACTTACTTCTATTAAAACAATCCAGAGAAACATTTTTTGTTGAGCTTTAGAAAACACATATTATAAAACTTTAGGAAAAAACAATCAATGTAAATAAGTCTACATAATTATAAAGCTGCTCCTCAAATTAAAAAAATATTGAATTTCATTTTAGTAAACAATTTTTCATGAGTTAAACTATCAAATATTTTTATAAGAAGCATTGCTCTGAAATACTTGAACTGAATATTAACAGCTCTATTCCTAAGGAAATCCAGGTATTCATCATCTCATGCCCAAACACACCTACAGTTTCAAAACAGATTGCTTCCTATCTCGGCACTCTGCAAACCATCCAGGATACTGCTGCCAGATTAAACGTTATAAAACACCTCATTCATTATGTCAGTTTTTTTTCAGTTCAAAAGTCTTCACTGATTTCCTCTATGTATTTTACACACGTCACAGTGTCAGATCACAAAGACTAATTCTCAATAAGAAGCTTCTAATATAGTCAATTTATTTATTTTATTTTATTTATTTTTTTTTTAATAAATTTTTATTGTTCATATTATTACAAGTGTTCCTTTCCCCCCACTTCCCATCCCACCCTCTGCCCTTTCCCCACTCCCCATTGTCCTCATCCATAGGTGCACAGTTTATGTTCAGTCTCTTCCCACATTCCCCTCTCCCCTTTTCCCCAAGAATCATCAGTTCACTCCCCTTCCATACCTCTGATTCTATTATATTCAACAGTTAATATTGTTCATCAGATTTTTTTTTTTTAATTTCCTTGGTTTTTAGATTCACTTGTTGATAGTTACATATTTGTTGTTCATAATTTTTATCTTTATTTACTTTCTCTTCTGAAAGAACCCCCTTCAGCAATTCATATAATTCTGGTTTGGTGGTGATGAACTCCTTTAGCTTTTTTTTATTAGTGAAGCTCTTTATCTGACCTTCGATTCTGAGTGATAGCTTTGCTGGGTAGAGTATTTTTGGCTGTAGGTTCTTGCTATTCATCACCTTGAATATTTCTTGCCATTCCCGTCTGGCCTGCATGGTTTCTGTTGAGAAATCAGCTGACAATCGTATTGGTGCTCCTTTATAGGTAATCACCTGCTTAGCTCTTGCTGCTTTTAATATTCTCTCTTTGTCCTTTGCTCTTGGAATCTTAATTATGATTTGTCTTGGTGTGGTCCTCTTTGGATTCCTCTTATTTGGAGTTCTGTGTGCTTCCTGGACTTGTAAGTCCAATTCTTTCCCCAGGTGGGGGAAGTTTTCTGTCACTATTTCTTTCAGTATGTTTTCGATATCTTGCTCTCTCTCATCTTCTGGGACCCCCATGATTCTGATGTTGGATCGTTTGAAGTTGTCCCAGAGGTTTCTTACATTATCTTCAATTTTCTGGATTCTCTTGCCTTCTAGCTTCTGCAGAGGAGTGTCTTCTGGCTCTTTATGTTCCAAATCTTTGACTTGATTCTTGCGATCTTCTATTCTGTTTTTAGGACTCTGTAGAATATTTTTTATTTCAGACAATGTATTCTTTATTTCTTGTTGATCCCTTAGCATTTCTTGTTGGTCCCTTTTCATATCCTCATAGGTCTCATTTATTTTATCGGCCTTTTCTAGGAGACTCTTGAAAAACCCTATAAGTGTGGATTTGAACTCTATATCCAGTCGCTTTTTGTCCTCCATTTCTTTCGTTTGTGATCTATTTGGTTTAGGCATTTTCGCAGGCAGCTTTTCTGTTGGGGCGGAGTTTCAGGGTGGAGCCTACAGCCTTGGCTTCCGTCAGCCCCGCCCTATGCGACTCCTGAGACTCAGGGTCCTTCAGTACTTGTTGCAAGCGCCTCTGAGAGAAAGGTGCCCTCGATTTTCGCCTGCTACCAAACAGTGTAAGCTCTCCCGCAATGGGTCCGAAACTGGGGTTCAGTTCAGTTGGAAGTGGAGTTGGAGGTGGCGTTCAGAGCAGTCTGGAACCTGTCTCCTTCCCGCCAGGGCAGCCCTACGGCACAGCCGGCCGGCCCTTCTCTGCGCGCTGTGTGTGCGCCTCTGGGACCTCCTTTCGCCGCCTTACAGCCCAGCTCCCTCTGGATGAGCCTGGGTCCCCGGGGTCTGGCCTAGAACGGGGGTTCAGAGCAGTTGGGGGCCCAGCACAGTCCGAGTGTTTATCTCCTTCCCGTTAGGGAACGCCAGCCAGGCACTCGGCCTCCCTCCTCTCCGGCTCCGTACTCTCCGCGCGCGCCGCGTGTCTCCGTACCTTGGGCTTTTACAGCTCCTCCGCGCTTCCTTCTGGTTTTCTCCTTGCTTCTCGTTGTAGAATTTCCAGTCAGTTGACTTTCCTGTAGTTCTGGGTAATGTCCATTTTATATTTTAGTTGTATTTTATTGAAATTGTTGCGTGCGGCTGCGGCTAGGTGCCTACCCGAGCAGCCATCTTGGATTCTCTCCTCTCTAATATAGTCAATTTAATCCTAATATACATTAATCAGTTCATTCTAAATTGTTCCCTTTATATTTCTTTCCATTTTTCACAAACCAACCTCTCCTTCTCTAATTCCTACTGTAATAAAAAGTATCTTAGGATGAGCAATCAATTATATGTGTGTATATATATTCTATAATAATAAAAGTGTAATATGCTAATTAAACCGGTCTGTCGAACGACCTTCAGGATGTCCTTCTGGACAACCTTCCAGATGAGCCCCTTCTGATGCATGAATTTCATGCATCAGACCTCTAGTGTGTGTGAGTGTGTGTGTGTGTGTGTGTGTGTGTGTTTGTGTACTCTCACCTGAGGATATATTTTTATTGATTTTGAGAGAGAGAGAAGCATGGAGAGAGAGAGAGAGAAACATCAATGTGAGAGAGAAATATTGATTAGTTGTCTCCTGAGTGTGCCCTGACTGGGGATCAAACTCACAAAGGTTGAACTAGCAACCTTTGGTATACGGGACAATGCTCCAACCAAATAAACAACCCAACTAGGGCTATATATAGTTTTAAATATTTACAACTTATATCCCAAGGAAACATGTAAGCAAAAATTAGGTCTTTAACTATCCATAGTAATGAGGTGCGAGGCATACTAGTACAAAAAGCACACAATAACTACTTTGAAAACCAATCTAAGTACATTAGATTGGAGATCATATTTCTATTTTTATAGCAAAGGAAAGTGAAACTTAAGACAAAATTAATCACTCAGTGTCACATCATTAGCCTCCCAAAGAGTCAGGACTGTGACACTGGTCTCTTGGTTCCATGGTAAGTTCTCTTGAATATATTTAAAGAGAAACCATTTTTAACTAATAACTTTTCATAAAGTCTTAACATATTTTTGAGTGATTCTATAGGTAAGTAGTTTCCAAATACAAAAATGGGTTACATTCCAATTCTTATAGATGAACTTTTCTTACTCTGAAAGAGATTACATTTAGTATTATTTAGGATAAACTTTGCATATTATTGAAGCTCATCAATTTATATTTCTCATGTTGTTTTTTTGCACATTTATTTAAAATATAAAGATGGGAGGAAATCTTACCTTCTTGATAGGCTCCATCTGCCATGACTAAATGAAGAATCTTGGCATAAAGATGCTGATGTTCGTTTCCCAAAATATTCTGAGCTATTGTTGAACAAATCTCTATATTTTCATCTTCATCTTCATGAACAGCCTATACCAAATTTCCAAATATAAAGTAATATTTGAATATTATCTTTCTCTAATTGGATACTTTGTTAATCTTTTACAGTAAATTTACTTACCAATAAGAATCACTGACATTTCACTAGTAATTCAAACAGAGCATATTTCAAAATTAAATGTTTTAACTGACATTTCACTTACCTTTATTTTCTCATAAACTTCAAAGAACTTTTCAAAGCCTATTTCCTGCTCCAGATGAAGTCTCAGCTCCTCTAAATGATTAAAGACACTGTCATATTCACACTCACTAGTTATCTCACCATCACTGTTATCTAAAAAACATTAAAAAGATATTTTACAATTAAAAAAAAAATAAATCAAATCTCTCTCTCTCTCCTCCCTCTCTCACCCTCTCCCCCTCTCTCCCTTTCTCCCCCTAAAAATAATGATAGTAAAAAATAGACTACTTTGTACTTTAAATATAAAGTTTTTGTCATTATATATTTTTTATTTATACAGGTAATCAATCCACATAAACCTGTCTTGATAAGAACATTACTCTGAACATCTTTTCTTTTGATAGAAATAAACAGTAAACCAGAATATAATAAAAGCTTCCCTAGAGATGTCATCAAATGTAGAAGAAAAAAAAGGGGGAAAAAAAGAAAAAGCACACTCATATGTTCTGCATCATGGCGACCAACCCTAACTACTATTTTTTAAAAGTATATTAAACATGAGCCAATGCAAAAGGCAGACAACCTAAAATACATACCATAAAACTTTAGTAAAGCACCTAAAAAGTATTATAAATGCTCTGTATGTTTTATGCACTTCAAAGTTACTTTGAAAAATTCCAGTAAAAAACAAAATTACTGAAGGATCATTTCTTTACACATTAGTTCTTCTTCCCAAATAAATGCAGTTACTGGAATACACAAATTTTCTTTATATCTTAGCGGTAATGCTATGAATAAAGAATAATTTCTAAACCAAAGTTTAAAAAGCTGCTTTAGTCTTATCCCTTCTGGTTAACCACTATATGCAGAAACTCTTCGCAAAACATAAAATACTAAGAAAATTAAGTTATTATCTTTATTACTAAAGAAATAAATCAAGAAATAAATATTATTCTGTCAAGAAACAGAATAAAGCCGAAACCGGTTTGGCCCAGTGGTAGAGCGTCGGTCTGCGGACTGAAAGGTCCCAGGTTCGATTCCTGTCAAGGGCATGTACGTTGGCTGTGGGCACATCCCCGGTAGGGGTTGTGCAGGAGGCGGCTGGTCGATGCTCCTCTCTCATCGATGTTTCTGGCTCTCTATCTCTCTTCCTTCCTCTCTGTAAAAAATCAATAAAATATATTAAAAGAAAAAAAAAAAGAAACAGAATAAAAATGCTTCAAAAAAGCATTTCCATAACTTGATGGGGGAAAAAATGGAACAACTGTATATGTGCATTTGTGTGAAAAGAAAAAGAATAAATATAAGTCAGACAAAGAAGCATGCTTCAGTTTTATTTAAAACCAGAAATGGTTCAGCCTGACTGGTGTGACTCAGTGGTTGAGCAACAACCTATGAACCAGGAAGTCATGATTCAATTCCTGGTTATTGGCTCAATCTCCTGTGGGGGGTGTGCAGGATGCAGCCAATCAATGATTCTCTCTCATCATCGTCATCAATGTTTCTATCTCTCTCTCCCTCTTCCTTCCTTTCTGAAAACAATAAAAATATATTTAAAAAATAACAAAAAAACAAAACTGGAAATGGTTGATATTAAATATCAGAAAAACATACTCTAGTTGAAATATGTGTACACACTGGAAACGGAAAAGGCCCACCACAATCATGATCACATACCCGAGTGCCACTCTTCATTGAGAGCGCTTTCACTGCTGGGATTGTCCTCCTCATCGGCTGGATCTGTCCCATTCACAGTCTGCTCTAGGTCACTGTTCTTCAGGACTGATTCTTCCTCCTCGCTATATTCCTCCCCAGGTTCTTCTCTGAGTAACTGCTCCATAGAGGCCTGAAGCTCTTGTAAATCTGTGTCAGTTTCTTCAAAAACACTGAAATGTAAAAAACTAAACATTACTAAAGCCCACGTCTTTCTACTCAAACACTTAACACTCCAATACTTTTCTTTTATGTAATTTTGAAAGTTCAGCAAAATCTTGGTGTGGATGTATAATAATTGCACACTATACAAAAAGCTATCCATATAAACCCTCACTGGGCATCTGAACTCTTAGAAATGGAAATACTTAGGGAATTATATGTTCAGGTTAATTGGATGATTTAGCAAATAAAATGGTCACCAGAAGTCTTATCTTCAGATGCTTATTCTTGAAAATATTTCTAAAGTATATAATAAGTAGACTTTACTGTAATTATAATACATTAACCATAATAATCTTATGTGGGGAATCTTGTTTACAAGAAATTGCTCAGAATATTAATTCTATTTTCATGAAAATATAGATGCTGAAATGAACTAATTTAGGAAATAGTATTATACATTTATAAATAGTACTTTAGTTATATCCTATTATTTAAATCTTATTCACACAAAACTCACTTAAGAGACATAGAAACTATGAATCAAAGTGTTTAAATGATTTATTTAAGGCCACACAGTCAATAAATGATAATTATAGGACTGAAACCTAGGTCCTCCGATCACTTCTATAATATCCCCAAAATGTACTCACACTCACAACGTTCTCTCTCCTATGATTTGCTTCTTTCTCCTAAAGTGGCATGTAAATAGGTTAATGTCTTTCCTAAAGTTTACAATCCAAATAGACAAATGTTCACTGAAGAACTAAAATATCAACAATATTATGTGAAACAGTGAATAAAATTTCCATTAACAGAAAAAGAAAATAATCTTTTAATGTAGAAATATCTTTATTACGTACTTAGGTGTACAAACTCCTACACTTAGACTTTGTAGTAGCTATAGAAAAGCAAAGCATCTATGAGGAAGAGAGTATCTAATTTTTTTGGATCATCCTACTAGTAGCATTTAACTTACTACATTTAATTACAAAAGTAGTATAACAGTCACATCTGCTATGTACCATTATCACAATGACTGAACATTGACGTATGGATAAAACCCTTTAGTGGCCGCTGGACTAGAGGAATTAATGGCCTCCATAATGGTGGTAAAATAAGCAGGACTGCTAAGTCTGCTATTGCAAGGAAAAGTGAGATTGTGATATGAAATGAACATTTCAAAATGTGTTTCAGGTAATTCAAAACCTGGTCCCAAATTCACCTTTTAGTAGGCTTTCTTATTAGTCAATTTTGAATAAAGTTTGGATTTAAATAAATTAATTTTCCCCCCCAAAAAACATCAAGTGAAATTTCCTGTATAGACATGGAGTAACTTACTTAAAAAAAAATAACTTAGTTTTCAAATTTTAAAAAATCATGTTAAAGGCTTCTAAGTTAAATTTTAAAATAAAATTGTAATCAACTAGTAATTAAAAGAACATAAGCCACAAATAAATGATAGTTCACTCAGATAAAATCGGATGACTTTATAAAAACTGAGGAAAAAACTGCTACCTAGCACTTTGTCAACCATAAAGATGCTGAAATGTGTCCTCCAATAGCGTAATAAAAAGATAGTTAAAATGCTTAATGACCAGAGGTAAGCAGAAGAAAACAAAGATAAAAAGGTAACTTTTCTTCTAAATTTTGAGGGTACCAGCAAAATTCTACAGAACTCCTTAAGAATTTTAAAAAAGAAGGCAGAATTTAAGAGATAAAATTTGGTTAGAGATTTAAGAAGGGGTAAGACTTAAGAAAAACAAAGAGGAAAATAAAATATTGCAGATGAAGTAACCCTGCTCAAATATTATAGGAGGGGAAATGATAAGACTGATACAATGCTTTCAATCAGAACAAAACACCAGTTCTTTCTATTGAATGGCAGAGATGAAAAAGGAGAAAATTTAAGTTAAAAAATCAGAAAAGAAATCACACAACTTCTAATATTTTGAATGTATTTCCTGGTGACTTAAATACACTGTATCTTCTCAAACACTTTATTCCAGTGTGTCCTGGTTTTATTTCCCCCCCAAATTTATAACACTTGTCTGGGGGTGAGATGGCTGACTGATATCAAAGAATGTGAGGCAGGATTACTGTCTAAAGCAGCGTTTTTCAACCGCTGTTCCGCGGCACACTAGTGTTGCCTGGTGTGCCGTAGGTGCAGACAAGACAAGAATTTTATAATTTTTCACTATTTTGTTTACTTAATATTTCATAATAAAGTAATTATGAAATACTTTCTTTGTGTTTATTTGATTCCTATTCAAGAGAATTACTTTATATATAGTCAATATAGGCACAGAGTTAAATTTTTTAACATTTTCTAATGGTGGTGTGCCTCGTGATTTTTTTCATGAAACAAGTGTGCCTTTGCCCAAAAAAGGTTGAAAAACACTGGTCTAAAGGGCCATCACTTTCAACCATTCTCAGAAGTATTGGTTAAATGACCCTGCTAGATTTTTAGATTCCCTATAAATCATGAAGAAAGAAATTTTGTGAAAGCAATTAAGTTACTTACATGTAGAACACACAAGTAAGCAAGTGCACACACACAACCAAACAACTATCCCACCCACTAACTCCTCACTGCCATGGTTTTGAAATCATTCCCATCAGGAGATAGATGAGGATGGAGCTTTCTGGTCACTTCCTGGGGAATTGTAGTATAGTAAGTAAGCACTTAACAAATCCCCACTACAACTCCTATATCATGTGGTGTTGCACTATTTAACAATCATTATTCTGCTAACATTCATCCACTTAATATTTATTAAGCACCTACCAGGTGCAAACCATTATGCTGGATGCTAAGTGGTGAATAAGACAGAGAACACCAGGAGAAACCATTTTCTTATATTCTCCAAATGAGAGTAAGTCATACTATATTGAGGCAGAAAAACATATCAAAATTTGCATGATTGTAGCTGAAATATGGTGTAAAAAGCTAAAGGAGTAGTGAAAAGTTAGCTACAGATCATTTTTAGAAAGTGTCTAGGTAAGTTACCATCTCTAGGACATTTATAAACTCAGAAACGCTGTTAGTGTTACTATCTATTATTCACTTCGCACTCACATGTCTTCAGAATCAGAAGGTCCTTCTTTAATGTGCTCGTCTTCAATGTCATCCATTTCAAGGTTGTCTTGCCGGACATCTCCTACCGTGGGGACATCCATCAGTGTTCTGAACAGCTTTGAGAGATCTGGAAGTGAACACGTCCTCAACATCTAAGAAAAGGCAACAGATTTATCAGGAGTATGATTAGAAAATAAAAACAAAAAATTATAAAATGAGAGCCAAAGATAATTTTATATATATATATATATATATAAAAGGCTCACTTGCCCAAGATGAGAATTTTTTTGAATTTCAGTGAGGAAACTAAACTTGGAGTTATGTTTGGGATTCAACACATAGGTTTCAACATAAGGTCACCTTTAAAAGGTAGGGAGAGGTGTTTATTTGGGATATACTCAGAGCATGGAACTGGAAATCTGTCAGGAATCAGGCATTGCTAGAAACTGCCAGTCTGCTCCTTCTCACTCGTGGTCCATATTGTGCCTTCATGGTATCTCTGCCAAGTCTTCCTTTACTTTCCTATGGCCAACCCTCTCTATATATATAGGGTGTCCCCCCAAAAAGTATAAACACACTTTGAATAATTATAAAGGCATTATTTATTAAAAATAATTTCCTTTTCAAAATTGAGCAATCAGCTATTAAGTGTGCATACATTTTTTGGAGACACCTGTATTTTCCCCCAGATCTTAAAAGTTAATCTGAAGTGTGGCTAAGCACCATTACACGTAATTGATGGCTCTTTGTACCACTTTATCACTAGGAGTTGCTGGCTAGCCAACAATGGTTAAGATCAGGGGCCTCAAATTAGTGGGGGGAGGAAGGGGGAGGCAAAGTCCTAGCCGGTTTGACTCAGTGGAAAGAGCATTGGCCTGGGGACTGAGGGGTCCCGGGTTCGATTCCAATCAAAGGCATGTACCTCTGTGGCAACCTCGATCCCAAGCCCTGGTCCAGGTGTGTGTGAGGGCAACCAATCAACATGTCTCTCACACACTGGTGTTTTTCTCTCTCTTTTCCACTCTGTCTAAAAAATCAATGGAAAAATATCCTCAAGTGAGGATTAACAACAACAAAAAAGCCTAACAATGCTACATGAACAATGGGCTGTGGGGGGAGCCTTTCCCACCTTCAGAAGGCTAAGGACACTTCCATGTTCATGCTAAAAATCCTTGGTAGCAACAGGTGAGAAGGAACTCAGCAAACCCAGCTAAGGAAAAACCCTGCATATAGTTGAGGTGTTTACAATTTGACTTTTTTGTTGGATAAGCTAGGAATATGAGGAATGGCCTTTGTCCACTAACTTTCAACCATTAGAATGTCAATGGACAGACAGGGCTACAAAACAAGTATGTAGTATAGTATAAGTCTCAGGGTTGGGTTAACCCAGTAGTCGGCAAACTCATTAGTCAACAGAGCCAAATATCAAAGTACAATGATTGAAATTTCTTTTGAAAGTCAAATTTTTTAAACTTAAACTTCTAACGCTACATCTTCAAAACAGACTCTCCCAGGCCATGGTATTTTGTGGAAGAGCCACACTCAATGGGCCAAAGAGCCGCCTGTGGCTCGCGAGCCGCAGTTTGCCGACCACTGGGTTAACCCTAAGGACTCTGTGAGATCCGAAACATGACTCCCAAGGCCCTGATTAATAGCATATACACCAGATGGGAGACTGTGAAAACACAAAATATAGCATATTAATGAAAATTTATCTACTTGGACAATTTTATTGGTACAACCTGTTTTTGAGAATAAAAAAGGATAAATTTCCATTATTGGAACATAATTTACATTTAAAGCACTCAAGAGGAAAAAATGGTTTCAATCGGCAAGATGATGAAGATACACTGCTTGTTAAAGCATTTAATAGAATTTCTTTTGCTGAATCTCTCACTGTCAGCAGAATTTATCCTTGACTTATTATTCCTACATTACCCTCCCTATCCCCTCCTCTCATGCTCTCACCCCCATTGGTTAGGCTTATATACATACATACAAGTCCTTTGGTTGATCTCTCCCCCTTAACTTTCCCCTCCCCTACCTTCCCTCTGAGGTTTAATGGTCTGATTGATGTTTCTCTGTCTCTGGATCTATTTTTGTTCAACAGTTTACGTTGTTCATTATATCCCATAAATGAGTGATATCATGTGATATTTATCTTTCTCTGACTGGCTGATTTCACTTAGCATAATGCTCTCCAGTACCATCCATGCTGTTGCAAATGGTAAGAAGTCCTTCTTTTTTTACCGCAGCATAGTGTTCCATTGTATAGATGAACCACAGTTTTTTAATCCACTCATCTGCTGATGGGCACTTAGGCTGTTTCCAAATCTTAGCTATGGTAAATTGTGTTGCTATGAACATAGGGGTGCATATATCTTTTCTAATTGGTGTTTCTAGTTTCTTGGGATAAAAAAAATGCCATTTTTGTAGTATTATTATTTGTAATCATTTTATAATACATATTATATAGAAAAGCGGGTGAAAAAACAATTATGCATATATTCTATTTTGGTAAAAAGTTACATATAAAAATTATATATATTAAAGGTAACATAAAATGATATGTAATTTATTTCAATTTTTAAATTCTTTATAGAGATAATGCTCTATTTTCTTATCAAGAAAAAATTGGTTACATTTTTAGCAAGTGAGAAAAGACAAGATGTCTGAAAAACTTAGAAAGTGCATATGAACATCTATTAATCTTTCTATGTACAAATTAGGCAATATGCTACTTCTATCCATTTAAAATACATTGCTTAAACTTAGTCTCATACCAACACTGGAAGCTGACTTGGGTAGTGGGAAAGAAAGATAATTAAGAGGGGTCTTTTGCTAAGTAAAAGAAAACTCTATAAAAAGAACCTTGAACAGGGAGCCAATAGAAGTCTTTGTCCTGATTGTTTTCAGGTTCTCAGATGATAAAATGGGAGTTTCTTTGTTGTTTCTGTAAGTTGTTTTGATGTATGTCTGAGTATATGTGCTTGTGTTTTTAAGGGATCAAAACTCAATATTATAGTTTACCAAAGAAAAACAATCCATAAAAATGTTATCAAATGAATAACATTTTCCATGTGAGGAGCATACTTGCCTTTGGGTTGTTTGCATCAAATAAACCAGTTGAAAGTCCAATGAGCAAGGAATTCTTGTTTTTCTTTTTTGGTGGTGAACCAGAGCGAGATCGAAGTGGAAAGGATTCTTCTGGTGAATATAGTATGGACTGAATTTGAGAGACTACATTCAAGTGTTCTGGGTGAATCACTTTATGGAAAAATGGTTCTGGTTGCATAGATTTATCTACATCACATTTAGAGTGCGGAGAATCACCTATTCCAGGTTCTATGGTGTAAAGCAAAAATATGTGATAAACTTATATAGCACTTAAATAAAATTTCTAAGTTATATTGATAAGACACAATATTTAACACAAGTTCTAGCAAAAAAACCTTCATGTCTACCAGAAAAACAAAATCAAAATATATACAGTAGTCCTCACTTAATGTTGCCGATAGGTTCTGCAACTTTAACTGAAATGACATATAACAAAATCAATTTTACAAGAGGCTAATTGAGATAAACAACAGTAAGTTCATACTATGTCTCATCAATGTTATAAAGAAATGACTTTGAACAAAATAATGCTATTAGAGGACCTGCTGTATGTAATTGTGCTATCTTATAAATAATCTTTAACAGGATATAATGTCTCATTTTCAGAAAAAAGATTTAATGTTATACACTTCCATCACATTGGAAACTCTGAAATGTACACACAGATGCAAGAGAATATGAAGAAACACTGTTTGGACACATATTTAATTTCAGTTTATCTTTATTCCTGTAAGTTAGATAGAAAAAAAGTATGCTTTTTATATTTTAATTAATACTATTGAAAATAAGACAACTAATGAATATTCTTAGTATACTGCCTTAGTTTTGAGAAGCAATTCTTTTCATTTTGAACATTTAATAAAATAACTGACCTAAAGTTTTATTGCTCACACTATCAAGCAATCCAGGCTTATAAATGCAGAGTCCAGTGCTCTATGTCTATTACATTGTTTAAGTGATTGAGGTGACTGATAAGGAATAGTTTCTATTAATATATTGTCCAAATAAAACAGGTTAGTGTTCACAACCTTCCGGAATGTAATTAGACCAATACGAGGATGCTTACCTATATGAACTTCATTAAGTTGATCCACCTTCCTTAAGATTCCTTCTTCAGAAACTTCATTTTGCTGAATAGTGATCCTATCTTCTAATCTGTCACATATAGGTATACCAGTTAAAAACACACACACACACACACACAAAAAAAAAACTTCACAGTTTATTATTAGAAATATCATGCTCAAATATAAAAAAACAGAACTCAAGTTCACTGGCATGCTGTGATTCCTCTTCTAAATATTTTTCTCATTTATACGTATACTTCCTCTCATAAGCACAATGTTTTTTACCCCGTTCAAACCTTCACCAATCATAATCATTCACAACAACCTCCCTCACCATTTCTTATAACAGCTGAAAATCTCTTACACTAGAAGAAGAATATATTCCAAAAGGTAGCAATAATCTATCTCTGGGTTTGGTTCATAGGCAGTTTTTTTTTTCTTAATACTTTTTGATCCATTTCAAATTTAAGTAGTTTTTACTTTTTTAGTTATAAATTTTGAACAATTTTCTATTTTTACTTTATTAAATATTTATTTTTAATCATACAAGTAATACATTTCTTCATTCAAAATGTAGTATTCCTTGGTTCCTCAAAAAGATAAACACAGGATTATTATATGCTGCAGAAATTCCACTCCCAAGTATACAATGTATTAAAAATTACTGAATTGTATATTTTAAAATAGTTAAAATGATACATTTTATGTTATATAAATTTACCTCAATTTAAAAAAAGTAGTATTTCTTTTACGACACCCCTAACCACTCAAATCCTAGTTTCCTGTGCTACTATCAATTTGGTGGACATCTGACCATACTTTTCCTTTAAAATTACAGACATATATATCTACATATATAATGATTTTACGTAGAATTATATTTTCTAGTATATGGAAATGTTTTATTCAATATAAATTTGTTTCATTAATTACTCAATATTTTAGACCTATTCCATATAAACAGAACTCACAGAAAATAGAAGTGAAACTTAAACATTTGAAAAGGTATGCTTTATAAGAGAGATAAACTAATACCCTAAGCCATGATACTAACAGATTGGCAAAAATAAAAACTCTGATAATAAAAGATTAGCAAGGATGTGGGGAAAATAAGACGTTTTGTAGATTTTTTTTCTGAAAGCATAAATAAGTACAACCTTTGGGGAGAACAATAATTGAATTACAAATGCAATTTATAAAAATGGAATAGACCTATTAATTACACAGCTATGTATCTATCCTATAGATATATTTACATTCATCAAAATAACTTTATTAAAAGGTAATTAATACATTGTAGCATGTAATATGAATCCATAAAGGACTCTGAGTTGTGATTTATCCATATAATGAAATACCAAGTAGTCATAAAATAGAGAAAACACTGTATGTATTAATATGAAAAAAATTCCTGGATTACTGACTAAAAATATAAAAGGTTGAAAATACTGTGTACATTATATTAACAACTATATTTAAAAGAAAGGTGGACTATATATTTGTTTTTGCTTATGTACATATTAAAATACCTGGAAGGAGGAGAGAGTGGGAATTTGCTGGATGGGGATAGCGGTGAAAAGATACTTCTTACTGTATACCTTTATATATTTGTTGATTTCTGAAGGTAATGTCTAAAAATTAAATTACTTTTGGCCGAAACTGGTTTGGCTCAGTGGATAGAGCGTCAGCCTGCGGACTGAGGGGTCCCGGGTTCGATTCCAGTCAAGGGCATGTACATTGGTTGCGGGCACAACCCCAGTAGGGGGTTTGCAGGAGGCAGCTGGTCAATGTTTCTCTCTCATCGAGGTTTCTAATTCTCTATCCCTCTCCCTTCCTCTCTGTAAAAAATCAATAAAATATATTAAAATTAAATAAATAAAAATTAAATTACTTTTAAAAGGTATAGGATATAGGGTAATATTATGACAGTATTTTTTTAAAACTGTATTTTTATTCATTTCAGAGAGGAAGGGAAAGAGAGACAGAGATACAAACATCAATGATGAGAGAGAATCATTGATTGGCTGCCTCCTGCATGCTCCACACTGGGGACTCTGCAACCCAGGCATGTGCCCTGACTGGGAATTGAACCAAACCTCCTGATTCATAGGTAGACACTCAACCACTGAGTCACATTGACTGGGCCATAATAGTATTTCTTAGAAGGGAATTATAGCCCAGACAGCGTGGCTCAGTGGTTGAACATCTACCTATGAACCAGAAGTCATGGTTCAATTCCCGGTCAGGGCATATGCCTGGGTTGTGGGCCAATCTCCATTGTGGGGCATGCAGGAAGCAGCCGATCAATGATTCTTTCTCATCAATGATACTTCTATCTTTCTCTCCCTCTCTTTTCCTTTCTAAAATAAAAAATCCCATATTTTTAAAAAAAGGAATTACAAAATGGGATCCAGGTTTTGATATACAAGAAAAAAGAGGTAACATACTCAGTTTCCTTTGTTTCCTTATTCTCACTAATCCATACGTCAGTGACAGGGAAAGGTAAGCCATCATCTTTCTTTGTTCCACATGGCTCTTCTAGAACTTCTGTTTCCAAATCATCAGGTTCTGAAAGCAAAGGCATAATGAAAAATGTCTCAAAACAAAATGAGTTTAGAGAAAATGGAATAAATTTCTATAAATTATCATTACCTAATTTTTAGGCTAATATATTAATGATAACAGGGAAAAGTGTTGTGTTAACTCTAGTTCAGCTGCCTTTGAAATGATAGATTTTTCTTTTTGCATTTTTCATTGCAATAAAAATACTACAAACAAATATTGCACACTGTATTTTTATTAGTATATAAAATTTTCTCTTACTTAAAATTTCAGTAATATAAACTTGGCTTTTAAAGAAGGTATAAAAAGTAGTTTAAAAATAATAATATCTGTGGTTAGAAACAAGGGAGAAAAATAGACTGTAATATCATGGATTAATAACTGACAGGGAAGTTCAATCACCAAAATCTATCTTCGAATCCCCCCCTCCCAAAAAAAAAAAAAAATCTTATTACCTAGACTTTTACAGTGATATTAAGAACATAATTGAAATACACTAAATCTAATTTCCTAGACCTTCAAACAATTAATAACCAGGGCACTACCTCTATTTTCTGGCAGTGGCTCATTTTTTACCTGGTTGATATTTTCTGAAAATAAACAATAATGAGAAGAGTTTTTCTTCTTCCTTTGTTAACTCCTCTCCAATTCTGATACCAATGCTATCTTATTGAAGCCAGCAGCATCCTCTCTTTTCCCCTAAAATTCAAATACTCTTTCTAGATTTAAAAAGTTTCCAATTAGCAGGCCTATTTAGAAATATAATTTATATTGTATCAGTCCTTAAAGTTATCTTTTATTCAAATTACTTTTTGGGGTTACTCATATAATAAGGTAAGCACTTGATGGAAATTCTTTTTTATTTACTTTTTCTTTTCTTTTTTTTTTAATATGATTTTTTACAGAGAGGAAGGAAGAGGGATAGAGAGTTAGAAACATCGATGAGAGAGAATCATCGATCAGCTGCCTCTTGCACACCGCCGACTGGGGATATGCCCGCAACCAATGTACATGCCCTTCATCGGAATTGAACCCGGGACCTTTCAGTCCGCAGGCCGACGCTTTATCCACTGAGTCAAACCAGTTTCGGCTTTATTTACTTTTTCATGAACAATTGTTCTGTAGCACCTTAATCATATAAATATGACTCATTTTACAAAATAGATTTGTGATTGTATTGCTTGCTAAGTCTAAAATATTTACCATGTGTCTCTTTTTAGAAAGTTTGCTGCCTCTTGCACTAGGCTATATAGCCTCTAGCCTATGCCTAAAAGTGTTCGTTTTTTTTTTAAATAGACCACTTATGATAGCTACTAACTATGATTCTAATGAATAAGAATATTTATTGTGGTGAATTAAAAGTAGTCACACATACAGCAAGTCTCTGACATCTGTCTCATCTAGAAAGGGGCCTCTTTCTCCCCTCCCCTTGAATTTGGCCCGGTGCTATGATGGTCTTGATCAAATGAGTATGACTGAAATGTTGTTATGTCTGCTCTAGATCTAGCCTTTAAGAGAACTGGCATTGTCCACCTTGGAATCTGGAAGCCAAAGCCACCCTAAAAGAAGCTTAACTATTCAGAAAAGACTGAATGGCAAGGCCATGAGACTAAAATGAAAAAAAGGAACCCAGTTGAGCCGGCCCAGCTGAGCCCTGCCAGGAAAGGGAGCGATGTCATCTTGCACCCCAGATAAGCCCAGCTGACCGAGGAAAACCCCTGAGTGATGCCTGCAATTGCTCTTCTCTGGCAATTAAGGGTTTTTCCACATGTCAGAGAAGGATCTTCCCAATTCCTAACTCACAAAAGTGTACGATAACATATAATAGTCATTTTAAGCCACTAAGTTTTAAGACTAATTTGTTTTCCATGAATAGATAACTGAAACAGAATTTCTTATCTGAAAAATGGGTGCTGACATGACAAAAGCCTAAAACATGGGCACTGGCTTTGGGACTGGGCAACAGGCAGAAGTTGAAAGGCTTCAGAGGGACAGTTGGTGAGAGACTGGCCAGTGAAAAAAAGTTATTGGAGGCTAGAAAAAAGGGGTTTCTTGTTATATAGTAGCAGAAATTTTGATACCTGTGAAAATAAGAACAGAAAATCTTCTTAACAAACTCAGTGATTAGCGAAGGAACTATCTTAAGAAGAATGTTAAAGTGAGAGCTACCTTTTCTAGTAGTCTCTGATAAAGTGCAAGACAGAGATTGACTGAAGAAAGAACTGTTTGGTTTATTTTTGGAGAATATTTATTATTGAAGAATTTAGAGGAGAAAACCCAAAATAATTCCTTCTAGGCTACAATTTTTATTGAGGAAGTCGTGGCCAAGAGTTTCATGGACAAATGAATTCAGTAAATGATAAATAGCATATCCCCTTCTTTGAGATTCATAGGCACATTAAAATATTAGAAACTTAAAAAAAGAAGAGATTAGACGAAACTCGTTTGGCTCAGTGGATAGAGTGTCGGTCTGCTGACTGAAGGGTCCCAGGTTCAATTCCAGTCAGGGGCCTGTACCTTGGTTGCGGGCATATCCCCAGTAGGGGGTGTGCAAGAGGCAGTTGATCGATGACTCTCTCTCATCAATGTTTCTAACTCTCTATCCCTCTCCCTTCCTCTCTGTACAAAATCAATAAAATATATATATATATATTAAGAAAAATCAATAAAATATATTTTTTTTAAAAAGAGAAGAGATTATAGTATTATTCAATTAAATACAGCTCATTTTGACCCCTTAACACATACCATCCACATTTCCTTCTGGTTTCAATGACATCAGTGGAGAAACCTCCCTAAACTTTGGACTGTTTGTCTCAACAGAAGATGGGTTCATTTCAAGTGAAATACAATTTGCTTGTTCTTCTCCAGCAATTAAGGGTTTGTACTTCTCCCCTTCAGGAGAAATCTCTGAAACAATAAAAATGAAAAATCATGCTACATTTTCAAAGGTTTTTTTTGTTTGTTTTTCGTTTTTGTTTTTTTGTTTGTTTTTTTTAACCAGTAACAGCATTTAGAGAAAAGTTAAAAAATTGCATTCATATAACAGGTAATTACTGGTTAAGCTCTGTTGTATATGAGAAATTAGTAATTAATACCTTACTCCTCCCTTTCCACCTTGCAATGTCCAGTATTCATAGTCACAAAACATTTTGCATTCTCTAAATATCTTTCCTGTTATATAAATCTTACTGCCACATAATGAATACTACTTGGTTTTCTAATATTATATAGCATATAACAGCTTCCAAACACAAAAGAAGAAAATTTAACTCTTTCATAAAATCATCTTTTCCCCCCCAAACATATGATTCTTCTCTTCTAAAATTCATCATTAAATCAATGTTAAAAAATAGTTACATCATTTTTCTAGTAAATGTTATGCTAATCTATATTGTACAATATGATTAGATTTTCATTACGTACATTCCCTTTCTTCTAAAGTTACCAATTGACTCATCTTTAAATGAAGTTGCTTTTTTAATTTATTTTTTTTTTCATCAGTAATTAACAGGAAAACATTGTTACAGGATTCTCCTAATATGGTCAGGCACAGGAGATAATTAAGTCATCCCTTTTTTCCTCTTTAGAGAGATCTCTTAACTTCTTAATCTAATTGTATAAGCTGCCCTTCAGTTTGGAATTCTCTTTATTCTCAAGAGTAGGAATCTATTTCTTTTTTAGATTCTTTCTTCTTTTAATCCTTTTCCTTTTACCTCACACCATACATCCCGCCCATCCTCCCTTTCTTCCTTTTTGTTTAATCCCTCATTTTATTTATTTTTTTGTGGATAACGTCCTGTGGTAGCTTCCTAATATATGAAGGGTAAGTTTTTAGATGTTCTACTCTTGAAAAACATGTTCCTATCTAACACATAATTGAAACCACCTTGGTATATAATAATAGGTTGAAAAGAGCCGAACCGGTTTGGCTCAATGGATAGAGCATCGGTCTGTGGACTGAAAGGTCCCAGATTCGATTCCGGTCAAGGGCATGTACACTGGTTGCGGGCACACCCCCAGTAGGGGGTGTGCAAGAGGCAGCTGGTTGATGTTTCTCTCCCATTGATGTTTCTATCTCTCTATCTCTCTCTTTTCCTCTCTGTGGAAAATCAATTAAAAAAAAAAAAAGAAAAAAAAGAATTTTCCCTTAGAATGTTTATGAAATTCCCCTATTCTCTTCTAGTATTTCTGTTAAGGAATGTAATGAAATGAAAATTTTTATTCCAGATCACTTTTTAAAACAAATATTGATATATATTTTACTGATTTTTTACAGAGAGGAAGAGAGAGGGATAGAGAGTTAGAAACATCGATGAGAGAGAATCATCAACCAGCTGCCTCTTGCACTGGGGATGTGCCCGCAACCAAGGCACATGCCCTTGACCAGAATCGAACCTGGGACCCTTAAGTCCGCAGGCTGACACTCTATCCACTGAGCCAAACCGGTTTCGGTCAGATCACTTTCTTTATGAATTGAATTATCAAAACAGACTGTACTTTTTCTCATTTATTTCAGACACCTCAGTTTGCTGAAGTACAATTTTAATCATGTCATCCTTTAGTTGTCAGACTAAAGTAGGAGAAAATGCAAACTCCTTGGCATTTTATACACCATTAAATATACACCGATATATGTACTCTGCCTCACCAGCCTCATCTCTTCCCACTCAAGTCTAACACTGGTCCTGAAATAATATGTATGTTCTTTTAGCTAGCTGAATATATAATGTTCTCTTTCACATACAATTTTTTTTTACCTATAACCTCTCATCTTTGCCACTCTCTTAGCTTTAACTTCTATTCATCTTTCAGGTTCTAATCTATCAATAGGTTTGGTACTTCAACATTATGCTAGCTCACCACGTGTCTCCAAACCAGAAAGTGACATACTGAATTTTTCTGTTTATATCCCTTTCCCCCACCAGTAGATTAACAATTGCTTTGAATAAAGCCTATACTGTGACTTGTTTAGCATATTCCTTAAAGTCCTGGAGAAATGCTTGGATGTGGGAAATATTCTCTTTTAATAAAATGGATTGGTACAAACCATATATATTTTTCAATCCTCTTCTGGTATGCTATAACTTCCTTGAATCTTTTATCATTTTCCTAACAAATCCTTACACTCGTTGAACTTTATGTATATACCAGAGGCTTGATGCATGAATTCATGCACTGGTGTGGTCCCTTGGCTTGGCCAGTGATCGTGGTCAATCAGAGCCACCCAGCCCAGACCAGATAAGGGCAATGGGGGCCAGCTGACCAGGGGGAGGGGCCATGGGAGTTTGCCTCGGGGAGCACACTGACCACCAGGGGGCAGCTCCTGCATTAAGAATCTGCTCACTGGTGGTCAGTGCACATCATAGCTATTCTACTGGCCAGTCATCTGGTAATCTGGCTTAGGCTTTTCTATATATAGACTAGAGTCCTAGTGCACGAAATTGTACTCAGGTACAGTCCCTAGGCCTAGCCTGTGATCAGGGCCATCTTCCCCGGCTGCTGGCTGTCTGCAGCCGGCCCCACCCCCTGCTGCCACCCACCCTGGTTCCCCATTCGCCATCTGGCAATGGGAACTGGAGTTGGTGGCGGGGGATGCATGTGGCACCAGGCCAAAGCCCCCACCCCACCAGTCGCCCCACACACAGAGGGTGACCCGTGGTGGAGGTTGGGCCAGCAAGCAGGTGGGAATGGCCGACCTCTCGGTCCCTCTCCCTGGCCAAGAGGCTCCCATTGCCAGATGGGATATCAAAGGCATAATCCATGAAAGAGATAATTAATAAACTGTGCTTCGTTAAAATTAAAAACTTTCCAAAAGAAATTAAAAACTTTCATTCTGTGAAAGATACTGTTGAGAATGAGAACACAAGTAAGACTGGGAAAAATTATTTGCAAAAGACATCTATATATATAAAAGCCTAAATGACCAAATGACCAAACAACCGGTATACTGGTTGCTATGATGTCCACTGACCACCAGGGGATAGACGCTCAATCTAGGAGCTGCACCCGGTGGTCAGTGTGCTCCCACAGCCAACCTCCTGCAGCCTCTCCCCCTGGCTGGCCAACCTCTAGTGGCCCTTCCCCCTGGCAAGCTAACCTGTGGCCCCTCCCCCCACCCGCTCCAGCCAGGCTAAGGGACCCCACCCATGCACGAATTGTGCACCAGGCCTCTGGTAAATACATAAAGGACTGTTAAACAAAATATATAAAGAACTCTTAGAACCAAACAGTAAGAAAACAAACAATACAATTAAGAAAAGGGCAAAAGCTGGCCAGTGTGGCTTAGTTATTTGGAGTGTTGTCCCAAACACTGAAAGGTGGTAGTTTAATTTCTGGTCAGAGTTCATACCCAGGTTTGTTAGTTCGTTTTTTTCATTAGATTCCACATATTAGGGAGATCATATGGTATTTGTCTTTCTCTGACTGGCTTATTTCACTTAGTATAATGATTCCCAGGGTTCCTTCTTTTTTGCAGTTATGTAATATTCCATTGTGTAAATGTACCACAGTTTTTAGTTTAATTTTTAACATTACTTTCAGAATAGAACAACAACTAGTTTATTCTTACCACTTGTAATTGTTGTGTTTTCCAATAGTTCTGTCTGCAGCTGTAGTTCAGCTTCTCCAAGTATCTTTAGGACAGAATCTGTTGGACTTTTTCCCCAGACTCTTCTTGGAGATCCTCCAGGATCTAACTTAATAACCTCTCCCACTGTATTTCCTACAAGAAAATAATATGATTTCAATGAAATAACATACAATAATACTGTATTACTAGAGGCCTGGTGCACAGATTCGTGCACCAGTGGGGTCCCTCAACTTGGCCTGTGGGGATCGGGGCAAAACTGGCTCTTGAACATTCCCCAAAGGGCCCCAGATTGTGAAAGGGCACAGGCCAGGCCGAAGGACCCCACCAGTGTAAGATATTTGGTTAATCTCTTCCCACCCTCCCCCCCACTTCCCTCTGAGATTCATTAGTCTGTTCCATGTTTTCATGCTTATGATTTCAGCTCCTGCGTTGAGCATCTGCCCCCTGGTGGTCAGTGCATGTCATAACTACCGCTCTATCCACCAGTCAGCCAGTTGCTTAGGCTTTTATATATACCAGAGGCCCAGAGCACAAATTTGTGCACCAGTGGGGTCCCTTGGCCTGGCTTGTGAGATCAGGCCTAAACCAGCTCTCTAAAACCCCCCTAAGGGTCCTGGATTGCAACAGGATGCAGGCCAGGCTGAGGGACCCCCCCAGTGCACAATTGGGGCTGAGGAGGTACACAGGAGCTTGGCCAGCTGGGTAGGGACTACAGGAGGGCTCCAGAGTGTGTCTGGCCCATCTCACTCAATCCTGATCAGCTGGACCTCAGCAGGAAGCTAACCTACCAGTTGGAGCATCTGCCCCCTAGTGGTCAGTGCATGTCATAGTGAGCAGTTGAATGGCCTTAGCATATTAGTAGCATATTACATTTTGATTGGTTGAACAAATGACTGGACACTTAGCATATTAGGCTCTTATTATACAATATATAGGACTAGTGGTCCGGTTCATGAAATTCATCCATGGAGGGATGTTCCTAAGCCCAGCCTGCACCCTCTTCAATCTGGGACTCCTTGGGGATGTCCGACTGCCAGCAGTCAGACATCCCCCTCACAATCCAGGACCACTGGCTTCGAACCACCATTTGCCTACCTGCCTGATCTCCCCTAACTACTCTGACCTGCTGGCCTGCTCACCCTCAAATGCCCGCCCCCCCACCAGCCTTCTCATCCCCAACTGCCTGCCCCTGCCACCCAACTGCCCCCTTGCCCCCAACTGCCCCCTTGCACTGGCCTGATTGCTCTCAACTGCCTCCCCCGCTTGCTGGCCTGATCACCTTCAACTGCGCCGTCCGCCACTCCCCTCCCACCAGCCTGCTTGCCCCCAACCACCTCTGCCTCGGTCCCGCCACCATGACTTTGTTCGGAAGGTCTCCCAGACTAATTAGCATATTACCCTTTTATTAGTATAAAAGACTAGTAGATAAGTCAGATTCATGGTCTTCTATCCAACTGAGTGCTTCGTGAGAAATAAAGGTTGTATCACAAAGAGCATATGATGATGATGCTTAAGAAAAAACTTTTAGGAAATGAATGATGAATAAGAGAAGAGAAACAACTGACACAGTAATAAAAATATATCTATAATTACTTTTTAAATACTAAAGAATTAAACTGTAGTTTTAGGGACTATAAAAATAAAAAAATATATTATGTTTCTATTAAATTTTTACTTGAGAAAATTAAAAAAAGCAATTATTGGGAGAGCACAAAAAAGATAAAATATAAATGAATACTTTTTCTATGAATTTAATTGAATAGAAAACAAATCCTAAGCTAAATGCACTTATGGATTAAAAGTAGAGAAAAGTATATATAAGAAATTTTGTTTTATTTTCTTATATATCTTAAGTAGGCAACTGATACTTTCTTTTTGACAATAATAATTTTGGGTAAACTTGAAAAATAAAATTTAGGAAAGTAAAAATATGGGAAATTATCTATTGAACTTTGAATTTTCAGAATGTTTGTTAGTAATACATTTAGCACTTAGGTATTTAGCAGTAATAGATAGAATATAATTTCAAATAATATGGGGTTTAAATCATAAACTTTCAAAAGTACCCAAATATTTACTGATACAAATTTTGTGTACTAGTTCCATGGTATTAAGCACCTGCAAATTAGCAGGTAATAATCAGTTTGTACAGTCAAAAAGATTACCATCAGGGAACCAATTTAAAATAAAAAGATGGTTGAAAAGAGTAGAGAGCCCAAAATTAGACCTATGACTTACAGCCACTTGGTGTTTGACAAAGATGCCAAAGCAATGTAATATGTGTTTGGGGTCTCTTTAACAAAGGAAACTAAAAACTGAATGTTCATATGAAAATATATACTTCACACCCTTCGATGCAGGGAGGAAAACCAGGTGGTCTCTCTGAGCAGAAGTGGCGGAACTGGAAGTCTAGGGTGGCAAAAGTGGCTTATGTTGGCAAGAAGAGTGCTGAAGAGTAGAAAACTACACAAACAGAGAATTCAGGAGAACTATAAAGAATCCTTTCGAGTCTTAAGCTGAATAATGATCAGCACATGTGTAAGGAAATTACTGTAGTCTAGAAAAAAGACCACCCGAAAGGAGTAGAGGGAGCAATACTTGGACTTTATACAGGATCCGAGTAGTCCCTATTCCCACCAGCCAGAAAAGCAAATCTTATAATCTTCAAGGCATCAAGTACATTACTCAGAGAGGTTTCAGACTCAGTAAAGGGAGAAAAATTAGCTACAGACTAAACATTGTTTTGGCTCCATCTAACAAAGCTTAAAAGCAAGACATAAAAGGGTCAAACGTTTTACAAGTGAATTGTGTCTCAGAACAAAAAGAACAAAAATATTTACAGAAACACAAAAATATATAGCACCCATCAAAGGAAAATCAACTGCTTGGCCTCCAAACAATTTATGTAGCCTGTATAAAAAAGGCAGCTGAATTCAACTTATATTAAGTAGAAAAAAAGTCTATCAAAATCAACCCTCCAAAATGATAGAGATGATGTTATTAGTAGATAGGGACATTTATAACTGTCATTATGACTGAATTCCATATGTTCCACAAACTAGAGACAAGACTGCTGATGATACTCACAGATAAGGAAAACACTAACAAGATCCATATTGAACATCTAGAAAGGAGCATTGAAAAATATAATGGCAAACAAATCTGATGAAAATGATATACTCACAAATCCAAGAACCTCAACAAAACCCAAGTAAAAGAAACATGAAGAAAAATGACATAAAGGTATGCCATAATCAAATTTACTAAAACCAAAGCTTAGTGAGAAAATTTAAAAAACATTGAGAAGAAATAAGACATATTAATACTAAGAATGAAGACTAAGAATAAGAGAAAAAGAAAGAGCTTGGCATGTTTTAAAAAGTGAGAAGTAGGTAGGTAGAAAGGTCAATAGGCAAGGGAAAATCTTAGGAGAGCCTAAATGGACTATGAAAGGGACTTTGGATTTTGTTCTAATTGCCATGGAAATCACTTGTTTTAAAATGGGAGAATGATGTGATATAATTAGCATCTAATTTGATCTAATTAGCATAAAATATTTTCAAGTCTCTTTTTTCATAAAGTTTCACTAACTCTAAATTGCTACCAAGTAACATCAACCTATATATCTATTGTCCTTCATAGCTCAGCTTCCTTAAAAGGTTCTACTTTTTTTTTTAATTTATTGTCTAAAGATTTACATATGTCTCCTTTTTCTCTGACTGACTTCCACAACAGCCATTCCCACCCATGGCAAGCCCCCACCACTTTAATGTCTGTGTCCATTGGTTAATTTTTTTTTTTTCTAATTTCCTCACCTTCCATTTGCTTCTTAATTCCTAGGTTCTATTTCTGCCCCTGGCACTCTAATGACACAGCTGTTATCAAGACCACAATGCCTTTTCCTGGGCAAAACTAGTGTAAATTTTTTAGCCCTCAATTTGTCATCACTCTTTCTGAAGTCTTCTCTTCTTCCTTGTAATCCAGGCCACAATCTGAATTTTCCTAACTCTAAATGTTCCTCATTTTGTTTTCAAAGTTTTTATTCCTCTGACAAACTCCTAGAAGAGTTTCACATAAAGCCCTTATAGTCCTGTCTCCAAATATATCTTACATGTGTCCTCTTTTATTTATCATCTTTCAGCAACTCAGTGAAAGTTATCAACTCTTTTGTCCATATTAGTACAAGGCCTCTAGAAAATGGTATCAAGGTCTTTTTAATCCTGAGTAAGATGAAATCAGATACTGGATTGTGCCATTGCCTAAATAATCAAAACAATTGAGAAAAATATCTAAAACAACAACTTCAAGACACATCATCAAAAAATGCCATGTTATATAGAGAGGCACAAAGATAAGAATCAGATTTTTAGGCAGAAACTGAGCAAGTTAGAAGTCAATGGAGCACCATCTTTAAAGTACTGGGGGGGGGGGGGGGGGGGGGGGGGAAACTGCCAACAAAGAACTCTATTCCCAGAGAAAATAACTTTTAAAAGTTAAGGTGAAATACTTTTCAGTATAAAAAGTTGAAAAATCTATCACCTATTTTACAAAAAAATGTTAAAAGAAGTCCTGTAGTCAGAAGGAAAATGATTACTACATGGATATGCGAACCAAAACAAAAACATTAAAAAATACCAGAAACTGCCATTATACAGATTAACTATAATGACTAATTTTCTTAGTATTGAAATCTCTTTAAGGATAATTATATTTCAAAGTCTTGGGAACATGAAGTAAGCATCAACCTGTCTCTCTCAACCTGTCTCTCTCTTCTTCTGTAGAAGCCCGGATGAAATGCATAAACTATCTGAGAATTCTGAGATGCAAACAGTAGCAGCCAGATTAGGGAAGAGGACAAAAAATCAAAGTACCATCAGTTGGTGGTACCATTAGCCCCCCTTCTCCACCCACTCATCTATTATTCCCCAGTCAGGGTTCAATATGCCAGAAAACCATAAATGACACACTGTTTGAGGACCTTTCTCAGTAAGGGTAAGCTCATACTGTTCAACAAAGCCAGTGTATAGGACCCTTCATGACATGGCCCTGCTTACCTCTTCCAAGATTTCTTGCTTGCAATTCTATGTCTTGAATTCTAAACTTTGCCATCCATGCTGAATTATATCCATTCCCTGGGCTTCACATGCTCTCGCACTTTTCAGTCCTACTAATTCTCTGCTGAAAACACTCTGTTTGGCTTTGGTTTATTTAGCTAACTTTTTAAAAAAATAAATCTTTATTGTTCAGATTATTACTATTGTTCCTCTTCCCCACCCCTCAGAGCTCCCCTCCACCTGGTTCCCACCCCACCCTCTGCCCTTACCACCCTCACTGTTCTCATCCATAGGTGTACGATTGTTGTCCAGTCTCTTCCCACACCCCCCCCACTCCCTTCACCTGAGAATTGTCAGTCCACTCTCTTTCTATGCCTCTAATTCTATTATATTCACCAGTTTATTCTGTTCCTCAAATTTTTAATTCACTTGATTTTTAGATTCACTTGTTGATAAGATATGTATTTGTTGTACATAATTTTTACCTTTACCTTTTTCTTCTTGTTCTTCTCCTTAAAGAATACCCTTCAGTATTTCATATAATACTGGTTTAGCAGTGATGAACTCTTTTTAGCTTTTTCTTATCTGTGAAGCTCTTTATCTGATCTTCAATTCTAAATGATAGCTTTTCTGGGTAAAGTAATCTTGGTTGTAGGTTCTTGCTATTCATCACTTTGAATATTACTGGCAACTCCCTTCTGGCCTAGATAGTTTCTGTTGAGAAATCAGCTGACAATCATATGGGTACTCCCTTGTAGGTAACTAACTGTTTTTCTCTTGCTGCTTTTAATATTCTCTGTCTTTTGCTCTTGGCATTTTAAATATGATGTGTCTTGGTGTGGTCCTCTTTGGATTCCTCTTGTTTGGGGTTCTCTGTGCTTCTTGGGCTTATAAGTCTATTTCTTTCAACAGATAGGGGAAGTTTTCTGTCTTTCTTCAAATAGGTTTTCAATACCTTACTCTCTTCTTCTGACAACCCCATAATTCAGATGTTGGTATACTTGAAGTTGTCCCAGAGGCTCCTAATACTATCTTATTTTTGGATTTTTTTTTTCCTATTTTGGTTGGGTGTTTTCTTCTTCTTCATATTTCAAATCTCTGACTTAATTCTTGGGATCTTCTAGTCTGCTGTGGATCTCCGTATATTATTCTTTATTTCAGTCAGTGTATGCTTAATTTCTAGTTAGTCCTTTTTCATATCCTCGATGATCTCACTAAATTTCTTGGAGGTTTCTAGAAGATTCGTTACTAACCTTATAATGATGATTTTGAACTCTATATCCAGTTGTTTGCTTTCCTCCATTTCTATTTCTTTGTCTCCGCATTTTGGCTGCTTCCCTGTGTTGATAGAGTCTCTCTTCCCTTCTAGTTGTAGAATTTCCACTCACCCAGCCTTCCTGTGGTTCTGGATGATGTCCATTTTGTCTTTTAGTTGTAGTTTTGAAGTGTTTTTGTGAGGCAGCAAGTTCAGGTGTTTACCTACGCCGCCATCTTGGTTTCTCTCCTAGCTAACACTTTTTATTCTTAAGCATATCATTGTTTCCAAAAATCATTTTTTAAGAAATGGTTCTCCCCAGACTGATTTATGCCCCGAGATACATATTCTTACAGTGCCTTATGATTATTTCCTACCATATTACTTATCAACTATAATGAATTGCCTCTTTTCTTGCTTCCTTTTCCAATAGACCTTAAGCGCTTTGAGTGGAGAGAATATGTCTTAACCATTATTGTATCTTCACTGCTTAGAAGTATGTGGCATATAATGGAATTCCATAAAGAATTGTTTCCTCAAAAAATTAAATATGGAACTGCTATTTGAGCTGAGATCCCACTTCTAGGAATATCCTAAGAAACCCAAAACACCAATCAGAAAGAATGTATGCACTCCTATGTTTATAGCAGCCCAATTTATAAAAGCTAAGATGTGGAAACAGCCAAAGTGCCCATTAGATGAGTGGGGGAAAAAGTTGTGGTACATTTATACCATGGAATACTATGCACCTGTAAAAAGAAGGATCTCTTACCATTTGAGACAGCATGGAGGGACCTGGAGAGTATTATGCTAAGCAAAATAAGCCAGTCAGAGAAAGATAAGTATCACATGATCTCACTCATATGTGGAATCTAATGAACAAAGTAAACTGATGGACAAAATAGATCCAGAGACATAGAAGTATGGGACAGACTGTGGAATCTCAGAGGGAAAGCAGGGGTGAGTGGGTCAAAGAACTTGTATACATATAGGCATAACCCATGGACAGATATGATAGGGTAGTGAAGGTCTGGGGTGGAGAATAGGAAGCATGCTAGACGGGGTCAATGGGAGGAAAAGGGGAACATATATAATACTTTCAACAATAAATTTTTTTAAAAGTACTGTTAAAATAAGTAAGCAAATGCTGTGGAATCTTTGGGCTTTTCTCCAATAAAGAATTCTAGAAAAAGTCCATTAAAAAAAAAAAATTAAAACTTTGGTTAGACAGGGGTCAGCCTCACTCTTTTAGAATGCAAGCTCCAAAGAGCACATATGACTTCATTCATTCACTGTTATATCTCTATCTAGTGCCTAGGAAGAGACAATAACAGGTGCTCATAATTATTGTTGAATAAATATATTATTAAATGAGATTTTCGTAACATCCCTGCTAAATGCCTAAGGGGTTTTTCTGAGATTTTTGGCAATTTACTACTCTAGTTCTCATCAAGAATTATTCCTGAAACAGATTAGAAAGTGTTAAAGTAATACAATTTAAATAGTATATATCATTAGTCTCCCCTCTTACACTTTATACTCCTATAATAAAAAGCCTTGCTATTCTTAAGGTTGAATAGATTTCCCCCTATGTTTCACATATAACCGTATATGAATTTCTTCCAGGTTCTTTCAATCCCTCTAAAGTGTTCTTTCCTTCAGAGAGTCCAGTCTACAAGTTTACATGTGTGCTATGCCAAAATAGGATAAAAACACTTTCATACATACCGTCAGTTGCAGAGAAGGATGCATCCAGTGCAAACTCATCCAGAGGAATCACAAGTTGACCTCCTGCCTCCCACTTCTTGCGATCAGGTGAAATCAACTTTTCTTTTTCATGCCCTTCGGCATTTTCATGCACAATTACCTCATCCATACCAGGGTGACACTGCTTCCCTTTTTCATCTTCTTGAGCTTTAAGATTTTGATTTAATCTCCGTAGTATTTCTCGTTTATTCTGAAACAGTTAAAATGCTATATTTTATGATGTATATGATTAAGTGAAACTATTGAGAGAAAAAAAGGAAAATTGTACCTACTGAAATGGAATTGTTAGTTTTTTGCATTTCTTCTGAGGTTTCCAGGGTATCAGTTAAACTTCTGTCCTTTAAACACAGATAGTTTCAGAGTAAGAAATAATGTTATTTTATCATTCTACCTCAAAATTTGTTATTTTTGTTTTTCATTAAATTGTTCATTGTGAGTTATATTATTCCTGTAAAAGTTCACACAACTTCCCACATTATCAGCAGTGAGAAATAATTAAATGTTACCAAGTAATAGATTAAATATATAGTAAAAGAGCCAATTTTCAATTACTTGTCATATTTTTGGATTACTGACTACCTATTTAACTATATCTTCTTCCTCTTTGACACCTGGATATTTTGGTAATTTTAAGTCAATAATAGAAATAAAAAGAAAATTAATTCATATAGGATCTTAATTAGAGCTAAGGAAAGTTTTAATGAATAAAGTAATTCAAGATAGGCTATGTAATTTTGAAGCTTTCTTTGTTTCATGTACATATGTATGCTTATTAAGCAATACTACTGAACATAATTGAGAACTGGCTTTTTTACCTAAGCAAAGAGAGTAACAACAGTGAGTTCTGAACCCATGTAACAAGGATAATATAAAATCTATCTTTTGATTAGCAAAATCATAGCAATCCTAGACACCTAGAATTTTTACATATATGAAAAGCAGAAATTAGTAGTTAGGGAAGCAAACTATATATGGAAGACTCAGAGTATGGAAGAGCAATTTTAAAAGAATAAGTAAGCAATATGTACTAAGGAAACACAAAGAAAAACCGTTTAGTTACATGAATTACCTTAATTTGTAGTATTTGAGAAAAATACCAAAAAGTATAGTGGTCCGTTTTAAAGCAATACATGTAATGAGACAAAGAGCCTTTTACCCAGGACAGAAGTCAGGAATTAGCAGTCATTACAACCAGAGAGGTCACAGCTACTTGAGATGAGAGACTGGGTACCAGGAGGGAACCACACAGTGGTATCTAAAGTTGAAGTGAACAATGTAGCACATGCAAAGTCGTTATCAGAAAGAAGAGAGACTAATCCTTCTTAAAAGAAAAACTATGAAGGTTTTAAGAATGACTAAGAAACTTGTCTTTTCCTACTCAGTCTTATTTTCAAGACAAACCCAAAGGCTGTAAAAACTGGTGCACAATAACAGCAGTGTTGTCTATAAAAATGTAATGAAACTGAGCAATTAAAAGGCACAGACATTAATTACCAGGAGAGGAGAAATCAGGTTAATGTGTTGTATTATATAGTTCAGGAGACTTTCCCCCTTCTGTCTGATGAATTCTAGACTGAAATTCCACATCATGAGCCCATTTCCCTTAACAACTGAACAGTTTTCATATTTCAGATGGATACCTGGCACATTCTTCAGAGCTTAAACTTTATACTCACTCACATATTTGTGTTTTACTATCCATATGACATGACAGATTCAGAAATAGAAGGTAAAAGAAATAACTGACGCATTATTTGTAATTATACTGACTCCTCTAACATTTGCTATGCCAAAACAATGAAAATAAATGTCTTAAACTTTATTCCTAGAGTTAATTACTTTAAGTACCAAAGACATTATTTCTTTAAAAGTACACCTTTGTTAATTATGAAAGCTGGGATGTAAAAATGTTTTTGCTTTATTTTTGGTACATTTATATATATATATTTTATTTGTTCAATATTATTTTAAAGTAAAAGAGGGAAAGAGAATCATTTTTAAATGGTTTTATCTACCAGGTGGTCCTAGATATAAAACTTATGAGCAGCAAGGCTCCAGAATTCAGAGTATAGCAGACACAAAAATCTTAGGTAATTTTATTCCTAGGAAAACGTAATGAAACATCAGAAATTAATATAACTTCATTAAATGTAATCCTTATAATAATCTTTTGAGTTTAAAGAGTTCTAAATTTTAGGAAACTTACCATTACCATACCCACTTCCTTCAAGGCTGAAGTCACAGAAATAACAGGTCTTATCTGATGCTTTGATGGCGAGCCACTTGCTTCATGCTGTCCCAAAGGAGGAGACATATCAGAACACTTTACTCCTTTAGACACCAACTATAATAAAGAATTTAAATACACACTGGAAATTTATATTTGCAGGAAGAGATAAAAGCTATATAAGATCACTGTTTGCTTATACATTCTATCTGCATATAATTTTTTTCATTCCTCAATTTTCATGATGTAGGCAATGTGTTAGGTCCTGAAAGATCAGTGAATAAAGAGCAACATCTCAGGCCTCACATGTAAATATAATTATGTGTCATGTACTACCAAATAATTTCTTAATACTTTATTAACAGTATTTCATTAAATGCTCTTAAAAACAAACTGTCTTCTAAAAGACTAAATATTAGTCCTCTCACTTTAATACACTAAAACATTTCATGAGGAAGTAAACCATTTCATGGGAAGAAAAAGTATTTCTTAATCCTACACTTGAAAATGTTTTGTAATTTGTGCAAGTTTGGTACAATCTTCTTATAGTTTAACATCAATCACTGAATACAAGAGCCCTCATTATAAAAATGTCAACATAAATGAGAATGGAAGAACTATATTATAAGTTCTGAATAAGATTTATGTCATTAAAATACCATTTGTTATATTGATATAAGTGTTCATTTTTACCTTGACACTTAGACTCCAAACAATGCAAAGTTAGATTCTGAAATTTTAATAATACCAGGAAATGGCATTTATAGGTATGGTAACATTAATTTTGGCAGCAACTCTGCTCCCTACTTTTATATCTTTTTCCAACCAATACGCACACATTTCTGGTGAGAATACATTTCACATGCAATATTCATTGAGTATCTTCTAAGCATAAGGTAGTAATACAATTCTAATACTTAGTCTTCTGGGCTTTCATTTTATGCTAGTATATGTTGTTAAAGAAAAGACAGAAGTGTCTAACACGGTATTGAAGGAAAAGAACAAAATTTGAGAAAAGACTTCAAGCCTTATTATAAAGCTACAGTAATCAAGACAATATGGTATTATTGTAAGAATAAACAAGTAGATAAATGGAACAGAAAGAACTCAGAAATAGGCTCACAGCTGGTGAGCACAACAGCAGTGGCGGGAGCCTTTCCCACCCTCATGGCAGCACTAAGGAGCAGCAAGCCCAGCAGCAAGGAGCCTGCCGCTAAGGAGCAGTGAGCCAAGCGGTAAGGAGCAAGCAGGTGGGCGGTAAGGAGCAAGGGATCCCGGACTGTGAGAAGGATGTCTGACTGCCGGTTTAGGCCTTATATAATAAGAGCTATAAGGTCAGTGCACAAAATTTCATGCACTTGGGGGGAGGGGGTTTCTCAGCCTGGCCAGTGCCCTCACCCAGTCTGGGACCCTTTACTCCTTACCACCTGCCTGCAGCGGAGGTGGGAGAGGCTCCCACCCCTCCATTGCGCTCTCCAGCCAAGAGCCCAGTTTCTGGCTGAGCAGCACTCCTCCTGTGGGAGCGCACTGACCACTAGGGGCAGCTCCTGCATTGAGCGCCTGCCCCTGGTGGTCAGTGCACATCATAGCAACCAGTCATTCTACTGTTCTGTTAATTTGCATATTAGGGTTTTATTATATAGGATCTAAAGCATCCACTCAGAGATGAATCACTGTTGGACATAATTTATAAAATGTACTTGTTAAACTATAAAAACCTAAAAGTGTGTGAGCACCTCTAGGTCCCTCCCTCATAGCCCACAGGCTCCTATCACAGCAAGGCTGGTGGCCAGCAGGCAGGCAGGGCAGCAGAGGGGTGGGCAGGGCGAGGTCATTAGCCTCCAGCTTGGGGCCAGGCTGGAGGCCTAACGATGTCACTGCTGCTGCAGTGGCAGCGGATCAGGCCTGGAAAGAGGCCAGAAGAGAGAGGAAGGGCCTTATCTGCAGCTACAATGGCTGCTGGAGGAGGTTGCAGATCAGACCCAGCGAGACAGGCAGGGCATGATCCATAGCTGCCAAAGAGAGGCTCAGAGAAAGTCCCAGAGATAAGTCCGGAGATGCTGACTGGTATAAAAACTGACCAATCAGAACCAAATCTTGGTGAACTGTGAGGAACTGTGAGGGCTGCCTAGGAGGTGGAGCTTTTGACGCTGACTGGCATAGAAACTAACCAATCAGAACCTAATCTGGGTGAACTGCAAAGGCAGAACCTAAGGTGGGCACTAAGGAGAGGTTTTAAGGGCAACAGCTGTTTGGTGTAAGGTGTAAGAAAGCAGTTCAATTTTTTAATAATCAGTTTGGCAGTATAGTGCATATAGATGGCTATCAGTCCAGATATAGGGATTGTGTATTTTGTCTGCCAAGAGCATCTCCTCCTGCTGAATCACTTCCTCCCCATTTAAGCAATCCTATCCTATATAATTTATCTATGCTATTAAAATGGTAATATGCAGTGTCGTTCTGCGGACTGAAAGGTCCCAGGTTCGATTCTGGTCAAGGGCATGTACATTGGTTGCGGGCACATCCCCAGTAGGGGGTGTGCAAGAGGCAGCTAGTCGATGTTTCTCTCTCATTGACATTTCTAGCTCTCTATCTCTCACCCTTCCTCTCTGTAAAAAATCAATAAAACATATATTTTTTAAAAATACTTTTAAAATGGTAATATGCTAATTAGCCATGGTGGAGGGGGCCAAGGCAGAGGCAGTTAGGGCGATTAGGCTGCCAGAAGAGGGCAGTTGGAAGTGAGATCAGGCCGGCAGGGCATTGTGGGTAATCAGGCCAGTAGGGGAGGGCAGTTGGGGGCAAAAAGGCCGGCAGGGAGGGCAGTTGGGGGCGAGATCAGGCCAGCAGGGGAGGGCAGTTGGGGGCAACCAGGCCTGCATGGGAGGGCAGTTGGAGGCGACCTAACTAAGCATAACATATGTTAAAAAGAAATAAGGGACAAACTCTACTAGAAATTAAAATATATTCTAAATTCATAATTAACAATACAATGTGGTATTGGTAAAATAGACAGAGAAAGAATGGAGCAGAAAAAAGCATGATACATATTTGCTATGACACATATTCTCTAATAGAATTTAACATATCTTAAAGGTAGCATTATAAACAGTGGAAATCGAAAGAAGGTATAGCCAATATATGATGCTGGGACTTTGATTAGCAATAACAAAATAAATAAATTAATCAGGTTCTCACCTCAAATCAAACCCCAAAATAACAGATCATCCTTAAATAGGAGAGAGAGAGAGAGAGAGAGAGAGAGAGAGAGAGAGAGAGAGAGAGAGAGAGAGAACGCGCACGCGAGTGCAATAAAGAGAAGAAGAGCAGGGAGGGGAGGAAGAAAGAGAACTAATGAGAATTTTTAAAAAATAGAGCTACAAAATTATAATTCTGACACACTATGCAGCAAGAGATACAAGCACATTAACATGACCAGGATTAAGAATGAGCTAAATCTTACATTATCTTCCCACGCTTTCTTTTCTCTCTCGTATGCTTCCTTTCTCTTCCGTTCCAATTGTTCTTTTAGTACAGCAGCACGTGCATTAGCTTGGGCCTAAAAATAAAAACAACAAAATTAGTTACCAGGAGGAAGGGCATAAGAGTGTGTGTTTTTCAGGTCTATACAAATATTTACTTTTTAGCCAAAAAAGAAATGTGTGTGCGCACATGTGTCCCAGAATAAAAATGTAAGTTCACTCTATGTTTCTAGCACCTAAACTAGGGCTCAACAAACAGCAGCTGCTCAATGCATGTTTATTGAGTGAAAATAAATGCAGGCACACTCTAATGGAAATACAACTGTGAAAATTTTAAATGATAATTATTATACACGAACTTTATTATTTTTCACAGAAATGAACAATTACATTTTTCATTTATAAGGTTACCATTTTTCCTTTTTAAGGTTAGCTATGTGATGGTTTAATGTATTTATACCATGATTTCATTAAATTTATCTCCATAAATAAGATATAAAGAGTGAAAAAGTGGTATTTCTTAGAAAACAAAAGTTGAGGGACAAAGGGGAAAGAAAAATTTAGGCAAGAGAATACAATAACTGGACTACAAAAGGCTTAACATAATTCTCTATCTAAGGTTTCAATTTTCTCTAAGAAAACCATTTCCAGTCTATACCTTAAGAGCTTCAACTCTTTTACGTCTCATGTCAGCCTCCTCACTTCCTTGTCCTTCAGAATTATCAGCTGCATTCTGTAAAATAAATAAAGAAGCAAACCACTTAGGAAAGAACTTCAAATTAGGTGCAGAGAATATGAATAAACTAACATCTAACTATGTAAAATGGTAAATTGTTCAATGTTACTAATTTGTTCTCACAATTAATTCTTATGTACAACAAGGAAAAAAATAAGAAGAGAATGATAGAAAATGTAGCATTTAATAGGTCCATGAATACTATTTATATTTTCCTCTTAGAATTCTTCTGGAACAAATAAATGGTATTATCAATTTTAAACAAGATATACTTTATCCCCTTTTAGAGTTTTCTGGTCTTTGACTTTCACTGTCTTGATCAGATTATGTGCTGCATTTTAAATCTTAACCCATTATAATGTCATCCAATTATGTTTTCTAAAATTGAATATCAACCTGCCTTTTCACCACGGAGTTTGGCTCTAATCTGTTGGCGCTCATTGAAATTCTGCAGTCTTATTTGCCTCAGCCTCGCAAGATAAACCTATAAGGAGAAAAAAAAAAAACCAACAACACATTTTAATTTAAAAGAAAAACTACCAACATTTTTTTTTTTTTACTGCTAAATCATTGTTAAATTAAAGAAAAGGATTAATCTGAATACCACAAATAAAAGTTTCAAAATCTTAGCTTTCAATTTTTTAATTTAGATCAACGTATTTCTGAAGAAAAAAAAAAATACATTGCAATTACAAATTTTTAATTTCATCAAAAGAAAAGAAATTGAACTCAGGATACCAAATAACAGTTACGGGGCAAAATTATGACACAGTATGTCAGTCAAAAAAAAAAAATATTAACAGGCCCCAATAGACCTACAAAAATCCTCAAATAATTGTTAAGCATTTAAACCATGCAGGAAAGGACGGCAATCAACTCAAAAATGGCTGTGTGACGGAGGAAGCGTGCATGCGGGACGCGTACCTCTTCTTCTTTGTTTCTCGGCTTCCCTCCTCTTGAAGAGCTGGACCTGCCTCCATACATAGCTGCCAGGTTTTGCAGGATTCCCTGTTCATCATTTAATGTACTAAGTTTAAAGAATAACTAAGGCTACATCAGCATCTTACCTAGGAATACCCAGGTGCCACTTTATTTCTTTTGGCCAATACTGGTCATTTATTTCTAGCTGATAAACGGAAAACAAGCCCTGGCGTTTTCCTCTATCAGTTTAACCAACAGAGTCAGTGACAACAGAAGGAAGCAATTAAACTCCATAGATAATTATTTGAAACAGAGACCAGCTATGTTTTTATTAGCCATATAAGTAAACTGTTTTTTCCAAAAATGCGTTGGAGGTTAGCTGAACGCCAAATCAAAAATTTCCTCTACAAAGGGCCAATCATTTGTACATGTTTGTTTACATACCAAATACACAAACACAATACAAACTATTTGAGCTTAAACTTTTTGCACTCAGGCACGTCCTAATACTATACTACAAAGAATTATAGCCAATCACAAACTGATTCATTTTTTAACATAGTTTATCATAAACATGATAATTACCTTATTAGAAATTAGTACCCTCCAATAAAAATATTATAGATTTAATTATCCATTTTCTCTTCCTTCAGCACATAATTGTGTTCCATGTTCCTCCTAATTTAAAAAAATCTTCAGTCTCATTTCCTCATCTAATGTCTTTTTATCAACTTATAGAAAGTGTACTTTTTATGCTCATCACCTCCATTTTCCTGCCTGCCATTCCTCTTTTAACTCACTACAATCTGTTTCCGATCTCACTGTAACTGAAAATTTTCTAAGGTTACCAATGACGTCTAGTTCACAATTCAAATGAGTAGATTTGAATAGATTTTGCATTTAACATTTCCACTGGAAATTAGTTTGGGCTAAATCTACTCAATTTACATAAGCATTATTTTCTCTCATAAATATAATGTATGTTCACTGTACAAGATTTATAAAGTGAAGAAAATATAAATAATTTATAATTTTATTATCTAGCAGGCAAAATTTAAGAATATTTTCTTCCAAATATTCTTCTATGTATAATGCATGAATATACACACATTTATTTTTACAAAAATTAATGAAATTTTACTGTATTCTGATTTTTTTCACTTAGTATTAATTAACATTAATGTTCTGAGTCTCTTTCAACATTCATTATCCTTAAAAACATTATTCTTAACTGACTACATGATATGCATAATATTCCACTAAATAGTGAATTATAATTTACAGATCAAAAAAAACAAAACCCTCTCTTCTCTTTCAGTATTTAAAACAGCACTCTCTCCTGAGATCTTCCAATCTTCACAGGCTTTTCTCTTCTTGGCTCATTGCTAATGTCAATATTTTCTAGAGATTCATTCTTTGGCCCTTCTTTACTTTCTCATTCTCAGGCCTTAACATATGTTGCCAATTCCCAAATCTAAACCAACCTCACAGTCTTTTTCTCTTGAACTTCTGTATATACTAGTATACAATTGACATCTGGACAATGCTCTTATGTAGCGAAGGTTCTTCAAATTATTTAGAGACCTGACTTCATCATTCTTTTCACTACATTATCTAATTCCCACCTCAGTTATTGATCACAGATGGATATCCAAGTCAGAAAGGTGGGAGTTACCTCTCTCTCTATTTTCTCTCTCTGTGTCTCATCTGCCTAATATAAATGACTACCAATTACTAAATCTACCTTACAATAACTCCATAATTTTTATCTCTAGCTTCCTAACTTATCATCTTACCTCTGATCTCACCCCTCCCCGACCCCAACCCACCCTCCCAGTCTAGTCTCAATGCGCTCAGAGAAGCCTTTCTAATCTTCTCTTTCACGCTGAGCCCCACATAAATCCATTATTTTCAGAATATATTCCACTTTCCGTTGAACAGCAGATAAAACATCTCTAGTTTCATCTCCCAATCATAAAGCCTACATTCTAGCCATGACAACTATCCATAATACTTGTGGTTTTACAGACTATCATCTCCTCATCATCTCAAAATGGCTAACTCATCTTCCAAAATGCAAACCAAACTTCTCACCCCAGGAAAGCTTTACCCATGCCTCCTTCAGTGAGTTAAGTGTGACCTGCCACACCATTTTTTGAATATAACTCCCACAGTAGCACTCATCAGAGTGGTAGAAGGGCAATATTCTGTGACAGTTAAGACAATGGACTGTGATAGGCTGCGAAGTCTGGCAGTTCGTGTATTTGTCAATGCCACCTAACCACTGCTGACCTTCAGCAAAATTACTAACTACAATAGTAAACTTGCTTTAAGACTGGCATAATAATACCACCCACTTCATGGGTGTGCCAGAACCAAAAGTATTATTATGTGAGCATATTCTGCCTTCCCTCTCTTCCAGCCTGAAAAAAAAAAAAAAAAGGATTCTACCCACTCAGTTTCTTCCCCTCTTCAAGATCTTGGCATTAGCTTGTCAGTTACTTGAACTTTGGGGATACAGACCATAGGGTGGGGGAGGTGAGGTGAGGAAAAACAAGGAATAGGCAAGGCTGGTCAAAGATATGAGGTGAACTCTGAAAAGATGTATGGGAATATCTACAGTGTTACAAGAGAGTGGATAGCAAACTGAATACCGCTATAGATTATATCTTCCTTTCGTGGTATTTGAAAAATATAAATAAAACATATCTGAGTTATTTTGAAGCAATCTTTTTAACATTTTGGTTTGAAATATTAAAGGTGAAAAGTACAGGGATGTTCTGTACATCTTTTATCCAGCTTCCGCCAATTTTATCGTCTTGCATCACTATGAAAATTATCAAAACTAGGAAAACTAGCCCTGGTACAAACCATAGAGCTTGATTTCAACAGTTATACATGTACACATTTGTATCACTTCATCAATGTAATTTTATTACACGTATATTTTTGTATAACCACCAAAATCAAGATACTTAATTATATACCATTTCTGTAACACTTCATAGCCATATTCACTACTCCTATCCCTAACACCCATCAACTATTAATCTGTTTTCCAACTCTATATTTCACAAATTATAAATATGTACATATATATGTGGAATCATACAGTATATATCTTTTTGAGATTGACTGTTTTTATTCAGTATTATTTCCTTGCAGTTCATTCTTGAATATATATCACAGAGAAAGGAAAATTTATATTCATTTAGAAACTTGTGTTCAAATGTTCTTGGCAAGTTTACTCTTATAGCCAAAAACTTAAAACTACCCAGATGTACTAAAGTGGATGAATGAATGAACAAATTATGTTATATTCATACCATAGTATCATATTTAGCAGAGAAATGGAATGAAGCATTGAAGTTTTTCTTTTTAGAGTTTCTCTAGCCTATATAGTTTTTAAATTTCAGTTATCAAAACATGGAAAATTTTGAATTCCTACACAAATATATAAAATAACTTAAAATCTATTGTCTCTTTAAATTATAATTCAACCTAAAAATTATATGTTTAAAATATTTATTCATAGGTCAGGGACTTTGACTTCATTTGCCACAGAACCAATATTTGATTTACTAGGATTTCCCAAAGCTGTTAATAAAATGTACTGATCAAATAATTTAACTGTAGCTGTTTTCCAATTCTAGAGGATTAATCTTTAAGATCCAGAACTTAATCATAACTATTCAGGATTATTTATTTATTTTAAAACATATTTTATTGATTTTTTACAGAGATGAGAGAGGGATAGAGAGTTAGAAACATCGATGAGAGAGAAACATCAATCAGCTGCTTCCTGCACACTCCCTACTGTGGATGTGTCCGCAAACAAGGTACATGCCCTTGACAGGAATCGAATCCAGGACCTTTCAGTCTGCAGGCCGATGCTCTATCCACTGAGCAAAAAAAATTTCGGCCAGGATTGTTTATTTATAATATGATTTTAAAAAGTATTAGAAAACACACATTAGGTTTAAGACATAACCTCTTTACAAATATATCATGAGTACTAATATGTATCAATGGAAAAATATTATGTGCTGCCTTAAATTACTGATGTTGACATATTTTTCTTGAAGAATCAGGGTTATTATTTTAAACTAGAGGCCTGGTGCATGTGTACACCAGTGGGGTCCCTCAGCCTGACCTGCGGGATCAGGCCAAAAGTGGCTCCTGGATTGGGAGAGGGCATAGGCCAGGCTGAGGGACCCTACTGGTGCACAATCAGGACCAGGGAAGGATGCAGGAGGGCTCCAGGGCATGTCCGACCCATCTCACTCAGTCCCGATCCACTGGACCCCAGCAGCAAGCTAACCTACCAGTTGGAGCATCTGCCCCCTGGTGGTTAGTACACATCATAGCGAGTTGTTGAGCAGCCTTAGTATATCATTAGCATACGTATTATGTTTTGACTGGTTGAACAGATGACTGGATGACCAGACACTTAGCATATTAGGCTTACATTATATAGGATATCCATCACTGTAGTGTGTTACAGGTACAGTTACTTATACAAAGATATTTAGCAGTTATAATGTTGAATTGAGAAGCAAAAGTTGTTGTAACCCAAAAATCTGCATTAATGACCAGTATAAAATTAGTCCCCATATATCACTCCAACCCTACTTAACACCAGTGTTTAGTTACATTCAACCCATCAAGATCTCTGTTGGTCAATCTCTCCCTGTTTGTTGGGTGTTGTAAATATCTGACAATATAATGCATACCTAATATAAACTGAATAAGTAAATTGCTAATCTTGCCAAAGATGAAGGATTTCACTAAAATGAAGACAGTGATATTGGAAAATTATTCAGATTATATGCAAAATCATCTACAAATATGACAGAAAGAAAATACAAAGAATTATGATTTAGTCTTTGAAAATAGTTTGTGTGTTAAAAATTAAGAAAAGATCTTTGGAAAACTGACAAAGGCTCAGCCATTTTTTAAAAAATGGCTCCCTTTTACAATGTTATAAAAGTAAAACCCAAAAAACAAGAAGTGAAGGATATAGCATCTTTCATCAATATGAATTATTCTTCACATGGGTGCAACTTATTATTTCAATGAGATATTGTAATCCTATAAAATGAAATCCTAATATGCAAACTGTCCCCTAGATCAGGAGTTTAACCAGAAGTTCAACCAAGAGTTCGACCAGGGGGTGGGGCTGGCCATTCCTGCCCCAACCAGCGAGGCAGATGGCTGGGGGAAGGGAGGCCCAGGCCGGCCGTGGGCAGCTGCTAGGGGCCCTACCCGTGCAACTAATTTCATGCACTGGGCCCCTAGCATGTTATAATCTTATGAACTATTGGCCAGGCAGGAGTTACAACACATATGTTACTGCCTGAGTAATTTATGAATTTTGTTAGTTTTTTGTTTTTTGGTATCCTAACTGAACAACTACAATCCCTCAAAGTTTCAATTTTTAAAATATTTAAGGCTCTAATGTAATAAAGGACTGAAAGGTCAAATTATAAATGTAAAGCAGATTTCGGAATGAATACCTTTATCAATTTATCTCATTCATGTTTTCCTTTTTGTGGATGCACAAGAATGATATAATAAAAAATAACTCTAAAAGAAGTATTTCAAAAAGTATAAAATAAAAGTGATAAAAAGCACTATATCACGTTAAATTGGCAACATTTTTCCTCTTTTAATCATATGTAAATAAACAATATGCCTTATAGCCAGAACTTGAATTTGATAAAAATATATATAGTATTCATTACATAATACTGTCAGAAAAATTATAATCCTCCCCATATTAATTATTTTCCAAATACAGATTTGCAAATATAACCAAAATTCTGATAAATATAAGACAAAGTATTTTTAAATTATATTTTCAAGACAAATATCTAATTAAATTATTTTTTATTCGATACTACAAAATGTGAATCTCTATTTTAGCTGGAGTTACTTTAAATGTTCTTTTCCCAATATCAACAAAGCTGGGCTATGGAAGGGCATCTTGCAGGGTTGAGTGAATTAGGCATATTACTCTGAGTGACTGTTTCCATGGATTTCTGATTATGTTTTCAAAGTAGGTACTCCATGAGTCTACCATACTTCTCTCACTCTCTCCTCTCTAATTAATTAATAGTGCTGATAAACTCTTGAAAGGGGGTCATGCCTTACTTATTTTTATCTTAAGTACCTAATAGTACCTCATGCAGTATAGATGTGTCAAATTATTTTTTAAAATTTTTTTACTTATTTTTTGTTAATCCTCACCCGAGGATATTTTTCCCATTGATTTTTTAAAATATTTATTTATTTATTTATTTATTTATTTATTTATTTATTTATTTATTTTAGAGAGAGAGGAAGAGGGCAAGGGGGAGAGAATGGAAAAAGGAACGAGGGAAGAGAAGAAAGGGAGAGAGAAGGCAATGGGGAGAGAGAGTGGGAGGGAGGGAGAGAGAGAAACATCTGTGTAATAGAGACACATGGATTGGTTGCCTCTCACACTGCCGGGACTGGGGCCTGGGATTAAACCTGCACCTGAGGTATATGCCCTTGACCAGAAATCAAACGTGAGACCCTTTGGTGTTCATGCTAATGTTCTATCCACTGAGCCACGCCAACCAAGGCTAGATGTGTAATACATTCTTGCTGCATAGAATCAATTGTTTACATGCTAAGCATATTAATAGTAATTATTCTATTCCAATTTTATGGTTAATGATCATCTCGTCCACAGCAGAGAACTAGTTCAATGGTCCTAAAAACTTGTTTCCCTTTCCCCAACAAGGCAAGAAAAGGTACCATGAACTATCTCTCCAAGAACATAAGGAAGATAAAATTCAGGTAAAAACTACAAATGGCAGTATGAGGGAATTGCAATAGTCTGATATTGCTAAAGTTTAAGGAATAAAAAAGGTAACAGAGAGAAGGAAATCAAGATCAGTGAGAAAGCCAAAGGATGAAAGCTTAGTGCTAAGCTGGAGAGGTTTTAATTTACTCTCAAAGCAATAAAGAACTACTAAATAACTCTAAGCACATGAGCAATGTGTTCAATTTTGCTTTAGAAAGATCACTTTGGCAGCTCAAGTAAAAGATGTATTAGACTAAGTCAAAATTAGAAGTAAAGAGATGAAAGAACTAGCAAGAGATAATTATCTCAACTACAGCAGAAATAATAAAAACAGAAAGGAGGAGATGGATGTAAGATATCCAGAAAGTAGGAAACACGGGATTCCATTACTGACTGGATATGATTTGGGTAGGACAGTGACAGAGAGGAGATAATACCAAAAGATGTCTTGAATTCCCAGTAACTCAAACCAGAAACTTCAACATCAAGCCATCTTTGCTGGTGATTTTCTGCAGCAGTATGGGTAACACATGAAGGCCAGTGGATTTGAAGACAACGACATGAATTTAGTTTTGGAAATAGTAAGGATGAGGTACCCGGTAAGATGGTTCAGGTAAGATGAAATAAGCACATGCCACCCTATTTCCCACTAAATGTAAATATAAAATTTTCAGAAATCTCCATAAAATCTGAGTACTCTGTAAAGGAAAATTAGAGAATACCAGAATTCAAAAGTACCGTGTTAAGCAAACATATGATGAGTGTACCACTCTTTAAAAAACAAGGTTATTTTCTACCAAAACCTAACTTGGCAAAACTCCTAAAACTGAGCACTCAGGTAATGACAGAGATGAGAGAAACCTTTTTTTCTGACTTACGGAGTAGGAGGGACTCTCAGGGAAAACTCAGAGAGCAGTAGGAAATCTTCCCCCATTTTTCTTTTTCTCTTCTTTTTCCCCTTTCTCTTATGTCACAGCCCCCAGGAAAGCTCACTGCTATGGTGAGAGCTGAGACAGAAAAGAACTTATAGGAACTAAAACTCAGGAAAGACAAGTTTTGTCTCCTGAGACACTAAAGCTCCAAGAAGGCAGTCAAAACCTGTGCTCCCTCCATTCTTCTTTTCTCCCTCCCCCTCCCCCTCTCCACTTGCAGAGAACTAGTTCTCTAGAAGAGGTAAAAATCCTAGATATATGTCTTATATCTAGAATAATGAAAAGTGAAGCCCCAGAGAATAGAAAAGCATCAAGTCTATGGCATCAGAAAAATGACCCCCTAAGTTATTTACAAAGTCCTAGGCTCACCTATTACCTGTGTGTATGTGGATATAATCCTGTTCAGCATACCAAAGACTTTGAGCATGTAGCAAAGAAACAGACTTCTACCCAGATCCCAGACAGACCTCACTGGGCAGTGCACACATGGAAAGGATCTCAAGGACACTGTAAAGCTATGAGAAAAGAAGTTTAAGTAGAACCTCAGTGCACAGAAGAAGGGTTAGGAACTTGCAGCCTGAGCCCACATGCCAATTGTCTGATAAAACAAATATAATCTATAATCTCCATAAAATTTAAACAAAACCCAGAGTTTAATAGTATAATATTCCAAATGTCCAGGACACAATCCAAAATTAATCAGCATACGAGGAACCACAAAAAATCTCAGCTTCCTTGGGAATATACAATAAACATAATTAGATGACATAGATGGCAAAATTTTCTAAAAGAAACTATTATAAAAGTGCTTGAATAGCAATAAGCAGTGGTTAAAATACAAGGTATTAGAAAACAAAGAGAAGACAGAAAAAGAAAACAGATAGAAACACAAAATAAAAATACAATTACCAAAACAAAACACTCACTAAATAGATTAAATAAACTAAAATGAATATAAAAAGGGAAAAAGTAATGAACCAGAAAAGAGAACAGAAATTATCGAAACTGGATAACAGAGAGAAAAGAATTGAGCAGAGTTTCACAAACTTGTAGAACAAGTTCATGTCATCAGAGAACCAGAGAAGAGAATGAGTACAGTGTTGAAAAATAGCTGAAGAAATAATGGTTCAAAAATGGTATAAGGCAAAGACCTACAAGTTCAAGAACCTTAACAAACCACCAACAGAATAAACCTAAAGAAATCCAAGCCCAGAGACAACTTAATCACACTCCTGAAAACTAAAGACAAAGAAAAAAAATCTTGGAGCATCTAGAGACAAATAAGACATTACCTGTAAGAGAAAAATCATTTGAATAGTAGTCTCATCAAAAACTATTAAGTAACATTTTAAAAGAGAAGAATGAAAGAAACTGTTAACCCAAAATACTACATCCAGTAAAAATATTGTTTAGAAATAAAAATGTTTAAACTTTTTGTTTTAAAATAAAACTAAGAGGATTTATAGCCAGTACACCTGTTCTAAAATAATAAAATTTCTTCAGATGGAGGAAAATGATATAAAAAGGAAACTTGGAAAATTAGGAATGAAGGAATACCAAGAGAAATAGTAAGTATTTGGCACATATTACAAAGTATTCCTGTTCTCTTGAGTTCCTTATATATTTGAAGTTATAAGCAAAAATTATAACATGGTGTGATGGAGATTTAAGTTGTATGTAAATGTATATGTAATTTGCCAACAACTATGGCAAAAAAAAGTTTAAAGGGAAGAGAGTAAAGGGACCTATAGGATAGAAAGATTTCTACATTCTAATTGAAGTAGTAAATTGTTTATTGTTAAAAGTGAAGCCTAGCCGAAACCGGTTTGGCTCAGTGGATAGAGCGTCGGACTGCAGACTGAAAGGTCTGGGGGTTCGATTCCGGTCAAGGGCATGTACCTTGGTTGCGGGCATGTCCCCATTGGGGGGTGTGCAAGAAGGCAGCTGGCTGATGTTTCTCTCTCATTGACGTTTCTAACTCTTTATACCTCTCAATTCTTCTCTGTGTAAAATCAATAAAAATATATTAAAATAAATAAATAAATATAAAAGTGAAGCCTATTTTTTAATCCTGTTATCAACCACTAAAAGATATATAAAAGAAAGTTATAGCCAAAATCACAGATTAAATGAAATTAAATAACAAGAAGTATTCAAAATGTCTAAAGTCAGAAAGATTTTAGAAAGAGAAACAAAAACAGAGGGAACAGAAAACAAACAATAAAATGTTATACCTAAATCTAAATAAATCAATAACTATATTTGTCATTAAATATAATGATATAATTAAACACCAATATAATTACATGATATAATTACATTCCCACCAATTAAAAGGCAGGAATTGTCCTGGCCTGTGTGGCTCAGTCGGTTGAGCACTGTCCCATGCATCAAAAGGTTGCAGGTTCGATTCTGGGTAGGGGCAATTTCCCAGGTTGTGGGTTTAGTCCCCAGTTGAGAGCATGCAGGAGGCAGCCAATCTCACACGGTGTTTCTTTCTCTCTTTCTCCCTTCCTCTCAAAAATCAATAAACACATAAACATTTTTTTAAAAGGCAGGAATTATTAGAAAGAATTAAAAAATCCACACAAACATAGATTAACTACATAAAAACTCACCTCAACCAATCATTATAGATTAAAAGTAAAGAACATAGAACTATGCCTGTCACATAGTAAGCACCCAATATATGATAAATGTTAACAATATCAGTACTATAAACATCAAATTGAATGGAGTGGGAAAGATTACTTTTGAATAGAGGAAGTTATAGTCTTCTCTGAGACTAGAGAAAACAAAGAAAGATTGAGTACCGTGATGGATAAGTTATAAGTATGGAGGAAGAACATCTGAGGAAATGTGAGCTTAAGCTTAATTTTCTCTGTAAAGTAAAATAATTATTTTCATAGAGAAGGATGAAGGACAAAATCATTGAGGAAAATTCCCACTGTGGGCAATAGGAGAGACTGTTGACCATGAAGCTATAAAATGATTGTTGAGTAGGACTCACAGCTTGGCAGAAATCAGAAATCATAAACTGATCTGACATTAATCATCAGAGCTTTCATTTTGTCCAGCACTGCTCAGAGCTCGAGTGTAGAAATAGTCTAACTCACTAGCTAAATTAGACATAATAAAAAGAAATACACCAGCTCAGTAAAAAGGGTTCCCAGGGAGGACAGGCTGGTCAATGTAACTTTCATGTTACTCCAATGAATTTGAAGGCATTTCTTTTGGAAAGCACATAAATGCCCACCAACTGAAGTATAAGTAAAAAACTGCGGTACAAGCATACTATAAAATATGAATTTAAAAAGAACAGACTACTGACAAACATCATCCTAAAAAATTATAGCCCATATGACCGATAATTTTATATACAATTCCAGAAAAGACAAAACTATAGTACAGGAAACAGATCAGTGTTTGCCTGTGGCTGGTAGTAGACTGACTGTAAAGGGACACAAGGAAAATCTCCCCCCCAATTTTATTAAGATATAATAGACATATAACATTGCATCAGTTTAAGGTGTACAACATCATGATTTTGGATAAATGTATATACTGAGAACTGAGTACCAAATAAATTTAGTTAATATCCATCATTTCATATAGTAGCGATTTCCCCCCTGTAATTAGATGAAGAAACTTTTAAGAGCTGATGGAATAGTGCTATAGCATGCGTATGGCAGTGGTTAAATGACTGTATATCTTCTGGACTGCAGCACACATCCCTAGACAGACCTTAGCAGTTTCCCTGAGTTAAGGAAACAGCAGTCAGAACTTGAGAAGGTGAAGATCACTAAAATTTCCAGGATGGAGACCAAAGAACAGAGTTGCACAGAGAGGAGTACTGGAGATTTGTCGGGGGTTTCCTCTGAGCTTCTCACTGAGTGACAACAGCTAATGTCAACAATATCTCAGGTTTACTTAGGACTGGGAATGTTTAATTCTTCCAACAGCCAGAGTGGAAAGACCTCCAATTACAGGGCATTAAGTACTCAAGAATAATGCCTCAGCAAGGGGCCAAATTAATTTTATACTGAAGGCTGTTCAGGACCTGCCTAGCAAAGCTAGAAGAAAGCCTTGCAAGACTCAAACTATTCCATGTAACTTAACTGCATAAAACCCCAATATATTAAAAAAGAAAGATAAAACACACAATGCCTGGTATCCAATCACCAATTACCAGGTATAGACTCAGGAATGATAAACAAAACAGAATTAGTATACAAGGTCATTAAAACAGCTATCACAATTATATTTCACGTGTTCAAGAAGGTAGAGAAAAGAATAAGTATTATAAAGATAGATATAAAAAGTATTAAAATAACTAAATACACTTTAGGAGATAAAACATTTAATATCTGAGGTAAAAAATATATAATATTTGGATCGGATACACAGCAGATTACACAAAGTGGAAGAAAATTAATGCACTATAAGATATAATAATAGGAGCTATCCAAAATGAAACAGAAAAAAGAGTGAAAACATTTGACCAGAACATAACTGCTGAGAGAGCATCACATAGTCTAATATATGGGTACTGAGCATCCTATAAAGAAAAAGAAAGAACAGAAAAATTTTGTTGAAGAAATAATGACTGCAATTTTTCCAATTTTTGACAAAAATTATAAATCTAGATCCAAGACAATCAATGAGCCCCAACAAAATAACCATGAAGAGCACATCAAAATACAGCATAGCATAATTAAATCGCTTCAGAGATAAAGAGAGAATGTTAAAAGCCATCAGGGAGGAAAAAACACATTACATCTAGAGGAAATAAATAAGAATAACAGCAGACTTCTGGTCAGAAAAAGACATGCTAGAAGATAAATAAGAGTGATATTTTTAATGTGCTGAAAGAAAAAAACTTTCAACCTATAATACTATATGCAACAAAAATCTTTTTCAAAAAAGGCAAAATATTTAAGACAAACACTGAGCAATTTCACCAGTAGACCAGCACTACAAATTATCATTTAATAATGAGTACAAAATAAGGACATTTCCCAACAAATCTTGGAAAGTTTCTCTTGAAAAAGATTACCAAAGACATTCTTCAACATGAAGAAAAATAAACTGAAGGAAGACTAGGAAGATATAAGGAAAAATATCTGTAAATCTTAATAATTCTAATAATTGTTTTAAAACATTTTAAATTAAAACCTGTAACTAAAATTCCTGATGCTATTAACATGGAAGGTATGGGGCAAGGGAAAATGCTGGAGGATCTATTCTATGATCCATAAGCAGCATAAAAATAGAGATTAATTCCAGATATTAGAGAAACATAAACTACTGTTTGTTAAAAGGGTAACTATTAAAAAACGTAGCTATCTATCTATGACATATTTCAAAGGAAAAAAATCCTAAATTGGAATAATTGCATTAACTCATAAAGATTCCATTTATGAACTTTAGTAAATATGTCTAATTAAAATATGTTACCATGTAAAATATGTTACCTATTTCCTATGTGAGCATGATGCTTCATGGAGTACTAAGCTGAGAGAAATAATCACTGTGTACTTCTACAAGTCATAACTTTTAATACACTTTTGTTTCTAATTTGCTATTGAGTAAATGTGTAATTACACATACTTATCCAAATGTTTATTTCCCTTTTTTCTTTACATTCTCTGCTACTTAAAAGTATTTAAAACCAAAAGCATATGGAGAAATAAAATGAGTAATATAAGAAGTAATTTATTTAATACAAGTAAATAAATTAGTTCTTATTTATTTATTTATTTATTAGTTCTTATGTATCTATAAGTAGAATTGATTAAATAAATATAAGAGTAACCTTATTCCCAATTAATCAAACCAACAACAGAATTTTACCCTAGCTTTAAAAGATATAGCAGAAGAGGAGTTAAATAGGTTAAGATACATCACAACTTTACATTTTGCAAATGTTTAGAGGAAATGTTTGTCAAAGATTACAGTTCTTTTCATTTATACCTACCTTATTCCAGACCTTCACTTTGAATACTAATATGTTCAAAAACCTCAAGAGAAAAAAATCATACCATATGTCCTTCAGCTCGAGCTTTATTCTGCCTTGCTTCCCATTTTCGTTGTAGGTACTCTTCTACTTGTTTAGCTCTTTCCACAGCTAGCTGCCCCCTTTGCCTGGATAATATAGATAAATAGCAAATTCAGAAATTCTGAACATTAAATATTCCATAAAGTTAAAAATTATTCTAAATCTTTTCTTTGTTGCAGAATATGAAAAAAGGCTCATATGAAATAAAACCTTCCTCTATAATGAAGAAATACCTACATGTATATTAGTGTCTACTCCCTAGAACAAATTCTTTACTCTTTTAAGTAGAAGTACAATAAAATCTATATCATTCCAAATCATAACAAGGTTACTCTTATATTTATTTAATCAATTCTACTTATAGATACATAAATTAATTTAGACTATATTTAATTAAAGAAGAATCTCAATTTAATTAAAGAAGAATCTCAAGAATCTCAATCTCAATCTCAATAGCTTCCAAGTACAGGCAGTCCTCGCGTTACATCACACTCGATGTACATTGTAACATGGTTACGTCACCATCTCCCATTTATTTATTTTAAAAAATTCTGTCATTTCAATGTATGTACATATATGCTTTATGTTTTTTATCATTTACTGTATTTACCATAAGTAAAGGTCAGGAATTGTTAACTTTCTTTTAATTTTTTTTTTTTTTACTGTTTCACTTTACTGCTGTGTATGTGCTCCATGTGAGTGACCTAGGCGCTTAGGTAGGTGGGTTCCGACTTACGGCAAAAATCGCGTTACATTGCACCTTAGGAATTGATCTTTAACATAACCCAAGGACCTACTGTAGTTAAGCGTATTTCAGAATTCTGTATAAAATATATCTAAGATCTTTCTCTTAATCAGTATTGAAGTAAAATTAAAGCAGCATAGTAGCAATTTCAAAAATAAGAAGTTTGTGTGAAATTTCAAAAATACAGTAAAAAACAATGCCCGAATTCCTTAAATGTCAGCACTATGAAAAAGCAAAATAGTTATGTTAGGGAAAAAATTAATAGCACAGTTATTTGTTTTTATCTTTTCCAATTATATGTCTCTATCTTCCTTTGACAATTACTAAAGAATGTAAGCATGCTGAGTCCAGACTACAAATAAAAATAACAATAACAAACATTTACTGAACATCTAATATATATTGTGCCTATTACCATGCTAAGTATAGGAGACACAAAAATAAATACAACCCAGCCCCAGTAATCATAGTATCAACTCCAGTAAATTCTGAAGGTGAGGACCAAAGAAAGAGTTTTTGTCTGTGCTCCTGTTAGGATCTTGGCTACTAAAGCACACAAGCTTCCTACAGCCTTTCTTTAGGATCATAATTAAGTTATGGTCTGAAAAACACATGCAGTAATGCATTTTCTGTTTTCTGGTAGGTCTAAACACTTCGAATTTTTATGCCTCAAATAATAATTTCCTTTATATGTTTTGTTAACTACTAATTAAACATTTTTTTAGAAATGAAATTAAGCTATTAAAACTTAAAATCTGTTCCACCACAAAGCTATGAATGAACGTGCTCTAAGGTTCATTTACCTTATGTGGTGCTTAAAGGAGATTCTTGTGAAATTTCCATCCCTGGAATTTTCTAGGATTAGATAATCTCTAAAGCTGGTTAAGAGCTTTTTATTATGACTCTGAGATATGTCTAGGTAGCTAAATTTTAATCTAGTTCCACATTACCAAATTCAGGAAAACACTCCACCCAAACCATGGTAGCTTGAGTAGATTAAGAATAATGAAGGAGAAAGTGGTTTATGCCTCTGTAGTGCACATGTGCTATACTTTACCAGTCATATTATGCATTGCACAGCTCTGAGATTAATAGGGTGCATCTGGCCTGGATGCAACCTGTTTCCTCAACATATATAGGCAAGGCTATACCCTAGCCTACTATAGTCCCATTTAAATAAAGTTGGGCCTAAAAAGGGTAGACAAAATTTCAGAGGGTATGATGCTCAGCCATGTCTCCTGAAACTACAGGTTTATTGTTAGGCTCTTTTGGGGGGTCCTGGAGGCTTACACCACCATGTAATTAGATAACATTTCTGATCTCTCTGGTATGTGTCTTCACTGCATCAACTTCCTTCTTTAACCTTTACAGAAGTAAACTGGGTTTTATTTTCCATCCTAAAACACTTATGTCTAACATTTGTCACTCTGGACCTCCAACTGACATATATTAATGTAACAGTTGCACAGAATTATTTTGCTAAAAACCTGATTATATGTACTATAACTTTGATTTATAGACTTTCACACTGTTTATATTTATACTAATGGCCTAGTACACAAATTCATGCACATTGAAAGGAAATTAATTAGAAGAAATATTTTAATATCACTATTTGCCTTTTCTCTATCATAGAAGTGTCAGAGATGAAAGAAAATTTGTAAAATGTATATTAAAATAATATATAAATTTATTAATAAACAATAACAACATGAAATAACAAAGACATGATGTAAAAAGCAAAAGCATGATATAAAAACAACATTGATAAAAACAATGACTTATAAATTGATTAAACTTATTCTAATATCTTCCTGTATACCACATTAAGAGTAAAAACACTGTCTTGCAGTGGGCAAAACTCAAGGGCAGCCTTCTCTCAAGATGTTTGTGCAGCCATTGCTGCAGGATACTGAGACACAGGAGCCTCTAAGGACAGGGCTGATGGGAAACCAAGGCTGTCTGCTCAACCCTGAAACTGCTCCATCCAAGCTGAGCACAGAAGCTCTCCCAGCGGAGACACAGCTGATCCTCACAGCCAACTGGCCTGGAGGTCAACTCCCCCCCAGTGATGCTAACATCAATCTAGGCTTAACTACAACAAGACTGCACACATAGCCACAAAGGGGCACACCAAGAGTGTCTACCTGAAGTAACTAGGGAGGCTGAGCCACTAGCACACAAAGCCACTCCCTCAACTCAAGGAAGCAACTAAAACGTGGAGACAAAGAGGCAGGTTACAAATGAAGGAAATAAAGGAAAGCAAATGACTGAATATAGAGTTTAAAACCACAGTTATAAGGTTTTTCAAGAATTTCCGATAAATTTAATGAGACCCTCGGGGATATGAAAAAGGATCAACTAGTAATTAAGCATACACTGACTGAAATAAAAAATATTATACAGAGACTTAAAAGCAGACTAGAGGATTACAAGAATCAAGTCAAAGATTTGGAATACAAAGAAGCAAAAAACATGCCTCTGGAAAAGCAAAAAGAAAAAGGAATCCAAAAATATGAAGATAGTGTAAGGAGCCTCTGCGACAACTTCAAGCATACCAACATCAGAATTATGGGGGTCCCAGAAGAAGAGAGAGAGCAAGATAATGAAAATATATTTGAAGAAATAGTGACCAAAAACTTCCCCCACCTGATGAAAGAAATAGACTTACAAGTCCAGGAAGTGTACAGAACCCCAAACAAGAGGAATCCACCAAGACACATCATAATTAAAATGCCAAGAGCACCGAAACCGGTTTGGCTCAATGGCAGAGCGTCGGTCTGCGGACTGAAAGGTTCCGGGTTCGATTCCGGTCAAGGGCATGTACCTTGGTTGCGGGCACATCCCCTGTAGGGGGTGTGCAAGAGGCAACTGGTCGATGTTTCTCTCTCATCGACGTTTCTAGCTCTCTATCTCTCTCCCTTCCTCTCTGTAAAAAATCAATAAAATATATTTTTAAAAAAAAGAAAAAAGAAAAATAGTGAACAACAAAAAACTATTTTAAAAAAAAAATGCCAAGAGCAAAAGACAATGAGAAAATATTAAATGCAGCAAGAGAAAAAGTTACCTACAAGGGAGTACCCGTATGATTGTCAGCTGATTTCTCAACAGAAACTATGCAGGCCAGATGGGAATGGCAAGAAATATCCAAAGTGATGAATAGCAAGAACCTACAACCAACATTACTCTACCCAGCAAAGCTATCATTCATAATTGAAGAAAAAGCTAAAGGAGTTCATCACCACCAAACCAGAATTATATGAAATGCTTAAAGGTAGTCTTTAAAAAGAAGAAGAAGAAGAAAAAGGTAAAAATAAAAATTATGATCAACAAATACATATCTATCAACAAGTGATTCTAAAAATTAAGTGAATAAAAAATCTGATAAACAGAATAAAATGGTGAATACAATAGAATCAGGGGCATAGAAAGGGAGTGGACTGAAAATTCTCAGGGGGAAAGGGGTGTGGAGGGTGAGGGAAAAGATTGGATAAAAATTGTACACCTATGGATGAGGACAGTGGTGGGGAGGTAAGGGCGGAGGGTGGGGTAGGAACCTGGTGGAGGGAGGTATTGGGGGTGGGGGGGAAGAAAGAGGAACAATTATAATAATCTGAACACTAAAAAAAAAAACATACACACACAAAATTACAAAGAAGGATGCATTTATGGATCATCACAGTCTGACCTGTTTGCATTGACTTAGTTACACATGGTCTTCAATCTCTTCAAAGTTTCTAGGACGGCATCAGCATTAGAGAAATAGTGATGAACTGCAGCCCCATTGGGAAATCCTGAATGTACTCCAGGTGATATTCTTCTTTAGGTAAATATGCACAATAACTTTTACTATTTTCTCTGAAGCAAAGCACAAGCAACTTCGCCTACCTTTCTGGAAGCCTTCGGCCATATATTTCTCCTTTCCATTTAGCTTCATTATCTTCTGCTCTTCGTTGCTGCATTCGATCAAAAATAGCATGATAATGTTCATATTGTCCCCGAGGAGAAAAAGATGATGAAGCCACAGCCCCTCCACTGCCAAAAAAGGTAGCCTAGGAATTAAAAAGAGAGAGAGAGAGAGAGAGAGAGAGAGAGAGAGAGAGAGAGAGAGAGAGAGAGACTCTCAAATCATTATCTCATAATACCTAAAACACTCATACCATTCCCAAAAGAAAAAAAATTCAACACTTGGCTTTTAAAAGGCAATTATCTAATTTGAAAATATTAATAAATATATTGCCTAAGGAAAATGTCTTCCTACTATATTATAATTATTAATAAAAAAGTAATGCTTTGTAACTAACAATAAAGCATAATTAATGCAACAAACAAAAATATAAAATGTCACTAAATTCATGTATAATAGGAAAAAATCTGGTCTTAATTAATATGTTTTGAAACAAGATTCTAGTATATATTTTATGTGATCCCATTCTTTAAGTTTAAATATGTATAGCTTATAAGTAAAGCAGTGTTGCTTTTGTAACATTCAAAATTATATTTAACAAAAACATTTGCATATGGTATTTAACATACCCCAAATCCTTCAATTCAACAAGTAATGAAGTCTCAAACACCACTGAAACATGCTCTAGGTATAAATAAAAGAAACAAAAACACTATATAGATTCTTAAGCACAAAATTAGAAAAATATTTCATGCCTATGGCAAATGAATGGTCATAGGCACACTCTAAAGCAGTTGGTACTGAGTAAATTTACAAAATAGAAAAAAAATTGTCATTGTCAAAAGTTAAAAAATAAATTCTCTACAAATAAAAAAATTAAAGAAAAAACACTGGAAAATATATTGTTTAACCCAGCCTTGAAAGCAATAGAGAGGGAAAGGGATGGAGGGAGGGAGGGAGGGAGGGAGGGAGGGAGGGAGGGAGATAAATATATATATATATATATATATATATATATATATATATATATAGAGAGAGAGAGAGAGAGAGAGAGAGAGAGAGAGAGAGAGAAAGAGATTTTAAATGAGACAGAGTATTAAAGCAAAAATAAGCAATGTACGTAGTATATATTTTGGTGTTGGCAGTACGGGGAGGAATTAGGAAGACATAATTAGAAGGAAAGCAAATAGGGGGCAATAAGCTTGGTCATAAAAGGTTGGTATAGGCTAACTACTATCAAACCTGGGTGTTTGAGTTCATATAATAAACAACAGAGAGCATTTATAAACTTTCTAGTGGGAATAAAATACAAAAACGAATTTTAAGAAGTTCAGTTAAGGCAAAATATGCATAATAAACAGGAATGAGAGAAAGAACAAGGTTGAGGATAATTAGAAGATCTGTTGCCCTGACACCAAGTCAAGAAGCCTAGAAATAAAAGACATTCAATTAAAACGTGATTGTAGGGAGCGGCTATATAGTTAAGCCTAGGATTGACCTGTGGCAGAGCCACAATCAAGTCCCAGGTTAGAGGGCAGAACCCTCTTAGCATAATTAAGCTTGACCTTGTGGCCACCCTCTTCCTAGGTAGCTAATGGACTGTGGGGGGTGCAGCAAGTGCTGCCAAACAAGTGAAACTCACAGGAACATTGTAACTATATTGACCAGCTCCTTGTTTATCTCTGACTATAAAATAAAGCCTCAGCTTATAGGCTGGGTCTTTCTGTGTCCTTATCCAGGCACAGGAGCTCCATCAAGACCCAGCTATATTCTCTTTGTCTGTCTTTTCTTCAATCCTTCACCACCCTCACTCCCACTCACTGAACTCTTGGCTGAGCTGCCCTGGCACAAGTGATTAAGGGAGCTCTGGATTCTCCATGGGAATGAAGAAGGATAAAGGCAAAAACATAAGGATATAACCTCAGACACATAAGAATTCAAGCACATAGAAAACTCAAAGTTAGAAAATAGAGATATCAGAAAAAGGTAAGAATTAAAAAGAAGTAAGGGTATAATGTTGCAGATGTCACAGTGGAAGAATATCACTGAGATGAGGAAACCAATGACCTCAAATGCAGAGGTTAAAGCATTTAAAATAAAACATACTGCAATGACTAAAGTTGAGGGGTAACGTTTAAAAAACCAGTTTTTTGAAGTGATGAGAACAGAATTCAGAACACTGACAGTAAAGAAAAGCTTCCAAGTGATAACATCTTAAGGAAGAAGTCTGAATAACAAGAAATACAAAGAAAAATATTAGGATAAAATAAAAGAAATTTCAGTGTACTCTACGAGATAGAATTTGTGCTAACAACTTGACACAGTGGGTTGCAATTATAAGGAAGATTAATTTTGCCCAGGTTCATAGGTTGAGCATTAACCTATGAACCTGGAGGTCACAGTTCAATACTCAGTCAGGGCACTTGTCCATGTTGCCCATTGTGGGGTGTGCAGGAGGCAGCCAATCAATGATTCTTTCTCATCATTGATGTTTCTCTCTCTCCCTCTCTCCCTTCTGTCTGAAATCAATAAAAATATATTTTTTAAAAATCAGAAAGATTAATTTTAAAATATCAGCTCAAGATAAAAACTGATAACTGCCAAAACCGGTTTGGCTCAATGGTATAGCGTCTGTCTACGGACTGAAGGGTCCCAGGTTCGATTCCGGTCAAGGGCATGTACATTGGGCATGTACATTGGTTGCGGGCACATCCCCATTAGTGAGTGTGCAGGAGGCAGCTGATCGATGTTTCTCTCTCATCAATGTTTCTTTCTTTCTTTTTTTAATATATTTTACTTATTTTTTACAGAGAGGAAGAGAGCGGGATAGAGAGTTAGAAACAACGATGAGAGAGAAACATCGACCAGCTGCCTCTTGCACAACCCCTACTGGGGATGTGCCCGCAACCAAGGTACATGCCCTTGACTGGAATCGAACCCGGGACCTTTCAGTCCGCAGGCTAACGCTCTATCCACTGAGCCAAACTGGTTTCGACTCATCGACGTTTCTAGCTCTCTCTCTCCCTTCCTCTCTGTAAAAAAACAAAACAAAACAAAACTGATAACTGATTAAAAATGTCTGAATAGCAAGAGATGAAAGTTGCTAGAAATAGGTAAGAAAATTAGGCAGGGGCCAAGACCGGTTTGGTTCAGTGGATAGAGCGTCTGCCTGTGAACTGAAAGGTCCCGGGTTTGATTCTGGTCAAGAGCATGTACATTGGTTGCAGGCACATCCCCAGTGGGGGATGTGCAAGAGGCAGCTGGTCGATGTTTCTCTCTCATCAATGTTTCTAGCTCTCTATCCTTCTCCCTTCCTCTCTGTAAAAAATCAATATATTTTAAAAAATAAAATTAGGCAGGAAACTCCATCCAGGTGTTCCTCACACATCTCCAAAATGTCAATCTCAAGGCAAGCATCAGAATCAGAATTCTGATGAAAGTTAGTCACTTCTCCAGAAAAGGGTTTACTATTTGAGTTTAGTCTGGTGTGAATATCTTCTTAACTTCATTTGAGTGTTGCAATGTTTTACTTTAACAAAATTATGTAAACAAAAGTATGTAAATATCTCTGAAGATTCCTATACTGAAAATAACGTTGAAAATACTGTAACAGAATACAGAAGCAATATAACCTTTGAAAAATCACTTATTTCACCCAATATAAGCACAGGTTGATGAATTTTGACAATGTATACATTTGTGCAGCCACTACCACAATCAAAAGCACATCCATCACCCCAGCAAGTCCCCTCATGTTCCTTTGAAAAATGGATAAAGCAAAAGTGTCCCAGATTTTGCAGATACTAAATAATCAAAGACAGCTGGTTATTTATACTATGAAGAATGTGTATATTATTTAGAGGTATATAATTATATTAATTTTGAAATACTTCCCTTAATATTTATTTTTTATTTCATCTTTATTTTGGGAATTTCCTTAATTTGATTAACATTATACTGAGTCTCCAGGTCCTTATAAACTGTTCAGAAATCAAATGGTCTAGGAAGTTAAATATTTCAAACCTCATCAGGAATAAGCACAGAAATTAACATAGATTTAGAGTCATGAGAAATTTTTTTTAGGGCAAATAAATTACTTCATTAATGCTCAGTGACAGCATTATAGAATTTATAAAGTGAAGCAGAAATCTGTTAAAATACATAGTATCTAACACTGTGGAAAAATTGTGTCAATTAGTTATCAAACAACATTGACAAAAATGAACTTTAGGATTAAGTACACCATTAGACAGGATAGTAAAAAAAGACAGGATAGTTTATTGCACAGAAAAAGATATACACAAAGGGAGAAGAAAAATAATCAAACTCTCAACATTAATCATGGACTTGATATGAAATACTTGACAATATCTGAGGGCCTAACTCTGATTGATGTCTTTACTTTCCAATGAGATAAGAGGTTACTTTAGAATGAGTCAAATTCTGTCTGAGTTATTCCTGATCATTCAGGAGGTAATAAGTTTTACTTCCTAGTAGATAGTATTGTACAAAAATAACAAAATGAAATTTTAAAATAAAATTGTATTACTGAAGATTGTACATCTATACTAATACAGAATTAGAAAAAGTGATTCAAGAAAGTCAGGATAGAACATATATGTCTACATAAACCAAACAAAGCAGACTTTTATTCATATTACAACTTTTGAAGAATAGAAACAAGTAAGAGTGGTAATCAATTCAAACTAACAAATATATATCTCCAGTACCTAAATATCAAGTTTAATGAGAATGCGTCATGGAATTTAGTTTAAAGAAGGGTTGACTAACAGTTGATTGGATGGTACAAATTAATACAGAGGAATAATAATGTGTTCATTTTTACAGCTGTGTAACAAATGCCCACAAACTTAACAAATAAAAACAATATCCATTTATTATCTCATCCCTTGCTTAGAAGTCTGGGTATCCTGCTCAGAATCTCACCAGGCAGAAACCAAGGTTCAGCCAAGGCTGCAATTCTCAGCTGAGGCTCAGGGTCCTTTTCCAAGCTCACTGGTTCTTGGCAGAGTTCATGTCCTTGTAGCTGCAATGGCTAAGGTCACCCTTTCCTTGGCCAGAAACCACTACCAACTCCAGGAGATCACTAACTTCCTTTCCATGTGAATACTTGCCAACAGAAGCATACCTATCACTAACCTTCTTCTCCCTGTCCAGGCTGCTGAGGGAATCGTGAATCAGATATTAATGAAATCACAGGAGTGACTATCGCCTCTACCATCACCTTTTGCCATAAAATAAAGCCTAATTAAGGAGCTGCTATATTACCATATTCACAAGTTCCACCAATTCTCAAGGGGAGGGAAAAATACAAGGTGTGTACACCAGGGGTCAGGAATTTGGGGGACCATCTTAGATGTCAGCCTACATAGATAGGTCAAGACGCTCCCCGAGCAAAAGAGGAAATGCAATATAAAGATTAGCAGAACAACGAAAGAAGCAGGACATTAACATATGAGTCCTTGCTAACCAAGCTCCAGGAACTGTTCTTAAATTTTTTAAAAAAAATAAGAATTTAAGGCTCAGAAAACTTAAGTAATTTGCATACATTATATACTAGTAGTCTGGATCTATCCAAAACAAATGTTTGAATTAATAGATCTACATAAATTGTTAGATAACTGGTTATTTAATAAACAATTAATGATTAGCTTCCTTGTTTTCTTTTTTTTAAGGTTAGAGATGGGAATGAGAGTGAGGAGACAGGGAAGGCTACTATCAAATACAGAGAAACACAGTGAAACGAAAAAATTAAGTAGACCTCACTCCATAAGGAAACAAGTACAGTCTTTAGTTCATCCTGACTAGAGCATACAGTGTATGGTAGGGAAGGATGGACAGAAGTTTAGAGAGATTGATAGGGGCCAAGTTGTTTTTCTGAAAACTTAATCTTGGAGGACACATGAAGCTGCAGAGGATATAAGGCAAATTTGATTTGATTTGATTTTAAATAGATTCTTTTGACAGGAATAGTGTATCCACAGCCTTTACATAAAAAAATTTAAGCAATTGCCAGTTATATATTAGTTATCAATACAAGTTACATATCAAATAAATGCAGGAAAACTAAGAATTCATAATAGATGAATTTGCATATGTTAAAATGTAATTGTAGATAAAATGTAAATGTACAAATGCACACCTAAAGAGAGCCAATTCTATATATTTTAAAAAGCAAGGTGAAACTAGAAAAAAGTGGCAGTACTATGTTGGTATCAAGTGCCTACCTTTACTTCACCACCTCCTCCAGCACTTAGCACGTTTTTCCATCCTTGTTCCCTGGCCCTATTTATTCTCTCCAACTTTGGGGGAAAGGAAACAAACAAACAAAACACCATTTCAAGTATTTAATATAAAATACATAAAATACATTTAGTGATGAAATGGAAATCAGTGTTCTTTTTTTAAAAAGTGTATGTGGGGAGGGAGTGGAATATAACAGGAAAAAGTGAATTATCCTCTTACCCTTTCCTTTTCTTGCCTTTTCAGCTGTTCAGCCTTCATTAAACTAATCTGTAACAATTTTAAAGACAAATTTTATGAACCCTTGAAACTAATATCTGCAGCATGGCAAGGGAAGAAGAATAAGAGAAAAAAAAAACAACTACCTGATCTTTTTGTTTCTTTGCTTTATCAATAAATTCCAACCTTCTCTTTCTTGATGCTTCCTTAAATAAACAAGAATATTTTAATCAATAATATTTTATTTTTTATTTTTTAAAATATATTTTATTGATTTTTTACAGAGAAAGGAAGAGAGAGGGATAGAGAGTTAGAAACATCGATGAGAGAGAATCACCGATCAGCTGCCTCCTGCACACCCCCTACTGAGGATGTGTCCGCAACCAATGTACATCCCCTTGACTGGAATCGAACCTGGGACCTTTCAGTCTACAGGCCGATGCTCTATCCACTGAGCCAAACAGGTTTCAGCTAATCAATAATATTTTCTACTTTTCCTAGTACATCAGGAAAGTTAGCACTCCAAAGGTAGAGGTATGCCCAGGGAGGTAGAAAAGAAATGTCAAGGACTTTTTTGTTTGTTTGTTTATTTTTTTAAGAAATAAGGAGGAAAGGTTTGGAGGTTTTTCTGTAGCTTTTGTTTCTTTTCTTATAATTATTTTTGCAAAGCTTTAAAATAAGCAGACAGATGTCATTATACCGCAAACATTTTCCTCCTTTCTTCTCCAGGATTCACTTTCTTCAATGGAGTTTGATGGGCCTGGACAAAAAGTAAAACTACAAATTAGATAAGGATTTGTTATCTACATGTGTATCTGCATTTGTTTTCTACATTGATATAAAGAACAGTAGCTCTCAAGCTTTTCCTAAAAGTAACCAGCAGTAAGAAATTTATTTCACATCCAGACCCAGTAAAGACATACACATTCCCAAAGTTTCATAACATACCTTTACTATGTTTAGTAGATTCTGTTACTTTCCATTCTAACCCCTTTTAAAAAGTCCCCGCTCTTCACCCACTAAAATAAGTTTGCCACAACTAATAGAGAGCACTATACAGTTTTTAAATAGTCAAGAAAGAGCTCTGGAGTCACTGTTATGGAAGTTTAAGGGGGGGAAAAAACACACACACACAACTATAGATATTGCTCTTCATAGTTTATAAACACATAGTTAACATTTTAAAGTATGTTCTATTATGTAAAATTTAAACTAGTGGGAAATGCTACTCAGAAGCTTTGTATAAATACACATTTCTTCCATATAACAGAATATTATTTGGTAATAGAAAGGAATAAAGTACTGATACATGCTACAACATTGATACATGCTACAACACTGATACATGCTACAAACTTGTAAACATTATGTTAAATAAAAATTCCAGTCGCATACTGTATGATTCCAATTATATGAGCTATCCAGAATAAGCAAATGCATACAGAGACAGAAGATTAGTGGGTATGGAGGTGGGGGACAAATGGGAAGTGAATGCTAATGGGGGAAAAGATTAGGTTGTTATAGAAATGTTCTAAAATTTATTGCAATGATGGTTGCACAACTCTGGGAATACACTGAAAATCATTTAATTCCAAACTTTATATGGATGAATTGTATGATATTTAAATTATCTACATACTTTATAGATAAGACAATTGCATATCTACATGTCCACCCATGTGTACATTTCTTATTGAGCTAATCATCGAAATAAAGCTGTTTTTAAAAAATACGTATCCCAAAAAGTTGTTGAGTCATAATTTTTGGACCTGGGGCCCTGCATTCTATATATTGACAAGTTTCATGGATAACTCCTAAGTGGCAGGTCTAACACCAGTATCAAAATTGGTGAATCACAAACACCAAACAATTTAAAAATATTAATGCAAGCATTACAGATTATTACTGTAAATGATAAGCTTTTAAACATATTAATAACAAGAATAATGTAGAATAAGAAGAGAATGTTTAAATAAGATACCTACAAACTCTAAGGTAAGTTACAAGAAATCATGTTATGTTCACCTTTTAATGTTCCAAATTGCCTTCCATATAAAATGCTCAAACATTTGTGAAATAAAAATATCAAACTGTTTCTCTGACATCACACAAGTACTTTCAGAACACTGTCTACACAGAAGAGAAAAATATGGTAACAAAACATGCACACTAAGAGAAATGTTTTGTGTTTCTTTTTAAAACCAGAGGCAAAATACTGAAATGTGTTCATGGAACGCCCTCTGGTGGCTTAATAACCACTCCTTTGTTTTAACAGAGCCTTTAAAAAATAACAGGGTTGGAGCAAAGACAGTTTTATGGTATGTTAGTATTTTATGATATGCTGAGTAATAACATAATATATATAAGCTAAAATTGTGAAATTAAAATTAAATGAAAAACAATATCATTAAGTAATGTGGTTTTCCATATGAACTCATTTTTAGTTTTGATAGAAAGTTAAAAAATCTAAAAGATGCTTCTTTAGATTTCCAGGAAAAAATGAAGTCTTTATAAAAAACAGTCATGTAAAAACCCGGGGGAGGGGGGGTGAGGGGACTTATTTTTAAAATCTTATTTAAAATAATTCCAATATTTTTTTAGATTTGAAAAACTTTATTTTTCCTCTTAAATTTTTTTCTACTTTTTAATGTGGTTAAGATACACATAACATTTACCAATTTAACCATTTTTTAAAGTACAGTTGTGTAACATTAAGAACATTCACATTGTGTGCATACAAATATAGTTTTTAAGTGGTATATATTAAAATAAGCTATATGATATTTCAGGTACTGATTATTATCTAGTTCTCATTGTTCTGGTTTAGAAAAAGAATATTTATTTGCCTAAAAAGTTTAAGGACAACAACTTGCTTGAAATCCAGAACACATAATTATCATCTAAATCATTTATGGGTCATTCAGAATATTTGGTAGAATATCTATTATTCAGAATATTATTAACTAGAATTTTAACATATCAGAGCATGCTGCTCTTGCATACTGAATAATATTAATTGAAAATGAGAGAAACATTAAGAAAACCCATATATTTCTTGATTCTATCAGCCATATGAAAGAATATACACTTGGCTACAATCCTCCCTAAACGTAAGAGGCCTTCTGTTGTAACATTAGTCCAATCTCCCCTAGAGTTCAGACCCCTCCATTCAGTCAGGCTAAAACTTGCTCAAGAGATAAGACAATTGCATATCTACATGTCTACCCCTATGTACATTCCTTATTGAGCTAATAATACAAAGATAGTTCCCAAAATGATAGATTCATTCCCAGAGAGTCTGCCTGTGTGCAGCCAAATGTTGAAATGAACTGTGGATGTAATAACTGCCATTTTGGAATAAACATCTCAAAAACTGTCTATGAAATATCTTTACTTTGAATCATATTTCATTGAACTCCATTAGAAGACATAAAACATTTCCAAAGCAATTTTGATCCAAGGCATGAGTTTTTAAAAAAGAAGACATTCATAGGAATGCATTCTGACTTATTTCATAACATTGAAATATAATCCAATCACTAATAATAAAGAAAAATTTACAGAAAGTATATAAAACATTAAATAAAAACATCAAAATACAAAATCAGAGCTACATTAAAAATATAGGCAATATAAATGTAACGTTTGACTACTGGGAATATGCTCCTTTTCTTTCATTATATAAACTGTCAAAAGCATAATAAAAGACCATAGCAAATTTATTGAAATACACACTTTATAGAAAAAAATTCAGATAAAAATTATACTACTTAAATTACTTCAAAGAACCAAATAACTCTAATAAAAATCAAGTTTCTATCTCAAGAATTAAACATAAATATAAAAGATTTTCTGCTCAAATTTCTCTTCATCACCTCACACTGAAATAATGTTACCTTTAGGCAATAGGGATGAAAGTTCAAAAATATTGGACTTCTGATTGTGCCTAAAAACAGGGTTTTTATTTGGCCTTTAACCAACCCTATTCACTGCTCTTAAAATATTACAGAAAATTGCTTTACTGACTTGGAATTCACTTTATTCAGTAATTTATTCACTCTTTTTTAAAAAAATATATTTGATTGATTTTTTACAGAGTGGAAGAGAGAGGAATAGAGAGTTAGAAACATCGATGAGAGAGAATCATCGATCAGCTGCCTCTTGCACACCCCCTCCTGGGGATGTGCCCACAACCAAGGTACATGCCCTTGACGGGAATCGAACCCGGGACCTTTCAGTCCGCAGGCTCTATCCACTGAGCCAAACTGGTTTGGGCTCTTTTTTTTTTTTTTTTTTTTTTTTTTTTATAGAAACTTTAACTAGACTCTTACTTTGTGCAAAATGTATAAAAGATGGTTCCTAACTTCAGAGAGCTGAAAGTTTAGTAAAAATAATAAGAGAATATATATAAGATACTAAAGAAGTTCAAATAAGGAAGAAATTATTTTCCTGCCTTTTAGGGGGAGGGTACATTTAGGAAAGAAATAAGATAGCTCTTGTACTTGAGGTGTTTCCTACTAGCTCTCTTAGATCAGTGAAAAAGTTTTTTTTATTAATCTGCACAAAATCAATTTAAGTTGGTTTAAAAGAGAGAGGCTTGGGGGGGGGGAGGGGAGAGAGAGAGAGAGAGAGAGAGAGAGGGAAACATCAATGTGAGAAACACTGATCTGTTGCCACTTGTACATGCCCGACTGGGGACTGAACCCATAACCTGAGTATGTGTCCTGACTGGGGATTGAACTTGCAACCTCTTGGTTTATGGGAAGATGCTCCAATCACCTGAGCCACCTAGCTAGGGCAGTCAGCAAAGAGCTTTGAAACTAAGCACACTGCCAATGTGACAGTCTCCCAAGCTATAATACCAGCATTATATTTTTACTAGAGGCCCGGTGCACAAAAATTCATACACTCGGGCAAGTCCCTCATCCCTGACTGCACCCTCGTATAGACCAAGACCCCTCGGGGAATGTCCACCTCGGGGGATGTCTCTGGGGGATAGGACCTATGCTGACAGTCAGACATCCCTCTGGCAGCCCGGAAGCCCTCAGGGGATGTCCAACTGATGGCTGGGGGCAGGCCTAAGCTGCAGTTGGACATCCTTAGCACTTCTGAGGAGGTGGGAGAGCCTCCCGCCACCGCCACTGCGCTCACAGCCGTCAGCCAGCTTGTGGCAGAGTGGAGCTCCGCTGTGGGAGCGCCCTGACCAGCAGGGGGCAGCTCCTGCATTGAGCGTATGCCCCCTGGTGGTCAGTGTGTGTCATAGTGACCAGTCATTCCTGGAACATTCTCCCGTTAGGGTCAATTTGCATATTACCCTTTTATTATATAGAATAATCTAGTGCTAACAAAGTGAGCAGTCATCACACAACTTGCTCATTTTTTTTTTCAGGCCTTTGTCTCTTTATTTGGAGTATAAGATTTAAGAAGAGAAGAAATATGGTCTTTACTTTGTATTATCTAAGGATTTACAAAATAATCCAGTATCCATGTGACATATACCTAGCTACACAGAAAGAGAGGCAAAAAAAAAAAAGAACATTTAAAAAGAAGGAAGGGCTAATGAACGAAGACAAGAAAGAAAAAGCACATACATGGTGTAATCAGTAACTAGTGCTAATTATATTAGGTTTTAGTATCTTTAGTACTACTATTAATAATACTTTCAGCAGACTACTTATCTTTCTAACTAAACAAAATTGTTACTAAAACTACTTTTTTCCTATAGATCATATGAAATAAGCACACATTCCAGTGTTTCCAAGAGACATAAGCATTATCATTTTCTCTCTCCAGGTTTTGTTTCTTAGTAGTTATCTATTTGCTAAAAAGAATAACAAAATAGCTTCAGTAGAGGGTTTTGGTTGTTATTCATTCTTTTAAAGAACATTTGAATGACTTGGAAATACAACATGTTTGTTTGCTAAGCTATTTGTCCAGAACCAATGGAAATGACATCAAAACTCCTTGCTCTCAAGAGTTTTTGCTCTATTATGGTTGAGACGGACAGTCAACAAATAAAGGAAAAACACATAGAGCATTAGATAGCGACAATATGGAAACAAACAAACAAACAAACAAACAAAGCAGAACAGAGCAAAGAGAACTCTGGGCATGGGGAGAGGGGACAGTCAAGAATGAAGGGTCTATTCATAGGTCCTAAGCAGAGACCTGAAGGAACTAATAGAAAAAACTATAGTTTTCTCAAGGGACAGTTCTCCAAGAACAGAAAGTACAAATGCATTTTTTGTACAATCTATTAAGGGATTCACATGTTTGAAGGTAATGAAGTTCAGTTAGCATGGCTGGACTGGGAATAGAAGGAGGGTCAAAAAGTGAGGTTCGGGGAGGTAAGGGGACATCAGAGGGCTCTGCAGGCCATTGTAAGGGCGCTGGCTTCTCCCTGAGTGAGAAGGAAAGCCACTGGAAAGTTCCAGGAGGAAAGTGCAACAATGTGACCTTCGATGTTAGAGGAGCATTTAGGCTGCTCAAGTGAGAAGAGACTGAAAACCCTAAATTTGAAAGCAGTGAAATCAGCCAGATTACTACCCTGTTTCCCTGAAAAGAAGACAGTGTCTTATATTAATTTTTGCTCCCAAAGATGCGCTAGGTCTTATTTTCAGGGGATGTCTTATTTTTCCATGTGCTAGGTCTTATTTTCGGAGGATGTCTTATTTTCTGGGAAACACTGTATTATAACCCAGGTGAAGGATAAGGAGGCCAGGGAGGACTAATGTGGTGAAAAATTAATGAGAAATAGTCAGGCCATGAATGTATTTTGAAGGCAGGGTTGCTAGGACGTGATGTTTAAAGAGTGGGCAATGATGACCCCAAAGGTTTTGATGAGAAGAAAGGAAAGGACTGAGCTGCCATTTAATGAAATGAGGAGGAACAGTTTGGGAAGGAGGGGGAATCAGGAGTTCAGTTTTACATACAATTCTGAGGTGTTTATTAGAAATCCCACTGGAGATATAAAGACAGAGCTCAAGCAAGAAGTCCAGGCGGGAGATACAAATTTGAGTGTCTGTTTATAGATGCTGTCAGAGAGAGAATCTAGTACCAGATTCTCTCCAAGGACAGACACCTTAAGCCTACCAGCATTTTGAGGTCAGGGACAGGAGGAACTTGCAAAGGAGACTGAGATTAGCAGTCAACAACTAGGAGAAGAAACAGAAGAATGTAACACTTTGAGCTCAAATGAAGACAATACTTAAAGAAGAATAATCAAGTGAATCAAAATGCGGGAGAAGACAACTGACCCCTGGACTTAACAACATGGAGGCCACTAAAGCCCTAGTCAAGAGCTATGTTGTAACAGCTGTGTCGAGGAGGCCCTGAACGGAATGGATCAAAGGGAAATGAGAAGAGGGATGGGAGTCAGCACAGACAATGCCAAGGGTAAGTTCTGCTGTTAAAGGAAGCAGAGATATAGGGAAGCAGTTAGAAGGAGATATGGAGATAAGGAAAGTTTGGGTTTTTTTAGAGACTGGAAATACAACATGTTTGTTTGCTAACAGAGATGACTCAGTAGAGAGAAGAAATATAATGATGTAGAAGAGTGCCCAAAGAAGGAAAATAATAAAAATATACTAGTACACAAATTGCATGGCTGACTACAATTGAGAACAGATCATCTAAAGTAATAGAAACAAAGGCAGAATATTTCAAACAGATATAACTGACTGGCAGAAGTGGTGTAGAAAAATTTTCTTATAATGCCTTCTATTTTCTCGGTAAGATAAGAAGCAAGGTCATTTGCCTGAAGTGAAAAACTAGAAAGTAAAGAAATTAATCACCTAGAAAATGGGAGGGTAAATGGACTGAAGAAATATCATAGGGTAGCCAGAAGGTGTTCATTTGACATTGTTGGTTATAAAAGTACAGTGAGCACAGTTAGAATAGGGCAGGAGAGCTGAGATGGAATTTAAACCAGTAGGGGAGAATATAAACTAGGAGAAAAAGGGCAATGAAAAACTAACAAGTTCCATGGGTCCAAATAAGAGAAAGACATTTTTGGAGGCAGTCTTTGAGGACTGCGCAGGAAATAGGAGGTAATGGTCAGAGAGTGGGATGTTTATTGTTGAAACAATGGAATAGTTCATATCAAATTTGATGGCATATTACAGGTGAGAGTTCTGAGGTATGGTAAGAGACAAGATCATTCATTGAAAGAGAACAATCAAGAAAATAAAAGGCCATGCACTACTGGCACGGTCATCATTTTGGGATGCTAAAATCATCAAGAACGATGACAGTGAGTCAGGAATTAAACTCTTCCAAAAGTGAGGGTCTGCAGATGATCCTAACATGGCGGGGTAGCCAGTGATTTAGTCTAATGGCAAAAGTGTCAGAGCTTGGGGAGGAGGCGAGGGGTTAGGAAGCAGGAAATCATCTGACAGTGAGAAGAAAAACACCTCCCTCACCCTACCCTAGATTCAGCAGTAATAGGGATTAAAAAGAAAGTAGTGATCAAGTGAAAGAGCTGTACAACAGTGTGGTCAGAGACAAGCCAGACTTTAGTACAAGAGCAGTGAGGGCAATCTTTAGATTAGAATACAAGGAATTTTGCTGACAAATGTACTATAAGTGGGCTTTGTTGATGTATATATCTGTTTGTGAATTCTCAAATACAAAAATTTCCCAGATTTTTATCAAGCATATCACAGATTTTTACTTGTTTTATGCACACACACACAAATGGCTCTGCTTAGGTTGTTTAAAAAATTATTTTACTTATAGCATCACTTTCTTTTTAATGTGTGAACTACTTTGGTTAATATATCTACTTAATGTTTCTTTATAACTTCTGTTAAGTCTTCTTGGTCTTGGAAGACTGGTGAAGCAGAGAACAGCAATGTTCTTTAGTAACTAAGTAAAAACAATCCTATGAATGTCAAGATAATGGAACTGAGATGCAATTTAAAAAAAAGGTCAAAGTGAATTTGTTACTAATGACACAGTTTGTAACATGATCATACCTGTTTATTTTTTTGGAGTGGCTTCTTTTCATGTAATTTTTTCTCTCCATATTTCTTATATGTTAAAGGCACTCCATATTTAGCAGCAGGCTTTGTAATTTGCTGAGCAGACACAACAGAAGCCAAGCTTTGTCCTGAGGCAGGTCTTTTAGCTACATGAAAAGATAAAAATAATTTTTCCAGAGTTCTATATGTTATTCTTTAATTTCAAAATTCTTCAAGATAGAACTTTTTCATTTTTATAATCATAAAAAGTATGTAAAGTTTTCATTAAACATATAATTCCTTAGTACATGTCAATGCCTTCATTTTAACTATCTTTCTAAAGCTACTTTTAGAAAGAAGCAAAAGTCACACTCCTATAAGATGCTGAAATTTCTCATATAAAAGAAGTACATCCCTAAAATTGACTATGGATGATTACTGCACCTATCTGTGAATATTCTAGAAAGCACAGAACTCTAGGCTTTAATTGGGTGAACTGAACAGTATGTGAATTATATCTCAATGAAATTGTTAAAGATAAATTTTAAAAAAACATTCACTGTTTTGGAAGTTACTTTCAAAATCAGAACATAAACTTCAAGAACAACTGTTAAACATTAATTCTATAGCTATGAGCAGCTTATTTCTTCATATACAGTCTGAATGTCTATACTTACAGAATTATTGAAGAACACACACTTTAAAACAATTATTATAGCTAAGGATCCCATGAAACAGATACCTTTAGGTACTCCTGGTGGGAATATAAATTGTTCAAACTATCTAGAGGGCTATCTATGTTAAAAAGAATGTTTATTGAACTCTTCAAAAATTCATCTGGAATAAAAAAAAAAAAGACCCCAAATAGCTGCAACAATCCTGAGAAAAAAGAATAAAGTAGGAGGGATCTCAATACCAGATATCAAGCTGTATTGCTAAGCTACTGTTGTTAAAACAGCCTGGTACTGACACAAAAACAGGCCTATAGACCAATAAAATAGAACAGAGAACCTGGAAATCAACCCAAACCACTATTCTCAATTAATACTTGACAAAGGAGGCAAGAGCATACAATGAAGTCAAGACAGTCTCTTCAATAAATGGTGCCGGGAAAATTGGACAGATACATGCAAAAAAAATGAAATCAGACCACCAACTTACACCATACACAAAAATGAACTTAAAACGGCTGAATGACTTAAATGTAAGATGGGAAATCATAAAAATCTTATCCATAGGCAGCAAAATCTCAGACAAATGCCAAACTAATATCTTCACAGCTCCTAATGCAATAGAAACTAAAAAGAAAATAAACAAATGGGACTACATCAAAATAAAAAGCTTCTGCACAGCAAAAGAAACCAACAAAACAATAAGAAAGCCCACTGCATGGAAGAACATATTTGCCAATGTTATCACCGATAAGGGTTTAATCTCCAACATTTATAGGGAACTCATACAACTTAACAAAAGGAGGATAAACAACGCAATCAAAAAATGGGCAACGGACCTAAGTAGATACTTTTCAAAAGTGGACATAAAGAAGGCCAAGAGACATATGAAAACATGCTCAAAGCCACTAATCAGATGAGAGATACAAATCAAAACAACAGTGAGGTACCATCTCACACCTGTCAGAATGACTATAATCAACAAAAGACAAGTACTGGTGAAGATTCGGAGAAAAAGGAACCTTTGTGCACTGCTGGTAGGAATGCATAATGGTACAGCTGACCCACAGGTTGAGAACTGCTGCTGTAGAGCCTAAGACCACCAGAAAACACAGATATTTACATTATGATTCATTAACAGTAGCAAAATTAGTTATGAAGTAGCAACAAAAATAATTTTATGGTTGGGGTCACCACAGCATTGAGGAACTGTATTAAAGGGTCATGGCATTAGAAAGGTTGAGAACCACTGGCCTAAGTGATCACACCTGTCAGAATGGCTATCATCAATAAATCAACAAATGACAAGTGCTGGTGAGGATGCAGAGAAAAAAGAACGCTGTGCACTGCTAGTGGGAATGCAGACTGATGCAGCCACTGTGGAGAATAGTATGGAGTTTCCTCAAAAAACTAAAAATGGAACTTCCATTTGACCCAGTGATCCCTCTTGTAGGAATATATCCCAAGAAACTGAAAACACCAATCAGAAAGGATATATTAACCCCTTTTTTCACAGCAGCACGATTTACCATAGCTAAGATTCGGAAACAGATGAGTGGATTAATAAACTGTGGTACATCTACACAATGGAATACTACGTTGCTGTAAAAAGGAAGGAACTCCTACCATTTGCAACAGCATGGATGGACCTAGAGAGCATTATGATAAGCAAACTAAGTCAGTCAGAGAAAGATAAATATCCCATGATCTCACTCATTTGTGGAATATAATGAACAATATAAATTGATAAACAAAAATAGATCCAGAGACAAAAGCATAAATCAGATGCTCAAACCTCAGAGGGAAGGCATGGGAGGGTGGGGGTTAGGGAGAGAGATCAACCAAAAGACTTGTATCCATGCATATAAGCATAACCAATGGACACAGACACCAGGGTAGTGAGGGCATGAGCGGGGAGGTAGAGGGGGTACAATGGGGGGATTAGGGTACATATGTAATACCTTAATCAATAAAGAAAGAATAAAAGCCCTAGCCGGTTTGGCTCAGTCGATAGAGCATTGGCCTGTGGACTGAAGGGTCCCAGGTTCGATTCCAGGCAAGAGCAGGTACCTTGGTTGCAGGCACATCCCCAGTAGGGGGTGTGCAGGAGGCAGCTGATCGATGTTTCTCTCTCATCAATGTTTCTAACTCTCCATCTCTCTCCCTTCCTCTCTGTAAAAAAAACAATAAAATATATATTTTTTTAAAAAAGAAAGGAAAAAAGGAAGAATGTTTATGAATAGACTTTAAAGAAATAGAGAAACAAAAATTTATACATAAGGATAAACCCTGAGGCATTATGCATTAAACTTTTTTTAATTAAATTATTATCTGTGTACATATTTTAACATTATTGAAGCCTAGACAAGGTTCACTGTTAGGACAATGATACATTCAAGAAAAACAGTTAAACTAACATAACTAAAAGAAAAGCCTACTATTTTCATCTTCCAAAGATATTACAGGAGGTCAAAGAGTATAGTCTATATCAACAGCTTCCCCAAATCCTCTTTCCTCTATTTTCCACATCTATTAAGCCACCTCTCTGATCAAAATGCCCCACATCCTAAGTAGCAGCTTTCTTTCTGCTTCTTTCAGCCTGCTATCTCAGGATCTTACCATGCGATAAGTCAATTTAAATCAATCTCTTCTAACAAGTATTCTCCCTTTTTAGGAAGGGAAAGGAGAAAAAGAAATTAACCAATAGTTCACAATGAAATGCCACCAGTAAAATCAGTTCTTCAAAGAATATTTAGCTGTATTAGAAAATGATCATCATATAATAATTTAAAAGAAACAAATCTTTGCTTATAACACAACCCCAATTTTCAATTGTTATACATGTGTTATTACAGGAAAAAACACAAATATAACAGATAAGATCTGAGTTTTTGTAATTGTTACTCTTCAGCAGAGGATCTTTTTTTCATTGATTTTTATAGTGAGTGGAAGAGAGGGAGGATGGGGGAGAGAGAAACATTGATTTGCCTCCTGCCCTCACCCCAATGGGAGCCATGGGTCAAACCTGCAACCCAGGTACATATCCTTGACTGGGAATTGAACCTGCAACCCTTCTGAGCACAGGCCAACACTCTAAGCATTCAGTAACACAGCCAGGGCAAGATTTGAGTTAATTTTTATTTTCTTCTTTTAATTTTTATAAGGAATACATATTATTCAAGTAACTTAATAAACTTATATAAAAATAAAAAATAATATCTATTTGATTGGCAGTTTAGAGATTAATAAATTGGTTTGAAGAGATGAGATATATAGTATACTAGCATAAGGTTTTCCAAACACATAATCCAAATGTATCCTGACAGGAGCTAGGAAATGTGAAAATAAAATTTTCAGAATACAAAATCATAACATTGTAACCTGGCTACATGTATTAACATCCCCCAGGACATACTGGGTATGCCAGTAAAGGGGCAAGGGGCATAAAAGCATAAAAATGAAGAGTCCCAAAAAACTATATGAACAGTCCCCATTCACTTTCTAGAGAAGAGAATTACTTATCTGATCTCTGAGCATTTCTTAGACTCAGAGACAAAGCTACTAGTAGGATAAAGAATATAAGGCATTGGAGCCCACTAAATATTTATAGGCCCATCAGCAATACAACTCCTATTTTAGTCCCATGCTATTAAACATTTCATCCATCCAACTGTTCTTACAACAAAATAACTTTCTAATTCCTACGCAGGCTTACCCATGTGGAAAGAATGTGCTGACATGGTGCATTTCTGGCCTTTGTGACAATGAGGCTTTTAATTAAGATTTGACTTTTCATAGGCTTGACTTTGACTGCAAAGAGAGATGTGCTGATTTTGCTGTGTCTGTCCTTGTGAATTTTATTTAGAGTGAATTGATTTGCCAGGAACTGACAGTCTCTGCACACTGAGAGGATGAGTCAGGAGTCTTTAAGGAGAGCTAAGTATAGCTAGCCTTCCTGGGGGAACCGCCACACCACTTCCAGCTTATATGGACCCAGTTTCAGGGTAGAGCATTCATTTTTATTAATCTGCTCACACTCAAAATGGAGTAAAACAGGAAAAACATTATGTTTGAAAAACAATGTACTCGCCCTGGCCGTTAGTGCACAGTGGTTAGAGTTGGTCTTCGCAATACACGGGTTCAATTCATGTACCTGGGTTTGATTCGCCCGCCCCTATGAGAGGAGTACATGCAACCAATCAATGTGTCTTTCTCATGTTGATTTTTTTTTTTTCTCTTCTCTCTCTCTCCCTCATCCCTTTCTCCTCCCTTCCACTCTCTGGCAAAAATATCCTTGGGTGAGGATTTACAAAAAAAAAAGAAAAAAAAAGAAAAACAATATAGTCTTCAATTCTTAAATAATGTCCACTGATTTTAGAAATCCATTCTGAAGTTATTCTATATACAAAAAATATTTTTCCTCTCACACAAATATATGCATATACATATGCATGGTATAAAAACCATACCCACAATGCTACAAATATTCTACTGTTGATGGTCACATTTAAAAAAATTATCTTTGATTAAGTATCTAAGTTCACATTAATTTATTTGTTAAATTATAGAATATAAAGTATTTCTCAAAGAAAAATATTTTACATAAAGATGTACACACTTAGTTAAGACATTTTAATAATATCTGGGACAATGTTCTCAGAATATCAACTAAGCATTTGATAAAGACAGAAATTTTCCAAACAGATGACACTTGATATGTTTATTTTCAAAAATATTTATTTTACATCCATGGAATCTAGACCAAGCCTCCCACGAACAGTGAAACCTAACAAAAGGCCTCTGTACAGATCATCACATCATGTGCTCCTTGGTCTCACTACAGGCTTCACTCAGTGTGGATGTGCTGGCTTAAAAAACTCTATCTCGTTAACCAAATGGAAACCCATCACTGAATGACAACCAGAGAAGAAACAGAAGTGCCATTAAAGTGGTCATTAAAATAGCTAATTCACCAAAGAACTTGTGTGCATATATGCATAGCCCATGAACACAGACAATAGTGTAGTCAAGGAAGGAAAATAGGGGACATCTATAATATTGTCAACAATAAAAATAAACTTTAAAAAATAACAATTAGTCTGCATTTAATGCATATTAACCAACTCACCAACACAATTTCAGTACAGTGTCTTAAAGCAGTTTTTGGTCATGAAATATAGCAAGACATTGATCAGGCTTTATTTGTTTATCTACAGGCATTTCTTAAACCATAGGAACACCCTATATGTCCAGGAAATGTTTAATACATCATTCATGGATGGCATTTCTTATAGCCAATGATCTGCAGTCATCATAGACCACTGTGCACAGCTGGTGCTGCACACACTGACAAAGGGCGACTGGCGTTGCTTACATTTACAGGGTCTGACAGAAACACTCAGCGGAAAGTCATACCTGAGTGTGGTGATAATGTTAGGACACTGGACTTGTACTAAGTATGACATTCAGAAAGCTAGGCTTCTGTTTAGGAGGCTGACAGTACAGTACTAACAGTACACCAAGTTATAAACTGACTCTTAATTTTTTCCTCCGCCACTATCATTTTATTAATTCTTAAAAAAAAGTTTTTAGCTATAGTACAAGGAACAATATTATATTTAGTTTCAGGTATGCAATCTGGTGTTTAGACATTTATATAATTTACAAAGTGATCACAACAATAAATCTAATATCCACCTGGCACCATACATAGTTATTATGATATTATTGATTATATTCCCTATGTTGTAATTTACATCTAAGACAGATTTCATTTAACTAAGGCAGACAAAAAATAAAAATTTTGAGATTAATCAGAAGGCATTATATATCATATCATAAATAATTTAAATATGCATTTCATCTGGATTAAATTTATCTGTAATTATACCAATTTATTGTGTCTACATATATCTCTAGTATAATTAGTAAATATTACCACTTAGTATAATTAGTATATTAATATACTAATTATTGAAAACAGGTTAAAGAATTCATTAAGTTTCATTTACCTGGTATAGGCTGTGCTCCAACTTTGGAAAATGTTTTTAGACAAAATTCTTCTGCAATAAGCTTAGATTGAAAGAGAGGGGAAAGTAAAAAAAAAAAAAATACATTAATAACAATGCATTTTTTCCTTCCTCAATCACATAATTCATTCATCAAATTCCTCTTATGCTCACTGCTTCCCAATCTTACCAATTTATTTTTACTTCTCCAAACAAGCTTTTTTCCAAATTAACCTATTTTGGAGACCCGCACATACTGCTTACTGTTCTATAGCAATTTAACACAACTACCTGCTATCTGAAATAACCTCTATATTCTATGTGTATCATATCCCTTATTTGCTTCAAAACTGACAATTACTTCATTAACCCCTTCTCAGATTAACCTCTTAGTTATTTCAACTTAACTCTGAATTTTCTCAGCATCTCTAATAAGTTTTCACGCTTATCAATATATAACTGAAAACATTATTGGCTAATATTTAAATATTCTAACAAAATTTAACAAGTGTCTCTTTTTTTTGTTGTTGCTGTTAATTCTCACTTAAGGATATTTTCTCTTCTTTTTTCTCCTAAAGCCAGAGGTTTACTGATTTATTTTTATTTTTTATAATCCTCACCCAAGGATATTTTTCTATTGATTTTTAGAGAGAACAGGAGGGGTAGAGACAGAGACAGAGAGACACAGGGAGAGACATCGTTTGGTTGCCTTCTGCACACACTCCGACCAGGGCCAGGGATCAAGCCTGCTACCAAGGTACATGCCCTGGGCCAGAATTGAACCTGGGACCCTTCAGTCCACACGCCAACGCTCTATCCATTGAGCCAAACTGGCTAGGGCCAGAGGTTATTTTTTCCATGGATTTTTTTAGAGAGAGTGGAAGGGAATAGGGAGAGAGGGAGGGAAGAAGGAAGAGGGAGAAAGAGAATGGAAGGAAGGGGAGGGGGAGAGAGGGAGGGAGGAAGGAAAAGAGAGAGAAAGAAACATCAATGTGAGAGAGACACTCTGAATGGTTGCCTATTGAACCTGCAACCCAAGTACGTGCCCTTGAATGGGAATCAAACCGAAATGTTTTGGTGTGCAGGCCAACACTCTAACCACTGAACAACACCCAACACCAGCCAGGGCAACAAGTGTCTCTTTTTACTATTACTAAAATATTCTATGAATATTTTATGAACATATTTTGGGAAGCAACAATCATTAGTATTGTCTGCAAGTAATTTTTTCCCCCTTACTACATTTGTTCCCCCTCTTTAAGTACAAACTATTACACCAACAAAGACTTAACTCAATTTAAGCCTGCTCTTTTTTCTTACTGGGTGGCAGAAGCAAGTTAACTTTTTTTTTTCCCCCAAGAGAAATGAACGATGGTGGATAAACTATTCCTACAGTGGCAGTAGACCAGAAGCTCCAACAGGCAAAAACTGTAACTGAGATGGTCGTCTTTCCCAGCAAGGATCCCCCTAAAGTAGTTCTCAAAGTCTCATACCAGCAGAGTCAGCATCACCAGGAAAGTATTAAGTTTGCACCTTCTCAGGCTCCACCTCTGAATGTGCTTTACCAACTCCAGGCTGCTCCATATTGGGTAATTTCTCCCATTGTTTGAATTTGATTCATTGTTTTCCCACAGTGTGAATGCAAATATGAATTGAGAGATGGGGCATTTAGACTCCAAGAAAACTCTGGAATCCCTATGCTGTTGCTGTCTAATAGAATTGCTACCCATATGTAGCTATTTGGATTAAATTTTTAAATAAATATAATTTGATTTGAAATTCAGCTCCTTAGTCACACCAGTCACATTTTAAATGCTCACTAAGCACATATGTCTAGTGGCTACAAAGCTGGATAATGCAGATACAAAACACTTCATCATCACAGAAAGTGATGTACAGCACTCAATGGAATACCTAGTGAAGCAGAGCTTACTCATGATTTGTCAAGCCACACCCAGGAAGAAGTTTCTAGAGTGTGCAAGATTGAGAAGTATAATACTGAAAATAGTTAATAAGTTTCAGTAAAGCTCATAACTTGTTTGAAAGTTAAAGCCTTAAAAAATGTATCAAGCTTTCTCACTAGAATACTAAACAAGTGATATTACAGTCATGCATCACATAATGTTTCTATTTCCCCTCAATGACAGACCACATATGTGACGGTGATTACCAGTTTGCCTAGGTGTGAAGTAGGCTATGTAATCTAGGTTTGCGTACTCTTATGATGTTCACACAATGACAAAATTGCCTTAACAATGCATTTCTTAGAACATACATCATTGGTTAACGACACACAACTATACACCAGAAAATAAGTGTGAAGAACAAAAGACTATGAAATCTCAGTGGTGCTTAAATAGCAAAAGGGGCTAAGTATATATTAAACATGTAATGTCAAATACTCCATTTATTAATAATCACAATCTGTCCTTTTCTCTTTCCATATTATAAATTCTAGATAAATCAGGATTGACTATTTTCTTTTATTGCTGGCGAGTTGAATTCCAGTGCTTCAGCTTTGAGACTATATGTCCTAACTGCTCGTATTGAGGGAAAGAAACCTTAGCAAGATTAAATGAAGTCATTCTTTCTTCTTTAGTACTTGCCAAAAAATAATAGTACATTGCATCATAAAACTGTCCTTGAAAATGTTATTGATAACAAAGGAGTCTCATAAATGACACCTACATTTCAGAGACTGTTGCTGTATCCTATACAAGTAAATTTTAACCTTCAAGTTTTAATTGGCTTTCTTACTTACTAATACATTCTCCTGGTAGTAATAAATACACATCTCTGCTTTGTGAAGAGTATTTGTTCACAGTGATGTTCTATTAAGCCAGAATATATATGGTACCTCCCTCACCTCTCATAAGCATACAAAAGTAATAAAACTATGATTTTGCTAAATGTCTAATTATAGAAGAGTTTAATAGTGATCACTTAAATTGACAAATAGCACACAAAACATGTAATGTAGAATAATTCCAGTTTTAGGTGATCATACTTATATTAATAACTTATGCTAACTGACTTGCTATAAATTTTTCTAAGTCCTGTCAGATTAAAATTCAATTCAACTGAACAAATATTTATTATGCACCTATATGCAAGTTCTACAGAAAATATAAACCAATAATCTATTATAGTTATATGACCAAAGAACAATGAGTCCCAACCATTTTCTATCAAATTATAATAATATAAATTATAGTAATATCTGATATTAAAGTAATATATTAATAATACTGAATACATATTGAATGCATTGAACACTTAGTAAGCACTTTACATGCATTATCACTTTAAATTCTCATAACAACCTCATGATGGAGATATATTAATAACCCCATTGTTCACAAATGAGGAAAGTGAGGCACAGAAAGGTTTAATAATTTTATAGTTAGAAATCTAAGAAGACAGAAAGTAGAAAGGTTGTTGCCAGGCACTAGGGATTGAAAGATGGGGAATAATTGGTTAATGGGTAGAAAGTTTGCTCTACAGGGTGCTAAATGGTAATGATGGCTGCATAGCACCATGAACATATTTAATACCACTGAACTGTGCACCTAAACATAGTTAAGATAATAAATTTTATGTTATGTATATTTTACCACAGTAAAAAAAATTGGAAAACAAAATAAATCCAAGAGACAGAGGAATGATTCTGTTCTATTGTGATTTATAATAAGAAATAAAGCCCAGCCAGATGGTTGGAATGTTGTCCTGTGCACCAAAAGGCTACAGGTTCAATTCTGACTCAGGGCACATACCTAGGTGATGTGTTCGATCCCTGGTCAGAGTGCATACAAGAGGCAACTGATCTATGTTTCTCTCTCCTTTCTCTCCTCTAGTATATACATATATATATGTGTGTGTGTGTGCGTGTGCGTGTGTATATATATATATATGTACACGCACACGCACACACACACACATATATATACTAGAGGTCTGGTGTACAAATTCATGTGAGGTCCCTTGGCCTGGTCTGCGGGATCGGGCTGAAACCGGCTCTCCAACATCCCCTTAGGGATCCTGGATTGTGAGAGGGCACAGACCAGGCCGAGGGACCACACCAGTCATGATCAGAGCCAGGGAGAGACATGGGAGGTTGGCCAGCTGGGGAGGGATGGTGGGAGGGCTCCAGGGCATGTCCGGCCTGTCTTGCTCAGTCCTCATCAGCCAGACCCCAGCAGCAAGCTAACCTAAGAGTCGCAGCATCTGTCCCCTGGTGATCAGTGCACGTCATAGCAACTGGTCAACCAGTCAACTGTCTGCTCCCTGGTGGTCAGTGCACATCATAGGGAGCAGTTGAATGGCCTTAGCATATCAAAAGCATATTACGCTTTGATTGGTTGAACTGACAACCGGACAACCAGACACTTAGCCTAGAGGCTTTTATTATATAGGATGATCTTCATCCAGTTCCTGGCACATAGTTCCTAAAAGCTTGGAATTTCCTAACTGTTAAGTGCACAACAGTGACTTTTGTTATTTATCACAGGCTGCCTTTACCACATCTGAATTTTAGTTAATAAAGTGACCTTAAGGCCTGGTTGGTGTAGCTCAATGGTTGAGCATCAACCTAGGAACCACAAGGTCACGGTTTGATTCCTGGTCAGGGCACATGCCTGGGTTTCGGGCCTGATCCCTAGTGTGGGGCATACAGGAAGCAGCCAATCAATGACTCCCTCTCATCATAGATGCTTCTATCTCTTTCTCCCTTTCTCTCTAAAAGCAATAAAAAAAATATTTTTTTTAAAAAAAGTGACCTTGAGGATAGAGGCTGGTTGACAGAGAAACCCACCAAGTGATTAGAAGGTTGGATTTTTAGTCCCACTCTCCTCTCCAGGAGAGAAGGGTTGGAAATTGAATCACTCACTAAGGGCCTATGATTTAATCAATCATGCCTCCATAATGATACTTCCATAAAAATCCAAATTTGGACTGGTTTGGAGAACTTCCAAGTTGGTAAACATGCCAAGAGGGTGGTAATATCCCAGATCCACAGAGACAGAAGCTCCTGCACTCTGACCCTGATGGACCTTACCCTATATACCTCTTCCTCTGGCTATTCATCTGTACTCTTTTAATGTCCTGTATAATAAACAGGCAAATGTTTCTCTGCATTTTGTGAGCTGCTCTAGCTAATTAATTGAACCCAAGAAGGGGAACCTCTGATTGGTCAGAACACAAGTGACAACCTGGGCTTGTAGTAACTTAAGAGGGGCAGTTTTGTTGATCTGAGGGATGAGGCTATCTCCAGGTGTAGTGTCAGAACCAAGTGGAATTGTAAGACACCAGCTGGTATCACAGAATTGCCTGGTGTGGGAAAATGACCATTTGGTGATCAACAGTTAAGGATTAAGTGTTAAGAGGAGACACAGAATGAATGTGTCCCCTCCTAGAGACTGACTAAAAAGCAAATAGGGAAGGGAAGTTACACAGGAATGGAAAGAAAAGTGATCCCAGAACTGTTTGAAAAAGCACTTCATTTACTGCCCACCTACCCCCCCCCCCCTTTCTGATGTATTTGCTCTCCTCAAAACAGAGGAGGGCATGTTCTACTTAAGCACCGTAACCTTACTGTTCAATTTTAATTCTACAGAAAAAGAAAAGAAAAAACATACCTGAGGTGAGAGAAACTTTTCAATGCGTTTGGCTATAAAACCTTTCTCCAATATGGAGTTGACTGACGGTCTATCCCTAGGATTTCTTTTAAATAACTGAGAGAGCAAACAGCGGAGATCATAAGAATAATGCAAAGACACAGGTGGAAAAGATCCAGATATTATCTTCAGTACCAGGTTTTTCATGTTGCCAGCTTCAAACTAAAATTCAAAAAAATAAATTAACATAGCTAACACATACATACATTGAAAATGGAAATATCAACAATGACAATAGTTCATTTCCTATCAATATAAAACAGAAATAGAGTCCTCTTCCAAATATTTTAATCACATGTGCTCTCTAGAGCAAGGTTCACTTGGTTATTTATAAATATATTTAAAAGAAAACACCAGTCCTCATAGTACATTATAACTGGCTATAAGAGTTTTAGTTATTGAAAATACTAAGGGATGGGCCAAAACTGGTTTGGCTCAGTGGATAGAGCGTCAACCTGCGGACTGAAAGGTCCCAGATTGGATTCCGGTCAGGGACACGTACCTTGGTTGCGGGCACATCCCCAGTAGGAGATGTGCAGGAGGCAGCTGATTGATGTTTCTCTCTCATCAATGTTTCTAGCTCTCTATCTCTCTCCCTTCCTCTCTGTAAAAAAAATCAATAAAATATATATTTTTTAAAAATACTAAGGGATGGGATATAAGTAATAATTAAATATTTTATAAAAATATAATAATAACGATGAAAATGAACCAACCAACCTGGTGGTCTTCATTTAAGACCCGCCTTCTTGTGCTCTTAATGTAGCAATTACAACAAGACATCAATTACAGAACTAAAATATTTTGGGGAAATATAATAAAGTACTAATAAGTTTCCTTTTAAATACTGCTCATTATTTTTTTAAGTGTGTTATGTTCCCAAAAGTCATGGAATCAACAATGCAGAAAATATTCCAAAGTTGTAAGTCATATCAATGGGAATACTAAATATTTTAGTATTAAGCACAATTTAAATTTTAACTGAAATTTAAAAAAAATAGACTGGGCAGTTTAAAATTTTAAGATGATTTCATTTGGAGTTTAAATAAATTTAAGCTTTGACATCTCAGCTAAAATAGTATAGAATGCAAAACTTGTTATAAATTAGGCTCTGGTGATTATATCAATTATAATATAGTTCTGTTAAATGTTAAATTCTCTTAGCACATTTCAAATATGTCCTTCAGTTGATTAAAAATTTGAATACAATTCAATTATATAGAAATATTTATGTACATAAGAAATCCTAAATGCAAAAAGACCTGTTACTCTATCTCTTCAGTACAAAGAATTTTTATCTATCTCTCAACTGACAAATTCTTCATAAATAAAGATAAGAGAATTACTTAATTTTATGTGTGCACTTAAGAGTAAACAATTCCAAAATATAGAATAATGTTGATAGCTAAATGTAGAGGAAGCAATGGTGACAGGTAAATGTAAAAAATATTCTGATTTAGACTTAAAATGACTGTCACAGAAAAACTAACCCAGTCTTCTAAATACAAATCCAATAATGACCATCCCATATCATTTTGGCAGTCTGTAATTTTTTTCCTTAAGAAACAAAAGTAAAATCCAAAGCAATACAGTAGGAGAATATGCAAACCTAAAGAAAAAAAGAAAAAAAGAAAGAAAAATACTCCTCAAATAGTATCAGGAAATAATAACAGGCCAAAAAACTGCTTATATAACTAAAATTTTCAGGGGAAAAACAAAACAAACTCACTTTATAGATTATGCTAGAAAAAAACCTATGATAAAATATTACAAGTAGTCATTACTGGTTGAAAACATTGCTTTTGGTATTTATTTACTTCTTTATATTTTTTATGTATTTTCTTAAGTTTTCTGTAATAAAAACACTTCGCTGTTTAAACAACGGGGGAAGAATTTTTAAAAAACAAATTCTGAAATGGCAAGTGATTAAAAATGAACCTATTTAGGACAAGGACTTCCCCTTTTGGTGAGGTATGTGCCATGTCAAAGAGTCTCAAAAGTGAAATTTTTAAAAACTCTGAATTAAAAGGTATTTAAATTGATTTTAAAAAAAATCCCTTCATAAATATGTTGAAAATATTCCAGATAATTCAAAACACAGATAATTTGGTTGTTTTGATAAAAACAGCTAAAATGAAACAAATATAATTTGTTAAGCTAAAATATCAAATTCATATATGAATTTAACATTAAAAGTACAGCAAATTTCTGTCTTTAGAAATAATTTTTCAGAAAAATGTATGATATATGTATTATAAGAACAAATACATAACATGAAGTATGTAATATATGCATACATATTAAGAGAAAATAAATTAAAATTTATACTTAAGAGAATTTGAAAAGTTTAAAATCTAACAAAGAATTCCTAGTATAAAAGGGTCATCTGAAAGATGGCATATAATTTTTTAAAAACTATTATAGTCACTTTTTGACAAAATTTTTAAAATATTTCAGAAACTTCTACTCACTGCATGTTTAAGTGTGCACATCTCATAAAGGACACATCCCAGAGCCCAAATGTCACTAGGAAACAGAAGAATAACACATTTTTTTAAGTTTCAGATTTTACTTACAAGTTTTTCACTTAAAGAAAACAACACCAGCATGAAAATGCTGTGCAAAAGTACGTTCCATAAAACATGTCCTTTAAAACTTAAAATTTCAACCATAACCAAATGATGAAAGTAGCTATCTTAGATTAAGACATTTAATATTTAAAAAAACAAAATTGGTAAATTTTATGAATATTCCATTGTTATTTTATTTCCATTCAAATACTTTATTCAATAATTTCTAACATAGTAAATCTATACAATGGAATGTTATGCAGCTGTATAAAAGAAAAAACTCTTACCATTTGCAACAGCATGGATGGACCTAGAGAGCATTATGCTAAGCGAAATAAGCCAGTTAGAGAAAGATAAATATCACATGACGTCACTCATATCGGGAATCTAACGAACAACATAAACTAATGAACAAAAATAGACCCAGAGACATAGAAACATCAAACAGACTGTCAAACCTCAGAGGGAAGGCAAGAGAAGGTGAGGGTGGGGGAAATCAAGCAATAAACTCATATTCGTACATGCATAATCCAAGGACACAGACAGACATAATCCAAGGACACAGGGTTGTGAAGGCTTGGGAAGGAAGCAGGGAGAAGAGGGCAATGGGAGAAAAAAAAGGACATATGGAATACTTTCAACAATAAAAATTTATTTAAAAAAACCATGACTTCTAAAAATATTAAAGTAGGACACTACTACTTTAGATATGAAGAAAATATTAATTTACTAAAATTATATCTCAAATAAACCTGAGAGCCAACTGAAACATTATTTTATTTTACTCTAAAATACTCTAAAATACTTAGTTATACTATCTTCTTTACATATAACTCTTTTTTTTTCTTTTTCTTAAATATATTTTGTGGGAAAGAACCAAGATGGCAGCATCGGTAAACACCTGTACTTGCTGTCTCCCACAACCACATCAAAATTGCAATTAAAATACATAACAACTATCATCCAGAACCACGGGAAAGCTGGCTGAGTGGAAGTACTATAACTAGAGAGATAAAGAAGAAAGTGCATTAAGACTAGTAGGAGGCACAGAGGCGCAGAAGGGGCTGGGACCCGGGTGTGACACTTTTTAAATCAGGAGGGAGATACAAGCTCCCGCTTGCTCTGAGCTCCAGTGGCGGGTGGGACTCAGGGGGATCCAGACAAATACAGGGACTGTCTGGCATCAAGGCAGGAATGCAGGGGTGGCTTTCTTCCAGTTGGAAATGCTTGTAGTAGTCATTGTTCCCCTGCTGGGACCTCTCAGATGCAGGGCTGACAGGCAGCCATTGCTGTTGGCTCCACCCTGGAGATTCTGCCCTAACCCACCTAAGTCATTTGCATATGAATGGCTTGTCCTCTCTCAGGCTAAACCCTGTAAAACAAGTTGCAACTGGGTCAGGGAACCCCAAAGCTATCAAAAGAAGGCCCAATGCCGAATCAGCACCAGCCTACGCTGCTTCACACCTGGGCCTCATCTGGGCACTTGCAAACTCAATATAAAGAGGAGGAAATATGCAGATTTCTCTTTAGTTCCTGCTGGGTGGTCCCAGGCAGTGGCTGACTTTGCAACTCCTAGGACAGGGGTCTTCAAACTACAGCCCGCGGGCCACATGCGGCCCACAGAGGAGTCTGATCTGGCCCGCCAGGTTTTTTGGGCAGTGAGCGCAGCCGAGATGTTACAGTAGGAATTAGTAGTTCATATAGTCCGGCCCTCCAGCTCTCTGAGGGACCGTGATCTGGCCCCCACTTTAAAAAGTTTGAGGACCCCTGTGGAGATCCAAGAGCCAGTGTACCCAGTGATCAGTGTGAGACCATACCAGATAACAGCTCTTCACATCTATAAATGACACACTCAAGGGGCAGACTCAGTGAGCACCAAAGCCCCACTGAAGCAAGTTGTGCTCCATGGGGGCATCTCCTGCACAGCAGCTCTTCCATTGTAGACACAGCTGGTCCTCACAGCCAATTGGCCTGAAGGTCAATTCCTCCCAGTAATAACAATAGCAATCAAGGCTCAACTACAACAAGACTGTGCACAGCCCACATAGGGGTGCACCAAGTGTCCACTTCAGGTGATGGGGGGCTGAGCCACTGGGCCCTATAGTACACCTACTACTCAAGGCTACTCTATCAACTCAAGGAGACTTAGAAGCTACCCAGGACATAAAAACAAACACAGGGAAGCAGCCAAAATGCAGAAACAAAGAAACATGTCACAAATGAAAGAAATAGAAGAAAGCAAACTCCTGGATATAGTTTAAAACCACAGTTATAAGGTTACTCAAGAATCTTCTAGAAACCTCTTAGGAACTTAGTGAGATCTTCAAAGATCTTAGTGAGAATGCAAAAAAAAAAAAAAAAAAAAAAAAAAAGGAAAAGGACCAGTCAGAAATTAAGCATACACTGACTGAAATAAAGAATAATATACAGAGATTCAACAGTAGACTAGAGGATCCCAAGAATCAAGTCAAAATTTTAAAATATGAGGAAACAAAAAAACACCAAGCCAGAAAAGAAAAAAAAAATCCAAAAATATGAAGGTAGTGTAAGAAGCCTCTGGGACAACTTCAAGGATACCAACATCCAAATTATGGGGGTGCCAGAAGAAGAAAGAGAGCAAGATATTGGAAACCTAATTGAAGAAATAATGACAGAAAACTTCCCCCACCTGGTGAAAGAAACAGACTTGTAAGTCCAGGAAGGGCAGAAAAGCCCAAACAAGAGGAATCCAAAGAAGACCACACCAAAACACAACATAATTATTTAAAATGCCAAGGGCAAAAGACAAAGAGAGAATATTAAAAGCAGCAAGAGAAAGATAGTTAGTTACCTACAAGGGAGAATCCATAAGACTGTCAGCTGATTTCTCACAAAAACTATGCAGGCCAGAAGGGAGTGGCAAGAAATATTCAAAATGATGAATAGCAAGAACCTACAACCAAGATTACTCTACCAACCAAGATAGCAAAGCTATCAGATAAAGAGCTTCACTAACAAGAAAAAGCTAAAGGAGTTCATCACAACCAAACCAGTATTATATGAAATGCTGAAGGGTATTCTTTAAAAAGAGGAAGAAGAAAAAGGTAAAAATAAAAAATTATGAACTAAGTGACAACAAATACTTGTCTATCAACAAGTGAATCTAAACATTAAATGAATAAAAAATCTGATGAACAGAATAAACTGGTGAATGTAACATAATTATAATTCAGTAGAAAGTTACTATTACAAAGAGAAAGACCAAAGAAAGCCCTCTATTTCCAAATATAATTTCAATAATAAACTGAATTTTTCTATGGTTCCTTTAGCAAGATAATGAAATAGCTTCTTCACAATTCCCCCATCATATATTTTTTTAAATTGTGTGTGTATAGCTGAAGCTGGTTTGGCTCAGTGGATAGAACATCAGATTGCGAACTGAAAGGTCCCAGGTTCCATTCTGGTCAAGGGCATTTACATTGGTTGCGGGCACATCCCCAGTATGGGGTGTGCAGGAGGCAGCTGGTCGATATTTCTCTCTCATTGATGTTTCTAGCTCTCTATCCCTCTCCCTTCCTCTCTGTAAAAAATAAATAAAATATATTTTTTTAAAAAGTGTGTGTGTATATATCTACATATGTGTATTACTGATTTTAGAATATTCTTAAGGCTAATATAGTATAATGATATAGTTAAAGGAAATATACATGTAACAAATATTTTAAATACCTTTTATTATTGTAAGGTTTGTTTTCACAGATTTCAGGTGACAAGTAGTATGGGGTACCTATGCAAGTTCGAGCCAGTTCCACAGTACTAGAACAAAAAAGAATTATTGGAGCTTAAATTACTTAAAGATATTAATTATCACATATACATCACCACGAACTTAAACTTTACTAAGAATATATCAAAACAAAGTTTAAAACTAATATGTTACCTATTTAGAACTCTAGCAATTCCAAAATCTCCAAGTTGTATTGTCCCATCTTTGGTTAAAAATATGTTCTATAAAAGTGAGGGGGAAAAAACAAAATTATTATTATAGTTTGGTTTTGAGTCAACATTTTTTATAAAAATGAATGGGAGTTTTAAAAATGCTAGGATAACTCAATATCCACATGCAAAAGAATGTATACCCATATCTCATATCATATACAAAAATTAATTCAAAATGAACTCTAGATGTAATGTAAGAATTAAAACTCTAAAACTCCTAGAAGAAAATACAGAAGTAAATCTTCACTGGGCTAGGCAACAATTTCTTAGATATGACACCACAATCTGAAGCAAAAAAGAAAAATAGAAACTGGATTTCATCAAAATTTTTAAAATGATTGTACATCAAAGAACACCACAAAACAAGTGACAGCCCACAGAATTGGGGAAAAAAATTTGTAAATCCTATATCTGATAAGGAATTTGTATCCAGAATAAAAACTTTTACACTTCAATAGCAACAATAAAAGACAAATAACTCAGTTTTAAAATAGGCAAAGGCACATATTATATGAATCTATTTACATCATATGTCCCAAATAAACAAATACATATAGACAGAAAGCAGATCTACATGGAGTAGGGATAGAGAATGATTGCTAATAGGTACAGGTTTTGTTTGTTTTTTGAGTGATAAAAAATCTTCGGGAATTAGAAAGTGGTGAATATTTCACAACCCTAGGAAGATACTAAAAATCACTGAACTACACACTTTAAGTGGGTGGATTTTATGGAATATAAAATCACTAAAGCTTTAAAAATTGAATTTCTACCTCCCCCTCCATCAACTGTCTAAAACTCCTAAGTAGCATAAATGTAATGAATTAATCTTAAAATTTTCCAAAAATGGAGGGTGGGGCAAGGGGCAAGCAAAATAGGTGAAGTAGATTAAGAGATACAAACTTATAGTAATAAAGTAAGTCATGGGTTGTAATGTATAGCATAGGGAACATAGTAATATTTTAATAACTTTATATGGTGACAGATGATAACTAGACTTGTTGTGATTATTTTGCAATGCATATATCAAATCATGAAGATGTACACCAGAAACTAATAGGATATTGTATACCAATTATTTTTTTTAAAAAGTGCAGACCGCCAAAACCGGTTTGGCTCAGTGGATAGAGCGTCGGTCTGCGGACTGAAGGGTCCCAGGTTCAATTCCAGGCAAGGGCATGTACATTGGTTGCAGGCACATCCCCGGTGGGATGTGTGCAGGAGGCAGCTGGTCGATATTTCTCACTCATCGATGTTTCTAGCTTTCTATCCCTCTCCCTTCCTCTCTGTAAAAAAAAAATCAATAAAATATATTTTAAAAATAAAAAATAAGTAAATAAAAAATAAAAAATGCAGATCACTGGGCATGATAAAAAATAAATAAAAAGTAAAAAAAAGTAAAACAGTCTGTAGAAGTAGATTAAAATCTTTTTAAATTTCCAATAATTTACCCAAACATTTTGCATTTATAAATACAGAACTCCAATACTCTATCAAACAGTGAAGTCAAGATTTTGTGGGATAATATGAATTAAAAATCCATCTTTATCAGTCAGGAGACTTGAATCAGGCACATGCTCAAAGCCAAAGATGACACAAACTGGGGTTAACAGGGATGGAGTAAAATGGGATGAAATGGGACTAGGTGGCAGGGGGTTGGGAGACAGAAAAAGTGAACTTCTTCTGTTTGGCTTCTCTCTATTCATCTTGTGGCTATTAGGTTATAAAGAGGCTGCAGGCCTGAGGTAAGAAGACAGACACTCGGCCCTGACACAGGAAACAAACTTCCTCTGTACTCCCCTTTCTGAAAACTGAGGGAGCTTAAGTGAGACAACCATGGAACCTCTATGCAAAGATGAGTGAGATGTAGGGACAAGCCATACATATGAAGAATATAATGCAAAGAAAATTAGCCCCCCAAAATCATCAGAGCATAGATTCGCTCTAGATAGAACTAATTTTTAAAAAACAGTCCAACAAAAAATTTTAAGAAAAATGTTTAGAAATTGCAGAGATAAATGATGAAGGGATAAATATCAATTAATTTAAAAACAAGACATTATAAAATAATAATCAATCAGAATGTGAAAATCCATTTTAAAACCTTGCAGAGGAAAAAATTATTATTAAAAAAATAGATGAGAGCCCTGGCAGGGTTGCTCAGTTGGTTAGAGCATTGTCCCAATATGTCAAGTTTGCATGTTCAATCCTCAGTCAAGGCACATACAAAAATCAACCAATGAATACATAAATAAGTGGAACAACAAATCAATCTCTCTCCCTCTCTCTCCCTCCCCTCCTCTCTTTCTCAAATAAATAAATATAAAAAAGTTTTTTAAAAAGTAGATGAGATAAGCACTATTTACACAAAATTAAAAAGGTAGGTTGATAAAATTGACCTATAAAATGCAACAGAGAGACAAAGAGATAAAATATGATACAAGATACTTAAAGGGTTAGATTAAGAACCTCTATCATGTCTAGAAAAAAATCGCAAAGACAACTTTGAAGATAGTAACAAGTAATATTTGAAAAAACATAGTTAAACATTTTCCATAACATTTCCTGAGAAACACACATTCCCAGAACAAAATTACACAGCATAATGAATAAAAGCTGATCCTCATAAATGTGCAACACTGAAATTTCATAACAGGAATGGAGAGAATATCCTAAGATCTTCCAGAGAGAAAAAAGAAGGGTAAGAACTATGGCTTTAAATTCCTAAACAGCAACTAGAAGTCAAGTGACAAGTGAGTGATATCTTCAAAATTCTATAGGGAAACAATTTCCAATCTAGAAATTTATATCAAATTATCATTGCCTTCCACACATCAATTTTTTTAAATATTTTTCTGTTATAATGAGAAAAGAAACCAAGAGATAGGAAGATAGAGGAAGTAGGCAGGAGGCCTAAAACTAGATACTGGTGAAGACTTCCAGGATTAGAGTGAAGAGAGAAAACAGATAATCTGATTCAGATTGGATTGGGTTCAAAAATTTTGACTCAAGACAATGCTGGTTCCATGTCCATATCCATAAGTTACTAGTAAATAAGTGGAACATACCTGTGATTTTATGTCTCGATGAAGAATTTTTCTATCATGTACATGTTTTAGTGCCAAACATATCTGTACAAACCAGTCCAAAATCTAGAGGAGGAAAATGAGAGCTGTCATTTCTTTTAAAACTTACATTTCACAGTGCTCTTTTCTTGAGCACTAAAAGGAGTCAGGAATGAGTTCAAGGGAACTAAGTCCTTTAAAAAAGTGTAGCTATAATTTATTTTTAATTTGTAGCAACTAACATTACATAGGTATTCAAGCCAACTGGCACATTAAAGGTAGGTACATACTAACTTTAAAATGTAAGACACTGCCACTGAATGTTAAAATAAATATGGAAAGAAATTTCTATAGAGCAGTAAAAATGGAAATTATTTATATTTTATTATAGCATGATAGGCAACTTCTGTTTTTAAGGGTGTTTTTTCTATAATGCTTTATAATGATTTCTTTAACATAAAAATTATAAGAGGGAAAAAATCAGGGTGAAAAGTTGGACAACATCTCTTGCTTTTTTTCTTTTCCCACATTTCCCTTACATAAACACATTCTGGAATCAGTCACTTGAAAGTAAAAAGTTTTAATTTATTCCTCAGACCTAATACAAAAATAATTCCAAGCAAATGGCATTTTGAAATGAAAATAAATAAATAAATAAGTAATATATATATATACACACACACACACACACACACACAAAAAAAAAAAAAATAATAGAAGAATACATAGGTTCTTTGATTGAAACAGGACTTTCAAATCATGACACAAACCTCACAAATCACAAGAAAAAAGAATGACAAAGTTGACTCTATAAAATTTAAAGCATCTGCATAACAAAAGATATAATCCACTATAATAATCGTATGAGAAAATATCTGCAGCATAACTGAAAGATTGCTAATTCTCTAATATGTACAAGTTTTTTCAAATCACTTTAGAAAATATGGCAGCCAAAATATATTTGATAACACAACAATAAAAATGCTATGCTGAAAAGAATGAAGTATTTCTATATACACTGTTAAAGTGAAAAAAAATAATGGTGCAGAGCATACTCCTATTTTTTAAAAGTATATTTATGTATATTATATACCTGAAGTCTACTAGGTGTACCAGGTAATAATGCGGATTTTTTTTAATAGTTGGAGTTACACATATGTTGATATATACCAAGTGGCTAGATTATTATGATCTCTGAATGCATAACAAACTGGCTACTCAGTGTATAGCCTATATAATAAAAGGCTAATATGTAAATTGTCCCCTCGACCAGGAGTTCGACTAGCAGGCAGGCCGGCCAACTGCCCATGTTGGGGGGTTTCACAGAAAAACAAGGAGCCTGGGAGGGCCCAGGTCCCACCCACTCCTTCTTCCTGGACAAACACAAGCCAGGATCTAAGAACATCTCTGCACTCCCAAGGCGGGAGTGCAACTGACAAGACTCCACCAATGTCCCAGGCCCAGTCAACAACAATCTAAAGAATGTCCATGTGTCTTCCCAGGTGGCCCTCTACAATGGTCTATCTACTAGGTTTAATTGTGGAAAAGGAGATAAGTAAAGCTTGATAATTATGACATTACCTTACTTAGTAAGGCTTATCTATATATATAAAAGCCAAGCAACTTGGAATGATGAAACGATTAAAACAACTAGAATGACCAAATGACCAGTCGCTATGACATGCACTGAGGGGGGCCAACGTGTCCGATCGGCCCCTCTCAACCTCCCCCGGCCAGCCCTGCCCCAATTCCCCCCACTGCAATAGGGGGTGGGGCCTGCCAGCCAACCTCCCATGGCCCGGTCCCCACCCATGCACGAATTCGTGCACCAGCCTCTAGTTTAAAATATAAGTCAAGGTCTCACCTTACCATATTTTAAAGTTGCTACTAAGAACCTAAAAGTCCCCACATATATGATATTATCAATCAACAGCTTAGTTGTGCCAATTTGGTGTCTACCACAGACACAGCTTTCCTAAGTATCCTGATATATATATAACTTCAATTTCTGCTCTAGAGTAAATTACAACCTAGTTGGGGAAATAATTATGAGGTGAAGTTATTCAGAGTACATTAAGAAGGGTGCATGATATAGGAAAAATAAGTATAGACTCGGATGAGTACAATAAAGCACCATATAGTTGTTAAAAGCAACATTTGCACTCATAGCAAAACAGATGAGTCAGAAACATAGCACTTAGGGAAAAAAGTAAAACTAAATGAGTTCTATAATAGGTGTATACTTAAAATACATGTATACAAAACAATTATAGCTGTTTTGAAAAACCACATAAAATATTCATTAGAAACACTAGAATAGCTGCCTATGGAGAGAAGGGGAATGGAAATGGAGTTATGAAGATAAAAGAATAAAAATAAAAAGCACAAACTTTGTCAGAATGCAACATGATGTAGCTATTAAAATTAATAAATTTGATTTACATAGACTAACAAGATAATGTTGCAGTGATAATGCAGGATAGAGCATGGTATTCATAATATCCTATTTCTGAATGTGTATGTCTCGATTTTTACATGTATATGTGCAAGTATGAAAAAGAAAGCCTGGAATACACCAAACTAAATCTCAGGGACGAAGTAGTGGAAGAGAGGACTTTCCATTTCTGAACTCTTAAATAATTTTGCAATTTACTTTTAAATTAGTAAAAAGAAAGTTCTATAAAATTTGGAGTTGCGAAATGGCTATCATTGTTTGGAGTTAGACAGAAGCACGTTTAAACACTATGTGGTTTTGGAAACACTGCTAAATCTCAGATTTCTTAGCTACTAAAGAGAAAATAACTACATTAATTCATGGGGGGTTGTAAGAATTAAAACAGACAACAAAAAAAAACAAACCAAAAAAACAACACACTCCTAGCACAGTACTTCCTTCACTCCCTATGTAAAAGCATACAATAAAATAAAAATTAAGTATGGGTGATAATGAGAAACACAATTTAGAGAAAGAAAAAGTCATGGAAAATAAGACTTAAGTTGGGCTTTAAAAAAAAATAAAAAACATAGGAAAAACCCCCAGAATATTAATAAGAGAAAGTTAGAGGTAAGGTATTATCAAAATAAATAATCAGAATAAGCACATAGGAGGAAGAATGAGATGTATAAACATGTGTCCCAGTGCATGCTCAATAAATATGTTAAATATATGAAAAGAATCCACCATTCCTCATGTGCTTTGGGAGGTTGTTAGCTGAGGCAATGCAGTTACTGTATATACAACTAGGAAATGGCCACTGACATATTCCTAGAAGATAGGTTTTGACCTGTAACAGTGGACTGTATTCTTTGTTGGACCTCTTTCTCTTCCACTGTATTGAAAATTTGTCTGGAGCTACATGAAGATCAAAAGGTGTCAGAGCAGGCCTATTCTAGAAAATGGGCACAACTGGAAGACTATCAAGGAAACAGATGTGCTTTGGAGATTATAATGTCCACAGGATAGCTCTATGGTAGCACTCACTTTGCTCCATGCTCTATCTCTAGTGCCTAACTTGGGTGTAAAAGACACTTGAATATTTGTTGGATGAACAGATTTGACCTTCTTATCTATATCTATATCTATCTATCTATCTATCTATCTATCTATCTATCTATCTATCTACTTATTTGTCTATTTATTTAATTTGTAGGCTTTCTTCTCAGGCATAAACTTCCCAGCCTTTTTTGACACTTTAATTTCTCATGTTCCTTTTTTTCTGGCAACAAAAGTGAACTTCTCAAATTGGACTTCTTTCAGACTAGAATGGTGCCAAGCTGTCTTAACTTCCCTTCACTCTAACACCACTCTGGGGGGCAGGTCAGAGAAACATATCCTATCACAATATGGGGTGCAGAGCTCTAAAAGTCTGAAAAAATAATGTTAAAAGCCATTTTGAGACCTAGGAATAGTAAAAAAGCACATGAATTCAGGAAAACTATTTTTACACTGCAGAAATTTCTTTTTAAAGCCTATTTATTGAGGCACATGCCAACAGTATAGTGTTGTACGAGTGATGTGAATTAGAGCTTACAAAATGTAAAATAAATAAATAAATAAATAAATAAATAAATGGAAAAAAGTTGAACATTAAAGAATAACAGGAAAAAAATAACATTGCTTAGGAAGGATAGGGTCATATTTTAGAGTTCCTTGAAATCAAAACAGAGGTTAGATTTCATGAAGTTGCCAATACTAGGCTTCTAGAGCTGCAGTTACCTAGAAAAGCCATATTTTAGGAAAACATTGTCTGGCAACAGTAAGCCAGATTGACAGGGTATAAAATTAACCAGTTATAAATGAATAATTAAGGTATATATATATAAATATAGGCATTATATATATTTGTATATATACATATACAGACAAACATTTATATATACAAACACAGTATATTATACATGGAACAATATTACAGGCAGGAAATGAGATAGAGAACTGAACTAAGATTAGTACAGGAATGTGACTAATATATTAAGAATATGTTACTGAACTACCCTAGTAATTATAATTAGCACTTGTAGTTACAAATAAATACATATATAAATAACTTTGAATTACTTCTAAATAACATTATGGAGGAAGAGTCAATCTCCTACATGCTAACTCACCTGATCCTCTTGAAACAAAACGCCTTTCTGAGCATTTATTCGTTTAAAAAGATCCCCTCCTTCACAGTAATCCATCACTATGTAGAGAGAGCCATTTTCTACAAAGTATAAACATTAGATGCCATTTTTTAACATGTGTATCAAAAGCATAAAGAAAGGTACCAAAAGATTTACTGAAAAGAAGCAATTAATTAATTGTCTTCTGTTAAACCAGAAATAGAATAACACTCAAGAGAATTAAAATGCAAAGGCAAGATATACTAATAACACAGACATTCAATAATTTGGGTTAATAACTCCGTCATTAACATTTTTTCTACCAAGAATACATAATCTTATTCGATAGCAGTATTTACATTGACCCAAACATCTCTGGAATAAAGACAATATGTAGATAGATATACAAATAATTCCTTGACTTATGATGGGGCTACATCCCAATAAACCCATCTTAATTTGAAATGCATATTTCAAATAATAAATGCATATTATTAATAATACTTTCATGACTCTTTCTGTAGGTAGACACTTCTTAATACTCCTCTCCGCCCTTATCCTTATAAAATAATAAAGGTAGGAGTAAAAGGCAAACTTTTTACGGTTATATAACATCCGAATTTTGTACGATATGCATGTATCAAAAATAAATAAAACCATCAAAAGATTTAAAAAAAAAAAAAAAAAGGTAATTGTGTATGTGTGTGTGAGAAAGAGACAGAAACAGAAATAGGAAGACAAAGAAGGTTAAATAAGAACTGAGAAAGGAATAGAGAAGGATTCCTGAAATGAAATGCTGGAGCTTTAGTACAAACATTCTGTAATATTTTCTGTTGCTTAATTATTGTTTATTTGGGGGATCAATACTACTTAAAGTATAAGGTTAACTGAAAAGTCTTTTCTCCACGAGGGAAGTACTAATCTATTTTGTATCCCTCTTCAATCATTCACACATTTATTTTGCATAGATGCTAGGGATACAGAAATATAAAACACTACTCTTATGTTTAAGTAACAGGTAGAGAAAATAAAAATGTATAAAACATATACTCAAATACAAACCTCCACTTTTTCAATAAGATCAAAAATTTTTAATGTATAAATTCAGAGATACAGATAAAAGAGTAAAATGTCTAATTAATATTTAATATAAAATCTAATTGTACATTTATATACCAGAAAATATTGTTTTCTCTCCACTCTGATATTATATGAAACATTTTATTTACTTATTGATTTTTTTGAGAAAAGGAGATACACACACACACACACACACACACACACACCAAAAGAGAGAGAAATGACCCAACTGGGGATAAACCTGCAACTCAGATGTGCCCTGATCAGGAATCGAAACTTTTTGGTATACGGGATGGTGCTCAACCAACTGAGCCACCTGGCTGAGCTATATGAAACATTGTTATCCAAACTTTTCAAATCTATTTTCAATATCAATGTTTATCTGGGAGCAAAGACACTTTAGCTCTAATTCAGACTCTGAGACTGGTATGTGATATGATCCAAAACAGTCATGTAAACTAACATCTACTTTCAACCTAGATTGTATTCCTGTTTTATAATTTATGGGGATTTATGATAATAAGGGAATGACTTCAACAGGATTTCAATAAACCACTTTAACCTGCCTTTAAAGAAGTTAATCCTTATTTTAGTTCCTGCATTAACAAATATAATGGAACATATTTCCAAATCATCAATATAGCTATGACATTTTAAAAACCTGAGGACACTTTTTCAACATACTTCAATATTATAAGAATGAGGTACACAAGAGAATACCAATGAACAGAATACTTTCTAAAGATCAGAACATTTTCTCAGTAGCAGTACTGATAGCAATTCAAAGGAGTTTACTTTAACCAAAAGATGTAAACTACTGTTCTAGCCTTGTCCAAATTCTTGCACTTACTAACATTGCTTCTTTTTAAGAAATCAAACAGTGAGCCAGTATTAAACTACACAAGGATAGTATGGTGCATTATCCTAGAATCAAGCTGATATTCATATGCATACATATTGAAGCCAAAGTGATATACTTTCCTTCCTATGAATACATTCACTAAAAGATTCCTGGTAAGGAAAAGTATCCAAATGTCATCAATATGGCTTAGGAGTTTTTGGAACTCTCTTAAAAACTGTATCTGACCTTCAAATGATTCTCTATACTGGACAATATTTGGATGCTTCATGTTTGCCAACACTGCAACTTCTCTCCTTGATTCTTCCCTTTCTTTATTGGACATCTTAAATGGGAGGAAAAGAGAAAACACTATATTAAACATTACAACACAATTTAAAAGTCCATAAATAAGAAAGTCGTTAAAAATAAGGTTAACAGAGAAGGATGGTCTAAACAACAAAATATTGCCAGAAGCTAAAAAGAATGAGTTGAATAGACAACTAAAAATATTTTGAGATGTTCAAAATAAATTTAGTTATAGAACAGTAGACATATACACACAAGCACATATCATAAAAAAATCTGAAAGGATATATCGACTATTCTGAAATTAGTGGCTCTCCCTGAGATTATGGCAGTCTTCCACTTTAGGTTATACATTGCCATTTTCTTTTCTTTAAAATCTCTAACAATGAACCCTTTTGTAACCAGATATTACTTAAATGAAAAATATACTTACTCTTGAGATGTTAATTTCCTTGATAACATATTGTCTGTCATCTTCTGTAGATTTAACAAGAATGGCTTTTCCAAATGAACCTTCTCCAATCTTCTGTAGTCTAGCATACTTCTCCATAGTTCTTTTTCTAAGGCATCTTAACTGATAGACTAGACAGAAACAAAAATAACTATTAACAGAGATAAGCACATCTTCTATAATAATTATGCTTAATTTAAATCATACTTTCTTAGTGATATGTTTACTCAAAAATATTTTAAATATTTACTGAGAGTTAAATAAACTTAATCTCAATTTTATTCATGCAACTTAGTGATAGCTAAAAAGAGAAAAACAGTGACATTTCAATTTTATTATTTGCTTATGAATATATTGTAACTGATTTCAAAGAAGGAAAAGGGAGAGAAAAATAGAAACCTCAATGATAAAAGACAATCATTGATCAGCTGCTTCCTGCACGCCCCCCACTTGGGATTGAGCCTGCAACCCAGGCATTTGCCCTTATCAGGAATCAAACTAGATTTCCTAGTTCATAGGTCAACACTCAACCACTGAGACACACCAGCTGGGCTACATTTCAATTTTATAAGAAGGCTTTGTAAAGTTATATAGTGTATATACTTAACATATATGGAGAGGGAAACAAACTTTTTCTTATATAAATTAATTACTAGCACTACTTTATTATCTCCAATAAGACTGTTTCCCAAGGTTATTTAATCCCCTATTATACATTTAAATTATGTAGTGTTTGCTATTATTAAAAAAAAAAATTCAGATAAAATTTCCATGCATACATTTTTATGTACTTATTACTTATAAAAATTCCTTAGGATAAATTCTTAGTTCAAACATACTACTTAACTGTCTTACAGAAATGATTAATAATGTATATTCTAGAAAAATGCATAAAAGTGTTTGGCCTGACCAGCATGCCTCGGTGGTTGAGCACTGACCTACGAACCAGGAGGTCATGGTTTGATTCCTGGTCAGGGCAATGCCGAGGTTGTGGGCTCGATCCCCAGTAGGGAGCATGCAGGAGGCAGCTGATCAATGATTCTCATCATTGATGTTTCTGTCTCTCTCTCTCCCTTTCCCAAATAAATTTTTTAAAAAAATTAAAAGTGCTTGCTCCTAGGTACTCTTTTAACACTGGTATTATTCATTAAAATCTTAAAAAGGCGATTAAAGGTAGTAATGAGCACTGAAACCCTGGAATCAGAAAACCTAGTTTTACTAGTAAATCCTCGCTTTATCACTTATTACTTATGTGACCTTGGGCAAGATACTCATCTTCTTATGCCTCAGTTTTTTCATCTGTACAATGTGGATAAAAGCAGTCTGTACTTACACAATTGTTGGGAGGATAATTTCAGTCAGGTACTAAGAACAGTGCTGGCACATAGGGAGCACTGCTTCACTTTCAGTTCTTGTTATTCATTACATTTGATGGGGGAAATGGTGCCTTTTCTTTTGCATAACAGTGAATTTGAAAAAGTGAATTTGAAAATTTCACCCATGTTTATTGAACATTTGTATTTCTGATCTTTGAAACACTTCATCCATGTTCTTTGTCCATTTTTTTCTGGAATAATCTTTTTAAAATTAAGAGGGAGGGCCAAGGTGGTGACATAGATTAAACATCCTCCCACATCCACATCAAAATTACAACTAAACCACAGAACAACTATCATTCATAACTGCCTGAAATCTAGCTAAATAGAAGCCCTACAACTAGAGAATTCAAGAAGTCACATTGAGATTAGTGGGAGGGGTGGAGGCACAAAATGGCCTGTTCTAACACCCATGAGGGTTTTTTTTTTAATAGGGTGGGATATCTTGGCCACAGAGGCCTCCTGTGAGAAACAAGGGGTCCCAGCCCCACACCAGACCCCGCAGCCCTGGGTTCCAGTGCCCGGAAGAGAAGTCTCCATAACTTCGGGCTATAAAAACCAGCAGGGATTGTGACTTAGTGACCCGAAGGCTGCTGGAATACCAAGCAGTTCCTTTTTAATAGCTGGCTCACATACTCCCTCCCTCTGACTTCCAGGGATGGAGCAGCAGAAAGGATTCAGGGACATATAGGGAGGCACTAAATTGTTTGGCACTAGAGCAAGATTGGGGGCAGCTTTCTCCCAGACAAAAGTGCTGGTATAGATTACTGTTCCTTTGCCAGACCTCCCCACCACAGTGCATATTGGCGGTCACCATTTTTGAGTCTCCATCAACCTGGCCCATAATTTTCCTCACCCTGGTGACTCCCTGAAGCCCTGTCCCAACCAATTTGTAGCCTCACCCAAGCTGTTTGCAGTGGCTCTTCCATGTGAATGTCCTGTCCTGGCTCAGGCTTCAGACTTTCCTAAAATGTCTCAAGCAGCAGCTGGACTCAGCATGCTCCATACCTCTTGCTAAGTGGTCCCAGCCCCAGCAATGCCAGCAGCCTGCCTGGTTCACAGCTTGGCCTCTCCTGGACACTTCCAACTCCAATATAAGTAGCAGCCATCTATAGATTGCTCTGTAGCTCAGGCCAGGTGGCTTTAGGCAGGGCACAGGTAGTAGCTGACTTTGCACTTCCCAAGAGGCCCCAGAGCCAGTGCACCCAGTGGACAGCTTCAGATCATGCCAGATTACAACCCTACCATATTCACGAGCAACACCCTAAAGGGGCAGACTCGATGAGCACCACAGCCCCATTGAAGCAAGTCCTGCTCCATGGGGGCATCTCCTGCATAGCAGCTCTTCCACTATAGTTGCAGCTGGTTCGAACAGCCAATTGGCCTAGGTGTCAATTCCTCCCTGTGATGCCAACAGCAATCAACGCTCGACTACAACAGGACAGTGCACACAGCCCACACAGGGGAGGCACCTAGAATGCCCAGCTCAGGTGACTGGGGAGGCTCAGCCACTGCGCCCTACCAACAACACAAGGCCACTCTACCAATTCTAGGAGACATAGCAGCTCTACCTAATACATAGAAACAAACACAGTGAAACAGCCAAAATGCAGAGACAAAGAAACATGTCACAAATGAAAGAACAGAAGCAATCTCCAGAAAAAGAACTAAATTAAATGGAAGCAAGCAAACTACCAGATAAAGAGTTCAAGGATATTAATGAGAGCTTCAAGAATCTTAGTGAGAAAAACAACAACATAAAAAAGGACCAGTTAGAAATGAAGGACACACTAAATGAAATTAAGAATAATTTACAGGGAATCAACAGTAGAGGACACAGAGAATCAAATCAATTTAAAATATGAGGAAGCAAAAAACACTCAATCAGAACATATGAAGATAGTGTAAGGAGTCTCTGGAACAACTTCAACCATATCAACATTCGCATGATGGGGGTTCCAGAAATAGAAGAGCAGGAGCAAGAAATTGAAAACCTATTTTGTAGGGAGAAGTTATAGGGTTAAGCCTCGGACTGACCTGCTGGCAAAGCCACAAACAAGTTCCAGCTTAGAAGGCACAGCCCTCTTAGCATAGTTAAACTTGATCTTATGACATTCCCTAGATCTTTCCTGGGTAGCTACTGGGCTGTGGGAAGTGCAGCAAGTGCTGCCAAAACAAAAGAAGCTCACAAGAACATTGTAACTATGGTGACCACTACCTAATTTACCTCTAACTATAAAATAAAGCATCAGCTTGCAGTCTGGATCTGTTCTGTGGCCTCAGCCAGGCACAGAAGATCCACCTAAACCCAGCTTATTCTCTGTCTGTGACTTTTCTTCATCCTTTGAAGGCCCTCCCTCAAGCTTGTTGAACCTTTGGCTGTGCTGGCACAGCACACTATTTGAAAAAATAATGACTGAAATTTTACCTTATATGGTGAAAGAAATAGACTTATAAATCCAGTAAGTTCAGAGAGGAACACATAGAGGCCCACAACAAGAAATATTATAATGAAAATGCCAAAGATTAAAGACAAAGAATCTTAAAAGCAGAAAGAGAAAAGCAGTTAATTACCTACAAGGAAATGCCCACATGACTGTCTGCTGATTTCTCAACAGAAACTTTGGGGGCCAGAATGGAGATGCAAGAAATATTCAAAGTGATGAAAAGCAAGGACCCACAATCAAGATTACTCTACCCAGCAAAGCTACCATTTACAACTGAAGGTCAGTTAAAGAGCTTCACAGACTAGAAAAAGCTAAAGGAGTTCACCACCACCAAACCAGTATTACATGAAATGTTAAAGGGAAACAGAGGAGAAGAAAAAAGAGATCAAAATATTACAATAAACCATACACAAAAATAAACTCAAATGGATAAAGGACTTAAACATAAGATGGGAAACAATAAAAAGATTAGAGGAATCCACAGGCAGCAAAATCTCAGACATATAACAAAGCAATATCTTCACCAATACAGCTCCTAGGGCAATGGAAACTAAAGAGAAAATAAATAAATGGGACTACATCAAAATAAAAGGCTTCTACACAGCAAAAGAAACCATCAAAACAACAAGAAAGCCCACTGCATGGAAGAACATATTTGCCAATGTTATTTCCAATAAGGTTTTAATCTCCCACATTTATAGGGAACTCATACAACTTAACAAAAGGAGGATAAACAATCAAATCAAAAAATGGGCAATGGATATAAATAGATACTTTTCTAAAGAGATGATAAGGAAGGCCAAGAGACATATGAAAACATACTCAAAGTCACTAATCATTCAAGAGATGCAAATCAAAACGACAATGAGGTACCATCTCACACCTGTGCGAATAGCTATCATCAACAAATCAACAAACAACAAGTACTGGAGAGGATGTAGAGAAAAAGGAACCCTCGTGCACTGCTGGTGGGAATGCAGACTGGTGCAGCCACTGTAAAGAACAGTACGGAGTTTCCTCAAAAAATTAAAAATGGAACTCCCATTTGACCCAGTGATCCCACTTCTAGGAATATATATCCCAAGACACTAGAAACATCAAACAGAAAGTATACACGCACCCCTTTGTTCATAGCAGTACAATTTACCAAAGCTAAGATTTGGAAACAGCCTAAGTGCCCATCAGCAGATGAATGGATTAAAAAACTGTGGTACACCTAGCCCTAACCAGTTTGGCTCAGTGGATAGAGCATCAACCTGTAGATTGAAAAAAAACTGTGGTACATCTACACAATGGAATACTACGCTGAGGTAAAAAAAAAAAAAAAAAAAAGGAATTCTTACCACTTGCAACAGTATGGATGGAACTGGAGAGTATTATGCTAAGTGAAATAAGCCAATCAGAGAAAGATAAATATCCCATGATCTCACTAATATATGGAATATAATGAACATCATAAACTGATGAACAAAAACAGATCCAGAGACAGAGAAGCATCAATCAGATGCTCAAACCTCAGAGGGAAGATAGGGGAGGGTGGGGGTAAGGGGGAGAGATCAACCAAAGGACTTGTATGCATGCGCATAAGCCTAACCAATGGACACAGACACCAGGGATGAGGTCCTGAGTTGGGGAGAGGGGCAATGAGGATAAGGACACATATGTAATACCTTAATCAATAAAAAAATATGAACAATTAAGTGGCAATAAATACATACCTATCAACAATTGAATCTAAAATAAATGAGAAAGGAATCTAATGAATAAAATAAACTGATGAATAAAATAAAAACATAGGCATGGAAAAATGGAACCGAATGATGAATCTCAGAGGGAAGCAGGGAGAGATGGGTGGAAGAGATTAACCAAAGAATTTATATGCATACATGCATTATCCATGGATGCAGACAATAAATAAGGTAGCAAAAGCCTGGGGCAGGATTGGACCCCAGTGGAGGGGGGCAAGAGGGAAGAAGGAGAGGATATTTCCAATACTCTCAACAATAAACAGTTAAAAAAATAAAATAAAAAAATTACTCCTTAAAAGCTTCTTTAATGAAGACGTGAACCCTTCTCTATCATACATTCTTTTTACCCTTTTATGCTATTAGCTTTTCTTTCTTTTTTCTTAATTGATCTTAGAGAAGGAGGGAAAGAGAAAGAGAGAAACACTGATGTAAGAGAGATACATTGATTAGTTGCCTCCCACAAACTCCCTGACTGGGGATCAAACCTGTAACCTAGTGCTGCTTAATAGCAAGATCACCATTATTATGGTGATACATGAATTCACTATGTTAACCTAAAACTAATAAATATTCAATTCATAACTTGCTCTTTTCTATGCATTGCAAGCAGGCTTTCTATGTCTGAGAAAATGAGCTTGTCATGAAGACTATATTAAAATTTCTGTGACAGTTTACCATATTTCTCATTGTAAATGAATAAATCCATGTCCTCACTTAATTTTCTCAATACTAAAATGTTTTATTTTGCCTCTAAGAAATTATCCAATTTCCTTAAATGACAAAATTCATATTCTAGGTCTATAAGACTAGAGGCCAGAACTCAGCCTGTGGTAAAAAAATCAGTTCCCTATAAAATTTTGTAGGAAAGAGCTTTCTTCTACCTTAGAAAACATTATAACCATTTTCCATTTCAAAATTTCTGGAAGAAATTACAAGCCTTTTAGCAACTTTAAGAGAAACAGGAAAATAACTATTATAAAAGCACTACAGCAATATCAGTGAATTAAAGTAGGAGAGTCAAAGACTTTCAAGCCAACTTTGATCAAATGGCATAATATAATAGTTATCTGGGCACCAGCCAGAATTCAATGATTTCTCCACGACATGAAAGTATATCATATTACTATGCTATTTAGAAAAAAATATCAAGATAAACTCATTTTAGAAAACTAAATTTCATAAGTCAAATTGCATTAAATAATAACCACATAATGAGATTATTTCACAGTCATCATTATTTTGTAACTTGTGCCAAGAAAAAATAAAGTAAAATAAAATTAGTAAGTTTGGCCCTGCCTCAAAATTTAGTTGCCAATTCCTTTCAAGGGACCACACTTACAAGATGGAAGCTCTAAGAATCTCTAATATTGCGTTCTGCTGCCTACCGCATTTCTGAGTGAATACTGTGGTTTGACAACTCAGTAAAGTAGATAGAACTTGCCCCCAGTAGAGAAGAAAGATGACTCTAATTGCCATCAAATAATGTCAAGTGCAGACACCTTTATAAATAATCAAAGACTTGTGGTCAACAAGTTTCAGAGCAACGGACAGCCCTCCTATTCTGCAGAGTCCACCTTAGACTAGTGTAGTCACTAGAGGAAATAAAAGGGAACACAAGATAGATTGCTTTCACTGTCTCACAAGGTATTTAACCAATATATTTATTTCCTAGTTGCAAGACTTCTCAGCTGAATCACAACCCTAGAAGCCTTTCAAACCAAATGAAAGCAAAGATAACAAAATGTACCATAGGCTTACATTTCCAAAATCATCATAACATGTAACTGAAAAATGATAAAAATCTGTTCTAATTTCATTATTGTAATGAACTCAGATTACAAATAAATGTTTTCCCTTTTCTTTTTTAAAAAAAAAATATGTTTGTTTGTTTGTTTGTTTGTTTGAGAGAAAGGGAGAGGGTGAGAGTGAGAGAAATTTGGATGAGAAACATTGATTGCTGCCTCTTTCCCACTAAGGATTAAGCTTTTTCTAAGCTTTAGCTTCCAATATCAAATAAAAATCACAATACCAATTTGATAGTGTTCTTAAGGTCTCTTACAATTATATCAATTCAATCTCCAAAAAAAAACACGCCTGATATTGAAGATATTCAAAGCATAAAAGCAAAGAGTTATGTGATACAACAAACAAAGCAAAGGATTTGGAAAATAAAAGCTACGTGAACAAAAGCAAACCACCTGACTTTTCTGAGCCTTGGATACTTTATTTAAAAACACTGATCAGTTCAACATAATGCTATCTTAAGGGCCCTACAACTATAATAATCTGAGACTCAAGGAGAAGAAAATAAAAGAGCCAAGTGGGTCATAAAACTGGAAACTGCAACACTGTTTAGAATTGTACTCTTAGCCACAAAGAGTAGAAATAACAGAAAGATATAGCCCAGGTCTTTTCTTTAGAAAACTGAAAAGAAGCCACGGGTCATTATTTTAGCCTAAATCTTTAAAAAGTCAAAAAATAAACTGCAACTTATAGTTAAATATATCAAATGAACGTACATAGTTACCTCTACTTCTTCCTCAAACCTAGCCCAACTCTGAAGGGATAAGAAAGGCAGAGGAGGAAAGAAAGCCATCGCAACAAAATTCTGGAAGCTGACAAACACAAAAACAAGCAGCAACTGGCTTGGGAGACTAAAGAAAGCTGTATACCAAGCCAGCAGTGGGAAATAACTCAATTCCCACTACAGACTAGCTCAATAATTGGAAGCACCAGGTGCCTCTGGAGTGAGGATAATATTAGGACTAAAACAAGATTGGGTGACTTGTGTCAGAAGCAGTCAGACACACAGTTTGCCTCGTCGTCCTCTCCCAATCAAGAGATTACCCCTCTCTCAGCTCCAAAGGAGACTAGAGATTTCTCTAGATTGGAGATCCTGACACAGCTGAGAATGGAAATGCCATATACAAGCATACACATTTTGTTGTGCTTCACTTTATTGTGCTTCACAAATGTTGCCTTTTTTTTTTTTTTTTTTTTTTAACAAAATGAAGGCAAAAAAAAATTATGACTCTCTTTATTGCCAGGGTCTGGAATCAAACTGATAATATCTCTGAGGAATACCTGTATAATCTGGGAGATTAAGTGAATGTCTACTTAGGAAATGGTGACACACTGTTCCAACCATGATGGTGAAACTCTTAACAGACCATCCCACCTCCCAAAACAATCATAAACGCTTAGTAAAATATATAAAACAACAGATAGAAATTGAGGGGCTATAATCATTGAAAGGTAGGAATATATTACCATATTTACCCCAGCCTTTTTCCTGAAGTCATTTTTCAAATTGTGGCAAGCAGAATGGAGCTTAAGTAGAAAGCTGCAGTCTTAATGGGCTGAGTGTAGAGAGTGGTTTAGGGCTGCCGAAATCCTGGATAGGAGAGGAAAAAACTGAGTAGCTCTAAAATCTAAAAATCTACAAAGCCCTAGCTGGTTTGGGTCAGTGGATAAAGCAATCAGCCTGTGGAATGAAGGGTCCTGGGTTCGATTCTGGTCAAGGGCACATGCCCAGATTGTGGGCTCCATCTGGCAGCCCATCAATGATTCTCTCTTATTGATGTTTCTCTCTCTCTCCCTCCCGCTTCCTTTCTGAAATCAATAAAAATATATTTTAAAAATAAAATCTGCATGTAAATTCCTCTCTTGTCAGTTAGCCATTCCTAAATTGTTCACACACATGGGCAAGAATAAAACAGGCTAGTCCTAACAAAACTAAAACCAATCCTCAACAGGATCACGGTTATCAGCTGATAATCCCATCAGCTTGCCAGAACAAAACAACAATTTTGGGAGGATAAATGTTCCAGAAATTCTAAGATGTTTCATTCACAAGTTCTAGCATCCAGTCAGTAATTATGAAGCATGTTAAAAAACAAACAAACAAAAAAACAAGAAAGAGATAAAACAACCAAAACAAAAGAATTCACACAATAGACTTGAAAATGACTCAACTGTGGAGTTATCAGTAGGGAATTTTAATAGCCATGATTAATATGTTCAAGAAAATAAGAGAGAAAGATGAACAAAGTTATTTTTTTTAAGATGGAGATTATTTTTTAAGATTTTAAAGATGGGGAGTTTCAACAAAGAACTAAAATGTATTTTTTTAATTAAATGAACATTCTAGAAGTAACATACAGTATCTGAAATTAAGAACAATGTCCAATATCTGAAAAGATACAAAATAAACTGGTAATATTGGCTGCCAAAAACTGAGTAGTTGCCGGGGTTTGGAATCAAACTCATATAATAACTACCATTTGGGATTATGGGAGAGGGCCAAACTGAGTAGTTGAGAAGACTTTTTAAACTATATAAATGTTTTATCTATTCAAAATAATACATTAAATTGAAGAATAATAACTACTGATAGGAAGTAGGAAGAATGTTACCTAAATCAGTATTTCTAATTAAAATCCTTGAACAGCCGAAGCTGGTTTGGCTCAGTGGTAGAGCGTCAAGGAATCGAACCTGGGACCTGGGACCAAGAGGCAGCTGGTTGATGTTTCTCTCTCATCGACGTTTCTAGCTCTCTATCTCTCTCCCTTCCTCTCTGTAAAAAATCAATAAAATATGTTAAAAAAAATTAAAAATAAATAAAATAAAATCCTTGAACAGTTCTCCATTTCCAAACTTCTAATCCTGACATCCAATGTTTTCCTATATGGTATCATTCTTCTTTTCAAGTACTGGTATGTCAACTATGCTCTCTCCCCTGCCCCCCCAAAAAAAATATCTTGCCTCTAGTCAAATTAGACATTTTTCCTCTCATTTTTCTAAAAATTTCTTTAAGCCATAAATAAGCAATGTTTGACATAATAATTTTGCACGAAATATGAAAAATGTCAGAGTATATGAATGAAAAACTTTAGCCCCACCCATCTCAAACATTAAGCCATTTCAGCTTTATGATGGACAGGATGTCATAAAGGGAAACATTGGTAAAGAAATGTCAATAGATTACTTATGGTGCAGTCCACAGCTACAATACATACATATAATTCTCCCAAAGTAACAACTACCATTTGGGATTATGGGAGAGGGCCAATTTATCTTCTCAGTAAGAAAAGTTTCTGCCTTATTTTTCGTTACTTAAAAAAGCAGAAAGCAAAAATAAGATTCCTACTAGTCTTCCCCTCCCTTCCCCCCCCCCCAAAAAATTTTTTTTTCTTCTCTGTAAGTCTATTCAGGCAACAATTAATGGCTTTCCTGGTGGAAACTACCAAAATGTAAATAATTTACATTCATGAAATGGGGTCATGATCATGACTTAGGAGGTAGGTTCGAGTAAAATTTACTTGGAATTCAATGTCAATGTATTATTAAAATGACCTCAAAAGAACTCCTGTGGCCAAGTTCCATAAACCTTACTAAACTAATGGTGACTTTTACTGTGCAAAAACCTGTTTTCCCACAAAACAGGCTCCTTACCTTTCACCCAGAACAATGGGCAATTTTAAATGAAGATCTGTGGATCTTCTCACACCAGACAAATCTAAACTAGAACAACGGACTACTTCTCTCCACATCTGGCTTCCCTCCATCATCTCTACCATACTGCTGCATCATAAGAAAAGGCTATTATTACTTTATATTGGATATTACTCTTAATCCTTCATAAATATTTCTGATGTAACGTAGAATGGCAATAATTTTTCTGCTTCTTGATCTTAAGAGAATAAAAATTAGGCCTGAATATTTATAAGAAATGAGTCATGGACTCTGAAAGTAGAACTTTTAATGCCTTACATATATAAATTTCTTCAAATTATGGAAACCGAAATATAAAATTACAGGCCAACCAGTTGCTCCTCATTTTCTAATTAAATTTATGTGTAACTTAAGATTGGAGACAACCTGTAAGCCTGTAAATGACTGCTTATCCATACTAAGATTCCTATTACTTTAATAGATTTTTGCTTAAACAATGTCCAATGACTGCTTGGCAATACATACTGCTCCTTAGAGAATTAACATTCTAATGAGATAAGGGTTATTACTTTTCCGCGCACTTATGGTATCCATAAGCGATATCTACATAAGCAAGGTCTCCTCGTTCCCAACCTGATTGTGCCATTTTGCATACCACTCTTTACCCCCCCCCCCCCCCAAGTAAAACTCACCTCAACGACACAGGACGTTAGTAGGGATAACGGTGATGATCTATTAGCAAAAGTCTGGGTGTAGCAATCTTCCTAGGGGACTTAATGAGGCAGAGGCGTCATCCCGCATTTCGAAAATGACATCCTGAAAGACAAACCGAGTCTCTAGCCAGCCGCTGGCAGCCCCCTGTGAAGGGGGGCGCTGAGACTCCACACCTGGACAGAGCCCTTGCCTGACCGCTCAGGTTGGACTCGGTCCCAACTCGGGCAACGCCCTGTGAGACGGGTACACACTCCCCGGACGGAGGAAACAAACTGGTTCCCGAGCCCCTTGGAAACGGCGGGGAGGCAGCGGGGGAGTGCCGCGGGGACCGCCTCTCCAACTTCACAGGCGGCGGCCGGCCGGTGGCCGCAGCGGGGTGGGGACGGGCGGCCTTCGGAGCTGGGAGGCTACCTGCCTGCCACGCCCTCCGGCCCCGCAACGCCCGCGCTAGATCCCGGGGGGTTTGCAGGGAAGTGCTGGGGACCCCGGGCTGAAGACTGCAGCCTGCTGCCCCTTAAAGCCTGGAGCCAGTGCAGAAGGGGGAGTGGTCGGCGCGTCACTGGCGCTGGCGTGTGACGTCAGCGCGCTGAAGCAAGCGTGCAGTGGAGGTGGCTGGGAAAGAGCGGCTCTGAGGGGTATGGAGGGGCGCAGAGGGGCGGGGCCGGAGGTGGTCAGGGGCGGGGCCATGACTGGGCGGGGCCATGGCGGGGCGGGGCCGGTCCGGGGCGGGGCCATGGCATGGAGGAGCGGGGCCACGGCGGGGCGGGGGCCACGGCGGGGCGGGGCCACGGCGGGGCGGGGCCACGGCGGGGCGGGGCCAGGTCACTTATCCATGGGATTGGTACCGTTAAGAGCAGGAAAATTGAAAAGGTAAAACCGGGCCTCCTTGCTGGCGAGCTGCAGAGGGTGGCGGAGGCCCCGCAGGCTTGCCCCGCGACCTCATGGGGCCGGTTCTCCGAGGAGCTGTGGTCCGCCACGGGGGGCGCCGAAAGAGGGCTGCCGCCACCGCCCACGCCGACCCCGGCCTTCGCCGGCGCAGCCCCGGCTCCCTCGGGTGCAGGAAGCACCTGGGTGGAGGCCTCCTGGGAGAGCCTGAGATGGCATCTGTAGACTTCGAGACCTACGTGGATCCCGTCTACTACACCACCATGGATAAGCGGAGGCGCCTGCCGCCCCGCCTCTACCTGGGCACAGCCACCCTGGTGTGGAATGGAAATGCCGGGTCAGGACCAGAGTCCTGGAGTGAGGTTTTTGAAATGTTGCCTTCCAGTGAGTTCCAGATCAATGTGGTTGACTGCCAGCCCGTACGTAGGGAAGCCACCCCGAGCCAGACCACAGTTGTGATCTGGGGAATGGTGAAGTCTGAAGGCAACAAACAACGGGACTTCAACCAGAACTTCATTCTGACTGCCCAGGCCTCTCCTAGCAACACGGGGTGGAAGATAGCGAGTGACTGCTTCAGGTTCCAGGACCCAGCCAGCTAGCAGAGCAGCGGGCAGCCCCAGCTAGGGAGGAAAACACGGATCTCAAAATGTGGGGACACCAGTTCCTTTCTGATGTGGGCTACACTGCCCAGGGTAAACTCTGCATTTTCTCAAGTCCAAGGAGCCCCTTTACGAGTATACTTATTTATCATAGTTGCCTTTCCGTAGTATAGTTTTCTATTTCTCTACTTGTCCAGTAGAGACCCTGGTTCTGGAAATTCTATCAAATAAAATAATACTACAAAAAAAAAAAAAAAAAAAAAAAAAAACAAGGAAAAACAGGAGTGTGTAGTTTGAAGTAGTGTGGCAGAAGTTGATATGAAATAAAGCGTACCATAAATTTGTCCCAGACATAAGACACTGCAATAATAATGTTTTAACCTGAAGACTTTTATTTACTTAAAACTAACACATTAATTTTTTTTTTTTTTTTTTTTTTACTGATTTCAGAGAGGAAGGGAGAGTGATCAATGATGAGAGAATCATTATCAATTGCCTCCTGCATGTGTCCCACCCCCCCTCCACTAAACTCCTGATTCATAGGTGAAGGCTCAATCAACATTTTTAAAAAGTAATTTTGCTTTAAAAAGCAAGCCTTTTTCTAGTATGTTTTGGATGATTAAAACAAGAATGTAATTTTAAGTCTCAAAAAAACTTTAAGTTATAATGTGATATTCTACACCTATACATCTAATGCGTGTATAAATTCATTGTCAGTATATTGAAAGGGGTGGCAGTCTAAGTACCTTTCTTCATTGCAGGACTTTCTAAGATAGCAACATATTTCCTAATAAGGGTGTTGTCCTGTATTCCTACAGCTGAAGTGACTTATCCCCAGATCCTGGAAATTACAAACTTGAAGCTGAAGAAGGATGGTACAACTCCAAGCTGTATCTGTTGTACACAAATTGTATGTAGCTTGGAGACACTACTGATTTTGCCAGAGACCCCCAAAGATCAAATGATTTAGATCTTTACTTAAAATAAATCTGTCTCCTTTTCCTTCGTCCCTTTCTGAACACACCAACACCAAGACCAACTTTGGGTTCTCCTGTGGCTCTTTGATTTAGTCCGGCTTAGAAGACAAACTTCATTCCCACCCAGCATGTAAACTGAAAGTTTTGGGCTTCTTTGCCAGCAGATGGCACTGCAAGTCATTCAGCCTGGCACACTGGAGAAAATCTGCTTCAGTTGATTTCCTCTTTAATCTCCATGCAAAAGACTTGCTTTCCTCATTTTCTCACTTCTAGGCCAGCCTCCTGTGACCTTTCCACCCAGTTAGTAAGTAGGAATTTTGGTGTCTGAATGCACAATAACTCTAGTTCTACCCACGTCCCATTGTACAGCAAAGCAACATGAAAACATTTGCTAATTGCTAAACTAGCAAATTCTTTTTGGCTGTTTTCGTGAAGAATGGTTAGATAATGCATTAGACAATTATTTTTGCTCCTGTCATAAACTGTTAGTGGGAATTATAAACTACTACAGTTTTTGTAGAAGGTATGCTAGCAATATGTATATCAACAAGTTCACTTCTAAAACAAGTAGGTGACGATATATTACAAGAATAACCATTATTTTTATAACCAGAAAAAGTAGAAATAATGTGAATTCTAACAATAAGAACTTAACTAAATAAATTATAATACATCCAAACAATAGAATATTTTGAAGCCATTAAAAAGGGTCAGCGGGGGAAAAAAAGGAAGGGGGGAAAGAATTATTTGGATCTATTTTTACTCACAGAAAGATGCCCTTGATATATTGTTGAGTTAATAAGGCAAATTACTCTAACCTGGATTAAGAAGATTACCCAGCCTTAGCTGGTTTGGCTCAGTGGATGGAGCATCACCTTGCAAACTGAAGGGTCTCAGGTTCATTTCCAGTCAGGGGCACATGCCCAGGTTGTGGGCTCAATCCCCAGTGTCGGGTATGCAAGAGGCAGCTGATCAATGATTCTCTCTCATCATTGATGTTTCTATCTCTCTTTCCCTCTCCCTTCCGCTCTGAAATCAATAGAAATATTTGTTTTAAAAACTAAGATTACCCAATGATTTCCCTTTCTGGTTTATACACTTCTCTAAAGTTTAATTTTTTTTCTTTTTACAAGAATATTTGAATTTCTTTGATTTCTTTTATTTAAAAATTTATTGGATTTTTCTGTCAAACAACAAAAAAATATATTTGTTGCTTGCAACAACTCAATAGCACAAGTACATAAAAATAAGGTGTATAGCCCTATCTACCCAAAGTCACCCTATGCTTATTCCTATAAGAAGTCAATGTTAATAGTTTTACAAATATCTACATTTTTTGTAAGTTCATAAAAACATAAGAGCATTTATTCATATATATGTTTTAACCTTTTAAAATGAGATTATAGTATACATATTGTTTTGCAATTTGCATTTTATTTAACAGTATGTCATGACTATCTCTAGAGTTCAACTAATTCTTGTTAATGTTATCAACATTCCGCGATATGGATGTACCAAAATCTATTCAATAGGATTGCTGGGTCAAAAGTATGCTTTTTCTTTTACTTGAATAGATACTCCTATGCTTTGGTTATATATTGTTGTGTAACAAACCACCATAAAACTTAGTGGCCTACCACAATGATTTATTATTTCCTCACAATTTTGTGGTCAGGAAATAAGGCAGGGTTTTGTTGGCTGAGTTGACTCAGCTTCATTCAGTGGGCAACTATGCTGAACTGGATGGCCTGAGAAGGTTCAGTCACATGTCTGGTGCCTTGGCACTCCTCAACTCTTTCTCCCTCCACGTGGGTAGCTTGGGTTGTCACATTATGGTCTTGAGAGAGTCATTCCTCTTTCATAAAAGCTGGCTTCACATAAGGAAAAAATAGAAGGTGCCAGTCTTTTTTTTTTAAATCCTCACCCAAGGATATAGTTTTTTTTCTTTTAGAGAGAGAGATGGGAATGTGAGAAACATCAATAATTGCCTTCCACATGCATCCCTACGAGGAATCGAACCCCTAACATAAGAATGTGCCCAGTTTGGAAATTGAACCTGTGACCTTTTGGTGTATGGGATAATGCTCTAAACAACTGAGCCACCAGCCAGGGCAAAGGTGCCAGTTTTTTAAAGGCTAGGCCAAGGTCACTTCTTCCATATTCATGGTGAAAACAAGGTTCAAGGCCAGGCAAGATTGACTAGAAAGGGAGGGATCAATGATGGCCTAATTTGTAGAATTATTTACTACATCCTTGATTACTTTTCAAAAGTTTTAAGAAATTCAAACTTCCGGTAGCCTATTTCTACCACCACTGGATGTATTTCTCTTAATTTTACAAAAACCTGGAATTTCTTCCTCTGTGTCTGCCTGTTATATCTCCTGCCCCTTTTCCATTTATCTTTTTAAAAAATCAATTTGTAGGTGCTATTTGTAAAACACAGAAATTAACCCTTTGTCATATTGTGGAACAAATATATTCTGACAGTTTCTCACTAACATTTTTATACTTTTTATGGTATCTTTGGCGATATAAAAATTTGTATTTGATCAAACCTGGCAGTCTCTCTCTCTCTCTCCCTCTCTCTCTCTCTCTCTCTCTCTCTCTCTCTCTCTCTCTCTTTTTGTTTCTCATTTTGCCAAGAAAATATTCTTTCACCCTCAAAGCCATCTAAATAATCTTACTGTTCTTGTCTTTTGTTTGATAACTTCAATACATATGAAATTTATTTTTGTATATGATTAACATAGAGAAACTAGCTTTATATTCTTTTGAAGAAAAGCTAGTTATGCAAGAACCATTTATTATATGTGATTTCCTTTTCCACCAATTTGAAATGTAAACTTTATCATATATCAAGTTCACTATTTGTATTTTTATCTGCTTATGGATTTCTTTTTCATTTATCATTTTGTCAATTAAAAAAAGAAAAAGTGCCCTGACTAGTGTGGCTCAGTTGGTTGGAGCATTGTCCCATACACTGAAGGGTAGTGGGTTTGATCCCTGGTCAGGGAACATATGGGAAGCAAACTGATTGATGTTTCTCTCTCTCCCACCTCTCTCTAAAATATTTTTTTTAAAAGAAAGTGTTTTAATAATCAAGAAATACTATAACAATATTTTCCATTCTGAAAAAGAAATGCCAACACTAAAATAATTTTTAAATTTTTAATAATTATTTATATTCTTGTATATTAAAGATGGTTAAAGTTATAGTTGTGGGCCTCTTTTCTGGTAGAAAATAAATAAAAATGCCTTAAATCTTTATTAATAGTGCTTTATACTATCCCAAGTGGAAAGGGACTAGCTATATTACTCAGGTATTCTACTAGAGATTTTACAGAAATATATCGTTCTTTATTCACAGTGGATTGAACACTATGCAAATTATATGGATTAGCATATTCAAGACATATAGTAGGTATTGTTATTTCTTCTTTCCAGAAAGCAGGCAGCAAGGTGAAACAAATTAGAGGATAACAAATTTAAGCAAATAGTTGGTGGTAGATTTACAATAGAATATTTTCCCTTTGTGAAGTTATTAAAAGAACACATATTTGTGTAGATATATGTATTTGATCAAGCTATCCTGACATACAAGCAATCTTTTGCGATTGAAGAAAAGAAGGCTTTAAACTTTAAATATGAGGAAATGCATGCTCTAAAGTCCAGATCTCTTGCAGACATGTAATACATACAAAAAAGAAAAAGAGTGTCTTTACATTTAGAACTCTCTCTCTCTACATCCTGACCTAAAATCTTTTATTTTAAGCTAATTCCTGAAAGTCTCTACTCTGTCTAACTTTATGTAGTTTGAACTAATCATTAGCTATTTTATATATAGCTTGGACTTAAACTGTAATAATTTCTGGATCTTAATCAGGTAAGCTTACCTCAATAAGCAAAGATAGAGGAGTTATCTAATTAGTTCTTCGTTTTCTGGCTTTTTGGGTTGGGTCACTTGCAAGAGCTCATGGAAGCGTCAGCTATCTAAAAAGACAGATCATAACCTATTCTTAGGAAGAATAAAGTAAAACATTGAGCCCTTAGCTGTACAGAGCCTGAAAAAGGAGTCACCGCATGAGACTGAATTGAGGATATACTTGGTTGAAATAACTGAGGGTCTATCAAGTTCCAATGAGGCTTAGATAGGAGTTTCCTAGGAAAGAATCACATGAACCTGGAAGATTATTTGCAATGTTAAAGGCTTCAAATGTAATCAGAAGTACAAATCTATTGAATATAATTTCACATTCTTTCTCAGGAAAAAAGGCAAAGAAAAGAAAAGGTCACTTACAACTATTTCCCTGATGCTTGTGGAATCAGGAGGAAATTCTAGACTATAACCGTATCACTATTTTCCTAATAGAATAGCTTAGTCCCTTTTCACACCCTCTTGTCAATGTGTGTGAAACATAAGCAATAAAGTTACAGTTCTTTTTCTGAAACTCACAAACACATGAAATAGCTTTATTCGTTTCTCTTATTTTCTGTAGAACAGTGTTGTTTCTTTTTCTCCATGTATTTTTCAGCTATTACAGGAAATATTCCTACTTCCAGGTTTTTTACTTCAAAGATAATTTACAGCAACTTGATTGGGGTCAGGGAATAAGAATCCTGCACACCCCATATTGGGGATCAAACCCTCAACATGTGCCCTGAATGGGAATCAAACTGTAACCTCTTGGTTCATAGGTCAAAGCTCAACCACTGAGCCAAACCAGCTGGGCCAGAGGGCTTTTAAAAACGCATATAATACAGGGATAATTTATGCAACTTATAGTAGGCAGAATAATGACCACTCAAAGATATCCCAGCCCCTACCCCCATCTCTGGAATCTGTAATTATGTTAGGTACATGGCAAGGGGGAATGAAAGTTGCTAATCAACTGACCTTAAAATAGTGAGATGATTTGGGATTATCCAGGTGAGCTAAATGTAATCACAAGAGTCCTTAAAAGTAAAAGAGTTCACTATAACTGGTTTGGCTCAGCGGATACTAGAGCATCGGCCTTTGGACTCAAGGGTTCCGGGTTTGATTCCGATGTAAGGCCATGTGCCTTGGTTGCAGCCACATCCCCAGTAGGGGGTGTGCAGGAGCCAGCTCATTGATGTTTCTCTCTATCCCTCTCCCTTCCTCTCTGTAAAATATATTTTTAAAATGAAGAAAAAAAGTAAAAGAATTCAAAATGGTAGGATCTGAGAAGGACTCAAGCCCTAGCTGGTATGGCTCAATGCATAGACCACAGCCTGTGGACTAAAGGGTTCAGGGTTAGATTCTTGGATTAGATTCTGGTCAAAGGCACATGCCCAGATTGAGGGCTCGAATCCCATTAGGGGGCATGCAGGAGGCAGCCAATCAATGATTCTCTCTCATCTTTGATGTTTCCATTTCTCTCCCGTCTTCACTGAAATCAATAATATATATATAAAAGCCAAAAAACTCAACCTATTGTAACTTGATTTGAAGATGGAGGAAGGGGTGATGAACCAAGACGTGGCCTCAAAAGCTACAAAAGGCACAGAAACAGGTTCATCCCTAGAACTAGAAGGAAGCACATCTCTGACTTTAGCCAGTGAGATTTATGTTGGAAATCCAACCTGAAGATCTCTAAAATAATGAATTTTTGCTGTTTCAAGCCACTAAATTTATGGGCTACTAATACAAATGCCTACCCTCCTAAGGCCCCAGGAGCAGAGTATGGAGATCAGGTTGATTGGTATATATTTTTGTAATGTGTGGGAAAAGCAGGATCTGTAAAAACTCCTTATTGTGTATTATTCCAGCCCTAGAAAACTCCTTCTTTATCATCCCCCTCCAAGTAAAGGATGTGTAAGAACCCCAATTATCAGGACGCCTTCTGGAACACTTGCTGAGAGGGAATGAGATTCTGTTGGAAGTGCTTATATTAGGGCACATTAGGAAATGTTCAAAGAATCTAGCTGTTCTCCTTACTATCTGAAACACCCAAGTCTGTCGAAGAGGTTTAACACCACCAGATTCTCTAATAAAAATACCAGGGGAATTACAGAGAAAGTTCTTCCTCAGGTGGAACCTATTGTTTTATCACCAAGCCATCACAGAGCACTTTGTTTAATGTAGTGGTTCTGACTGAGTCCTGCTCATTAACTGGGAATAATTAAAAATATGCTCACTCAGGCCCAAACTTGGGACAATTAAAACAGAATTTCTGAGAGTGGGGTCCACCCCTGTTTTGTTTGTTTGTTTGTTTGTTTGTTTTGAAGCTCCCTAGACAGTTCTGATACATTAAGTTGAGAACTCCTGACAAAATGGTGTGTGTGTCAGAAACATTTGATGTTAAAATAAACAAGTTCTCATGAAGGAATAAGGCAGTGCACAATATTACAGATCCAAATGTATAAGTAGACTTGTTCTTGCCCACTTATAAGATCCATGAAGGAACTAATACACTACCATAAGTGAATTTATGATTTCTTTTTTATAAAAGGATCACAGAAAGCACATATAATTGATTAACAGACTGTGACTATTGTCTCTCATTCTCAGAGTCTGTGTGCCTCTTTCCAAAATTAGGCTATCCATCTACAGTGAGAGAAGAAAATATATGTCTGTAAAATCTCTTGTGAAAAAAATCCATTTAGTTTAGAAAAGTTTTTGGCCGAAACCGGTTTGGCTCAGTGGATAGAGCGTCGGCCTGTGGACTGAAAGGTCCCGGGTTCGATTCCGGTCAAGGGCATGTACATTGGTTGCAGGCATATCCCCAGTAGGGGGTGTGCAGGAGGCAGCTGGTCGATGTTTCTCTCTCATTGACGTTTCTAACTCTCTATCCCTCTCAATTCCTCTCTATGTAAAATCAATAAAATATATTTAAAAAAAATGCCGAGACCTGTTTGGCTCAATGGATAGAGAGTCGGCTTGGGGACTGAAAGGTCCCGGGTTCGATTCCGGTCAAGGGCATGTACCTTGGTTGCGGGCACATCCCCAGTAGGGGGTGTGCAAGAGGCAGCTGGTCGATGACTCTCTCTCTCATCGATGTTTCTAGCTCTTTATCTCTCTCCCTTCCTCTCTGTACAAAATCAATAAAATATATTTAAAAAAAAAAAAAGAAAAAAAAAGTTTTTCTTTTTTCAACATTGCTTTCTTAAAAAAAAAAAGTCTAAGAAACTTGTTCAACAGTTTCCCAAATAAAATAAAATAAAATAAAATAAAATAATATTGTGCTTGGAATTACTAAGATTCAGCTAAATTTACCTTGATAAATGTAATTAAGGAGTCATAAAAAGTTTGACTGCATCATCACCATGGACATAATACCAGCTCTGAAACCCAGGACTGTATTACTTGAGAATACTCAATTCTTCCCTGGAAGAAAAAAAAAAATAGGATGGACAAAACTCATGTGTTAAGCATGGATAAGTTAAAAATCTGTGAGACATAGTGGTCAGATAAAGTTAGTAGGGCATACACTTGTAACATAGAAAATGCTGAAATGACCAAGAGATGCCTTAATATTCATGAGGCACTAAACATACAAGAGGCACTAATATTCATTAAACATTATACATTCCTTACACACTAAATATACATGAGACATTCGACATTCACAAGTCTTAGTTTTGCCACTCAGTGGTGACAATCATACTGTGTCCACACGTGCTGTACAAGAAGTGCAAAACTGTACTTGCTCAGCAGGTTACCTGGCAAGCTACAGCTGTGGCCAGATATTCTTGCCCTGCATCTCTCCAATGGAGTCAGAGTGTGTCATTGGTACCTCCCACCCTTGTCCCCTTGCTCAAACCCCGGCTCTGGTCCAATTACAATTGCATCAACAGGAAAGCTAATGAGCCAACAAGAGAGACAGGACATATGAACATTACATAATCACAGGTTTCAATTCAAGTCTTTCCATCTCATTTGCACCCTATTGTGTGTTAATTTTCTTTCCCTTTGCTTCTCATGATGTTTTAGCCTTTGATTCCATGACCTCTAGGATAGCTTATCTGGTAGTATATTTGGAGGGTCTCAATGCATTGAGGTAATTTCTAAAAAAAAAAAAAAAAAAAAATGAAGCAGATAATATCTGGGTATTACTCAGCACTGTATGTTATGAAAATTATTTTAAAATTTTTAATTGTAGAGAGAGAGGGAGAGATAAACATCGTTCAGTTGCCTCCTACAGGTTCCCAACCTGGGCATGTGCCCTGATTGGGAATGGAATTGGCAACCTTCCAGTGCATGGAACTAGCTCAACCAACTGAGCCACACCGGCCAGGGCAACACAAGATTTAAAAAAAAAAAAAAAAAAGTTATTTTACCTGCTATCCTATAATTTTCAAAGCTTTACACTCAAAAAAATGTCTCTCTTTGAGTGTACATTTTCCTGGCAACAAGAAACAGAATCCCTAATTTTGGCAGGTCCTAAGATATGTCCTTCTCCTTAGAAGGCCTTTTTAATCTTTAGGCTTTCCAAATAAACTAGATTAACAGTTTTTAGAATACTTATTATAGTGGGTATAGTTTATTTTAATTGCAAGAAGCTGATTATCTTGATCCTGGAAAGGTCCCTTGAAAGTCCTTCTGATTAGTGTACATATTGGGTGACCAGACCTCATTTTTCCAGGATTAGTAGCAAGAACTTTTGGTATTTTTTGGCAACTTGTTTAAAGTGGTCTGAGATTCAGAGTTAGAGAAACCTACTGCATAAAACCCTGTAATTTTATGTAAGGCTAGTGACGGGGAAGGGCAAAGGGGGTTCTGAAATAAAAGTTACAGAGAAAAACCTGATTCATGGGTTGGTGGTGATCCAGAATCAGCAAGTGATGTGAATGAGTGACTTGAATCTGTTGAGGTTATCAGAGTGGAAATAGATGAGCTGAAAAAGCGAGTGCTCAAGCCTCTTAAGGCATAAAAACCCACTTGGGTGAGGGTATCACTAAGGAGATTTCCTTTCCTCACCTCCCCCATCCCCCCAAAAAACCAAAAACAACACCCTTTTGCCCCCAAACCACCTCCTTAAATGGAGAAGAAAGGGGCACTCTTTCATCACCTGTGGTAGGTGACCGTGCATTAGAGAACAGGGACTCCATCTTCGCTTCTACTACTTTTTGAACTGGAACACCTACAGCTGTTACCTTATGCCTGTCCAACCACTATATTTTAGGAGTGTTGGGAGCAGGTAACTGGCCCTTTAGCTTTACAGGTGATAATGATATTCTGATTGGGAAAAGATCGTTCGTCTTAGTAGATGCATGTAAAAGTATACAGGGTTAAGGTATAATGTCTGCATCCTTCTTTCACATGCTCCATGGGATAAAAAAAAAAATACACCCAAATATAGATGACACCCATATAGCGGAATTTTTGAATCTAGATGATTGATCCCGTCCATCCACCCACGATGAAAACCCTTCAAAACCACATTGTTGTTATATGCAAATTGCATTTACACTTGAAATATACGTCATTTGCAAGCATTATTTCTGAAAGTGCATGGTGGTTACATTCGGGTTATCGGTTTTCTCTACATGCACGTCAGACACTCAACCCGGCGAGGCGACCCCATGGCACCGCCCGCCCGTGACCTGTGAGCACAGGCAGCATGGGCCGCGGGTCTCACTTCAAATGCCCACATTTCTCTTCGATCTCAGCGAGAATTAAGTAGCAAGCGCTTGTCCCCAACGGCTTTTTGCTTTTTCAGTTCTGGGACGGACGCTCGCCGGCGTTTCACGCGCAGCTCCGGGCGGGGCTTCGCAAGGACGCAGGGGCAGGCGCCCGCCCGCCGCGGCCTTCCGAGCCGGCTCCTCCGGCGCCCGCCTCCCTCCTTCCCCGAAGTCAGCAGCCCGGCGCACAGCCAAGTCAGGGTGACGCGTACGCATGCGCAGGGCAGGTTTCACACCCTGCGCGGCCCCGCAGCGCCCGCCGGCGCCCCGGCTCCTCCTCGCCCCGCCCACTACCTCCGCATTACCCAATAGGCGCCGACGCCGCTACGACCCCGGCCGGAGGCGGAGCTGTTGGGGCGGCCGGGACGCTGAACGGCCGTTCACGTCGACGCGGTGACGTCACGCGCCGACGCACCTGTCGGGCGCTCCGGATTCTTGCTGCTTTTCTTCCCCTTCCGTGGGTCGGGGACGCTCCGGTTCGGAGCTTTTGCAGCCTCTTTCTCGTAGTCCAAATTCGCCCGGGGCCGTGTGTAGAGGAAGGAGGGTGTGGTGGCTGGGAAAGCCCTTCTCCTTCGTTCCCGAGTTAGACCATGGGTTTAGGGTTAGTCTCTTAGGAGAGAAGGGATGCTGGAGGTTTTCCTAATTTTGGGTAGAGAAACAGGTTACTCGAGGGCCCAAAGCAAGCGGATTTAACTTACTGCCGTGACCGTGTTGGAAGGAGGACCCAGATACGAGTCCCACCGGGCGAAATTTCCGTAGGAAAAGCCAGGTCTCTTCAATTGCGATAGTTTTGGTTGTTGTTGAGCTTCATCAGGCGGAGCTCCCGGGGCTAGCGAGGGCTGAGGCTGGAAGCAGATGCAGAATCCAGGGGCAGCGCAGGAAGCGGCCACCGACGTTGCTATGCCTCTGAGCTGCAAGGTGAGTTGCATTCTGCGAAGGAAACATGTGTGAGCTGTCCTGTTCACGGGGCTTTGGGTCAACTTTGACACCAAGGATTGTCATCTTGGCTTATCTTAGAATACATTTACTACATAAATGTTAAGTCCACCCTCATTAGAGACGTACCCTCGAATATTCTTTATGATTTCACCTGTTTTGTCCAGGAAACGTCGAAGGATTTTTGAATAGGATGGAAGTAGTTTTCAAGGAAAAGATTAAATTTGAACTTTTCCTTTCGCCAAATGTGCCCACATTTAAAGTAAATATCGGTTTATTTTTCTTTTTAGTATTTAGGTTTATGTGTATACCAAGACACAGTTTGTGTGTGTATTTATATAAAACGTTGGAGTTTTGGGCTTAAACTTGGACTAGAAGCGTCCTGAGACTCTCAAATTAATTTTGCCCATGCTTTATTTGTATAGCATTTTAAAACTGGAGCACATAGAAGGTAATATACATACACACTATGCGTATTTGTTAGAGTTGAATCAACAGTGGCCATACCATTTTTTTGTTTTTTTTGTTTTTGTAATTCAAAAGTTCAATTCTGAGAACTATAAACTTTCTATGCAATTCAGTCACTGCACCATCATTGTGGCTTGTGTCATTGATTGTTGAATCTTCCCAGAAATGCTTTTCTTTTCATCTCCAAAATTTAACGTAGAAGATATGTTTCTTGATGAGGTCTTTATGGAAGCAATTTAACTGATGTCAGTTTTACCAGCCCTTGTGAGTAACTAGAAAATACTGTGTAGCTCAAGAGTACATAAAGGAGTTAAAATGTTAATGTATATATTGTTGATTTTTGTCATAAAAGTTGCTGATTGCATAGAAGGGCTAGAAAAACAGGTATGATCTGCAGAGAATTTCTCAAATTGAGTATGCTGTTATAACCTCTGGTTAATAGAAACAGCCAAGGTTGGCAGAATATATGACAAATTTCATTCCGCTCCCGCATTCTACCTCCCACACACTTCAAAGACTTTTTTTTTATGGTATAGCTTACATACAAGATCATATTTTTTTCAGATGTCCAACATAGTGATTCTACATTTATATTTCCTTATGTGATCCCCACATGTCTATGTCTAATAACTCAAAAGACTGATTCTTTGTTTGAAAAAAGGGTCAGATGATTTTAAGAAGATGAATGTTAAGCATGTAGATCGTTACTTGGAGATTGTTGTAGCATGTGTTTTCAATCATGTTACTCATTAGGAATGTCAATATTTGACCAGGTTTTGCATATATATAAAGTTCAAGGAAACAGATTTGCTGAGGTTATGATTTTATGTTAGTAAATTGGCTATTTTCCAGGTCATGTTGGTGGTAGGCTTTCCATTTCCTGTTGTGACATGTTGGTAATAACTTTCAGACCGCTCAGGAAGTGAGGTTTGATCTCTGTAGTGGGTAAGATATCAAAGCAGTATTCTGTGGGTTTTGGCCACTGACTACTTTGAAGAACTTTCAGCTAAGTTTCTAGTCAAACTTACCAGCAGTGATCTAAAACATACAGTATGACATAGTAAGTGTTAATATTTATTGAGTGAATTCTATGACTCAGGATCTTTCCTAAGTAGTTTTTTGTAGATTATCTCAATTCTCACACCAACTCCATGAAGTAGGTACTTACTAGCGTTCCCATTATACAGATGTGGAAACGGAGGCATAGAGAATTTAATTACCCCAAGATCTCGGTAATTGTCAGAACTGACACTGAAGCCCGGCATGATTTCAGAGCTCTTGCTCTCGATGCAGGTAGGACTAATTAAAATGTTACAAGAAATGAAAGGATGAGAGGGATGGCATGATAGGTCCATTTCTTTTCCCAATTATAAAAGTAATGTAAAATTATAGAAACTCTGGAAAGTATTTTTTTTTTTTCTTTGAAACTCTCATCCTGCTATAATAAACCCCGTTTGGGTATTTTTGTACTAGTATACGAACATCCACATGTTCACTAGTATATGAACATTGCAGCTATGATTCATTTTGATTCTTAAAGATAAATGTTCCTTAGTTAAGTACAAATTGGAGGGAGGAAGAACCCCTATGGGGAAACTGCCTATTTGCGTTGCTGAAATATGGAGAGATTTCATTTGCAACTTTGACTTGAACAAAGTTAAATAAATGTGTTTCTTGACCGTAGGGGAAGTAGTTGATAGTTTGTCTTGTAAAATCATGAAAATTATTTGGTTTTCAAAGTGTAAGACTTCCATAACATCTTTTTGTTGGATTTTTGTTTACCTTTCTTTGTTGTGACAGTCTGAGCCTTATATTTGTGTTTTTCCTTTTAAAATCATCTAGCATTTAACTTTTGAATGACTAAAATTTTGATGAATCTAGGAAATTTTCTTCAGAGCTGACAGGTTACTGCAGGTTATTCATTGCATACTTTTTTGAAGACAAATGTAGATGGCATAGCGATTTATACATTCAGCTAATACAATTAACAGGATAAAACATCAAGTAATATAACTTTTGAGAAAAGTCAGTATCTTGTCAGATGTTATATGGGCTGACAATTTGTATCAGAATAAATTCTTGCTAATGTAATGTTTCAATTTTAGTTTCATGATGTTATATGGGATTGAGGGGTCATTCCTGTGTAAAATAAACTTGAGAAACTTCGCATAAATTTTTATTATAAAGTTAATTTTTACGACAGTTGGGGATATGCTTTATACCATACTTACTTGACCATGAAACCTTTTACTGGACTTGTGTTCTGTGCACATACTCATCTGCAGGTATATTTGTTGTCTTCTTGGCTCCATAGCTTCACTCATGCCAATAATTTTGATTCAGTTAACCTCTTCTCCCATCTCTGCCCCATAAAATACTCCTTACCTTTTAAGGTCCAACTCACATGTGTCTCTTCCAAAGAAGGCTTCTCATCATCAGATACAGCGGAATGTGGTCTTTTATCTGAGCTCTTATAACAGTTCTTCTGTGACATCTGTCATGTATTGCCTTTTATTATGTAGATATATAGTAATTATGGAAAATATTACATCCCTTTTGAGGACAGTATATAAAGTAACTTTATACTGAAGGTTACTGAAAGCCACAGACTCTATACAAATATGCCATTAATCAATAAAAATTGTTATATTTTGTACAATTTCTGGTATATTAGTAGCTACTCTATAAACAGAATGAATGAATTATTGTTTAAATTTATTGTCACATTTTAATAGTTGACCTGTACCTAGCACATACATTTCTTAAAATACGTATATGAGAATGCTTCTTACATATAGTCAGTTTCTCTTCCCTGCCATTATTGATCTTGAGACTTTTATCCATCGCTTTAGTTGCAGACATTTGGAATTGTCATTTGGGGGTTGGTGGGTGGTATGGATTTTACTTTCTTTCACTCAGATTGTGCATACTTTTTTGTCAGCTTACTAACCAGCCAGATAACTGACTGAAATACCTTTTTTAAAAATATATTTTATTGACTTTTTACAGAGAGGAGAGAGAGCATAGAGAAACATTGATGAGAGAGAAACAACGATCAGCTACCTCCTGCACACCCCCCACTGGGGATGTGCCCACAACCAAGGTACATACCCTTGACCGGAATCGAACCTGGGACCCTTGAGTCATAGGCTGATGCTCTATCCACTGAGCCAAACCGGTTTTGGCTGACTGACATACCTTTGACATTTAGTCATGGTCCTCAGTCCTGATTGATCTTCTTTATGAGTGAGGCAAAGTTTTGTTGGAAGCTATGAAAAATTAGTGTACCACTTCAGGCTGTTAGTCATTTAGCCACCCATTTCCAAGGTCTTTTTATTTCTGTGCTTTATCCCCAAACCCCATTCTGGTGGTGTACTGCTTTGTGTTTGGGGACTTAGATTACATTCCCTTCATGGTAGTCTGACCTTGAATAGGTTGTATAATTCTACAGTTGGAAAGAACATTCTGGTCTTGAGGCCTATTGGCCGTAGGAGTAAAACATTTGTTTCTTTCAGCAATTTTGAATTAATTAGTCAAGTCAGAAACTTAGCAGATATCTTAGATTTCTTCTTCACCATTCCCACATTTTAGCTAGCACATCCTCTTAAATATTTCTCAAAATGTGTTCTACTTCTCCATATTGGTATGTGTTATTTCAGTACTAGAGGCTTGGTGCATGACCTTTGTGCACTGGGGAGGGAGGTCCCTCAGCCTGGCCTGCACCCTCTCACAGCCCCGGACTCCTAGGGGTCCTTAGCACTGCTGCAGAGGAGAGAGAGGCTCCTGCTGCCCCTGTGCTCCCCAGCCATTAGCCCGGCTTCTGGCTGAACAGCACTCCCCCTGTGAGAACACACCACCAGGGGGCAACTCCTGTGTTGAGAGTCTGCCCTCTGGTGGTCAGTGTGAATCATAGTGACCAGTTGCTCTGCCATTCGATTGATTCACATATTAGCCTTTTATTATATAGGATTATATAGGATGCCCTCATTATCTTATATTTAGAACTAGAGGCCAGTGCATGAAATTCGTGCACAGGTAGGGTCCCTAGGCCCGGTCTGTGATCAGGGGCTTCCTTCCCTCAGCTGCCACTGCCGGCTGGGGCCTTTCTTCATTCTGCACCTCCCACTGGTGGTCATTGCACATCATAGCGAGTGGTTGAACTCCTGGTCGGTCAAACTCCCTAGGGGGTAATTTGCATATTAACCTTTTATTATATAGGAGGAAAGATTGTTCAATGGTGTACTAGAATAAGGGTCACTAACTTTTCTCCTAATCTTTAGTCCTTCAGTCTCTTGTCCTTCTGATCTGTCTTCCACACTGCTGCTAGAATTGGTCTGCTAAAATTTATATCTGATCATATGGTTTCTTTTTTTAAAACTCTTAATGGTTTATCATGTGTATAAATGAGTAAATAAGTTCCTTAGCATGACATGAGTCCCCTCCCACTACCCCCCTTTTTTTTTTTTTTGCTAATCCTCACCCGAGGATATGTTTTCCATTGATTTAAAAAAAAATATATTTTATTGATTTTTTACAGAGAGGAAGGGAGAGAGAGAGTTAGAAACATCAATGAAAGAGAAACATTGATCACTGCCTCCTGCACGCCCCTCACTGGGGATGTGCCCGCAACCAACATACGTGCCCTTGACTGGAATCAAACCCGGGACCCTTCAGTCCATAGGCTGATGCTCTATCCACTGAGCCAAACCAGTTTTGACTCCATTAATTTTTAGAGAGAGTTAAAGGAAGGGGGAGAGACAGAGAGAAACATCAATGGGAGAGAGGTACATCGATTGGTTTGGTTGCCTCCTGCAGGCTTCCTGAATGGGGGCTGGAAATTAAGCCTGCAATTGAGGTACATGCAGGCTCATGACTCGAACTGCACTCATGACCCATCAGTCCAAGGGCTAATGTGAGGGCAGTGGTCGGCAAACTGCGCTCGCAAGCCATATGTGGCTATTTGGCCCCTTGAATTTTTAGCAAAGGCCCGCTTACGAGTACTCTAATTAAGTTAATAACAATGTACCTACCTATATAGTTTAAGTTTAAAAAATTTGGCTCTCAAAAGAAATTTCAATTGTTGTACTGTTGATATTTGGCTCTGTTGACTAATGAGTTTGCCAACCACTGTGCTAGGTCAACACTTCTTTTTTGATTTGGCCTGTGTTTTGATTTGACCTCTTCAGCTACTCTTTAGTTCCCTTCCTCTTCTCTTCTATAAGCTACCCAAGGAGATTTTGTTATGATGCTGCTGAGTTTTTGCTCATTTTTTTTTTAATGTGTGCCTGTATTGACTTTTAATCTTACATACTTACTCTAGTTAACTCATCCTAATCATTAATGCTCAGCTGAAACTTTCCCTCTGTTACTAAATGTTCACAGATTTTCCCAGGCAGCATGCTGATTCCTTTTTAGAGTTAAATACCTTGTATATACCCCTCCTGTGGTACTTATCATATCATACTGTAGTTATTTGTATGTCTTTCGCCTTCAGTACCTTGAGAATAGGGACTATATTTATTACCCCGCACGGCTTTGTGCCTGATATATGCTAGCTGCTGAGTAAATGGTTACTGAATTAATTAATAGATGACTTTGTGTCCTGGCCAGTGTGGCTCCGTTGTTTGGGCATTATCCCGTGCACCAAAAGGTTGTTGGTTTGATTCCTGTTCTGGGCACATGCATGAGTTGCAGGTTTGATGCTCGGTATCGAGTGTGCATGAGGCAGCCAGTTGATGCAGTGCTCTCAGATTGATGTTTCTCTCTTATCTCTTCTCTCTAAAAATTAACAAACTACTCATAAAAAAAAATACAACAAAACAACTCTGAAAACTAACTTTGGCTACTAGATACATGGTGATCCTATAAACTCACATAGGGAGAGTAGGAGGATGGCAAATTTGGGGCAAATATGTCTACAGTTTGGGTCTTGCTGAATTTGAGCTCTTATGTAACATCTAAGTAGAGATGTGCCATTCATTTGTTACATATTTGTTATTCATTCATACTATAAATATTAATTGACCCAGGGAGATTTTGTAACTACAGACAGGGTTATTCTAAAATTTATATGGAAAGGTAAAGGAACCTGAATAGCTAATACAGTTTTGAAAAATAAGAATCAAGTATGAGAAGTCAGTCTATCCAATTTCAAGGCTTAAGGAGAAGTGTATGTTCCCAGCAAAGGGAGCAATAAAGGCACTGAAGCACGAGACAGGAAAGAGCCTGCTAGGACTGAGAGGAAGAAGATTAGCGAGTCAAGAGCACTTGCAGGAAGTACACCAACAAAAAATGAAGCTGGAGAACTAGGCAGCGGCCAGACTGTATAGGGCATTGTCCGCTATGTTTGAGTTTCTCTGCTAAGAGTCGTGAGAAATGGTTAAGACTAATCTAAATAATTCATGGAGTTGAGAGAGATTACTGGCCAGACTTGCTTTTAGAAAAGACTATGCTGGCTGTCATGTAGAGATCAGGTTAGAAGAGGTACAAGTGATTTTACATAGATTTTTGCATATTTTTTTAATATGCAAAATTTCAGTTCTGTATTATGATTTAAATATTTGTTTGTGGGCAAGCCTGGGAATTAAGTTTAGAGCCTAAAAGGATTTAACATTGGTGTCCATATTGCTTCTTTATATTTTCTTTATTGCTGGGACTGACCAACAGCCCCTGAATGATGGATGAACAGATTATTCTGCCACAATTTGACTGTGAAAGAGAGGGCTAAGGGGCCCCTGGCCTTAGTAGCCAGGACAGCCTAGATTGCCTGCCTCCTTAGCCTTTTATTGGAATCTTTATCTTCAGATACAATGAATAGGCAGAGTAATCTTGGGAGTACACATGTGTTTACATTGTAGTCTTTTAGGCAAGGGCGTCCATAGATTAAGCATAAGGATTCCGGTAAACACCTGGGGTCTGCACATGCACAGAATTATTTGGAAAGGAATAATTGAGCACAGCCTTCGACACTTCCCTAAGTCTCCCTTAAGTCAGAATTCCGATAAATAGGTGAGGCCACCTTCCACACACTTCCCTTTTATCAGAATGTCCTCCTTACAACTTTCCAACCAAGTCTTTTGTGCTCCCCAACACTTTGTGCTATCATAGAATTTTAAATACTTTATAGCAGTGATGTTCTATAAAAATATTTGTGTTGTAACTGCAAGCCATATATGTAATTTTAAATTTCATAGGAGCCACATTATAAGGTAAAAAGGAAATGATGAGATTAATTTTAATAATATATCTTTTTAACCCAGTATGTCTAAAATATTATTTCAACATGAAATCAATATAAAATTATTAATGAAATATTTGATTTTTTAAAATTAAGTCTTAGAAATCCAATAGATGTTTTACCTTAAAGCACATCTCAATTTGGACTAGCCATGTTTCCATGTTTCAAGGCTAGTGGCTACTGAACAGACAGTGTATACAGCTCTATAGGTTTCTGGAGTAGGTTTTTAAATTTATTTTTTGATTGGGGATAATTGTGGAAGACAGAATTCCAAGATGACCCACAACATCTGCATCCTCTGGAATACAGATGTCTCTTCCCAGTTATTCAATCACACATGAAGTGGCTGCTTTGAAGTGATCTTGCAGATGTAAAGTCCCAAGTCAGCTGACCTTAAATAGAGAGATTACACTGGGTGAATCTGATCTAATTAGGTTAGTTTTGTTTGTTAAGTTATCAAATTTATGGAAATAATAGCTCATACAGGCCTGAGTTTAGTAAACTTGGGATAGAGTTGGTTGCTTTTGTTATAAAGAACGGTGTGGCGTTATAGATGCCTCAGAGGTGTTAGTGCAATTAAGTTTTTTAAGCATTTTGAAAGAGTGAAATTGCCAGTTAACACTTATGGTTCTTGAGGGACTCTTAGGGATAAAATGGAGGAGACATGTTGGAACTTGCTGATTGAGGTCACAGTATACAGAAAACCTGTAACTAATTTTTATTTGCTGTATGTTATATATATTAAGCCCTTTTAGTGTGATTATCACATAAAGAAGTCAAGAATAGAATGTATGTGTTCTTTGCAAAATCTTAGTCTAAATGCTTTGATACATCAGAATTAAAATGATTCTTGAACTGTTAATGATTTTTTTCAAAGCCTTTGGTTATTTACTCAAGAGCCACATATTTAATTTGATTGCCTCTTTGGACACTGCAAAATTCTTAGTATGCATAGCTATTTTATACTATTCTACTTTAACATTTACCTTAAAATATAAAAACTCTTGCTTTAATTAGTATGTTGTAACAAATTCAGTATGAAATAATAGGCCATCTTTGGTAGAGGTAACCATAAAACAGCAATAAAGTTGTAAAGCATTACATATTAAAAATTTTCTTTGTAATTTATGTGCTAGTTTTTAGTTGTTCTCCCTAGACCAGATTAATGCTGTTATAGAGAATATTTGTCTATTGAAAAATCAATACATGTATATTTTTTACTTTATTGCTTGGATAAGCAATTTGACATTTATTATCCATCTATTATGTACCCATCACTACCTTATGCTGAGAATAAAGATACGTTCTCAGGGAGCTCTCACACGTCACCTTCTCTAAATTAGGAAATGTATGCAATAAATCTGTTTTAAAAAGTGGTATTTTATTTTTCTAAAAAATGCATAAAAGCTTTGCAAATATTTTTTACTTATTATAGCTCTTTGAGGTTAATTTCCATGTGAGGAAGGAGAATTTATTGAGGACAAGAGATTGTCTGAAAACACTTCAGGTCTTCAGGACTAAAATTTAGCACTAGAATTTGAGGATGGTTCCATTCATTGTTTATTTTCTGTAGGTACTTATGCTATGTAGTAAGTCTTATTTTACAAGGCTTACTGGTTTTGTTATTGGTGGAAGTGGAGCTCTTGGGGTGCCAAGGGGAAAATAATTTCCTGAGTCCCCCACAGGAGGATGGGGTTTTATGGAAAGTTTTATTGATGATGTAAAATTAAGGGATTTCTGCTCCGAGGTCCTGTCTCCTTCTGTCCTGCCATGGAAAATGTCAAATCACGTCATCAGCGGGCTAGGATTAAGGCCACTGCCAAGAATTTCTGCTCCATATTAAAGTCCAGTTCAGTCCAGCATTTGGCTAGCTTAGCTTGTGTTCCTGCTGCAGTCAGCCGATTGTGTGTGGGGTCTGCATGGCCATGGGCAGTGCAACTGGTTGAGGGAATAGATAAGCACCCAGGGTGATTGCTGGTCACAGAGCAAGAGATAAAAGGAGACAAGGGAGAGGGTACTCTTTGGGGATTTTTTTTTTAATTGATATTTAGGGGGAGAGGTTAGAGGAACATCGGTGTGAAAGCAAAAACATCGATCTGCTGCCCCATGCACATCTGGTTCCGGCGATCCAGCCCTCAACCTGCGCATGTGCCCTGATCAGGAACAGAACCTTTTGGTGCACAGAATGACACGCAACCTACTGTGTCACAAGGCCAGGGCTATCTGGGTATTTTAAATCTTCCTAGATTTTGCAGGCTTGCATTGTCTCTACCCTCCTTGCCGTCCATTGTTTCCCAGGCTAGACTGATAGGCAATCCATCCCCTACATCACCTTCATGGACTTCACTGCGCATGCGTCCATCTCCCTGTTGTTAGATCCCTTCTCCCAGTGGTCTGTAGGGAACGGACCTGTGGTTCCCTGGGGAGTCTGAAGCTGTAGTTATGATGACCAGATGACCATGTTTATAATGTCTGGCCTCCCCTTTGCTCTCTTCCTACTATCATTAATAAACCCTAGGTAGTTGCCACAGTAACATTTTTATGACTACCTTTCAAGTCCCACACATGAACCTTCCAAGTCTGTTGCTAATGTCTACCAATTTGATGTTGAGCAAGTAGGTAGATGTATTTAAAAATTTAAGCCATGAGTAATACTATTTTTAAAATATAGAGAGTAAGAACAATGAAAATGTATGCTTGTTTAGTATGATCTGCTTTGAAAAAAATGAAAATTGTTACATATTATCATAGCTTCCATGGCTGATACCTATTTAACTATGGGCTCTGAAGATTAAATTTTAAAATGGTGAAAAGAGAATGAAATTAATATTTAAAGTTAGCATTTGTCCCTGCTAAAATATACAGAAGGGACAGTCTCACTTTTAGACCTGGTACGTCAGCCATCTTTTTCCTTTGATCTGTGGCCAACTATATATTTTGGAAATCCCTCCAGAGATAGTCTGTACATGCACAAGCAATTATGTACTGTATTCACCCCATCCCCACATGTATTGTAGTATACTGTAAACACTTCTCTGTACTTTGTTCTTTAACTTAACAGTTGACTTTGGAGATTGTTCTATACCACTAACTGAAGATATTCTTCATTCTTTTTTACAGCTGCATGAAAATAGAATTATTAAATCATCCTAAAAGACTTCACATGACATGTTTAGCAATTGTTAGAGTGAATGAACTTAGTATTTTTTTCAATACAGAGGTCAGAAATTTCCTTCATCCTGTTAAACTAGACAGTTTTTATTATATGTTGGGAAAATTTTAAAACAATTTCCCCTCTTTTTTCTTTCAGATAACCAAACAGCTCAATGGAGTCTGAGCAGCTGTTCCATAGAGGCTACTATAGAAACAGCTACAACAGCATAACAAGCGCAAGTAGCGATGAGGAACTTTTAGATGGAGCAGGTGTGATTATGGACTTTCAAACTTCTGAGGATGACAATTTGTTAGATGGGGACACAGTAGTTGGTAAGTTTAGCATTGCAACTCTTAATATTTGTAGTCATGAATATCTACTAATCAGTATATACTTGTTTTACTGAGGTTGAATATTGGGGTAACTTTAAAAATTGCGGTGATTCATGTAACATAGAACCACTTTTAAAGTGTACAATTCAGTAGTATCTAGCACTTGCGTAATGTTGTGCAAGTACTTCTTTCTAGTTTCAAACATTTTCATTACCCCAAAGGAAAAGCTTATATTTGGATAAACTTTAAAATTAAATATAACTTAATGCAGAGATGTATACAGCTTTAATTGGGGTTCTCAAATAAACAGAACTAATAGGACAAATATTGATATGTAGGAAGAGATTCTTTTATGAGTGATGGGCTCACATGATTGTGGAGGCTGAGAAGTCCCATGGCCTGTCATCTGCAAATTGGAGGCCTAGGAATGTTGTTGGTGTAATCCTTGTCCCACCCCTTAAGGCCTGAGAACCAGGGGAACCAGTGGAGAAGTCCCAGTTTGAGTCTGAGTACCCCAGGTCCAGGAGCGCTGATGTCCAAGGGCAGAAGGACATAGATTATATCCAGCTCAAGCAGAAAGCAAATTCAACTTTTCATTTGCCGTTTTGGTCTATTTAGATCCTTAATCGATTTTATTTATGATATCCTCTTTCATTGGTGAAAGCATCTTTTTTCAGTCTCCCAATTCAAATGCTAATCCCTTCTGTAAGGATCTTCATAGACATATACAGAAATAATGTTTTACCAGCTATGTGGGCAGCCCTTACCCCCCAGTAAAGATGCATAAAATTAACTATCACAACAATGATCAAGTTCTAAGTGTGGAAATTGATGAATTTCTATAAAGTGAACACTTCATATAACTACCCTTATATCAATAAACAAACATTATCAGGACCCCCAAAATCCTTCTTTGTTCCCCCTTCCAGTTTCAAAGTAACTACTATTTTGATTATTTCTATTACTGTAGTTTAGTTTTGCAGGTATATACCTTTATCTAAATGGAATTATACCACATATGTATATAAATAAAAGCCCAGCGACCAGAACAATGGAACAACCAGAATGATCAGATGACCGGTGGCTATGACACACACTGTGGCAGCCAGCCAGCTTGATCCAGGCCCTGATCGGCCCCCAACACTCCAATCAGGTGGGGCCAGATGGCCAACTGCCCACGGCCCCTCCCCCACTCTGGCCTGATGGGTCCACATCAGAGCTGGCTGGCTGGATCCCACCTGTGCATGAATTCCTGCATTGGGCCTCCAGTATCTATACTAATAAAAGGATAATACATTAATTAAACTGGGAGACCTTCCAGACATCCTTCTGGACAAAGCCATGGTGGTGGGGCTGAGGCAGAGGCAGTTTTCTGATGGTCTTAGGCTCTACAGCAGTGGTTCTCAACCTGTTTCCCCCAGCTGCCCTTCCCTGCAAGCCCGGTTGACCCAGCTCTCCTCCTCTGCCAGCCTGGTCACCCCTAACTGCCCTCCCCTGCAGGCTTGATCACCCCCAACTGCCCTCCCCTGCTGGCCATCTCGTGTTCACATGGGGCAGCCATATGTTGTTGGAGAGATGATCAATTTGCATATTACTCTTTTGTTAGATAGAATAGAGGCCTGGGTGGGGTCCAGCTCGTTTGCTCTGAAGGGTGTCCCAGATCAGGGTGGGGGTTCTCTTAGGGTGTGGGGTGGCCTGGGCGAGGGGCCTGTGGTGGTTTGCAGGCCAGCCATGCCCCTCGGCGACCCAAGTGGAGGCACTGGTATCTGGCATTTATTTATCTTGAAACTTTGTAGCCTTAAGCAGAGCCAAGCCTCCTGCTTATTCCATGGCTGCAGCCATTTTTATTGGGATTTATTTATCTTCTATAATTGGAACCGTGTAGCCTTGAGTGGAAGAGGCCAAGGCAGGCCATGGCTGCGGAAGCTTGGCTTCCTGTTCTCGCCAGACCCGTGGTTGTTGCCATTTTTGTTGGGATTTATTTATCTTCTATAATTGAAACTTTGTAGCCTTGAGTGGAGGCCTGGGCCTGCCAGGGTGTGCGGAAAGCTTGGCTTCCTCCATCTCCGGGGAAACCCAAGCCTCCTGCTCTCCCCGTGGCCGCAGCCATCTTGTTGGGTTAATTTGCATACTCACTCCTGATTGGCTGGTGGGCATAGCTTGTGGGTGTAGCAGGGTGAAGGTTAATTTGCATACTACTCTTTATTAGATAGGATGGTTTTTAAGAATATTGTTGGTAAATATTGACAGTTTATCTTCCTAATATTTATAGCTTTCTCCTTACCAATCCCCCTTGCTTTGCTCAGCTGGCTCTAGTAAATTGTTGAATGGAAATGATGATTGTAGGCATCTTTTGTCTTGTTCTGACCCTAAAGTTTCACCATTAAGTATTACCTCAGAGTTTTAAGTATGATGTTTAATCTGGACTTTGGTGTTACCTTTTATTAGATTAAATATGCTCACACCTTTTCTTAGTTAAGAATATACCATTTATAATAATAAGTGGCTGTTGAATTTATCATTTTCTCTCCATTTTTTGAGGTGATTATCTGATTTATATGACTTTTTTTTCTGTTATAAACTTTAGTTGATTTTCTGGTGTATTGATGTATTATTTTTTGTAAATTGCTGGATTTGATTTAGTTATGTTTTATTTAAGATTTTTGCATATATTTTCATAACTGGGATTGGCTGATAGTTTTTCTTTGTCCTTATTAGCACTATGCTTAATGTTGTTTCTTTTTAGATCAATTTGGTAAGTTGTATTTGTCTAAAAAATAGTTCTTTTTGTTTAAAAAATTTATTGGCATGACTTGTTTTAATGTTTGTAGTTTCTGCAGTCATGATAATGACTTTGTCATTCTGATAATGATTAGTTTGCCCTTCTTTTCTCTCCCTCTCTTCTTTTTCTCCTCCCCGTAGTAGTCAGTGTCAGTTTAGATTTATCAGTCATAGTCTTTCCAGTGACCTACTTTTGCCTTTGTTGTTCTTTTCTATTATGTGTTTGTTTTCTGTTTTATTAATTTCTGTTCTTAATCCCTTATACTTTCTTTGGATTTATTTTCCTGTACCTTTTTTTAACTTTTTGAAATAGTTCTTTAATTTTTAGCCTTTTTTTTAGTTAAGTATATTTAAAGCTAATTTCTCCAGATACTGATTACTGTTGTCACCAATTAAAAATCCTTTCTAACTTCCATAATGATATCTGTTTATACTTATAGGTTATTTAGAAATGTAGTTCATAATTTCCAAATGTATGAAGAATTTCTGGTTATATTTAATGGTTTTACAACATTATTACATTGCTGTCAAAGAATATACATTGTGTAATATCAACATTTTCAAAAATTTTTGAGACTTGCATTGTGGTCCAGGATAAAGTCTATTTTTGTAAATGTTCCACGTATGCTATAGAAGAGTATATAATATTAAATTTTTGGTTAATGGTATTCTCTATATACCCATTAGGTAAAATCTGTTAATATTCTGTTGAGCTCTTTTTTTTTTCTTTTTTTTTCACTTAACTATATTTGTCTTTGTTTGTTTCTATCAAGTATGTGATAATGATGCTTTAATATTTATCTATAGACTTATATATTACCATTTCTTGTCATTCTATGAATTTTTGCTGTATATACTTTGATCTCATGTTATTAGGTTATATCTTCCTATGAACTAAACTACATTACTTTTATTGTGAAGTGACTCTATTTTCCAAGTATACTTTCTTTCTTTCAAGCCTCCTTGGATATCAGTATAGCTCCCAAATTTTGGGGGGGTTTAGGGATTGCATGCACTATTTTTTCAAAACTTTTACTTTCAGACTTTCTGTATCCATGTGTTTTAGTTGAGACTCTTGTAATCATATTGAGAGCTAAAATGGCTTATGTTTGTGAGGGATGAATATTGTAAAACCGTTCTTTTATATATATAATTTTATATATAAATTTATTATATATATAAATTTATTTTATATATAAAATTATATATATAATTTTATTGATTTTTTTTTTTTTTACAGAGGAAGAGAGAAGGATAGAGAGTTAGAAACATCCATGAGAGAGAAACATCCATCAGCTGCCTCCTGCACACCCCCCACTGGGGATGTGCCCACAACCAATGTACATGCCCTTGACCAGAATTGAACCCAGGACCCGCCAGTCCGCAGACTAACGCTCTATCCACTGAGCCAAACCAGTTTCGGCTAAAACCATTCTGTTTTTTATATTTATTTTCTGGTTTGTCGTTTTTGAAAATTTCTAAGTCCTCTTTTTATTAATGCTGCAGTAAGTATGTAGTATGATTTGATTATTGTTCTTGAAAGTTTTGCTCCCCCCCGCCCCCATGCTTTTGCTTAGGGAAGAGGACTGGTAACTCAAGTTAAAGTTTAATGTCATACAGAGTGTTCAAATATAATTGTAAAGCACCTATACTTAATGGTAAGCTACAGTTAATCTGACACTTTTAAGAGTAATATATTTAGTTTGAGGAGTAAAGGATATAATTTTTGTTAATATTTGTCTCACACAAGTGATTATATTGGCATTTAAAAAAAAGAATGTTCTTATAGAAAATGTTAAACACATGTATAGGGAAAAGTATTATATATGTTCTTATTCTTATTTATGTTAAATAACTATCAACTCATGGTCAATTTTGTTTCATCTCTACTTCTTGTAGTGTTGTTTGATATCATGTAGCATGATTCTTTCAACTTTGATCTTCTTTCTAAAAATTGCTGTGGCTATCCTGTTTTTTTTTTTTTAGTTCCATATAAATTTTTGGAATATTTGTTCCTATTCTGTGAAATATGCAATTGGTATCTTTATAGGAATTGTGTTGAATCTGTAAATTCATTTGGGTAGTATAAATATTTTAAGGATATGAGCACAGTATATGCTTGTTTGTATCTTATTCAGTTTTTTTCTTCAGTGTCTTTTAATTTGCCAAGTTCAGTTCTTTTACATCATTGTTAAATGTATTCCTAGGTATTTTATTTTTTGATTCACTTGTAAATGGGATTCTTTTCTTAGTTTCTCCTTTTGATAATTCATTATTGGCGTATAAAAATACAACTGATTTCTGGACATTTATTTAGTCTCTTGGTACTTATTGAATTTCTTTTATCCATTCTAGAAGTTTTTGGTGGAATCTTTAGGGTTCTCCATGCTATCTGCAATAATGACAGTTTTACTTCTTCCTTTCCAATTGGAATGCTTTTTATTTCTTTCTCTTGTCTGATTAATGTGGATAGGCCTTTCAATACTTTGTTGAATAAGAGTGGTTAAAGTGGATATCCCAGTCTTCTTCCTGATATTAAGAGAAACACTTTTATTTTTTGCTCATTGGTATAATGTTGGCTCTGGGTTTGTCATATATGGTATTTATTTATGTATTTATGTATTTATTTACTAGTGTTTCCGTGCATGAAATTTGTGCATGGGGATGGGGGTGAGGTGTTTCTCAGCTCGGCCTCTCCAATCTGGGACCCCTTGAAGGATTTCCTATTGCCAGTTTATAGGGATTAGGCCTAAATTGACAGTTGGAAATCCCTTTCACAATCTGGGACTGCTAACTCCTAACCGCTCACCTGCCTGCCTGCCTGATTGCCCCTAACCACTCTGCCTGCCAGCCTGCTCGCCCCCAAATGCCCCATCCCTGCCAGCCTGATCACTCCCAACTGCCTCCCGTGCCAGTGTGCTCACCCCCAACTGCCCCTTCTGCTGGCTTGCTCACTCCAACTGTCCCCCCTGCTGGCCTGCTCACCTCCACCTTACCTCCCCACTGGCCTGCTCACCCCTAACTGCCCCCTTGCTGGCCTACTCCAAACTGCCCCCCCCCACTATCCTGATCACCTCCAGCTGACCCCCACTGACATCCTGCTTGCTCCCAACTGGCCCCCCTGCTGGTCTGCTTACCCCCAAAAGCCCTGCCCCCACCAGCCTGATCACTCACAACTGCTGTCCCATCCTGGCCTGCTCACCCCCAACTGCCCCCCCCTGCTGGCCTGCTCATCCTCACCTTCCTTCCCCACTGGCCTGCTCACTCCCAACTGCCCCCCTGCTGGCCTGCTCACTCCAAACTGCCCCCCACTATGCTGATCACCTCTAATTGACCCCCACTGACATCCTGCTTGCCCCCAACTGGCCCCCTGCTGGTCTTCTTACCCCCAACTGCTTCACCCCCCACCAGCCTGATCACCCACAACTGCCCTCCCCTAATTGTAATTTAGTTTGTTAATCTGGTAATACTAAATCTGTGTCAAAGTCCTCTCTTGCCACACCTTCCAACCTTTATCCTTTTCTAAAGTCTAATTATGAAGCATTGTAGCCTGAGTAATAATTCTTTTAAGTGGCAGCCATGGATCCCATAAACGTGAGATTTGTTTACTTTTGAAATGTAAAAAAATTTCCAGATTTCTTATTATTAAAGTAATATATTTATGCAAAAAGTAAATATATGTTTGCTTAAAAATTTAAAACAATGTGGAACTATATAAAGTAAACACTAAATGTGCCATCATCCTCTCCACTCCACCTCATTCGTTCCTCAGTGATAACAATTGTTGAATTTGGTGTGTGGCATTCTAAACTGAACGCTATAAAAATACATACAACTTATATATTGTATGTACATATACTCATATAAAATTTTTGTTAACTAAAAATAATTAAAATTACTTATGATAAATAATTTTTACTTATATTAAATATAATATATTTTATAGAGAAGGTATTCTTCCCTCTCTAGCTAGTGCTATAGCTAGCTATCATTTTCATTTTTCCTTTGTGACCAAGTTGTAAGTCAAGAAAAACAAGAGAGTATCTACAAATACCAGGAAAACCTGTAGTTAGATTTTCATTTTACATAACGGCATGAAAGAATGGAAATAGTATCATAAAAATTAAATTATTTATGAATGTCATATAGCATATAGTTTTTAAAAGTTTTATTATAGTAGAACTTTATCAAAGGACCACAAAGGACCAAATTTAATGTAATAAAGTTAGTTCTTTGTCAAAGCTTTCCTTATCTATAAAAACTATTTCCAAGAAAATTTAAAACAAACAAAAAAACTCCCCAAAAGTCACAAAGTCAAATCACATTAATAGCCAGAATCAGATTTTATGATATGAATTCTAGTCTGTATTCCTTTTCTAAACCATTTTCCTCAAATTCTAGGTGGGATTTTATGAGAAACTCTGTCTTTATGATGTTCACACTTTTTGAAATATAAATACTTTATTTAACCTTATTAAAAAATACCTCAATAACTAAAATGTGATTCCTCTCATTTTTTATTACCCCAGTTCTCATATAAATGCCTTGAATTGGAGTGGACCTCACAGGTTGGTTCATTCAGTACTTAGGAAAATAAATTTTATGGAATCCCAATTGCTTCTAAGGAATAGTACATTTTTATTCAGTGGCACTGCAGCAATATTGCTATTTCAGAAGGAGAATGTCCAAGTCTAGAGTGACAGTTTGAAACAAAAAGAGTTGCTTTATTTATGAATCTCATAAAAATTACCAGTAAAGACCCAATTGGAGTTACCTTTTGAGACACATTTTACTAACAGCCTTTTTTAAAAGTACAAAGTATTTGTTAAATAGGACAAGTAGGAAGATAGGAAAATCTCCTACCTACTGGATCTGTTTTTGCATTGTTTCACAAACAATAGCCAAATTACTTACTATGTTAATATGTCTTACTGGTTTTTGAAAGAAGGAAACAAGAGGCTGCTGAATTTTGATTAGTGAGATGAAATACTTTTCAACTGCTTAGTTACTAAATTTTCTGAACCCACAGTAGAAGTCTGAAGTACATTTTTGATAATTAAAAATTGGCTTTTAAAAACCAAGTCTCTCGAAGCCTTTGATATGGTCTAGTTCTTTATGACTTACCTGACAATACAGTATAAAAATTAGTGCCCTTGTATTATAAAATAAAATCACACAACCTTAGAGTGTGGCTCCCTTTTTCCTACCTTACTAGGTATAAAATGAAAGGGGGCATTGTCTACATCAGGATTTCCTTTTCACATATCTATATTAAATGCTTTGTTCCCCCTGTATATTTATCTTAAAATCAAAAAGAAATAACGCTCTGTTGTCTTACCGTAGTGGCCACTGACACTATAGAAGCTCTATTGTGAATGCTTTAAAATTCTCAAACCAGTTCTGTCTGTTATACTTGGAGCTTAGTCATCATCCTACGTAGCAGGACCTGGTTCAGAAGGCTGTTCCGCCTCTAAGCCTTGCTAGATTGTAGCCACTAGCAACCAGGCTGCAATAATTTCCCTTTGATGACGTCATCCACTGTGGAAGAACACCGTGGCTTTAGCGAGTCGGACTACATACAGTTCTAACCCTCATCAAATATGGCATCTCCCTTGCCTGCTGCAGCAGGGCTGGAGGAAATGCCACGGTCTTTTTAAGCTCGCAGGCTTTTCTTTTTCTTCTTTTTAAAAATTCTAATCATGGATGCTTCTTCCGATCCTTATTTGCCTTATGACGGGGGAGGAGACTATATTCCCCTGAGGGAATTACATAAAAGAGGTAATGTCATCCCCTTGCTATGAATCCACCGTGGGTATGTTTTGCATGCGGCTGGGCGGATCTCTAATTGAAACAGGTTCTTGGTTGTCTTTTAAATGCTTCAGTATGTTGTTTAGTTGGCCTGGGTTTGTTAGCGAGGGGGGCAAATGCCACCTTCTGAATGTTCCGTAGTCCTCTCTGATTGTTTTCTCCGTGCAGATTAGTACTGCTTCAGATCACATCGGACTCCGACTCCATCTTCTGTGTGAAATCCTCTTTCTATTTAACTGGGAAAATGAATTAATCCGCTTTTACAGCTAACTAATGTAGTGTTGCTTGGCACCTAAAAAAGTAATGTTTTTCTTCCTTCGGAAAACTTGTTTCCTTTAATTTATACAGGGAAACCAAGCGTGTGTCTGTGTACCATTATATTTCAGCAGCTGCCAGTTACCATGTAGCTTTCACCCCACAAAGTAAATTTATAATAATAGCTGACTAGCATTTTAGAACACCGAAATGACAGTAAAGATGAACACATTTTTATGTTAATACTTTCAATTGATTAACATTAACTACATTGTCTTACACAGATTGATATGATAAAAAATTTAGGGTAATTTTTACACATCAGAAAAAATAATAGTCAATGGTTTGTAAAAACCAGAAAAGCACCAAGCATTCACATAAATTTTTTGGCAGGTACTGTTCTCCTTAAAACTGATTACATGTTAATTTAAACTGCTTTTTATTCATTTTTCTTAAACTGTTTATACTAAAACTAGGCTGTTGGCAATTGTTCTAGAAAAATAAATTGACACTAAAGAAAACCATCTTAGGTGACTTTAAGAGCCATGTTAGTTTGAACTACTGCCTAGTATTATAAACTCATTTTGTGTTTTAACACAAACTTATATTTATGAAATAAGGAAATAAGCCATTGTTTTCCTGAGCATATTTAGCCTGTTTTATTTAAAATACAGTTTCTATTCTGACAACACTTTTTTTTCATAAGTTCCATTGGAATTTTTTTTCATTTTCATTTTTTTTTTTTTAATTAAGGTATTACATATGTGTCCTCATCACCCTATTACCTTCCCATTGGAATTGAAAAGTTAAGATAGTCAACAAATATTTATTGGTTACATTGCTAAATACTATTTTAGGCTCTGTACAGCTAGATACTATTTTAAGCTCTGTACAGCTCTGTACATTGTATATCCTATAGTATTCTGTTGTTAGTAAAAGCTTGTTTTGAGAAAAGCTGCACCAAGATCGTGTTACATATACAGAATTGTGCTTCTCTTACAGAGTTCCCCTCTTAATGAAACATATATAATTACATTTATATGTAAAATAATATGTACGTAATTTTAGAACACGGGGAAATAACCAAATGAAGAATAAAATAAAAGTTTTTCATAATCTTACCACCCAGAACTGCTGCCCTCTCCCTCCTCCCCAATTCATAGTGTGTGCGTTAAGTCTACTTTTTCCTATGTAACCATCATCTTTTTTCTGTTAAAGATATCTTTAAACAGAAAGCAACTTGAATGAATGGTAACTGTTCAAATGTCACAGTATTTGTAAGTAATTAAACTGTAAAACAAGACAAATTATGTTTTCTTTGAGCTATTACAACATCTGTTTGTTGTTAATAATAAACCAAAAGACCTAGGCTTGAGAAACTTAAATTGTTGGTGTTAAGCTTAACCATCTTTGACGTAATTTACTTATAGAGCTCATCTCTGTATAACATATACAAATAATAAGAAATAAGCCTAAGTGTAGGTGAGAGTAAGCATGGTTGCTGATATGGTTATTATTACTAAAATATAGGCTTTTTGTGTCTATTATATTTTCATTAATAATCCTTTAGGAATCTTGCTTAAGTCTAAATCAGTCTTTCTCTTGGCAGCCCACATAGATTCCTTGTCCCTTGATGAGACTTATTCAATTAACATAAGCTAATAATGTTATTTAAATGTAAAATTGTGTCTTTGTAATACCAATGTGTTAGTTAGGCTTACTTGACTGACTGTAGTATCTTAGCATCTGAGGGTAAAAGGTTGTTTTCCATAATTTATAAGCTATTATAGCCATGGGTCAACACAAAGGAACTGGAGATGTGGAGATAAGCAGCTAATATAAATCAAGAAAACTGAATCAGGACAAAACAATGATTAGAAATATATCTTCAGGCTGATAAAAGGTGAAGAGGCAGACAATGGAAGTATGAAACTAAATTAAACATGAAACTCAAGAGTATTAGAGTTAAGGATTACCTTTTTTGGAGTAAATTACATTTAATACTACTTTTCTAGGTGAGATGGTAAATGATGTAGCTTCCTACTTAAGTGAATAATATAGAAACTGAAAATGTCAGTAGATTAAAAATAGAATTAGTTAATATATTGTTGATAAATTAGAAATTATGACATTTTAGAAATAGCCATCTTTTGGGGTAAATTTCCTACACAGAAGCTATCAAGTTCTTTCATGAAATGTCTTTTTCATTTTTAAAAAAATCTTTATTGCTCAAAGTATTATGTAAGTGCCCTTTTCCCCTCATTGACCCATTGTAGCCCGCTCCCACCCCCATCCACCAGTCTCTTTCATTTTTGTCAGGGGAAAAAAAAACTTGCTTTATTTGGATTGTCAGTTTTATACTTTGACTTTCTTCTTAATTTGTTCATGAAGTTTAATCAGTTACGGGGGCTGGGAGAAGAGATGGGGGCTGAATTCTTTTTTCTACCAGGCCCTATCTTGGATTTGATCTTCTGGGCCTTGATCCTGCCTCCATTTATTCCCTGAGAGATCTTTAAAACTTATTTCAGTATTAATTGTTTCATTCAAAGCATTTAGTTGAGCTCTTGTGTACGTATAAAGCACTATTTGGTGCTGTGGAGAAAGATGGTGGTACTAATAGTAATATTAATAATAGCTAATACTTAGTGTAGAATTTACCGTCTGCCAGATACTATTTTAAGTGCTTTAGGTATATCAAGTCATTTATGTGTAACAAATTATTTTAATCCTTATTGCAAACTTGTGAAGTATGTATTGTTTTAATGCCCATTTTTCTGTTGATAAAGTAGAGGTAAACAAATGTTAAAAGTCAGGATTTGATCCAGAAAATTTGGCCCATACTCTAATCATGCTTCTTAATATATATATATCCCTATAATAACCTGGCATTTTGAGTCGGAAGGAGCATAAGAAGGCTTCCTAAGTTAAAAACAAAGAAACCTCAAGGAAGTTAATACATTTCTAAGGAATGGTGTAGACCACATGTTCTCTGTGACTTTATGGAGGAAGAGATCAGTCTCTTTTTGACAAGTGTTTTCAAAGTAGGCCAAGTCTTCAAGTACACAAGGGAATTTGATATGACGTTCCTGGGGGATAGGATAGAATGAGTACATGCTCTGGTGGGAATAAATGCCTCATATGTTGTTCCCTGGTTAGTTTTGTTATATAAATGGGTCTTACAAGGGGTAATATAGAAAGGTGGGAGGTAGAAGAGTACCGATCTGGAGGAAACTTGAATGTCAGACTAATAGCAGTTTTAAACCACAAAAATTGTGACCTTTCTATTGAAATAAAAGTTTGAGGTCTGTGTTTTTTTTTAAGTTTGTACTTGATATCATTTCTTGACATTCGTTAGCTAAGAGATGTATTTAAATAGTTTTTTTCTTATTATAATAGATGAATTTGTTCATTTTTATTCCCTCCTAAAAGTATCAGTAGTTCGCATTTTTTGCACATTATTTGGAAATCCAGGTGCTAGATGTTATTCTTACTGCCATAGGGACATTTTGTAAGCTCTTTGTAAAATGATTGTAAGTATCCAGTTATTGTTGTGCTTCTGTTACCTCTAATCTTTCAGCCAAGTAGAAAATTAAATCTGTTCTTACAAATTAATTCATCTAAGTGTCTGTGAATTAAAAGAACAAAATAAAGATTCTTTATTTGATGTTAGTAACTCTTTGTATTCTAAAACAATACAAAGCCTGTCTTTAAATTTATTTGCTCACAGTATCTGAGTTTAAAATCTTCAATAAAATTTGGTTCAGATTACTATCTAGCTCTATTTTCTAAAAATAACCTACACTTTACTGTGATTAATTTTATACCATCTCATGGTGTGTCGTAAGTCATAAATGCTTTGTGTATTAAGATTTTATAATGTGAGCAGATCTGCCACATAGATTAGGTTGGTAACTTTGGCTCCTTTTCCCAGCATCGAGGACTTTTCTTTGTGCCTACACAAAGGCACAGGAGACTGATGGCTTACATTGTAGTTTAAAGTTTGTTTTTAATAAACATGTTTAATTTGTAATTTTTTGTAGTCCCTTTCAACCATAATTAGATTAAAATGGATTTACTTTAGTTTATGTCAATTTTTTTCTCATTCTATTTCAGAGAACAAATTTCATAATTTAAAAAACTCATATAATATACAAATCATCTTATATGCAGAGATAATTAATGAATATGGAATTTCTTTCTAATTATACAAATGTTTTGATATCCAATTTATTATCTCTACCTAAGAAGTATCTTTATTTTGGCATGCCAATAGAATAGAGAAGAAAACAGTGAATTGTGTAGTAGGCTCAGCATTGCTGCTGTGACTGGTTTTGTGTCTTTGGTCAACTTCTTTGGGATTTGGTTTTAATTTCCAAGTCTTTGCAGTTTAAATGGATGGCAGTTAAATATGGCTGGATGGCAGGATAGATTTAAAGAGTACATACTTCATTTATCCTATACATTTATCCAGCAGACATTTAATTGACCACCTACTAAATACTAGTCATGGTGCTTGCCATCACCCTTTTAATCTTTCATTTGAGAGTCTGCTAACATGCTGGAACTTCCACTATCAACTTACAACATTTACTTTCCCCTTCCTCACCAGGATGAACTTTGCTTATCAGTAAGGTCACAGAGGGAGGGAAAAGTACATTGGGGACTAGACTTCCTGCTCTTAATATACAGAAGAAACTGGGTAGTTGGGCAATATGTGGGGTTTTGGATTTCTGCCTGTCTTATTCCTTCCATAATTAAACAAAATGTTGAATATGTTTTATATGTGTGTGATAGGACAGAAATCTGCATTATGAGCTTAAATGATAAGATCACTGCTGTCACATCTTTTGAGATCAATCCTAGAGGTGATAATAATTTTAGGAATAAATATGTAACTACTTTTTCATGTAAAATTGTTATCTGGATATTCCCCTTTGAAAAAAAACTTAGGCTGCTGACTATATGTGGCTTTGAAATTTATAAAAAGCTCAGCCTAAGATGGTACCATGAAGTAAGTACTTTTATTATTTTTTTAACTCAGTTTACCAAATATATATTGAAGGCCAGTTGGTCGGAATATAAAGGTTTTTATTGATGAGAAAGCAGATAATTTCATTAATCTTGTATTCTCTAAGTTTTTATCAAATTTCAGTTTTTAACATGTTGTTCATGAAATCAATTGGGTTTGTAACTAGTATTTAAAAAAAAAAAAGTGTCAGAGTATAAGCCAAATAGTAAGTATATTAAACTTTGTTTTTACTTAGGTATGTATCAGGATACTATGTCAGTGAGAAATGCTCTTGGTGTGGGCCGGTCAAACAAGTTTGAAAACCAGTTTCTTATGTATACAATTAGGAAGGCAGTTGGCACTTTCTTTTTAGGCAGTATGTCTGTGGCCTAAGCTGAGTCTGGAAAAGCCTCAAGATGAGAGAGAATGGGGTGTGTTACTGTCCCAGACCTCTGCTAAAGCATAGGGATGTGAGGGCTGGTAGCAAAACTGTGCCCATGATTACTATTGCAACATTTTTTTCATTGCAATATTTTAAATAATATAGGACAAGTGGTTTGAAACCAAAGGCAAAGAAGGATGATGGTAGTGATGGATAGGATTGTATTAATTGTCTGAAAGCTAAATGCATAGGCACAAATGTTTTGGGAGAAGGCACCACCTAACTTGGAAAGGAGAGTGTCCAGATATCGTAAAATATACAAACAAACAAACCGTGAGATTATTTTTTAGGCAGTATTGCATAGTGGTAAGAAATGCCTTTGAAGTCAAACTATTTGAGTTTGAATCCCTCTTCCACTACTTACCAGCTTTGTCCCCATGGTGTGTTTCTTAATTCCGTGCCTTGTTCTAATTTATAAAATGGAGACAGTGATAACCTATCTCTTGGGGTTGTGAGGATTAAACGAGCTAATAATACACGTAAAGTGCTAAAAACAATGCATAGTACACAGTGAAGTACTCAATAAAGATAGTTGTTTCATTATTCTTATTGACATCAGATAAAGATTCTTGCCTCTAGGTGGGAAAGATTTTTTTAATTCTGATGTAATCTAGTTTGTCTGTTTGTTTGTTTTTTTCATTTGTCAGTTATATTGCCTAACCCAAGGTCACAAAGATTTACTCATGTTTTCTAAGAAGTTTTATAGTTTTAGTTAATTTTCATGTGTGGTATGAGACATGGGTCCAGCTTCATTTGTTTGAAGTTGTCCCAGCATTTGTTGAAAACACTATTCTTTTCCCATTGGTGAAAATACTACTTTAAATAATAATGAATAATACTTTCTACATATAATATAAAAACTTTTTGTTGAGATTACAGATATTAGTATGTAAAGAATTTGTGTTTACATAGGTATACATGAATTTTGTAAAGTTCTGTTTCTAGGGAAAAATAAACAAGGCATAAAATATTATTAATAAAGTTATTTGCAAGAAAGCTGCATGCCAGTTACAGCTTAATGACTGGATAATTTCTCCCACTTGCTGAGGTATTTTAGGGTTGGTAATACTTGAACTATGAAATATTGTTGGTGATATTTGATTTAAAAATGTACAATTATGGAAAGGTTGGCTATTGACCATACCTTTTGGGTATTTGTTTTTATGTCCATGTCAGGTACAATGAATTACATTATCTGTTAAAAATCTATAAGATTTTTGCACAAATATACAGTTGTAGCAGAGCTCATTAGTCAAATTTGTAAGATTCCACCCCCCTTTGTAATATTTTCAGTCTTTTAGTTAATATGTTATGAGTAATATAATATAATAAGCAGTATTGCGTATGGAAAGTGTTGTTTTTTTTATTTAATTTATTGACTTTTGGACAGAGGGAGGAAGGGAAAGAGAGAAACATCTTATTGTTTCACTTATTTTTACAATCATTGCTTCTTTCTTGTATGCTACTGACCCAGGAGTTGTCCCTCAGCCCGGCCTGCACCCTCTCACAATCCAGGACCACTGGCTCCTAACTGCTCACTTGCCAGCCTGCTTGCCCTCAACTCTCCCCCTCCCCCAATGCTGGCCTGCTTGCCCCCAACTACTCCCCCTGCCAGCCTGCTCTCCCCCAACTGTCCCCCCTGTCGGTCTGATTGTCCCCAACTGCCCCCCCTCCTGGCCTGATCACCCTAAACTGCCTCCGCCTTGGCCCTACCACCATGACTTAGTCTGGAAAGATGTCTGGAAGGTTCTCCCAGTCTAATTAGTATGTTTCCCTTTTATTAGTATAGACTAGAGGCCTGGTGCATGAAATTCGTGCATGGGGGTGTCCCTCTGCCCAGCCTGTGCCCTCTCCATCTGGGACCCCTCGAAGGATGTCTGACTGGCAGTATAAATTTTTTGAAATTTGGAGATATATCTGGTTATTAATATTGAATATCTAGGTATTGGCTTGGGGACCTAGAAAAAAGTGAAAAAAAATGAATTGGAACCTATTCACATCTCTTCTGGTTTTATGGCTAACCATTTACTTTCTTGCAAATGTTTTGTGAAACACCCAGCCAAATTACAGATGATATCCTCAAATTAACAACGATATATGTATTTTTAATTTTCTCTTGTCATGTCCACCAGGCACCAATTGCTTTCCGTTGTGTTCTCCCAGAGAGATGGTAATACTTTGAAAGTTATGGGTTGTTGAAAGTTTTCCTCATCCACTTGTGTTCTTGCCTGTGATTTTTACAAATATTGTTCATTTTTTGTTTGCTCTTTTGTTTTGATAGCCAGTTATGTTATTTTTCTTCATAAGCAGATTTCAGGGAGATTCAAAAACTACATTAATCCCATGATAGGCCCAGAGTCTTTATAAATACCTTTGCATCCATATTTCTGCCTTACCCTCTTTCTCTGTGGCTGGAGAATAGTAAACTGAAGGCAGTCTTTAAGTGCTAATTTAACTGATTAATTGGACAGAAAAAATAATTCTTTTTACTATATCTTTTGTGTAGCTATCATCAAAAACATTTTTTGATCTCAAATTAAGAGCATCACCTATTCTAATACAAATATACAAAGATGTAAATTAAATAAATGCAGAATAATTATTAGATTAAAGAAAATTCTGAGGTACCTGGTGGTGAACAGAAGCCCTATCATATGTTTAATTTCTCTTTATAAGGCTTATTAGAGGACCCGGAAGTTGGTGGTCATGTAATCACTGATTTTCAATTCTGATTTTGGAAGTTTTGGTTCTCTTTGTAATTCACTTACAATAAATCAAACTTACATGTAATTCAATAGAAATAAATAAATAAATAAATAAATTGGAAAATAGGATAACTAAGTACACCACCATGTTCATTCCATGTGCTGTTTGTATAATAGTATATCACAACAGTTAAATATAGTGATCTGAAGTACACTGAAAGTGATGTGCAATATGCAATTAATGATTTTGGATAATTTTAGAATGTCTGCCTAGTAATAAAAATATGCTAAGTAATGAAAAGCTTATAAATCATTGTGGCTAGGATAATATATTTTTGGTTTATAGGAAGTTTTAAAGGCTTAAGCCAATTGCCTAGTCTAACTATTGTAACTCTCTTATTTACTCATTCCCTCCCCTTGCTTCCCCAGCAAACCCCATATATTGTAGCTATGTAGAATTGGCTTTTCATCTGTTCTTTCTTCAAGCCATGGCTTATTAATGCTAATAAGCCATTTTTAACTTAAAGTCTTTTAAAAGCCAGAAACCTGTCACTCACAACTCAAAGATATTGGCTTTTAAAGATTTTGCTTCTTATATGAGTTTCAAAAACTTAAATTTGAAACTCAAAAGCTATTATACTGAACCTTGTTCTCTGACATCTGCTGTATTTCTGCTCCTGTGGCTGTGGATGTCTCACTGAACTGATTTGGGGGAGATAGGTAGGTGGAGAGGACAAGGAAGTCATGTTGGGTGAGGAGCCTTGATTAGCAGTTCCAAAAGGCATTCCAGTGTATCTCTGCTACTGTCTTCACAGATAAGTAAATGAGCTGCATATGCTTTGAGAAATGGGAAGCCCAAGGCAAATCATGTCATCTTATATTAATAAAAACCTAATATATAAACACCTTGGGTTCACCACGACTAGAGACTCAACCAACTTGAAGTCAGTCCTGCAGTCAGCACTGGGTTGCTGTGGTGATCCAACACTGATTGCTGAGAGGGCTGCGAATCAGGCCCAGAGAGAGGTCTGAAGAAAGAAGCAGGGTCTGATTTGTTGCCTCTGTGGAAGCTATTGATCAACACTTGCCTCTCTCTCTCTGGGCCTGGCCAGCATCTGCACCTCCATTTCTCTCCAGGCCTCCACCAGGGCTGCTGATCAGGCCCTGCTTTTTGATCAGGCTCTGTTGATAGGCCAGAGATGCTGACTGGCATAGAAACCGACCAATCAGGTCCAAATCTGGGTGTACTGTAAGGAGCCAATGGTTGCCTAGGAGGCGGAGCTTTTGATGCTTACTGGCATTGAAACTGACCAATCAGAACCAAATTGGCTGGCAGAGGAGGGCAGTTGGAGGCTAGATCAGGCTGCAGGACAGGGCAGTTGGGGGCAAGATCAGGCCAGCAGAGGAGGCTAGTTAGAGGTGATCAGGCAGGCAGAGGCAGTTGGGGGCGAAATCAGGCTGGCAGGAAAGAGCAGTTGGGGGTGAGATCAGTCAGCAGGAAAGGGCAGTTGGGAGCAACCAGGCCAGCAGGGGAGCAGTTAGGGGGTGATCATGCTGGCAGATAGAAGCAATTAGGGAAATTAGGCAGGCAGGCAGGCAGGCAGGCAGGCAAGCAAGCAAGCAAGCAAGCAGTTAAGAGCCAGCAGTCCTGGATTGTGAGAGGGATATCTGACTGCCAATTTAGGCCTGATGCTTATTGGCAGTCGGACATTCCCCGAGGGATCCCAGATTGGAGAGGGTTCAGGCTGGGCTGAGGGACACCCCCCTCCCCCAGTGCACAGATTTTGTACAACTATAAGAAGAGCTCTTACTGAGTAATCAGGGAAGTGCAAGCTCACCCACCACCTTGGTCTTCTAAGCTCCCTTCTTGATATCTGCTGTAAGAAAGCATATTGTAATTTTCAAATTAACCCTTGTAATAATATTTTAGGAAAGAAAGAGAGATGTACTTTATATATGAAGAACTTTAATTTGTGCAAGTTCTATGCTTCATTCGTGCATAAGATGAAGTTAAGTTATACTGTTACTTATAAAAAATGTATTAACACATATAATTTATATTCATCTCATTTTAATGTATGTAAGTTAAACTATACAAATCTGGTTGCAGTGAATTATACACAAAGAAATGATAGGTTGGGAATATCTAAAAGCTATTGTTATTGTTAGGAAACATAATGCCTTTAAATTACTCCTAATGTGGCATGTGTAGGTATTCTTGTGATCCCATTAGAAGTGTGAATGTTCCCTACCCAGTTTAGCTTATGAGAGAAAATATTTCCTATTTTCGTTCTTTGCGCTACTCAGATTTCCATGTTTGGCAGAACAAGCTACAAAATATATGAAGTGTCACACATATATTTAAGTAAAAGTCTGAATATTTTTTTAGTGGCCAGACAATTCTTAAATTATATTTAGCAGGTTTTTTTTTGCAATAACATACTTTAAATTAAAAATATTTATTAATTTCAGTCAATATAGTATTATTAAATTGTCAGTAATAATCTAGTACAGTAAGCAAGAAACAAGATACAAGGAAAAAGGTACTTTCCTGTTCCTGGAGATTCCATTTTATTATATTTACTAGAGTCCAATAAATATTCTAACCAGATCTATCTCAGCAAAATGTTTTTTTTTTTTTCTATACCCAAATCTGTCTTGTTCATTGTCCAAGCTAATATGACAGCAGGTCATAAGAAGGACCCAATCTCTTTTAGAAATAATTTAAAGGGGAAATCTGTTTCTGTGGGCTTCCCCAAAACCAAGATTAAGCAGTATTTCCCTCTTTACTTTACTGTTTTCATCACCTTTGCTGTGTCAAGTAGAAGCAAGTAGGCATGAGGGGACAGGATGACCTTCATGCAGTCTGTTGCGGACACAAGCTGCTCTGGCTAGTTTCCACCTCAACACGTGCAATAGCAGCCCTAGATATTCTAGTCTAAGGGACACAGTGTGCAAGATCTAAAACATAATACATTTAAACCAAAAAGTCCTTTGGTTTAAAAAGTGTGAGTCCTTTATTTCTGGTGTTCACATATTTAGAATTACTGCATGTAAATGTTACCAAACTGAATGAGAGTTCACCTGCAGGTTCACACAGTCTGAAGGAAATGTACAAGTGGGAGTTTTTAGTGGTGAAAGCATTCACTTTTTATTTATTTATTTTTAAATAAATCTTTATTGTTCATATTATTACAATTGTTCCTCTTTTCCCCCCATAGCTTCCCTCCACCCGGTTTCCACTTGACCCTTTGCCCTTACCTCCCCCCTACCTCCCATGATCCTCATCCATAGGTGTGTGATTTTTGTCCAGTTTATTCCCTCAACCCCTACACCCCTTTCCTCCTGAAAATTTTCAATCCACTCCCTTTCTATGCCCCTCGTTCTATTGTATTCACCAGTTTATTCTGTTCATCAGATTCATTTTATTCACTTGATTTTTAGATTCACTTGTTGATAGATATGTATTTGTTGTTCATAATTTTTATCTTTACCTTTTTCTTCTTCCTCTTCTTAAAGAATACCTTTCAGCATTTCATATAATACTGGTTTGGTAGTGATGAACTCCTTTAGCTTTTTCTTATCTGTGAAGTTCTTTATCTGACCTTCAATTCTGAATGATAGCTTTGCTGAGTAGAGTAATCTTGGTTGTAGATTCTTGCTGTTGATCACTTTGAATATTTCTTGCCATTCCCATCTGGCCTGCATAGTTTCTGATGAGAAATCAGCTGACAATCGTATGGGTGCTCCTTTGTAGGTAACTAACTGTTTTTCTCTTGCTGCTTTTAATATTCTCTCTTTGTCTTTTGCTCTTGGCATTTTAATTATGATGTGTCTTGGTGTGGTCTTCTTTGGATTTCTTTTGTTTGGAGTTCTGTGCGCTTCCTGGACTTGTAAGTCTATTTCTTTCACCAGATGGGGGAAGTTTTCTGTCATTATTTTTTCAAATAGATTTTTCGTATCTTGCTCTCTCTCTTCTTCTGGCACCCCCATAATTTGGATGTTGGTACGGTTGAAGTTGTCCCAAAGGCTCCTTACAATATCTTCATGTTTTTGGATTCTTTATTTTTTTTTTGCTTTTCTGGTTGGGTGTTTTTTGCTTCTTTGTATTTCAAATCTCTAACTTGATTCTTGCCTTCCTCTAGTCTGCTGTTGCATCTCTGTATATTATTTTTTATTTCAGTCAGTGTTGCTTAATTTCTAGTTGGTCCTTTTTCATACAGTGTTGAAAAATAGTGTACCCTTTACCAGATTCCTAAAATGTTAGATTTTACCACATTAGTTTATTCTGTCTCTTGTTCTTTCTCTTGCTATTATATATGCTGTTATCTGTGTAATATATAATACACACATAGGCACCACATATTTTTCATGAACCATGTAAGAATAAGATGCAAACTTATGCACTTTTATTTCTAAATATTTTAGTGTGTATTTCCTTATGAGAAGACATTCCCTTACACATAGCCACAGTACAATTTTCGAAGTCAGAAAATCGGCATTAATTAATGCTGTTATCTGAGCTACAGGTTATTTTCACATTGGCTAGTTATCCAATTGTATTCTTTTATATATATATATATATATATATATAATAAACACCTTTCTTTTTCCTGTCCAGGATCTAATAATCCAAAAGTCTCCTTTAATCTAAAACAGTTCCTTTGTCGAACTTTGATTTTCATGACTTTGACAAATAACGCAAGCCATTTATTTTGTAGAATTTTTCTCAATTTGGGTTTGCCTTGTTTTCCCTCATAAGATTCAGTTTATGCATTTTGGGTCAGAGTACCACAGAAGTGATGTTATCATACCAGAAATCCGTAGAGGCCTATGGCACTTTCCTTCAAAAACATTTTTTTTTTAATTATCAGGTTTTTTTTTTTTGCTTTTATTTACTTGTTTTTTTTTTTAAAAATTTTATTGTTTAAAGTATTACATGAGTCTCCTTTTTCTCCCATTGACCTCTCTCCGGTCATTCCCAGCCCCCAGCACATGCCCTCACCCAGCTACTGTTCTGTGTCCATAGGTTATGTTTATATGTGTGCATAAAAGTCCTTTGGTTGCTTTCTTACATCCCTCTCCCCTGCCAGTTTTAATGTTACATGGAAAGCAGAGTCAGAGAGTCTCACATTTGTCCAGATATTATACACTGTCATATTCAGTCTCCAGTTGCTTTCTCTTAAGAAAATTTGTGGCCTTTTAGTTAGCTTTTATCAAGTGGAAATTGCTGGGGGGGAAAAAAATCAGGATAGAGGCAGAAAGAAAGAGCTGGTGTACTTGAGCTTGAAGTGTAAGGTTTAGAATATATGTTTTATGTGAATGAGCATATGGGCCATTGCAGGGATTTGGCTTTTAAACCCTCGGTCAAGAACGATGAATTATTTATTCTTTTTTTGGAGTACTTCTGCCAAAACACTGAAATCAATATACTATTCTCCTTTTAGAAGTTTTACACCTTTCCAAGGCAAACATTCAAATACATTGAGTAGGAAGGTAGAGAAAACCCTGTTTTATCTGGTAGAAATAAAAAAACATTTAAGTTTATTAGGACAATATTCAGTATTTATTATACTACTGAAAATATTAACCCTTTCTATATTAGTGCTTGTTCCTACCGCCTCTTTGAATGATCAAGAAACAGAACTTTCAGCCTACAGTATAGTTTATTTGGCTTCTATCAGCAATAAAATTAGTTTTTAGTACTGACTTGACTTTGTGCAACTCTCCTTCACCCTCCAGTTGATTTATGATAATCTGTCACTCTAATCTAGGCAGTGTTAATTGTGATTGGGGAAAGTTCAGATTCTAGCTTTGCCAAATGATAGTTTTGTGAAGTGACTTAACATTTATGATAGTTTATCTATAAATAAAAATGAATGAGTTATTTTAATCACCAGACTGCAAGCCTTAAATTCATACAATAAAATAAGCATGTTTCTTGTGTTTTATTTTTACAATGTTTATTTAAACATTAGTACAGTGCCACTCTATAGTTTCTATCGATTAGTTGTATTTCTATTAAAATGACACACTTCTAGATTATTATTTTTGGTATAAAGTTTATATTACCGCTACATAATTTAAAGATATAATTTGTAATTATTTATGCTAAAATCACCTATTTGAAATTATGTACCAGCTTTTCTAAGTTTTTAGGGCTTTAGAAAAACTTCAAATGCTTCTTTACTTATATGTCTTTATTATAAGGTATGGCACATATAACAAAATCTAGAGGCCCGGTGCACGAAAATTTGTGCACTCGGTGGGAGAACATTGGCCCGGCCTGCACCCTCTTGCAATCTGGGACCCTCGTCATGTCCAACTGACGGCTAAGGCCCGCTTCCCAGGTATCGGGCCTCTGCTAGCAGTCAGACATGCCTCTGGCAGCTTGGGAGCCCTCGGGGGACGTCCAACTGATGGCGTATGGGGGAGCAGGCCTAAGCCATTAGTCAGACATCCTTAGTGCTGCTGTGGAGACAGGAGAGGCTGCCACCACCGCCGCTGCCGCTCTGGCCAGCCATGAGCTGGCTTCTGGCTGAGTGGCACTCCCCCTCTTTTGCTTATCTGCTCCGTGGTGGTCAGTGTGCATCATAGTGACTGATAGTTCCCAGTCATTCAACACTTAGGGTCAGTTTGCATATTACCCTTTTATTATATAGGATATTTAACATTTAAAGATGACTTGTCCAAACTTACTTAGCTGTCTTGGACTAGAGTCTATGAGGCTGGCTTATTTTTGATGCTCTACTATGAGTTTGAAAAGACATTCCATGCCCTAAGTGGTTTGGCTCAATGGCTAGAGCATTGGCCTGCGGACTGAAGGGTCCCAGGTTTGATTCCAGTCAAGGGCATGTGTCCGGAATGCGAGCTTGATCTCTAGCTGGGGGAATGCAGGAGGCAACTAATCAATGGTTCTCTCTCATCATTGATGTTTCTATCTCTATCCCTCTCTGAAATCAATAAAAATATATATTTTTAAAAAGGACATGCCATAATCACTGTGTTATTCCAAATTTTACATAATTTTTTTCTTAATTTGAGTCATTTCTTAATTTCTCTATTTTATTGTAATGATTTCTAGTGATACTATTACTAATGAATTTCTAAGAAGGTTACATAGTTCATCCTTGTTTCTCATAAAACATAATTATTGCTCCTCTTTTGCTTATAGGAACTCATTACACAATGACAAATGGAGGCAGCATTAACAGTTCTACACATTTACTGGATCTTTTGGATGAACCAATTCCAGGCGTTGGTACATATGATGATTTCCATACTATTGATTGGGTCCGAGAGAAATGTAAAGACAGAGAAAGGCATAGACGGGTAAGTATTTTCAGTCATTTAAAAATATATAATACATAATTAGATCCTTTAATAATATATTTCTGCCAGTGATCTCTTACTGTCAAAATATATGTTATACATTGAAGTAATTTTAAGCATTTTTAAAGTTTATTTATACTCCATATCTTTCCAGAAAGGATTTGAGGTATCTTAATAAAAATAAAAAAGTCTGTAGTAAGACAATTATAATAGAAAGGAAAAGGAAAACAGGGCCCATTAGAAGGGAAGATTAAGTCAAGTTTAAGATTTGAAAGTCAGCATGATTTTGGGCTTTGATCAGCACAGCAGCAATAGCAAAACAGGAAACGTTACATAATTATCATTATTCAAAAGTAATTACTTTCTGGGGACATAGTTTTATGCAGTATTGTTCTTTTATCTCTTTTCTCGGTTTTTAAATTCTGAAATGTTTCTCAAATTGATATTGAGTGTTGTAATTGCTATTCAAAAATGTCTTTTATTAAAGAATACAACTTATGGATTTTTCTTGTTATGGGTTTTGACTTACTGGTATAATGTAATCCAAAATTACATTTTAAAAAAAGAGATAGAAAGAAATCTCTTTTTTTTTTTTTAAATATATTTTATTGATTTTACACAGAGAGGAATTGAGAGGGACAGAGAGTTAGAAATGTCGATGAGAGAGAAACATCGACCAGCTGCCTCTTGCACATCCCCCACTGGGGATGTGCCCGCAACCAAGGTACATGCCCTTGACCGGAATCGAACCTGGGACCCTTCAGTCCACAGGCCGACGCTCTATCCACTGAGCCAAACCGGTCCCGGCAGAAAGAAATCTCTTTAACCGCAGAATTTCAAATTCCAAAAAGCCCTTTGTAACTTTGGAGTCTGCAATATATATACGTATCTCAAAGTCTAAGTGTCCATCCAACCATCTGACTGGTAGCTTTGACACGCACTCACCACCAGAGGGCACACACTCAATACAGAAGCTGTCATGATGCGCACTAGCCATTTACAAAGAAACGGCATCCTGGACCTGGCGCCCACAAACAAATACTGGCCCCACCATCACCCTGTAGCGACACCCCACCAAATTGCAGCAAATGCTGCTGAGACCTCATGGTGCAAAATGCAGCCCACAGCCCAGCCCAACCTGGAAACAGTGGCTGTGGGTGCGAGGTAATGACATCACGTAGTAATGTCCAGTTTCCTCTCCCTAACTACTAGCGTTCTTGGAGTTTCTTCAGCCCAGGAACCAGACTTGCTTTATAATCAGGTGCAGTCATTTTACAGTTTAACTAAATGCCTGTGAAGAGTTTTCCCTTGCCTCATCTTATTTGATCCTCACAGAAGTCCTGGAGGAGGTAGATATGAGACTCAGTAGAATCTTATTTTCTTTTCATTAGCTGGAAAACATTTTTAAAAAGTTTAGAAACTTGATCTGAACGAAAAGAAGTAAGAAATGGTGGAACTGGAAAATGACTAGGTTTTCTCACTGCACAGAATATAAACACTGCTATAGTTAAATATTTTACCCTTTGTTCTCTCTGCATGATCTACAATAATAATCTGCTTCATGTTGGTATTTACTGCTGTGTTGCTGACAGTTACCTGAAAGAGAAGTTGGGCTGGAAAAAGTTTAGCTAAATCAGAAAGCAGGCCTAATTAAGCAAGTTTATTCTACATATATAAAAGGCTAAGTTGACTCGTGTATGTGTGATACATATAAAGTTCTCGCTGGTGCTGTCCTATGGGACAGTTGAGCATTGAAGTCCTACTCATAGGATATTGCTCCCCCGCCCCTTTTTTCTTAGCCAATTTTATCTCTGTGCTGGTAGTAATGTAGTTTCTAGAATATGGCTTTCCCCCCCTTTTTATTGAATTTATTGGGATGACACTGGCTAACAAAATTATACAGGTTTCAGGTGCACAATTCCACAACACATCATCTATGCTATATTGTGTGTTCACCATCCCAAATCAAGTCTCTGTCACCACCATTTATCTCCTCATACCCTCCTCCAGCCTCCCCCACTCAACCCCTCCTCCAGGAATCAACACTGTTGTGTCCATGAGGTTTTTCTTCTTTCTTTTCAATCCCTCTACTCCTTCTCAACCCACCACCCCCAGCTGTCATCCTGCTCTCTATGTATGAATCTATCTTTTTTTTTTTGCCTGTTAGTTTATTTTGTTCATTAGATTCCACATATGAGAGGAATTGGATGGTACATGTTTTTCTAGAATATGATTTTTTAAAGCAGTGATGATTCTAGTAAAACGGGTTTAGGTTTAGAAGTGCATGCTCACTAAGAGAGGAAGACTTGGCTTCTTGTGTCTTAGTGAGATCTGGAAATCAGACCTGTTAGCACCATGCTAATCTCACCTCCTCCACATTCCGTGGACACACCTGCTTTACACAGCGGTACAAGAGGGCCTCTGGACCTGCCAGTGGGGCAGGAGCTCTTCACTCCTGCATATTTATTTGTAAATTTATTTGTAGAGTCCCTTTATTCACAGGAGTGTTTTGTACTACATTCATGGGCATGGGACTGTTATTCACTGACCTTACCTTTTAAAGAATGTAACAATCCACTTAGGTTCTAGGAGCAGAGAATGACTAGGGAATGATCTGTATTTCAAGCTTTAATGTCTTATTGCTGTGAATATAAAAGATGCATACCAGCTAAATTTGATACGGTTTAGACCAGTCTGGGTCAGACTTTATATGGTTTGTGGGTGGATCCTTTGTGCGCAAATTCTGAGGTTCTTATTAAAATACATATCTCTGGGTAAATGTTTGTCATTGGTTTACAGGTTTAGCAACTGCTCACCTTTCCCATTATTTAGTGTAGAAAGTACTGTCCTGTGTATACTAACTGAGAAAATGGTTAGATTCTAGAATTGTGGCTTCTCGTCATAGTTTGAAAATGAAACACAAGCATTTCTAATTTCAGATCAACAGCAAAAAGAAAGAATCAGCATGGGAAATGACGAAAAGTTTGTACGATGCGTGGTCAGGATGGCTAGTGGTAACACTGACAGGATTGGCATCCGGTAAGAAAACTTTTTATGCCGTCCTTTTCTGGCTAACAGAACAATAAATAGGTCTCTGTCCTTTCCACAATTTTTTTCAGGTATTGTTGGATTTTTAAAATCATTTTTATTTTGTTTCTTTCCTCCAAAAATCTTAAACACAACACTAGAAGGCGGGAGGTTTCTGAGTCTCATTTTGGCTCTTTCCAACTTTTAAAATCTTTCTGGGTTCAGTTTCTGTATGTGTAAAGTACATGGTTTGAACCAGATGATCAATAAAATATCTTTTAATGTTAACTTCATAATAAGTAACTAATATTTATTGAATGCTTCCTATGTGTCATACACTGCTCTAAAAGCTTTATGTATATGTAAACCTCATACAATCCTATGGTATATGCCAGTAATTTTCAACCATTTTCATATCATGGCACACATAAACTAATTACTAAAATTCTGTGGCACAGCAAAATGTATTTTTTGCTGATCTGACAAAGATAGGTATCATTTTATTGTTGTTGTTAATTCTCAACTGAGGATATTTTTACATTGCCTTTTCGGGGGGGGGGGGGGGCGGGCGGGAGGGGAGGAGAGAGAGAAACACTAATGAGCGAGAGAAACATCAACTGGGGTGGGAGCGAACCCTGAGTGGAAATCAAACCAGGTGCACTCTGGTGCACAGGCCGATGCTCTAACAACTGAGCATGCCAGCCAAGGCAAAAATAGGTATACTTTAGATTCATTCACACCAATGCAGCTATTGTCCTTTTTTTTTTATTTGACAGTGTAAGGGAAAAGAGGTCAGTGCCCCTAACTAAATAGTCAGGTATTGCATGTTTTAAAAATTCTTGCAGCACACTGGTTGAAAATCTCTGGTATATGTGTTATTATTATCACCATTTTACAAATGAGGGGACTGAAGCACAGACAGAGGTCATATAAGAAGTAAATGGCCAAGCAGATTAAAATACAGGCAGTTCAGTTCAAGAGCCTACACTTTTAATCTCCATGCTAGAGTAACCACAAAGTCCTTATGTGTGAGATTTTTAAGAATAGCATTGAAGATCTGAAAACAAACATTAAGGACTGTTTTAATGACTTTCAGCTTCCACTGTGGAAGATATGAGAAAAATTTAAAATTTGTGTGCAGAATAGAGGGAACTACTGATATGTCTAACTGACATGCACAAGAATTATATGACTCATTGATCTTTTTATATGATGAAAAGGATCTAGATTTTGTCCATAAATTTGTGCATTTTTTTGTATTCTGGCAGAAAATGATCTTGATGTATTTGATCTTTTGTTATTTAAGAAAGAAATGAAAATCTATCACAGTAATTAATGCTAGAAGTTTCACTAATTATTTTTAATGGGCATTACATTAATTCTGTTAATTTTTGGATTGAAACATATTACTAAAGACTCTGACTTCAGTAACCAGGTTTGTGAACTTTCTGCCAGTTAGCTATCTTTTGAAGATGTTTTAGTATCTTTTAAATACTTTTTTAAAAAATCACACTTAATTTGAATGATGTAACTAGTTTTAATTTCAAACAAAAAACAACAGCTTTAAAGAATAGGAATTTTTAGTTTTTAAAAAGTAGTATGAACTTATGATAATGAAAATTTGAAAATCTTAAATTCACATTATATTACCTATATGAACCTTTATTTGTAGGAAGTCTCCTGTTTTCCTTGGCTTTTTTAACTTGATAGTTCTTAACTCCTGAAAATGAGCTTAATTTTTTTTTTTACCACCTCCTACTTGTTTTTATAGGGGCATTGGCTGGATTAATAGACATTGCTGCTGATTGGATGACTGACCTAAAGGAAGGAATTTGCTTTAATGCTTTGTGGTACAACCATGAACAGTGTTGTTGGGGATCTAGTGAAACAACATTTGAGGAAAGGGATAAATGTCCACAGTGGAAAACATGGGCAGAGTTAATTATAGGTCAAGCAGAGGTAAGTCTTCTTTGTCTCAAGATGAATTAATAATTGCTGTAGAGAAATGAGTCTCCAAATTAATTTAATTATAGAGTTAACCACATATTAGATGATTGCAACCTGCATTAAAGGGGAAAAAAAGAAATATAATAGGATAGAAAGAAAAATATGAGACTACTTTACAGCAAGTAAAATTAAGTATTATTTCAAGAAACTCTTGTATTTACACAGTCACACATATGAATCTACTGGGCTATGATGTAAAATATACTTCTTATTGTAGAAAAGAAGTGCAGTAGGATCTGTGTAACCACAAAAAGTTGTCATGAAGTCAGGTTACTAAAACTGCTTAACATATATCACAATTATTTGGGAAGTATGAATTGTCAAAAAATTTAGTAAAATAAGGCCTATTGGTGAAATCTTGGAGAAATCCATAGATTTTTCTTCATGGCATTACAGTATTGAAGTGTGATTATCCTGTTCTTGATGTTCTATAATGATGTTCTATAATTTTAGGAGTTAGAATATTATATAATATGTTACAGGATCATATATGATACGTTATTAAAATTTTGCTATTCCTGAATTTAGAAATTAAAGTATAGCTGAGGCTTTTCACAATAAGACTAAGGTTCTTTGGGATGGATACAAATATGTTTTCTGTTTCTACCTAAATTTTTGTTCATGTAAAGCTTTTATTATTGTGGAAGTAAATAGGAGCCTTTACAAGTTTTACCTATTTCTTATGAGGCAAGCACTTGCATTAGTGGTGCATTGAAAATTAAATTCATACTACTGAACTGTTTGCTTTATAGGGTCCTGGTTCTTACATCATGAACTACATAATGTACATCTTCTGGGCCTTGAGTTTTGCCTTTCTTGCTGTTTCTTTGGTAAAGGTATTTGCTCCATATGCCTGTGGCTCTGGAATTCCAGAGGTAAGACATGCAATACTTAGTACTAGTATCCTTAAACATTTAGTAATTGTTATGATGCTTATCTTTTTTGCTTCCAGGGAAAGTAGTTGTTGTTTTTGTTTGTTTGTTGTTGTTTTATGTGGGGGGAATGGTTTGTTTGTAATATAAAAAAAGAAAAGTTTAGCTCTAGCTGGTTTGGTTCAGTGGGTAGAGCATCAGTCTGCAGACTGAAGGGTCCCAGGTTTGATTCCAATCAAGGGCACATGCTCAAGTTACTGGCTCCATCCCCAGTGGGGGCCTGCAGGAGGCAGCCAATCAATGATTATCTCTCATCATTGATATTTCTCTCTCCCTCTCCTTTCCTCTCTGAAATCAATAAAAATATATATTTTTTTAAAAAAGTTGAAAAATGTGTAAGCTTATTGTAGACATTGAAAGAAATTCTGCCCTATAGTCATTTCACCATTTACCTTGGAGGTTGATGTTTTTTTCTTAACACTAATTTATCACATGGCTAAACAAATAGCCTAAGACTAAGAACCTGAAGAAATATCTTGTAGCTGGAAGTTATTTATTTTTTTAAAATATATATTTTATTGATTTTTACAGAGAGGAAGGGAGAGGTATAGAGAGTTAGAAACATCGATGAGAGAGACATCAATCATCTTCCTCCTGCACACCCCTTACTGGGGATGTGCCCGCAACCAAGTTACATACCCCTGACCAGAATCGAACTTGGGACCCTTCAGTCTACAGATCGATGCTCTGTCCACTGAGCAGCAGGAGAGGTGGGGGGAGGGGGGGGCGGGAGAGGTGAGGGTGGTGGGAAGGAAGCCTGCTGAAAGTCTTGCAGGAATATTCCTGCAACAGGTGCCTAGTATGTAACATATTAGTTAAAGCTTTTGAAAAATTAATTGTAAATTGTTCATAGTCTACCAAAGTTTATGAGGTGGTATTCTGAGTAAAAACAAGAGAGTCACTTAAGTTAGTTAAGTTCTCATGGTTCTTTTTAAAGGATATCAATTTGCCTTAATCTTTCCTTTGTAGATTAAAACTATTCTGAGTGGATTCATCATCAGAGGTTACTTGGGAAAGTGGACTTTAATGATTAAAACCATCACATTAGTACTGGCTGTGGCATCAGGATTGAGCTTAGGAAAAGAAGGTCCCCTGGTACATGTTGCCTGTTGTTGTGGAAATATTTTTTCCTACCTCTTTCCAAAGTACAGCACAAATGAAGCTAAAAAAAGGGAGGTAAGTAAACTTTTCTAGTATTATATTTGATATATAAATATCTGTCATATACACTTAATTCAGTTGAATAATTTTCTAGTGTAAAAATCACATTTACTCTTTACTTTTTGGGTACATTTTGTGTTCAGATTAAAATTACAACGGGAAAATTGTTTGCTGCTTTCTCTTTTTGTGAATAATCGCAAATTGCTCCTCTGAAGTTTTTCTCAAATGTAGTATTATTTTACTCTTCTCTCTCATCGTCAGTATTTCTTCAGGGTTGGAAATATTAACAGCTGTGTTTTCCTGAAGTGTCTGATGCCAGTGGGAGTGTGTGTCATCTGCAGAGAGCTGTCTGGCACCAGGGGGAGGTTCTGAGGGCCTCTAGACGGCCTAAGGTTTAAATCAGAGATTTACATTAAAGGAGATGTAGGAACTCCTCTTTTTTCAGCTGTTAGGGAATTTTTTTTTTTAATCATTTTTTTTTAAAGCCCAGCCTGAGATTGTCCCGGAGGTCTTAAACTTTACATATTATATCAATAGTTTCCCTGATGTTTCTAGATTGCTCTGGATGTCTTTTAGGAGGAAGGTAGGCTCCTGGGATCTTCTGTGTTAGCTCTAAACTTGGGAGGCCCAAACCCATCCTGTTTTCCCAGTCTAATCTGCAGTTCTAGATGGTGCAAAGCCCTTTGGGTTTTTAAGGTACCGTACTTTATATCTCATTAAATAATGAGAACTCAGGGGTTTCTGGCCCTAGCATAGGAGGAGCTTTCAGCCTGATGTGTTTTATATTTCAAAGAAAAAAGTAGAGTATTTTTTATCAAACTATTTAATTCCTCAATTTAAATAATTCCAGTTCATTTTAATGCTAGCACTGAAACATTTTTACATTGGCGGTAGTCTAAAAGTGGAACATTTCAGAGCATCATTGCTCTGTCTTTGGATGATAATTGTGACTTAAATACTATCTATTATAATAGCGATTTTCTACCTTTTTCATCTCATGGCACACATAAAATAATTATTAAAATTCTGCAGCACACCAAAAATATATTTTTGGCCAGTCTGACCAAAAATAGGTATAATTTTGATTCACTCACGCGGGAAGGATATTGTATTGGCTGTTACATTTTTTATTTGACAAAAGGGGAAAGAGGCCAGTATCCCTGACAATAATTAGGTGTTGCATGTTTTAAAATTTCTCAGGCACACTGGTTGAAAATTGCTATTATGTAATTAGGATAACATTGTTATTGATTACTTACTATGTATCTGGTTCTATGTCTGATTCTTTACTTGCACCTTAAAATTCAATCCCATGATAATCCTATTAACATGGCATTATCATTCTCATTTATAGAAAGGTAACTAAACAAATCTTGGCTAATTTGCCCAAGATTTCATGTCAGAGTGCGGATTAAAATTTATTTTTCTTTCACTCTAAAGTCTATACTCTTAACTACCCTACTACTACTACTACTACAACTACTACTACTACTATGGCTGTGTGGACATGTGTTTATATCTTCTCAAAACAAAACCTAAACTACTAGGGTAATTAGTGGTTAAATGGAACTACAGCATTCATCTCCCCAGTTCACTTCCTTTACTTGCTATTGTATCATGACATTTTGAGGGTGAGATTTACATTTTTACTTATTCACTATAATAATTTGTGTATGGGGGCAGTGTTCCTCCGCCCAGCCTACACCCTCTCCAATGTGGGACCCCTCAAAGGATGTCCTACTGCTGGTTTACAGGGATCAGGCCTAAACCAGCAGTCAGACATCCCTCTCACAATCCGGGACTGCTGCTCCTAACCACTCGTCTGCCTGCCTGATTGCCCCTAACCACTCTGCCTGCTGGCCTGCTCGCCCCCAAATGTCCCCCCGCCAGCCCGATCACCTCCACCTGTTCCCCCTGTTGGCCTGCTCACTCCTCACTGGCTCGCCCCCCCACCCCCCTGGCCTGCTCACCACAAACCTTCCCTCCCACTGGCCTGCTCACTCCAAACTGCCCCCCCCCCCCTGCCCTGTCCTGATCACCTCCAACTGACCCTCACTGATGGCCTGCTTATCCCAACTGGCCTTCCTGCTGGTCTGCTTACCCCCAACGGCCCCTGCTGTCCCATCCTGGCCTGATCACCCCCCTGGCAACTCAAGTTCCCAGCCCCTCCTTTTTTTCTTTTTCTTTTTCTTTTTCTTTTTCTTCAGTGCCTCCTTGAGCGGAGGCCAGGGCTGACTGGAAGCAATTATCTAGGATTTATTTATCTTCTAGATATAATTGAAACTTTGTAGCCTTGAGCGGAGGCCAAGGCCTGCCAGGGCTGTGGGAAGCTTGGCTTCCTCCATTGCCAGAGAAACCCAAACTTCCTGCTCGGTGGCCATAGCCATCTTGGTTGGGCTAATTTGCATACTTACCCCTGATTGGCTGGTGGGCGTGGCTTGTGAGTATAGTGGACAATTTGCATATTTATCTTTTATTAGTGTAGATTATAAATGGAAAATGTAATTTATTAGAAAGTGTTATAGAAATTTAATTCATCTGAATTTTAATAATGTTTATGACAGTTTTATTCTGTCACCTTAGTATATAAATGTCTAGAGTTTACTTGTTAGTGGAAGCATTTAATCATTTACAATTTAACTTTTATGATTTCTAATTTCTTTTTCAGAAATGTAAAAATTGAGCATTTGAAGAAATGTTTTGGTAGCCTCAAATATTTACTAAAGTAGTGAAAAGAGTAAAGACTCTTAGAAAAGCAATTAGAGATAGATGCCCAATGTGAAGTTGGCTTCACATTGGTGGGATTTGGACAGTGTCCAAGTGACAGACCAGGAATCGCAGAGAAGATCCACAAGAGAGTTTATTATGTGGGTTCTGGCTGGTGAGGCTATATCCTAAGGGGCAGCCATTATTTGTGCTGAAGGCTCTCCATACTGGTAGTGGCAGTATTTTCAGAAGACTTAGGTTAGTGAAAACATAGGGAAACTCAGTAGTTTTTAAGTTCCCTGGATATTTTATTAGGATTTGGACTAAGGCAATTATTAATGACTAGGGGCTCAGTGTACAGATTCATGCACATTGAAAGGAAATTAATTAGAAGATTCGTGCGTTAATTATGTTATTACAAAAAAGTACATGTCAAAATAGTATATATAATATAATATTATTAAAACATGCATGTGATTGGTGCTGAGAGCTTTATGTGTATCGCACATGCACGAGTTAATGTTTATTTTTAAATTGCCAGTGCGCCTTATATATACCTGTAGGTCAGTTGGTTGGATGGTCAGACAGGTGTACAGTTGGACACAGCCTTTTATATATGTATTATAGATGACACAGCTCTAAACTATGAAAAAATTATATCCTATTTAAAAATAAGTAAACAGCCCTAGCCAGTTTGATTCAGGAGATAGTGCGTTGGCCTGTGGGCCAAAGGATCCTGGTTTTGATTCCGGACAAGGGCAATACCTCAGCTTCAGGTTCCTCCCCGGCCCGGGCCCCGGTCTGTCTGGCCATGTGCAGGAGGCAACCAATCAATATGTTTGCTCTCACATATTTCTCTCTGTCTTTACCTCTTTTCCACTTTCTCTAAAAGTCAATGGAAAAATATCCTTGGGTGAGGATTAAAAAATAAATTAATAAATAAAAATAAGTAAACAACTCTGCCCTCAAACTAGTTACTACTGTTTCCACTGGTCTTTGCAAACAGACATCTTTTTTTTTTTTTTTTAATATATTTTATTGATTTTTTACAAAGAGGAAGAGAGAGAGATAGAGAGCTAGAAACATCGATGAGAGAGAAACATCGACCAGCTGCCTCTTGCACACCCCCTACTGGGGATGTGCCCGCAACCAATGTACATGCCCTTGACCGGAATCAAACCCGGGACCTTTCAGTCCGCAGACCGACGCTCTACCACTGAGCCAAACCGGTTTCGGCTGCAAACAAACATCTTAAAAGTTGGCTATATTTATTGCCTCTTCTTTATATCCCATTTCTATTATCATATCTTCATAAGTTTTTTTTTGTTTTTTGTTTTTTTTTACTGAACATTGAATATATGATTGACCTTTTAATTAAACCAGAAGATAAAAAAAAACTTTTTAGAGGAAATACGGATTTGCATTTACTTGGGGAGGAGGGAGACAAGTGAGTTAAATTCAGAAGAGTCATTTCGAAAATTCAAGTAATGTGAAGAATTTTTATTTGGCATATGTTTGAATTATTTATAAAAAGATGCAATAAACCACATCCTTTTTTTTTTTTTTTTTTTTTTTTAGGTGCTCTCAGCCGCCTCAGCTGCAGGTGTTTCTGTGGCTTTTGGTGCACCGATTGGAGGAGTTCTTTTTAGCCTGGAAGAGGTAGGTTAAAAAAAAAAAAAAAGAATACAGTAATTAAAGCTATATAATTACTATTACAGTATATTTTAGCATACTTTTCAGTTTTATATCTAATGAAGTAGGTATAGACTTTGTTTTTAAGTTTTCATTTTTCACTCATACATAAACGCTAATATAATATATATGTTCTTTACCTTGAGAGAAATCTTTTAAAAAATATTATTTACAAATATTAGTTATTGCTTAAAATTTAACTTAGCTGACACATTAAAGTAAGCAGATATGAATTTGATTTAATAAAGAAATATTTAAAACGATCTATCCCTATTAGCTTAAATACAGCACTTTTATTTGAAAATTTTAATTCCTAAATCATCTTTGTAAGTTTTTCTTCTGTGACCATTTATATTGTAGTTATTGATGTTTGAGGAGATCATTTTAGTTGCTTTAGTAGAATATTTTGTTTTTGTTTTCTCTTTGGTGCTTAAGACTTTTTACACATTTGCACAAAAATATGAGTAGGAGTGTTTTAAAATGTACTTTTCTAGTTATTTCTATTTTCTTCTTTTTAAAATTTAATATAGAAGAGGTAATAAATCAAATACTTCTGTATGAACTAACAGGAGTTGGTGGCAGTACATTTATTGTTAACTACTATGATTGGAAGTGAAACTCATTTTGAAAATAAATGCTAGGTATTGTAATTATTAGACATTTATGACTAGTTGATATTGTGAATGTATAATGAGGTGATAGTTAAAGTTAATAAAACATCAATATTTTTATTACCATAATGTAATAATGGTAAAAATCCATTCTATGTAAATTCTAGTGGCAGCAAAATTTAGAACTATGACATTTACTGTTCAAGTTATATCAGAAACATTTTATAAAATTATACCATTAATTTTTCTTTTTCTTCTTTTTTAGGTTAGCTATTATTTTCCTCTTAAAACTTTATGGAGATCATTTTTTGCTGCTTTAGTTGCTGCATTTGTTTTGAGATCCATTAATCCATTTGGTAATAGCCGTCTGGTCCTTTTTTATGTGGAGTATCATACACCATGGTACCTTTTTGAACTATTTCCTTTTATTCTCCTCGGGGTATTTGGAGGGCTTTGGGGAGCCTTTTTCATTAGGGCAAATATAGCTTGGTGTCGTCGACGCAAATCCACCAAGTTTGGAAAGTATCCTGTCCTTGAAGTCATTATTGTTGCAGCCATCACTGCTGTGATAGCTTTCCCTAATCCATATACTAGGCTCAACACCAGTGAACTGATTAGAGAGCTTTTTACAGACTGTGGGCCCCTGGAATCCTCTTCTCTTTGTGACTACAGAAATGACATGAATGCCAGCAAAATCGTTGATGATATTCCTGATCGTCCAGCAGGCGTCGGAGTATATTCAGCTATATGGCAATTATGCTTAGCACTCATATTTAAAATCATAATGACAGTATTCACATTTGGTATCAAGGTAAGTGCCAGTGTGGGGTGATGTTTAATCTTGCCATGATCAAAACTTGTATGTGGAATGGGAGATGAAATTTTTATGTAAAGGCGGTTGTTTCATAACCGTGGCCTGAAAAAGTTCTTATCTCCTGGGTTCAATTTTAAGAAATGAAAAAAAAAAAAAAAGAAAAATAAATCCTTAGGATATATTGTTGAGCCATGGTATCTGTTAATTTGTAACAAATTACCCCCAAATCTAGCATCTTAAGATAACTTATTTTGCTCTTGATAGTGGTCAGTGATTTGGTAAGGACTCTGCTGGCATGTTTTGGTCTCTCATACAGTTGTCATCAGACATGGCTAAGGTTGCTCATCTCATAGACATTTGTCTGACACCTTGTCTGAGAAGATTCAGACCTGGAATATCTGGTCTTTTCTAACATCTCTCCTTCTGTGGTTTTTCTGGAATGGTGCCTCAGGGTGGTTAGATTTCCTACATGGTAGCTCAGGTTTCCAAAAGCAGGTGTCCCAAGAGGACCATTTCTAATCTAGCCAAAGAGTCATACAGCATGCCTTCTATTGTGTTGTGTTTGTCTAGACCAGTGTTTTTCAACCTTTTTTGGGCAAAGGCACACTTGTTTCATGAAAAAAATCACGAGGCACACCACCATTAGAAAATGTTAAAAAATTTAACTCTGTGCCTATATTGACTATATATAAAGTAATTCTCTTGAATAGGAATCAAATAAACACAAAGAAAGTATTTTATAATTACTTTATTATGAAATATTAAGTAAACAAAATAGTGAAAAATTATAAAATTCTTGTCTTGTCTGCACCTACAGCACACCAGGCAACATCTCGCGGCACACTAGTGTGCCGCGGAACAGCGGTTGAAAAACGCTGGTCTAGACAGCCACAAAGACCCACCCAGGTTCAGGGAGAGGGATATATATTCTACCATTTAGTGGGAGGGGTGTTTGAAATTTTATGGTATTTCTAAACCATTTATTTGTTTACTATTGCTGCAATAATAAATTAGCACAAATTTAGTGGCTTAAAAATCACTAAAATTTATTACATTTCTGGAGATAAGAAATCCAAAATCGGCCTTACTGGGCTAATAGTAACGTATTCACAGGGATTCTCCCCCAGCCTTGGCTCATGGCCCCTTCTTCCATCTTCAAAGACAGCAGTAGACGGTCAAGTCTTTCTTTACCTCATCATTCTGCAACTCACTCTTCTAAATCCTCCTTCCCACATTTAAAGCACCTTTATTATTACTTTGGGCCCAGCCAGATAATCCAGGATAATCTCCTGTTTGAAGGTCAGCTAATTAACAACCTCAATTCTGTCTACAATCTTAATTTCTCCTTGCTACACATAACATAATGAATTCACAAGAATCAGTAATGTATATGGGGAGTCAGCTAAACCATGTTCTTTAAATTACTCTACCTGTAATTCATATAATAATATTCTCTAGTGTTAGTATGCTTTCACAACTTACATTGTGGGGAATAACAGCCTGATTTTAACAAAATTGGAGTGGTGTTGAAATAAGGTCTTTTTTAAAAAAAAATTTTAGTTAGAGAGGGGGGGGGGAGAGACTTGATGTTCCACTTATTTATGTATTCATTGGTGACTCTTGTATGTTCCCTGACCAGAAATATTGTCTCTTTTGTATTGTCCTCTGTGTTTAGTCCACATTATATTAATTAAATATAAGAGTTAAATGATAGAAAAACCTTGAAATTTTCCTTTTTCTTCTTAGTGAATCAAATTAAAGAAGTTGTTAAAGCTCCTAGTTCTACAGTAGTTGATTTTCTGTAAAAACAAAAAACGAACACACACCCTCAGTTGAGCTATAGGACACCAGAGGCACATTGCCCTCTGCTTTGGCCTAAGGATCTAACTGGCAGGAGAATGAAAAAGATATTTTGATCCCTTCTATTTGGATATAAATGTAATGATCCTGATATATTCTTTAACTTGCCAACACTTTGTGCTCAGCTTATTTCATATTCACAACAGTTTAGAGCTATTCATTTTTTAATAGTTTTTAAATGACCTGCTTAATTTGTTTACTGTTTCTATTATCCTCATTAGATTAATATGTATGAATTAGTTAAAAAGAGAAAAATATTTATTAACTAAACATACATGCATGCATGTATACGTATAAATATATAATATAAAATCACTACACAATTATTGGGACACCTGGTAACATTGCCCGCTTTACATTGTATTATACCACTTAAGAGGGATAGCATCTAATATTTCTATCATTTCATAAACTAGTAATATATAGGAAGGACATAATTTTGGAGTAAAGGGCAGTACTTCATATTGAATTGATCTAGAATTATGAAAAGTGCTTTGTACTGTTTTTTTCTTTTTCTTTCCACATTTTACCATGTACTAATGAAAATTTTGTTGGCATTAAGGAACACCTACCTAGAGAAATAACCCTTGGGTTATTTTCTCTTTGGACTAGAGAATGTGATGTGTTACTTTGTAACTGAATTCATGGAATTGTTAGGATACTGTATAGTATTATTTTGCTAAAAGTTTTAGGATTTTGCTATGTCAATGTGAAAAGAAGCAAAAGTGTTAGAAAGAAATCCACAGAACATAGGTTTCAAGCATGCAAGTGAGGACCTCTGCCTTATCATGTATTCTGTTTTGCCGTAGGTTCCGTCAGGTCTGTTCATCCCCAGCATGGCCATCGGAGCGATTGCAGGGAGGATCGTGGGCATTGCAGTGGAGCAGCTTGCATATTATCACCACGACTGGTTTATCTTTAAGGAGTGGTGTGAGGTTGGGGCTGACTGCATCACTCCTGGCCTCTATGCCATGGTTGGTGCTGCCGCATGCTTAGGTAACAACCACTGTGTTTGTATCTGGATGCCTGTGAGTCTGAGAGAGCTTGCTTGTGCTTAATTGGTAGGGTAGGGTTAGGGAGAAGGTGGGGCACAGGACAGAGGAAGAGAGTGTTTGCACAGAAATGAAACAGTACTACTGTTACATGATACTAGAGGCCCAGTGCACAACATTCATGCACTGGGGGAGGAGGGGCTCCCTAAGCGTGGTCTGGGCCCTCTCAAAGTCCAAGACCCCTCAAGGGATGTCTGCCTAAGCTGACAGTCAGACATCCCTCTCATAGTGCGGGACCCCTCGCTCCTTACACCCACCTGCGGTGGAGGTGGGAGCGGCTCCTGCCACCACCACTGAGCTCGTTAGCCATGAGCCACCTGACTGCTGCTTTCCCTGTGGGAGCGCACTGACCACCAGGGGGCATCTCCTGCATTGAGCATCTGCCCAGTGTGGTCAGTTTATGGTGATTGGGATGGATGATTAGATGAGTTTTCTGAGGGAGGGCATATTATACTGCTACCATAAATCACAAGGCATCAACATACTTTGCTTATTTTGAAAAAATTTAGAGGAGAGAAATATAGTAAATTAATACTCTGCCTACATATCAATTTCATTTGTAAGTTGGTAATAAGCAAGATAGCTATGATGTACTTCACCAGATTCCTTAAGATTGAATAATATTCTTTTAAAAAATATATTTTATTGATTTTTTTATAGAGAGGAAAGGAGAGGGATAGAGAGTTAGAAACATCGATGAGAGAGAAATATTGATCATCTGCCTTCTGCACACCCCCTACTGGGGATGTGCCCGCAACATGCCCTTGACTGGAATTGAACCTGGGACCCTTCAGTCTGTAGGCCGACACTCTATCCACTGAGTCAAACTGGCTAGGGCAATAATAATATTTTTTAAGGGTGAAATTATGTCTTTGCTATCTCAGTGAACCAAAATGGCAAAGTTGTTTTGGTTGGACAGCTGTGGATTTTTTTATAGGAAGCAAGCAGGTTTTGAAATGTTATTTCAAATCTTCTGTGCTATAAAAAAGATGGTTGGTGTTCTTTTAGATCTTATTAAAATAGTAATAATTATCCTAATTGTAGTTTTTGATGATAATCCTTTTCACTAAGTTCTACTTACAATTTGCATTCACTTGCCTAGTGCAAAAATTTGCAAGTATTAATGAGGGTCCTGTCCTTCCTGACCAGTGGTGCTTATTTTTTTCAGGTGGAGTGACAAGGATGACCGTCTCCCTGGTGGTTATTGTTTTTGAGCTCACCGGAGGCCTGGAATATATTGTCCCCCTTATGGCTGCAGTGATGACCAGTAAATGGGTTGGAGATGCCTTTGGCAGGGAAGGCATTTACGAAGCGCACATTCGGTTAAATGGATACCCGTTCTTGGATGCAAAAGAAGAATTCACTCATACCACCCTGGCTGCTGATGTCATGAGACCTCGAAGGAATGATCCTCCCTTAGCTGTCCTGACACAAGACAATATGACAGTGGATGACATAGAAAACATGATTAATGAAACCAGCTACAATGGCTTTCCTGTCATAATGTCAAAAGAATCTCAGAGACTAGTAGGATTTGCCCTCAGAAGAGACCTGACAATTGCAATAGGTACCTTTAAAAAAAAAAATACACCTTTATAAGTATCATTATCTAGATATCTAGTAGATTTTTGGAAGATAGGAAAGCAATAAAGTTTAATTGGTGGGGTTTGTGGAGTCAGGTCTTATATTCTTTAGAAAAGGAATTTATGCTTTTATGGATTGTTTTCCTGCTAAATAGAGGCTTATCTTTGACTTGGCATTGTTATTAGTTTGGAGTCAAATTCTTCCCCTTCCCCCTTCCCCCAGATAAGCCTTAAGTTGATTATTCTTAATTAACATATAAGACTTTAACAAGTGCAAGGGCACCCAGCTAAATACATTCTTCTATTTAATAAAGTTGGATTATTTGAATGTAAGTTATTGAAAATTCCATTTTCATTGGTCTGTTTCATACCAGATTCACAAGGTTTTTGTGGTGTTTTTTTTTTTTTTCTTTCAGTTTTTGGATTTAGGTTTATAATAGTAACTTGTGATATCTAGTTTAAAGTGAAAAAAGTCATTGAATTTTTTTTTTTTTTTTTTTTGGTTAAACGTCAGGTTGAAAAAGTATATAAGTGCTGTTGTATTTTGAGCTAAAAAAAATTTAAAGGCATTAGCCACACTATGTTATTTCTTGGAAATAAATTAAACTTTTCCCCTGAGGAGGAAGCAATTGTGTTCCTCCAAAGTTGATTTTTCCTCTTATCCAGTAGTACTACGGTCTTAATCAGGAGACCCATAAGGCTTCTAGTCCTTTTCTACACAAGCTGACCTTCAAAGGTGATAGTGGATATTTTCATGAAGTTATTGCTTTGACACTCTGCATGTTTTAGTAGAGGACCCTGAGCTGAAAATGTCAAGCTTTTGGTCTGTCTCCAAAGATCACTCATGAGTCCGTCATCTCCCTTTCAACTTATCCCTGTGGCAGTTGCAGAAGGATTATAAAATATTCCCATTTTTGTGCCATTGCAAGAGGAAAGACTAGACAGTATAGATAAGAGTATTTCTCAAATCAAACTGGGAAGAAATTCAATTTGCAAGAGCTGTTAAAGTAGAAATTAAAAAAAAAAGAGAGAGAAGGAAATAGTTTTCGGAGAATATCCTACTTAGTTTAGAAAAAAGGCTTACACCTTTAGGAGATTTTTTCAAAGACCAGCAATCCCATCATTCCAAGTTTTGCTCTAAGTAATTTCATAGAAGTTGCCAGAGTGGCTAAGTATGTGGTCAGACTTGTCTCTCTCCAGGTGTTTCAGCTTATAAATCATTCCCATGGCAAACCTACAATCAGAGAATTTCAGTGTTTAGATTCCTATTCTTTAGGTTTTAAAAAGAAGATGGTAAAGTTAAGATTTACATTCTCAGTCAGTGGGTGTATTTTTTAGTTTTTGTTATTGTCTTGAGAAATAGAATGTTGGGTTGGCAGATAGTGTTCACAAGGGAATAGAGGTACGTTAGATATGTTTAACTTTTTGAATGGAAAAAGTAGACCTGTATGATAGGTTTTACACATATAAGCATAATATATAAAAAGCTTTATTAAAGGATAGTTTTGAATACACACTAAACTCAAAATAGATGCATAAAGCTGGCTATTTTATTTTTGTATTCTCTCTCCATTTCCTGGACTTCCTTCTTGTTCCCATGGTCTCTCCCCTTCTTCTACAGTTTTCTGCCTCATTGCCACTTCCTGTCTAGCACTCAGAGCGGGGAGTGGAGGTAGGCAGCAGGACCGAAGCATGTGAAGCTGAGCACACTGGATGGGGCAATTTCTCAGCCTTTACAGATAAAACCTGGGAAGTCAGTCTGTGCCCATTATGTGCGTAATTGTAGTTTCAACCCACTTGTTCATAGTCGTGACTCATCTAGAAAATTAAACGTTAACATTAGCAGAGAGAGAGAAGGAGCTGATTCACAGTGGTGAAGTACACGCTATTGGCAAAGCAAGGACATAGCTTTTTTCAGTCCCACCTCCCAGGCAGGAGAAGTGACTGTTGGCACAGGCAGCTGTTACTCGATGATGGATTCCTGTACTTTGAGCAGGTTTAAAAATCTCATATTCCAAACATACTTCCTTATCCCCCAGGGTTAATAAACAGCTTCAGTGCCACTAAAGACAATTGAACCGTGGTTTACCAAAGATATATTTTATTTACATGAAGATAGTTTGTTGGTGATGGGATCTGATTCTGCCAAATATAAGAAATGGCTAACTGACGTTTTAGTTTATTTCTTTCTTGTTTAAGAAGATAGGAAAAAATGAAGGGACCAAAAGTCATGGTGTACATTGCTTTTATTTGTTTAATCTCTGACCTTAAAGTAAAATAAAACCTGTCAGTTTTCATTTTTGGTCTCCTCTGTCTCCTCAGAAAGTGCCAGAAAGAAACAAGAAGGTATCGTGGGCAGCTCCCGCGTGTGCTTTGCACAGCACACCCCGTCCTTGCCCGCAGAAAGCCCGCGGCCCCTGAAGCTCCGCAGCATCCTCGACATGAGCCCATTCACTGTGACGGACCACACCCCCATGGAGATCGTGGTGGACATTTTCCGAAAGCTGGGCCTGAGGCAGTGCCTTGTAACTCACAATGGGTAAGTTTCAGCAAAAAGTCAGTTCACTTGTCAGAAGTTTTTATCCCTCTTAGTGGAATACACTTAATAGGAGAGAGTGTAATCAGCTCCCACGTGGGAAAGTCTGTCCTTAGTGCGGCTGTAAATACAAGATCAATCAGATTGACACCAGAGAATAAGAAACATGTCAACTCCCAGATCTTTGCCAAAGTGTAGTGACATTCGTCAGGCAGAGGTGCTGAAACATCCCCGGCACCTCCGTGGTGCTTCGAGCATTTTCTCCCGTGGACGAGAGGTGGCCCTGACCTGTGTGGAGGACTGTAGACACCTGCTTCCTCTTATCTTTCGGTTTTAAAATACGTATTTCTAGTGCAGGACAACGTTCTGGATGTTCGGCTGTTTACTGTGTCAGCCGTTATTTAATTTTATCATGTAACAAGGGAAATAATATATATTTAAATGAAATTTGTAAATTAGCTGAAAACTTCCTTTAGCAAATGCTTTGTTTCCTGTTTTCTTTCTTTTAAAAAAAATATATTTTATTCATTTTTTACAGAGAGGAAGGGAGAGAGACAGAGAGCTAGAAACGTCGATGAGAGAGAAACATCGACCAGCTGCCTCCTGCACACCCCCCACCAGGGATGTGCCCACAACCAATGTACATGCCCCTGCCCGGAATCGAACTTGGGACCTTTCAGTCCGCAGACCGACGCTCTACCACTGAGCCAAACCAGTTTCGGCTGTTTCCTGTTTTCTACCTTCTCCACTCAGAGACCTTTTACATACAAATACTCTTGTATTTAAAATGCACAAATTGATTATTTTTTTGCCCTTTACACATAAACTGCCAGTGTGTCTGAGAATGGGGAAAGTTGTGTCTGGCAAACGTCACAGGGATTGTGGAGAGTGACAGTATTCCCTGGTCACATACTGCTCCCTCAGGTTCTGCTCCCTCTGTTCCTGACCTGGGACCTGCTTCCCTCCCATCCTCTCTCTAGCCCCCTTCCCCCTTTATGTTACTGTTCCTAGTCGAGATACTTAAGAGCATAGTTTTACCTGAGGCTGAAATGGAAAGCTAGAAACGAGGAACAGAGGATGTGCATAAACTGCATGCATAGCCTGAAGCTGGTTGAAATACCAAACACTTGGAATCACAGCAGGTTTTCTAAAATATCTTTTTGTACAAAATATGTGACCCCTATCTAGAGAAAAGAGGGAGAAAGGACAAAAATAAAGGAAATTCGTTTATTGCGCACCTTGCTCATTTAACTTTGTAGCCCCTCTGCAGAGTCGGTGGCAGTATCCCGACTTTTCAGATGTAGGAATGGAGCTCGAAGAGGTTTGGTAACTTGTCCAGCCACATGGTTAGCAAGTCAGAGATCAAGGAATAAAATCTCTTTCCAGTTTTAAAACCCAATGTCTTGTTATTGTTTTATAATGTAATTGACTGATAGACTCTTAACCTACTAGTGTTTTCTTGGACATATGATACTGTATTGTGTTAGGAATAGAAATATAAAGCTAGAAAATTACATCCATGTTTAATGGTTTCACTGTGCTAGCCAGTTAAAATAACTCAAGATAATATGAAATAAGTCATTAAAGAGATAAAGGTCTTGATTAGGGGCAGGGAGGGCAGAATTGTTAAATATCACAGATGCGAAGAAATGTAAGTAGTAAAATAACTTTTTTCTTTAGTGTTGTTTAATTTGAAAAATAATGGTACCAAACTTCACTTTAAAAATGAGTACATGATAAATGGAGTGACTTCAAATAGCTTTACTGCTTCTTGGGACCTTTTAATTATAAATGATTTAGTGGGAAGCTAAGATCAGTTGTTATGAACTATTACTTGCTTTGAGTTTTTCTCTAGGACTGTCATGGTGTGTCCTTTTATGGAGGACTAAATATACTGTCATTCTCTAGTCATGATTAACTATGTCCACAAAGCTATACGAGTAATTACTGTATTTCCCTTTGCTGATTAATTTCCAGGTTTTGGTAGCACAGACATTGGAAAGTGTATATAGAAGAAGGTGTAAAAAGAATGAAGTGAGGGGAAAGGGAGGGTAGTTAACTAAAATCTTACCTGATACTGTCTATTTGTAAGAAAGTGTGTGTGTGTGTGTGTGTGTGTGTTTGGGGGGAGGGAGGCTTTTTTTTCTATAGGAACACGTTTAATTGCCCTGATTATATTTTCCTTATTTCTGTCCTATAAGGAAAACAGATTGATAAATATGAAAAAAGAAGAGATCCTTTGGGGTGGTGGCTCTTGGGATTTTTTTCTTTGAAATGTGTAAGAAAGTAGTGTTTTATTTTCTAAATCATTTTAAGATTTAAACTCAGAAAAAAAAATTATATCTTCTGGTTTTTAGTATAGACTATGAAGTTCCGGACAATTGCTCACATTTTATAGATAGTTTATACTGGGTCCTTAAGAGGTGGAAAATAACTATGTGGGGCAAGGGATGTAACAAATCTAGAACCTTGGATGCCAGGAGAAGATGAGACCTGAGAGACCAGGGGAAGTATGTCTGTAAAGATGCCAGTGATAGATGTCTAACTTCTAATTTTAATTTCTCAGAATCTTCAAGTCTTGGTGGAATTAGCAGGATGTTAATAGTCATTGTCCCAACAGAGTTTTATGATCATATAAGTTTGGGAAGTATTGGATTAAATATAATTGAGGTTTATTTTTTGTGGAACTTCTCAGAACTTATAAATTGTTGGTATTATTTGATTCGCAAATGGGATACTAGAAAACAAGTTTCCCAAACATATTTGAATATTAAACCTTTTTTTTTTTTTTTTTTTTTTTTTTTTTGATGAAGGGACAGGGTTAGGACGCTGGTGTTTGTTTTTTCTTGGAACAGACTTTGAAAAATGTTGGGTCATGCTCTGTTAACTCTTACATCATTGTTTGTTAGCCCATAAGAAACAGCAAATCTGTTAACTCTTACTCATTGTTTGTTAGTCCATAAGAAACAGCAAATCTGTTAACTCTTACATCATTGTTTATTAGCCCATAAGAAACAGCAAATCAGTCTTTACATGAGTCACATTTTGCATTGATTTTCCTTACATTTCCTGAAATTAACAAAGCACTGAACTGGCCTTATGCTCAAATCACTTTTCTCCATTAATGAAAGAGAAAGGAATATATGTATTTTCTTCTTTTTTGGGCTATTACTTTGTAAATATAATCACTGCTTTGTAAAACTCTAAATTTGCCATTTGGTCCTTAAAAACTTGTAATCCCCCCCCCCCCCCCCCAATGTGTACCTTGTGGTTTGGCAGAGCTTACTAATATTTATAACGGAAATTAATCACTATATAATTTAATAGAAAAGAATGAAATAAGAATTAGATTAGAATAATTTTAATTGTCAAGTTTTCCACATTTCCTGACTACAAGTATAAATTCAAGTGAATTGGTGTTTTTTGTTGTTTATTGACCTTAAACATCAGAGAAGAACATCTACTGAGTGAGTGCTTATTTTATGTAGTGCAGTGTCTGAGCTTTTTTGGAGGGGGGCTTGCTCTGCAAATTTTTCAGTTTATCTTATTCTTAGTGATCAGTACATTAAAAAAAATAATGAAAACATTACCATAGAACCTATTTATGTCTTTCCTATTTCCTACCTTCCCCACCTCCACATCCAGGCACATCTAAGGAACTCTTTTATAACTGACTTACGTTAGGACCAGGCTACTTTGACTGCTGAAGTCCTCTGGAGACACCCTTCAAGAAGTCAAAATGTTCCAAGGCAGTTTAACAGTAAAGTTGACTTAACCTGATCACCAGGGAAATATAAATATGTTCAATTACCCTGAAGGGAATTCTGGTGGGCTTCCCAAATTTAAAGATTAAAGCTTTTTTTTTTTTTTTTTAAATATATATTTTATTGATTTTTACAGAGAGGAAGGGAGAGTGATAGAGAGCCAGAAATGTTGATGAGAGAGAAACATCGACCAGCCGCCTCCTGCACATCCCCGATGTGCCTGCAGCCAACGTACATGCCCATGACCGGAATCGAACCCGGGACCTTTCAGTCCACAGACCGACGCTCTACCACTGAGCCAAACCGGTTTCGGCAAGATTAAAGCTTTTTAAGGTGTTTTTAAAAAATATTCAATATATCTTTTTATTGATTTTAGAGAGGAAGGGAGAGGGAGGGAGAGAGAAACATTAATCAGTCGCCTCCTGCACATACCCTATTGGGGGCTGAGCCCACAACCCAAGCAATGTGCCCTTGACCAGGAATCGAATCCATGACCTTTTGGTGCACAGGACAACACCCAACCAACGGAGTCACACCAGCTAGGGCACTTTTTAAGGTTTTTTGACATTCACTGTCTATATTCACTGTCTATACTGTCTATATTCACTGTCTATACTGTGACTTTCATTATAAAACTGGTAACCAGAATCTTGTTTTAATGATTGAAAGTTTAATTATTCTCAAGTATCCTGAGAATTTATGTCCATTGTTTTGCTTGATGTTATAATAATATATTAAATGAGAATTAATCATTTAGAAAAAAAGTTTATAAAGTGCAAGTGATTTTGACCCCCGAATCTTAAACATGTCTTATTTGCTTACCTTAAGAAGTAGCATTCAGTAGGTTCTGAAAATTAGGGTGTATTTGTATGGATCGGCATTATTTATTTGGTACACATTGCCTTTAATTTTAATTCCAAATAATAGTAAAATAAGGGGATTTTACAAGTCTTATAGGCAATAAAGGCTAAGACTTCTTCTATCTTTACGTTGCTGAGGTAGATCCAAAAAATACCTGCTGCTTTGTGACATTTTAGATGTTAGAAAAATATCTTCTTCAAAGGAGGGAACAGTGAAAATGAACTAAATTTCAGAATTTTATAGTTGTATATTAATTTTTTTGTACTTTTCTTTGTAGTCATCTTCATTGTAAACTTTTATCATTTCGATTTTAACTTTACAAGGAAAATAACCCATCAGTATTTAAAAATAATACCATGTCACTTTTGAAAGTCAGTAGAATTTATGCAATTGGGACCTGGGATTTCAAACCATTTTTGTTTTTATTTTTCTAGAGTTCATTAAAAGCATTTTTATGGTCCATGTTTTTATTTCTTTCTTTCATTATCATTATGATTGGAACCTTTTTTAATTTAATTTCTCACAGTTATTAGCATAACATGATCTGTTTCAGGATTGTCTTGGGGATCATCACAAAGAAGAACATATTAGAGCATCTCGAGCAACTAAAGCAGCACATCGAACCCTTGGTGATTAGATATATCAGATTTCCTCACTAGACACCTTAGAAGTCAGGAGGCATGAAACTTGTGAACTGTGCCGTTCTCTCTTTCCCAGACACCTGCCCCGCAAAGTCCTACATGCTGCCAATTCCATTTCTATCTCATAATATGCCTGTAAGATAAATTTAAATGTATGTAAAAATTTCACTCATGGGAAGCAAAAGTTAGCATCTCATCAAAACCATTAGTTGCAATTTAAGAACTGTAGAGTTTGGTAGTTGACTGAGTAAATATTACTGGACATTTTTAAAATAACACAACTGTCTATTTTAGCGCTTAGACCAGTCTCAGAGGATGCCAGATTGGTTAAAAATGTCTACCCCATCACCCCAAACCCTCCCCCTTCTTTAAAAAAAGAAAGGTTTCCTGATCTTGTGGTAAATCTGAGCTCATAAATCATTTTAACTGAGCTTAGCAATGTTAGATTTGTCGACAATTAAATGGATTTTTTTTATGGGCACACTAACTAGAGCGTAACATGTATGTGTATATATATGTTTGTGAGCATAGCATTAGTTTTCTGCAATACCCTCCATACTCTCAATACTTTCAAAGTCAATAACGTGTCTCTTGCCATTTCATTAGTGAACTGGACCTAGAATGTGTTTGTGCCCTTTTTGTATGATGCTTCTAGAGTGCAGTTTTTCGGGTCAGATGCATTTGTTCTAACAGGCTCTATGTCCTTCCTAGTGGTTTAAAGACTAAAGATACATTTTGAATTATTATCTTACCTCATACCCTAAAAATGGTCTGGCTTTAGCAATAAATGCCTGAAATTATTTTGCCGTACAATTGTCATACCTATATAAACTTGCCCCAGTTTGTTTAATACACAACTGATTGTGTATTCCTGTTGTATGCTAATATTTCACAAGTGTTTCATGCATCCTTTTAAAAAACTACTAATCAGAATAATAAGTAACTACTCATTCATCCTGCTTTGTGCTTTACTTATACTATTTTAGGACTGCTTCTTGATTATTTCACCTATCTTTTAATGTAAGCATTAACAACTAAGACTTTCATAAAAGCACTGTATTTTAACTTTTTTGGCCAAAATCAAAAAAGGAAAACATTGATGAGTGTTGTCTTACAGATTGGTTCTGGCTTCTGAAGTTTGCTATTGAAGTTCTGTGTTGACCATTTTATCTCAATTGTATGTGCTTTCATGAAGATTCTGCATACAACTGGGCAATGTGTTTTTTTTAAAGTTAATTTTAGTTTTAAAAAATGGAATATTGAGGGGATTTGGTCATCAAATATTTTACTGCTTTTTGGTGTGATGGGAATGAATATTCCTTCTCAAATGGGATTAGTGTAATTTCTTTTCCATACATCCTCCCATTGTTTGGTTACTTTTTTGTTGGCATTCATTATTCAAAATAGCTCAACTTCAATGACAGTCTCAGTGGAAAGAACATTGTACTATAATACTTTTTATATCAAAGGATGGTAGCTGGGTAATCTGATTATCTTTACCAATAAAATATTTTTGAAATATTTTAAAAATATACCAGGCACTTGCTTTGCTCTATTCCTGTCTACAAAAAGGATTTAGCTATAAATGTAGCTTCTCATTTTCTTTTTCCCTTTTATTTTAACAGCAGTCTTCTCTTTATCCTTTTCAGGCGCCTCCTTGGCATTATAACAAAAAAAGATATCCTCCGTCATATGGCCCAGACGGCAAACCAAGACCCCGCTTCGGTAATGTTCAACTGAACCCCGTAGATGAGGAGAGAGAGGAGGCAGAAGAGGAAGTTCATTTGTTGAATAGCACAACTCTGTAACCCGAGGGAGTCGTCTACCTATAGCTCTCCTTTAAACAAAAAGAGAAAGAAAAGAAAAAAGGAAATATGAAAGCCAGGCTTTTGCAACATGGTTTGCAAATAATGCTGGTGGGACGGGAGGATTTGTTTGGGGAGAGAAAGGAGAGAGAAGGAAATGAGTGAGGTATTTCCCCATGTAAGGAGAGCAGCCAACCACCTCCTGTCGTTCTGCACTGGATGCATTCAGCTGAGGATGTGCCATGAAAGTGCAGACTTGAGCCCCAAAGGAGAGGGCCCTGGAGCCCTGAAGCACCCGGCCTGTTACTCCAACATCGCAAAGACGTGTTACCAGTCCCCGTTTCTGGAGGGGTTACTTTGAATTGAGCCATCTATAAGACTGCAGGTCTTGCCCTTTTTTAATCAAAACTGTTCTGTTTAATTCATGAATTGTATAGTTAAGCATTACCTTTTTACATTCCAGAAGAGCTTCTCTCTCTTTCTTTCTGTTCCTCTCTCTGTAACAAAGCCTCTTTAAATTGGTGTGCCCTTTTGAAGCAATCCTTTCTCATATTGAGATGTACTGTGGTTTTACTGAGGTTTCATCACAAGAAGGGAGTGTTTCTTGTGCCACTAACCATGTAGTTTTTTTACCATCACTGAATGCTTGGAGCCGACACATGCACCATAACAAAGGCCTCAAACAGGTACAATCTTGAATGAAGCATGAATGAGATCTCTCAGCTTGTGTGCTGTGTGGTTCAGAATCTTTTTGTTTTCTCCCCCTCTCAGATTTTTGTAGATAATGTGACCTGGTCTTATACATATTTTCTATTTCTAAAACTGCTATGAAATACAAGTACTGTTCAGCATAAGGAAGCATCATGCTACTGCTCTGACAGTAGAGAAGTAACTATTCTGTTTAGCTATACCTGGAATTAACTGCATGTTTAAACACTGGAATTTTTTTTCTTCTTGAAATTAAATCAGTCGATTTTTTTCTTTCCTCAAGATATTTTACTGCTGACACTGAAGAAATGTAATTCATAACTTGCACTAAATGTATATTTCTTTTCTTAAAAATTTACCATTCTTATTTATATTTTTATGGATTAAAATTTATAAAATACAGATCAGTTAATATCTTACTTAAATAATTTTACCTTTTTAATGTGATTTTTATAGACTAATTCTGATTTACAAATATGGAAATATGAACAAAGTTTACAATGGGAGCAAGGGTTTGAGAGAGGATGTGGTTATTTCTCTATAATCTAATGTGTACATAAACCTTTTTCTGATCTTTCACTGCCATCCCCTGGATTCTATCATCTGACCTGTCCATTCTGACTCATTAACTGGAAAGTTGAAACACTACAAATCACTTTGAAGATTAAAATCAAACATTAGTATTTACCTTAAAAAAATACAAAAACAATGAAATTGCAAAGGTATCAGTTAAAATTGTAATCAGAACATCACCGTTGAATATTTGGGTATGTCACATCCAGAAGTATTTAATGTTTTGACTATTCACAGTGCATTTTTTGCAGGATGAATTGAAAATGTATTGGGGTGTGTTTGGGATTGTTTTTGGAAATGTCTGTCTTAATCATGGTCTTAATTCACTGTCGGCAGAAGTAGTTTTCTTGAAGGATTGGCCTAAATATTCTGTGATTATACGTTTTTGGTTGGAAAGTGATTTTTTGCAGACATTTCCTGAAACTGGCAATGAGCTGCTTTTTTGGAAGGGAGTCTTCTTTTTTTAATATATCTATAAGATCACATAAGATGGGTAAAATCTTGAAGATTTATAAGGTCATGAAGCCATATTAGAATGACAATTTTAGGTTGAACAAAATTTTAGAAACTCAGTGAAACATTCTTAGTTTTGCTATCTGACTAAAATTGGTACTTTGTCCAAGAGACTTCCCCACTTTGGCAGATTTCAAGTTTTCTGGCCCCCTTCAAAGTTTATTTGAGCATCCAGAGTAAGACCATTTCTGAACGATGGTGGTGTGTCTAGTATCTCCAGCTTGTCTGAAGTGTGCAAGGCGCTGCTGGAGCACGAGCTCCTCAGCACTGACTACCGGACAACTTCCTTGCCTGCCCTCAGTTATAAGCCTTCGCAGGAGAAGCGCGTTTCTCTGCAGGTAGCTTCGTCATGGAAAACTCTACATGGATTTCGCTTTTCATGTTAGGTCCTCCTTTCATTGCCCATCCTGCTTCAGAGACTGACATTTCAGGGTGAACACTCAAGGTGGATATTCATTTTCTTCTTGGTGTATTTCTATCCCTGATGTGTCTTACAGCTGAAATACAGGACAAGTGCCATATTTTTATGCATTCAGTGGTTTTTCTTTGGGATTACGATCTGTTCCATTTTTCTTCTTGATATGTTGAGGTATGTCTGCTTTTTAACCAAACTGTGAAGTAGTGGAGATCATGAAATACATGTGCCTGGCTGGTTGGCAAATAATACATGGAGCACCTTATTTGCGTCCCTTTTTGGAGAAGGTATGATGAGAATGGGCAAGGGTGTCAGCATTTCTTCCTAATTGTTTTCAGTTTTGGTTCATGAAGAATGCTTAGTTTGTTAATCTGTGATGTTGCCTAGAGCTGTATTTATCTGTTTTTATTTATACTAGTATAGTAAAGCTGCATATCATTACGGTAAAAATGATTACTGTGATGAGTTAATCAGAATATCTATTAAAATCTATATGACAATGTGTGGTTTGCCCTTCAATTATACATACAAACCCTCCACTTTTACTCTTTTTGCAGTGTAGGCCAGTATGTCTGGTACAAGCAGCCTTAAAGGGGTGATATATATGTAAAGCTTCTCTCAGATTACAGAGCCATTAACGCACGATGCAAGCAAGGAGCAACCAAACAGCAGCTGCTGGATTGAACAGCAGGCTATATATATACCAGCAATAGTACAGAGCCTCCTCGTCAGTGCAAGTTGCAGGTTTACAGAAAGATTTCATTTCTGTTTACTTTCAAAACCATGGTATTTACTATTTTAAAATATATTTTTATTGATTTCAGAGGGGAAGGAAGAGGGAGAGAGAGAAACAATGATGAGAGAATTATCGATTGGCTGCCTCCCACATGCCCCCTGCCTGGGACTGAGCCCGAACCCGGGCATATGCCCTTGACCAGAATTGAACACTGGACACTTCAGTCTGCAGCAGTGGTTCTCAACCTTCCTAATAACGTGGCTCTACAAGACCATCGGAAAACACAGATATGTACATTATGGTTCATGACAGTAGTAAAATTACAGTTATGAAGTAGCAATGAAGATAATTTTATGGTTGGGGGTCACCACAACATGAGGAACTGTATTAAGGGTCGCAGCATTAGGAAGGTTGAGGACCACTGGTCTGCAGGCTGACACTACACACTGAGCCAAACCAGCTAGGGCAAAAACCATGATTTAAAAAAGACAGAAATATGCTATTTGCATGAAGAGAAAATGTGATTTACATTTTAAAATTTTACCTTGGAAAGTTGCTACTTAAAACTGCCTAAAAAGAAATGGTGACATTTGAATTGTTAAACAATTTCAGGAGTCTACTAATATTAAACTTTTAGTAAAGAGGCAAGCACTTTACTAAAAATTCAAGGAGAGAACTTTTATCATTCATTTGATCATTCACTAAGTACTTATTGAACACTTACTGCGTACTAGGCATTATTCTGTCTTTGAAGCTTACATTCAATTTGGGAAAGACACATAATATGGTTTTCCAGGTGGTGGTAAAAATCACGAATTAAGTGGAAAAATGATTCCCACACATCGTTGTAGGCATACATAAATCAGACAGAGTTCTAAGGGAGTGAAGTAATGAAGAGGGTGCTATTTTTGGAGAGGGTAACCAGGAAGGCCTCTGGGATAAGGTGACATCTCAGCAGAAAGGTAAAGAAAGCGAGGGAATGAGTTATCTGTGAGAAGAGGAAATATATGCAGCATCCTGAAGTGCAGGACATGCCTGACAGATAACTGGGAACACTAAGCAGGTCATTGTGGCAGGAGGGGGAGAGGTTGGGTAAGAACTTGGCCTTTATCCTGAATAAAGTGGGACCGCAGTGATGCAGGAAGGTGATCTCGGGCTGCTTTGCTGGGAATAGATGGGAAGGGGCAGGGTGGAAGTGGGAAGACCACTTGGAACAAAGGCTCTTGGAATAACAAGGTAAGTTCTGATAGGGTTTGGAACTGGTGGGAGCTGTTCAAGTGGTTGGATTCTAGACATTTTGAAGGTGTAAGGCACAGGATTTGCTAACACTGAATGTGGAGTGATAGGACTTAAAGGTTGCCACCATAGTTTTTGGCCTGAGCACAGAACAGTAGAATGGCTACTGACTGAAGTGGGAAACACGTCACAAAGGATAGGTGGGGGATGTGTACAGCAGAGCAATTTTGGTTTTAGGCATTAAGTTTTAATTGCCTTTTAGACTTCTAAGTGGAAATGTCAAGCAGGCAGTTGTACATATGAGATGAGTTCAGGAGAACAAGTGTAGCTTGAGATATTTAGATAGACAATGGGATGTATCCTGGGACAGGAAGTGGTCACCATGGGAGCAAGTGGGCAGAAAAGACTGAGAACTGATACATTTGCATGTTTGGGTTTGAGATGAGCCAGTGAGGTAGGATAGGGAGTGGTGCCATTAAGGGAAGGGTAGCCCCCTGAGCTAAACAAGTAATAGTTTTAAGGAGGTCAAGTAAATGAGGACTGAAAATAAGCCAGTGTGGAGATAAGTTTGACCAAAGCAGTTTCACTGGAATCAGGACAAGTCTGATTGGAACAGTGTTGCCAGAAATTGGAAGGAATTAAAAGCAGCTATTAGAGCTCCTGAGATTTTCAGAAAAGGGATGTGTGATAAAGGGTATTTTAAGATGCAGGACATTACAGCTTTCCTTTCTGATGGGAATGTATAAGAGGGAAGTTGATAAACTAAGGGATCCTTGAGTAGCTAACAGATGTCACCTGGGGTACACAGCAGGATATTAAACAACGTAGAAATGAGGAAAGGTAGTAACTTGGTGAGATTTTATTAAAGTTATTTTGATTGCTTCTATTTTCTCAGTGAAACTGAGGATGGAGGATGTATGGGGAAAATGTGAAAGTAGGAATGAAGGGCAGCATCATGACCAACTTTAGGTTAATGGTTCTGTTTTTTCTCCAGCATGTATGTATGCTCTCTTACTGAGGGGGCTGTATACTTATGGCAAAACCGTGGAGATGAGGCATTAAAATTCCTGACTAGAAGTGTTTCCTTTTTTTTTTTTTTTTAATTTTTTTATTGATTTTTTATTTTATTTTATTGATTTTGTACAGAGAGGAAGGGAGAGATAGAGAGATAGAAGCATCGATGAGAGAGAGTCACCGATCAGCTGCCTCCTGCACACCCCCCGCTGGGGATATGCCCGCAACCCAGGTACATGCCCCTGACCGGAATCGAACCTGGGACCCTTCAGTCCCCAAGCCGACGCTCTATCCATTGAGCCAAACCGGTTTCGGCTAGAAGTGTTTCCTTTTAATAGCACACTCATACCTTTAATCAAAAACATTGTCTTATAATATTAAGGACACAGAGTAAGTAACTGGGGACTACAAAATGTGGGGACTAAACTAGATGACCTCAGGGCTTTCCTGTAGTTCATATGAAAGGAAAAGAGCTTATAGGCCTTTTAGCCTAATCCACAATATTTGCTATTTTACACTTCATGGTTTGCTTTGTTTTTCAAGTGAAGGACATTTTGTCAGGTTTAATGAGGACCTGAATCTGGTAAAACAGGTTCATACTGGAAGTACAATGAAGTAATTTGCAGTGGAAAACTAAAATCTAAATTAACAATATACTGACTTCTATATTATCTATACAGTAGGTCCTGGGTTACATTGGAGATCTGTTCCCACAGTGCGAAATAATGTGATTTTCGCCATAAGTCAGAACCCACCTGCATAAGCACCTGCATCACTCACATGGAGCACATACAGAGCAGTAATGAAGTGAAACAGTAAAAAAAAAAAAAAAAAAATTAAAGATAATTCCTGACCTTTACTTGTGGTAAATAAGTAATAAATATAAAGCACATAGGTATATATGTCAAAATGACGGAACATTTTTTTTTTATAAATAGATGGCAATGTAACCACAAAACAACGTATGTTGAATCCAACGTAACCAGAGGACTGCTTGTATATATAAAAACCTAATATGTAAATAGACCGAACAACTGGTCACTATGACATGTGTTGACCACCAGGGGCACGTGTGGAACATGGTGGGCATCAGCAGCAGGTGGCAGAGTACGGAACATGGCAGGTGTCAGCTGTAGTGGGATGGTGGAGCAGGTGAGCAGGGATGCCAGACCAAGGTAGGGCCCTGGTCACTGTCGTTGGGGCAAGCCTCTGGTGGTTACTGAAAATTCTTTGTTCCTGTGTGCCAGCCCCACTTGCACCCGTTGCCAGCGCCCAGCACCGGCCCCATCGCTCAGCGTTGTCAGTGGGTGTGAGCAGCGGCTGCCAGCCCTGGATGCCCCTCAGGGCTTCTCCACCTCCCCCTACTCCTGAGGGTCAATCGGGGCCAGCAGCCACTGCTCGCACCCACTGCCAGCTATGGCCCCGCTTGCACATGCAGCCAGTGCCAGAGCAGCCTCGGTGGGCTGGGCTGGGCAGGGGTGCAGAGGATGGGCCAAGACACCCTACCACTGCAGCCTCATGGCCCACAGTTACTTTCAAGGTGCACAAATTCATGCACTGGGCCCCTTGTACTATGTAAGTATACTATGGAATAATGACTAGTAATACAGACTGAGTTGAAGGAGAATTGTTTTAAAGAATATTCCCAATGGGAGAAAACATGAGTCACCAGGAGACCCTATTAAAATGCAGTTTCATTAGGTGGGGTCAGGCACTCTAGAAGAGTGCTGGGTACAGTTTCTTGGGTTTCCTTGTCCTGTGCCTTTCCCACCCTCCATAAATCTAATCCCTAAAGCTACAGCTATTAAGTCTCAGAAACAAATTCTTAGTTGCCCAGGTTAAATACTGAAAAGGACTCTCCTAGGAGGAGAGGATAGTCTGGTTATCTACAGGCATTAGGTGGTGAATTCCTGTGACGTTAGAGAATGACTTTCTTTCAAATGTGATTAGGATCTCACCATTTAGATGATTTTACTACCATGTATTTGCACATGAAAAAAAACAGAACAGAAGCCATCAATAAAATGAAAAGGGAATCTACGATACTATATGGGAAAACATATTCAATAATTACACATCAGATAAGGGGTTAATTTCCAAAACACTCAAAGACTCATACAACTTAACACCAAGAAGACAATCCAATTAAAAAAAGGGCAAAGGATCTAAAGAGAACATACAGATGGCTAACAGACATGAAAAAAGGGCTTGAATTCACTAACATCAGAGATGCAAATTAAAACTACAATGAGGGATCGCCTCGCACCTGCCAAAATGGCTACCATCAATAAGTCAATAAACAGTAAGTGCTGACGAGAATGGAGAAAAGGAAACCCTAGTACAATGCTAATAGGAATGCAGACTGATATAGCCACTGTGTAAAACAGTATGGAAGTTCCTAGAAAATTAAAAATTAAACTGCCGTTTGACCCAGTGATCCTACTTCTGGGAATATATCTAAAAATCCTAAAACCAATCAGAATATATGCACCTCTATGTTCATAGCATCATTTACAACTAGAGGCCCGATGCACAAAATTCATGCACTTGGGGGAGGGAGGTGTGTCCCTCAGCCTGGCCTATGCCCCCTTGCAGCCCAGGATTCTTCAGGGGATGTCCAAGCAGGCCTAAGCCATCAGTCGGACATCCTTAGTGCTGCGGAGACTGGAGAGGCTCCCACTGCTGCACTCACCAGGAGCCCCTGTGGGAGTGCACTGACCATCAGGGGCAGCTCCTGCATAGAGCGTCTGCCCCCTGGTGGTCAATGCGCATCACAGCAACCAGTCATTCCACCATTCGGTTAATTTGCGTATTAGCTTTTTATTATATAGGATAGCTAAGATCTGGAAACAGCCTAAGTGCCCATCAATAGATGAGTGGATTAAAAAAGTAGTTTTACACCATGGAATACTAGGCAGCTATAAAAAAAGATGGTACTCTTACCTTTGTGACAGCAGTGATAGGCCAAGAAATTATGCTAAGTGAAATGAGCCAGTTAAGAGAACAAAAAATATCACATAATCTTACATATGGAATCTAATGAGCAAAATAAAATGACAAAATAGGTCCAGAGGTATGGATTTATGGAACAGAGTAACGGATCTCAGTGGAAGGGGACAGGAAGAGATTAGGCAAAGAACATATATGCATAACCCATGAACAAAGACAATAGTATGGGGATGGGGTTGGTTGGGGTGGGGGGTTAATTGGAAGGGGGGCAAAAAGGGAGAAAATGGGAGACATCTGTAATTGTCAACAATTAAAAAAAAACCCCAAAACCAGAAGAGATTTATAGGAAGTTTTAGTAAATGTTTCCATCAGTTTATTTTCTGTATACCTTAAAAACAAACAAAAATCACAAGTTTAATACTAATGCTTTAAAATACTGTACACTAAGGAAAGCCAGCTCTCACTCATGCTGCAAGCTGGTCTATGTTCTCTTTACTTCTGTTTGCCAGATGATCTTCAATAATTTCTGCAAAGAGATTCCTCTTCAACAGATTGTATGCAAGAGGTAAAAGCTGGCCAGCAACTTTATGAAAATACTGGAAAATAAAATAACATTAAGTAGAGAATAAAGCAGATGCCCAGGTAACAAAATACATTTAAAAAGCACTCATTTAACAAAGCATACTCCCCAAATCATTTTAGCTACTTTGTCAATTGATTAGGACTGAATTTTGAGACAGACAGCTGGCATTCTGTCCAAGAGGCAATTTTGTAGCTCTAAAAGACTAATGGTATATTCTGAAGGAAATTCAGAGGAAAACCAAGTTAAAAACATAAGCTTCCCCATTTCCTTAGATTAGGTTGATCAACCTTAATTTTTTTCCCCTCCAGACTATATAATCAAATGCTTTTACCTTGTTACAAATAGGTATACTGAATTTGAGTTTTCAACTCAATCCCTTTTCAAATTCCTTCTCTCTCCTCCACCCACCATGTTCAACCCCTCTAAGCTTAAAAGGTTAAGCTTCTGCCTGGGTTATCTAGTGACTTATACTATTGCTGTTATTTACTAGGAGAAAAACTGGCAGTGCTTTTGTTGGTAAACATGAATTAGCACTTCCTATGCTCTAGGTTCTGTGTAATAACACCTTTTCATATATTTTCATGTGTGACACTTAACTTTTCACAGCAATCAGGTTTTTTATTAAACTCTTCATTTCCTGGCATGGCCAAGCACTATTCTCGTTGATCAAGGTCATTCTAGTTGTTAAACATTTGGATTATTTTTACTGGTAAGCATACATGAGGAAGGCAGTAATGTGGTTTAGAGAAAGCAGAATTCTCAAATGAGACTCACCAGACCTACAAATTCTCAGGACCCAAGAAACACTTTGGGGAGGGGGGAATGCAGCCATCTGTGTATGAACAGCCCTGCAGATGACTGATGCATGCTAATGTGAGCTGCTGGCTTAGTCCCGCTCCTGCACAGCAGCAGCATTAGCATCACCTGGGAGCATGTCAGAACCAAGGCTTCTCAGGCCTCACCCCAGATCTACTGAGACAGAGCCTTCATTTGAACAGTATCTCTAGGTGATTCCTATGCTCTTTACAGTTTGGGAATTACTAACTTGGATGCTGACTCTGGGACTAGATTGCCTGTGCAAGGTGGTGTACCTCTTTGTGCTTTGTAGGTGACCTCACAGGAGTTACATGGTCTGTGTGCAGACATATCTTATAGGTAAGGAGACAATAAAAAGGTTATGGGAAATTTGCCAAATTTTACACAGCATTTAAGTGGGGGTAGATGTAATTTAAACCTGAACAGGTTAGCCCTAGAAACACATCGAAGCCACTACACCTTCTTGCCTCTTTCACCTTGAGGCAACTATAGTTGAGTAAGCACTGATTTAACTGTTGGGTAGGTTTGTCCTATTTAATTAGCGAATGATTAACTAGCATCTTATATATTTTAAGTAATTTAAAGCCTATTTTTAATTTTTTTGTTAATCCTCACTGGAGGATATTTTTTCATTGATTTTTAGGGAGAGTGGGAGAGGGCGGGAAAGGCAGAAATTTCTATGTGAGAAAAGCACATTGATTGGTTGCCTCCTGCATGAGCCCTGACCAGGGAGGGCCCAGGTCTAGGAGCAGCCTGCAACCCTTTTGATGGGAAATGAACCCGGAGCCCTTTGGTCCACAGGCTGACGCTTGCTCTGCCCACTGATCCAAACTGGCTAGGGCTAAAGCTATTTAAAAATAGTATTTATTTTTCATCTAGGAATTCAACACAAGAACAAATAACTCCCCCATCCCAGGAGGAAATGAAATTGCGCCCTGGGAAAGGTATGTGTTTTTACCCGCACATGCATGAGGTCCCTTTAATACATCTAAAGTAAATTCACTTTAATGTAAACCTGAAGGCAAATAATCTTGGTAAGTCACCTTTGCCAGAATAGAAAATGAATTTCAAATAAAGGCTATTTTTAAAATATCTGCTTTAAAATCACTTCAAAAAGCTCCTTTTCAAATACATACCCTACCTGTGCTAGAACTTGGGTATATAATGTGCATGCATGTGTGAAGAGAACAGGGGGAGGTTTGGTGGTGGTTTTACTCACATGTGAACCGTAACAAAAGAGGTCCATTCCCAACTCTAGTCCCATGCCATAGTCACATTCGTCATTAGCAAACTGCACATATGTCATCATTTCCTGAACGGGAGCAAAAGCCTTTAGTCTCTCCTCATCACTCCGTGCCTCAACAATTGCCTTGCAAATTCTCTTGAGATCAGCTGAAAGAAATCAATGATATTAAAAATTATCTATAATCATCTTCAGAAGTAAAAATATCAGCTGGGTTTTCCCCCTTCATAGGACTTTTCATACTATTGATATAACCTTGGATGGCAATGTAATTTAGAATGGCAATTTTCTAATTTTTCTAATTAAGATTCAAGGATAAAAATGGCTTAACAAAATGATTTCTTGTATTAGCAAAATATGAGTATTTCAGTGGATCTAGTTGTAATCATGATCTTACTAAACTTTCAACAATGTTCAGTAGGCTAGTCCAGGGATTGGCAAACTATGGCCAAACCTAGCCCAACCCCCGTTTTTAACTGCCCTCAAGCTACGAATGTTTTTCCCCCGTTTTTAAAAGGTTGGGGAAAAATAAACAAAAAAGAATATGGCACCAGAGATAATATGCAATCATCCCTGGGCTAGTCTTTATTAGGAGTTGGATTAAATAAAATCCAAATAGACAGTAAAGTTCATTCCTCTTTGTTCTGTCCTTCCTTATTTAAAAAAAATACAGGAAACACAACAATAAAAACATTTCAAAATCAAACCTTTACCAAAGTGGGAGAAATGCAGCTATGGCAGAAGTGTAATTTGAAGAAATAACTTGGAAAATTTCTAATGTTTAAATATAAAGAACAGTGATTTATTTAACATTTCTATTTTGGCTTTCAACATTTTTCTTACTATCTGCTGGATGCCAATGTGTGTCAGATCTCAGGGTGCATATGAGAATGAAGATACGGAACATCTAATTAGAACTTCTTTTTGAGAAACTACCTCCTTGAGGATTATCCAATAATGGCAATTACTGAAACCAACGAAACACATCTTTAAATTAGGTGGCTAATTAAGTGGGAAGACAAGGATTTGTTTAAACCTTAATCACACCCAAGGATGATACATAGCTATCAAGTTACATGTATGAGGCACAATATTCTATTGGTATTAGCTACAAATATAAGGATTACAGAGGTAGTAATAAACAAACGGCCAAATCCATAAGCTAGGAAGGAATATCTGGTTCTTCCTTGAGGAAGTGCTAACTTTGACTTCTAAGTTGTATCCTCTCTGGAACAGGATGATAATTAAGGCAATGCCAACAGGGATGTTCAAAGTAATAAGAGAGAGTAAAGGGAAGGAGAAAGAGTTGAGAAGTGGTTTTGTTTTCTTAACATAGCAATAATTATATTTTGTGTATGAATAGTCCATTTTTAAAGTGTTTTCATACCTACAAATGAAGTAGTTCAGGATCTTGGGCTCCTGAATGCTAAGTTAATCTATCTACAGATAAAAAATTTTTTGCAAAATAATACATAAAAACATAGTATTTCAATAATTACTATCTTGTATGTTGACCAATGTCAAAGATTCTGAAATAATTCAGAAAATGTAACCTAGGCACTAGGTTGAAATTCCCTAAATGCCTGTAACTACTATATATGTATGTATATATTTTAAAATATGAGAGGGAGAGAGATAGAAACATCAATGAGGAGAGAGAATCACTGCTTGGTTGCCTCCTGCATGCCCCACATTGGTGATTGAGCCTGCAACCCAAGCATGTGCCCTGATTGGGAATTGAACAGTGACCTCCTGGTTCATAGGTTGACCCTCAACCACTGAGCCATACTGGCTGGGCGTAACTACTATATTTTAAGCACTATTAAGGCAAGACCTTACATACTTTTTTTTATACCCAAACACCCCTCCCTATAAATGGTATTCACCATTATTAACCATTTTACAGATAAAAATGACTAAGTTTAGTGGAGTTAAATAATTTGCTAAAGGTTACACTGATATAAACCCAATTTTAATACAGGCCTGACTGACCCTAAAACGGGAGCTTGCTCCTCAACATTAAGTTCTAGTGACTGTCCCACAAATGGCACATGTATACATCTACTGTTCCACAGAAGGAAAGCCTTCCTCCAGATATTACCATATATATTATATGTACAAATGCACATGTAGTCCATGAGAAATACATTACCATCTGTTTCAGGGAGCTCTCTGTAACCAACATCATTTTTATCTACTGGAACAACCAAGCCTGCACCATGAAAGGTCTTTGTCACAACCTAAGTTTAAGAAAAACACAAAAACGTAATCATGGTAAATAGACTAAACAAACCAAACAAAAACTTATTCGAACCTAACAGAATACACACACAAACCCTCAGTATTTCTGTCAAAATATAACAATGACATTTTATTTCAGTCAATTTGGATGCCAGGGCAAAAGTTTAACATTCCTTATCTTTAAAATTAGCTAAAATTAGGTGAGTCATAAGGACTTTATGCAATTATAAAACAACGAACTGATTAGCTGTTATTATTCGTGTCATCATTACAAGCCTGCAGCCTGCGTTGTGTGGGAAGAACAATGGCATGCTATTACAAGAGGCAAGCCAGGATATTAGTTTAATAGTAAAGGAGTCTGAAAAATAAAGGAAAACATAAGGAAGAAAAAATTCTAACCCCGATAGAAAAATAGGCAAATTTTAGATAGTTCACAAATGAAATACAAATGACTGGCAGAGAAGTAAACAAGATTTAATGTCCTTCATAATCAAAGAATTAAAACTAATTAAAGCTAATTAAAACAAGGAAGCTGATAATACCTAGTACTAGTGAGGATATGGAGAAAATAGGCACTCATACATTGCTGGTGGAAATATAACACTATAGTTTTGCAAATAACAAAACCCCACAAAATTAAAAAACAAAGCATACACACACATACACACACACACTCATCTTAAACCATGTATACCTGACAGAACTAATTCTAGGATTACTTTTAAGGAAATAATCAGATAAGTTTGCAAATAAAATAAAGGTATAAGAGGATATTTATGGCAAGGTTGTTTGAAAAATGTTAAGCAACCTAAACTTTGAACATAAACATAGCCACTCAAAATTATGAGGTAGATATATCTTAAATTTAGCAATATGAAGCAATAATCATAATATATTCATAAATATAAAAAGCAAGTCATAAAACAGTATATTGATAAAGAAAAAAACAAAGTGGTATATATACACTGACTTATCTTATGCTGACATACAACAAAAACCATCATGTGTATTTTCACATTTTCCACAGATGATAAAGTGTACTGTCTATAAAGCAGTATCAATTATTAGCAAAACACCAGATCCTAATTTTATTATCTACAATAGAAATACAAATTTAGGAAAACCCTGTACCAGGGTGGTAATATTCTAAGGCATAAGAATCAGAGGTGGATAGAATGGCATATCCTTATTTTACAATATCGTTAAGTCAAAGTACTCTTTTTAATAATGAAATTTAGGAATAAAAAAAGTGGCTTATAGCCAATTAGTAAAAGGATGGAGTGGAAAGAATGCTAATTATTAAAGATGTGAATTTAGGTCTCAGATCTATCTCAATTATGATTTTGGACAAATCTAAATCTCAATTTACTTATCTATAAAATAGGATGATAATTCCTACTTACTCTGCAGATTTGCTTTGAAGGTCAAATGAGGTAAATCATAAGGACTTTGCAATCCAAAGCACTGTAAGGTATTGTCTGTATAAAACACTGATTTCCAGTGTACTGTAGAGTGCTCTGTTATACTACTCTCATACTCACAAGGACAGTGTCACTAAGTCACAGACACTAGTGGAACTGAATTGTTCAGGACTAGAAAAGTACGAATTAAATGGAGATAAAAATAACAAAGAAACTTGGATTTGAAAGCATAACCAATACGTTGTCTTTGGCAGGATAAAAATCATGGTTGTCTTATAAGTTGTTTCCTTCATTATATTTATGTTTTTACCAGCTGTTTTTATAAAAAGAACAAACAAACAAGCACAAACACAGAGGAGTAGGCTAGGACAAATATACCTATGAGGTTTAAACCCCAATCATATCTTATTTACAGTTTTGGAAATCCTACCTGAAGTAAATGAGAGTTGATGGTAGAACAATAAAATAAGGCTCTGATGGAAGAAATTGTTCTGAACATACAAGCTCAGTCTTTACTCAAGAATTAGGAATACATAATGATGAAATGAAAAATGCTACCCCTATTTCTACTTACAAGTGGGAGAGGCTCCCTATGAAAACCAGAAAGGTAAAATGGCAACATAAAACCTTTAAAATGTTAAAAACGCCCTACTGCAGTGAATTTCATTCAAATGTATATTTTTAGAAACTGTTTTCGGTCTACAGGACTAAAGAAAGAACTGCTAACACTGCAGCTTAGTGACTAATTTACCAGAACATCTCCCTATAGTTGAGTCACGATCAGAGAAGAAACTAAAATAGGACTTTCAATAACCAAATACACTAAAGTACTTTATCACCGATACTAGTTTATTTGGGAATAACTAGTACTTCGTTTGGCCTAGAACATTCAGATAAACTAGCTACCGCAGACAATGCTGAGAGGCTGAAGGAGACTAGGGTGCCCTCATTCTACAGTGAGAAATGTCCTTCCTCCCCAGAGGTTATAAAAACAAACTCCTATAGAATTCTCATTTACCCCAAAGCAGAATTCTAGCTTGTGTTAACTTACTCTGAAATTTGGAAATGATAAACCAAAAAGATGCAACACCTTGCCAAAGTATTCACTATTTACAAAGCACTCCACTACTCTACAGGCATTAGGAGAGATGCAACAGGATATGCTGAAGGGGTAAGGAGAGGACTGCTAAGACCCACATGGACTGGAGGAAGTGAACAAATCTGAAAACACACTGCCTCTCAAAAGGGAACCAACCACCTCCGAGGCCCTGAGAGAAGCACTCCAGGCATACCTTTACAAATACTCCCAATGGACACCTTGCACGAGGGAAGGAGTCAAGAGAGGAGAAAAAACCCTATTAAAACAGCAAAATAGCTAGCGACTAACAGATGTAAGAATCATACTTTCTTGTCTCTCTGCTTCATCTTCACCGTTCTCTGTTCCAGCGAGTACCCCAGTTCTCTGGCTGCTTCTGTGAGCTTTTCATCTACGGATTTCAAGAAATTAGTTTTCTTTTTATCTGTTATTTCTTTAAGTTTTTTCATCAAAAATAATCTGGAAAAGAAGTAAAAAGCCCTTGTTATATGACAGGCCACTGTACTAAGTACACAGGCCTGGGAAAGGGAAGGGAGCTAAGTTAAAAACATCAAATGCCATTAGCAAGAAGACTGAAGAATAATTACCAACAGCTCTTTCATAATCCCCAATAGATTTCTTCTAACAAAGGAAAAGCAGTATCAATAAAAAGCTTTCAGCCTCAAAACCAACAAACGATTCATATTTATATTATCTCTGTCTATAATAAATATATAAGGGATATTTACAAAGCTGAGATTAAGCCACGTGTTATGTGGCATTACTTGATATTGAGATACTGATGTGGAAGAGTCTGGCATTATTGGAAGTAGAATGTAGACAAAAGAATTTTTTATTTTTAAAGAGCCAGGGGACATTGTTATAATATTGAAGATCAGATTTTTTAAAATGTCACCTTTAAATTTGTTTTAAGATAAATTTGGAAAACATAAAAGGAAAGCAAAGCTACTTTATAAGTTTATACAGAAGCACAATACAAAAGGCATGAGAACAGTACATTCTGTTACTGCCAGTTACGGAAATAATTGTTTTATCATAAATAGGTTAAGACTTTAACCCGCAGAACAGGAGGGTAAAACGAAGAGCTGGAAACACAGGTCTTCCTCTGTAGCCACTGCCAGACTCCCAGGAGGAAAGCTGCTTCTATTAACTACTGACATTTGACAGTTTGTAAAAAGCTTAGGACATTTATAGTGGGTGCTATTCTTATCCCCATTTTACATGTCAGGAAACTGAGGGCAGAGAACAACCCATTTACTCAAGTTCAGAACTAGCAGGGGCGGGTTACAGTGCCACAGAAACCAAGACCACCAAATCATGTCTTCTGATGACAGCACATATACACCAAGGGCTACCTTCAGTCAAACCAGCTGTGTATCATGACATATGTTTATATCAACCATAAAAAGCAAATTAAAGACATCAGATGTAGATGAATCAATCTTCACACTCTCCCTCAACCTCTCCGGCATGGCACACAGGCCTTCAAATACCATGTGTCTCTTGTTTTCATACTTTCATTCATATATTGCTACCTTGCCTAGAACATCCTTCTTCCCATTTTTTTTCTAGTAAGCTCTTAGGCATTCTAGGCCTAGATAAAGTATCTGTGAAGACGCCATTGCTACTTAAGGCACTTCATTGCTGCCTTCCACACTTATCACATTATTATGATTATCTTGGTAGCAATGTATGAAGCTTTTGTCTCTCAGCTTCAACTTACTCTCCAATGCTTTGCTTTCTAATGCTTACAGTTGCCAGGTACAAACTGAAATAATAACCATGAACAATTTGTACTCTTTCAAATCCATTGAAGTATCTTGAACTTTGAATGATCACTTAGAAAATACTAAATTATGTAGATCTTCCAAATATTGAAACTTTTCATTATATCATATTCACTCTAATATTTCACAATATGAAAAAATCATATATATCCGTTACTATTACCACTAGTCACATTAGTAACGTCATTAGGTAGTGAAAGCTATCAAGCTCACACTGGTGCTTATTACGTTTCCCTAGTTCTAATTTTTGTTTTTGAAACCCTGAATTTTAACCACTGGCAACAAATGAAGTTAGTTTTCTTTGGTTCATTTGAGAAAATGTCTGCCAAATACTCAGGTCTGAATAACCAGTGTGTCAGTCATTCTCACGTAAAAGTGGAGAAAGTTCAGCTCACAGCTCTGTCACACGAGAGCTTCTTCCTTGAGACAAACCAACACCTGAGTATGCAGAAGGGCTTTCTTTCTAGGTCTGGCCCATTTCAGCACACAGAATGTTAGGGGATGTGCACTCAGTGACAGAGCTCCAATGTTTTCACTGCTTCATCACTGACAATCTTACACGACACATATTATATTACTGCCTCAATAATATAGTAACTGCTAATTTGGCACCAATGCCTTGATTCTTGCCAAGGTATCAACAAGTATTACCCACCATTCATTACCTCTGTGCCACTGGTGCACAAATGACATCTTACCGTGAATAGTTTTGACCTCAAAGACCTCTTAAAAAGGTGTTAAAGACTCTCCCCCTGCCAACCCACCCCGCCAAGGATCCACACACAGTTCTTTGATAACTGCTACTGAGTTAATGGTCTCACATTACCAGTACAGTGATCGAAGTAACATGGCAGAGAATGATGGGGCAGCAGGCAAGAGGAAAAAAAGATTATTTAACAAGATTAAATAATCTGATACATTGGATAAATTTATTCTTTTAATAAGTTTCAAATCTGCTTAGTTTTTGGGTCCTCTACAAATTAAGCATTCATTAAATGTAGGGTAATAAATTTGAAAAACTGAAGTATCAAAATTAAAGAAGTATAATTTTGTGTTACATTTAGACATATCTGGAATGTGTATTAAAAATATATATATTCCTGAGTGCTGTTCCATATGTATTGAAGTGGAATCTCTAGAGGCAGGAACAAAAAAGCTCAAAGCCAATTACTTTTAACCAGCAACCCAGGAGGTTCTGATATGAAGTCACGATTAAAACTATTAACTAAATAGTGGTTATCAAAGAATAGACTGTGGATCCTTGTCGATCCCCGAGTTCTGTTTAGGTCTGTGAGGTCAAAAGTACTGCTAAAAAACACCCACAAAAAAAAAAAAAAAAAAAAAAAAACCCACAAAAAAACCAAAACAGAATGGGGAAAAATTCACTCCAAATTTTGTTGTCCAAAGATAAATGGAAATTTTGAGTATATCTAGATTTTCTCCTATGTTCATTAAACAATATGAAAAAGGAATCATTCTACACTATTCTATTATTTTGCTCTCTTCATATATCAAACACCTTTCCAAATCAACATACAAGGATCTCGGCATTACAGTGTATGGACATTCTAATATTTACTGATCGAATTTTTCCTACTGCTGGATTTGATGTTTCCAGTTTTTCATTTTTTTTAAATTTTATTTTATTTTATTTTTTATTGTTGTACAGAGAGGAAGGGAGAGAGATAAAGAGCTAGAAACGTCGATGAGAGAGAAACATCGACCAGCTGCCTCTTGCACACCCCCTACCGGGGATGTGCCCGCAACCAACGTACATGCCCTTGACCGGAATCGAACCCGGGACCCTTCAGTCCGCAGACCAACGCTCTACCGCTGAGCCAAACCGGTTTCGGCTCCAGTTTTTCATTTTTATCAATAATCTGTAATATACACACATATTTGTGTACCTGTCCAGAAGGTCTTTAGATGACTAGCTAGAAATGGAACTGCTGATTTAAGGGTAAAAATGTTTCTTTACTTAGTAGAGTACCTGGCAATGTTAATAACCTGTCATGAAATTTTAGAATAAGGTTATTCAAATTGCTCTCTACACTAGTAAAAGTTTTACCAATTAACACTTAAATGAGTAATTTCTTAACATCTAATTGGTATTATCACTCTTTAATCTTGACTAATCTCTGTTGGCTTATTTTATATTTCTTTGACTACAATTCAATCTTGAACAAAGTGAACTACTTTCCTGGGGCATAAAAATAATTGATTTATAACAAACTACAGGCCCAGTGCACAAAATTCATGCACTGGTAAGGTCCCTAGTGGCTGTTGGCTACTGCCCACCAGCTGGGGCCTCCCTCCCTTCCCCCAGCTGGCCCTGCCCCCTGGTCGAAGGGGCAATTTGCATACTACTCTTTTATTATAGAGGATGGTCTGACTTCAAAGACCTTACTCAGGCTGGTATAGAAATAAATTAAATTAAATGTTCTGGAGTAGCTTTTTAAGAAAAGTAACATCTTAAAAACTAAAACAGTTGTTAATAGTCGAAAAAAATTATAGTATTTTTACCTCTATGTTTGAGATAAATTATTGGAGATTGAAAACATCTGAGTGAAACAAGTACTCAAATACTTACTTGTTGTTCACCTAAATTATAAATTTATCACCAATATTTTTTTCTTTTTCTTTTCTGTGTTCTCCAAAAAGCTAAAAAATACCAGAACAGTCTTGGATTATTTCAGATAACCACTATGACTTTCTTTTTTTTAAAAAGATTTTTAATAAGACTAATGAAGAGTTAGGTGCTTTTACATGTCAAAAATATCTGGAGCATCTACTATGGGACAGGTACTCTACACAAGAAAGCCACTGTCCCTAAGGAATTTACATGTTAATGCAAGAGACAGACTTTAGGCAAGTAAACAGCTATCATTTCTAATAAACATGGCACCAATTACAACTGAATGGTGAATCTGAAGGGCTTAAAAGAACTATAAATTCTTTTTTATGTAAATTATAACATTTACTATAACAACAGATACTATATAACTGTGTAACAGAGACAAGCAACAATTTATAAAAACTCAGAGAAAGAACCTTTTTTGGATGTCTTTGAGTTGCCCTTTAAATACATGGGTTTGTATGACATACACATAGCAGCCTAGGCCAGTTAGTTTGAATTTTTTATTGCAAATCTGCATTAATAAATCACAGGCATAAGTCTTTTTAAAAAGTGGATAATGAAAAGAGGTCCCACAAAACATTATCTACTTATTGTATTTAAAATAATAAAAATGGCTTTCTTCATTTTTGTTCAGTGTAAACTGTATAGCTGCTAACAAATAGCTTTGAATTCTCTCTGAGGCTGGTGCATTGTGGACTAGCTCGCTCAGCTCCATTCCAAGCCTCTTCTACAAGAGACCTTGCTGCATTTTCTCTACTATTCTTCAGCTCAGACTCCACATGGGACCTAGTTTCTCTCAAGCAGATGCAACTCTGAATTCCGAAGAGATGCCAGGGAGAGAAGGCTGTGCTTCTGCTGCCCACCAGTGAGCACAGATGTAGAGGCAGCTACTGTTCTGGAGCACCTGCAGCTGAGATCTCAGCACCTGGTCCTTAGCTGCAGGAGGGCTGAGAGGCAGAGGGCAGGGCATCTATTTTATTGGCCCAGGTTATACCAAAGACAGTGTGGTCCCAAAGCCACTTGTCATGGCAGCAGCTGCCTATTTCCCAGGTTCCTGATGGTGGCAGAGACAAACTCCATTGGTGAGCCAGTTCTGCCCACATCTTTCATTCCTGGAGGTTCAGGCTGCTCCATCAGTCCTTCTGAGGATGTTATGAGCACCTGTTTTATTTTGTTAAATATTTGTGTTTGAACTAGAAAAAGTGAGTTCTTACAATGAATCCATAGTGATGGTATTTAAAATACCATCAATTTTCACTAAAACAATATTTTGCTTTTCCTATGGGACAAGTGAGGTCAACATTAAGGAATAGTTTCATTAAATAAGTCAATTAGATATATATTTTTTGGGGGGTGAAAAGTAGAAGAATATAAGACTACCTGCAAAAGTCAGAAATTATCTCTAGAAATCGAGAATATTTAGGTAACCTCAAGTCCTCATATAGCACAACAATTAAAAACAAATATAATTAGGAAGGGATTGAAATAAAGTATTTCCTTACCTAACTGCAGCAAACACATTATCTCCATTTTGAACAATTACACAGTTTTTCTTTGCTTCATTTGTACCAACAAATACAGGAAGATCATCAGGAGAATCCCTATTTAAGCAAAAGATATTAAAATTTTAGCTGCCCACAATTTACATTAGATAAGTAGTATTTTTAGGTCTATAGACAACAATTTATATCTACATGTTTGCTTTCTGACTGGAATTTGCCAGGTGTAAGCTCTAAGTTTCTTAGGAATAGCATTGGCAAATCTTGCTTATATACAGAACCTAAAATTGAGATTCTTAGCCCCATGCACCAAAAGGTTACTAGCTTAATTCCCAGTCAGGGCACATGCCTGGCTTGTCCTTTCTAAAAATTAATAAAAACATATTTTTTAAAAAAAAGATTATTAGGACCTAGTTACTTGTGTAACTAAATAAACTAAATATAAGAAAAGGGGAGTAAGGCCTATCAAAAAGAAGTAGGGAAGATTATACACACTGTCATCTCAACAGTAGTATTACAGTCTGTGGAAAAAAAAAAAAAGACAGAAAAACAAAAGAGGACAGACAGGAGTATAAAACATTAGAAGCAAAAGGATCTAATTTATCTATATATGTAAAAGACTAAGGGACTGAACAACTGAACAACGGGTCAACTGGTTGCTGTGATGCACACTGACCACCAGGGGCCAGATGCTCAAAGCAGAAGCTGCCCCTGGTGGTCAGTGCACTCCTACAGCCAACCTCCCGTGGCCAGCCTAACTCCCATTGTCCCTCCCCCCACAGCTGGCTGACCCTCATTGGCCCTGATCGGGCTTGGGCAGAGATAGCCCAAATCAGCCCAGATTGCCAGCCAGGCCAAGGGACCCTACATGTGCACGAATTCGTGCACTGGGCCTCTAGTATACATGTAACCAAATTCTTTTATTTTACAATTGAGGAAACCAATATAGAGATGAAGCACTAGGCCAACATCCTGGTAAATTAATGGCAAAGCCAGTAGTAAAATCCATGCTAACCCAATTTCCAGCACTGTGTACATTCTACTGTACCACACTGCTTCTCCCTCGGCACGTTTCCTACACTTCCCCTATTATCTTACAGTTAATCTTTACTTTAAATGACAGCATCTCTTCTGGTACAAGTATTTTTCTCTTCAACCTACTTCTATTTCTTTAACATTCTAAGCACCTTGCCCAAAGCCATTTAATCCCCTTAATATTCTATTAGGTATGTATATTATCCTCATTTTTACAGAATAAATTGAGTCACAGAAATTCAATCACTAATGACTGACACAGGGTCAGTCAGACAATAAACAGTACGACCAGACTCCAGATCACATTCTTCTTTTTCTGGATAGAAATTTGATTCATTGATGGGTATAAGGTGGGGGCAGCATCAAGACTGTCACAAGTGCAGGGTGACACCAGGATCTTCAATGGCATGCCGAAGGGAAAGAGCCAGAGCACATTCTTAACTACCGATTGTCTCTATGGCCCCTTGAAGCACATGGCTGATTTAAGTCACAGTATCTGCTCTAAATTATCTTCCTTGAGCTAAAAGAGCTTTTCTGAATTGCCCTTTCCCCCAGAAAAAGTTGATACTTACAAAGGAAAAACCAGTGAAGTTAAACCTAGAGTTCACCCCTCCTAAGGTAAGTTAGGATGGCAATAGCAGAACAGATTGCCCATGTATGCACCAACAAGGGAAAAATATGCCCTTCACCTTGAATATTTATTTATGCTTATCAGAAGGAGAGTAACTAAATTTTAGAGGAAAAGATCCCTTACCTGAAATACCCCATGTGGAACTGAGTTTTATTATCTCCAATAATTATTGTCTGGAACTCAGGAGGATCATAGTAAAATCTCCAGTGAAGGTTAAAATTCAGGCTTGCTGATTTTTTTTTCATTTTATGTTTTCCGGCAAGGATGTCATACGGACCCACTAATTGAAGTCCAAGGCTTTCGGAAAGTGAATCTAGAAGTTAAATGAGTTTATTTAGACATTAACTTTCTAGAGGCAGATAGGACATAATGCCTTTCACTAGTAAACTATTTCTAAGCAGTTATCTTAAAAAAACCATTTAAAGTAAAAAAAAAAAAAAAATTAGTTACACGTGAAGATGTTAGTTATAAACACTCAACGGAAAAGAAATCAGAGAAATAAAAATGTGACACATTTAGGATTTCCTCTTAAATCAGGGGTCTTCAAACTACGGCCCGCAGGCCACATGCGGCCCGCAGAGGAGTCTGATCCGGCCCGCCAGGTTTTTTGGGCAGTGAGCGCAGCCGAGGTGTTACAGTAGGAATTAGTAGCTCATATAGTCCGGCCCTCCAGCTCTCTGAGGGACCGTGATCTGGCCCCCACTTTAAAAAGTTTGAGGACCCCTGTAAATTTACCACTGAATCCATTTCAAACATTCCTGCCATTTGTTATTTTGGCCAAAGCAAGACTGTTTTGCTTTCCCATGGGCATATTATAGCTGCAAACACTTACCCTGTCTCATTACTAGGATGTTATGAGCCTAAAATAATTGTAGCACAACCAGATTAAGGGAGAGACATGATAGATAACAAATGAGTGTGCATTAAGGAACATAAATAATTTATTTAATGAAAACATTTCTTTCCCCTTCCCTCCACTTCAGCTACTTGTCACTGTGGGATTCCTTTGCCTCCTTGACAATCTATCTAGCCAACTAAATGCTGGATGATTCCTTCTATCTCCAATCTCAGACCACAGAGGGAGAATGTTAAATAATACCAGAGTCATGAAGTCTGTTCAAATGTACACTCTTTCTATATAAGATGGGTCTGGTTGTTCCTCTAAGAGGGAAGTAAGCATTCCAGGAACTCCATGGGTATAGAAGAGGTGGGGCTGGAGAAAGGAAGAAAATTCTTAGAAGAGTGAATAAGAGCACCGTTTCCTTGGAGGGGGAAGATGCTCAGCTTAGTGGGAAGTTAAGACAGCACACACCAATTTTTAAAGCAATATAAAAACTAAAACTACCCATCTCAATAGCCAGGGATAACCAGGTTAATAGTCTGGTAGACAGTAATAACATTCCCCTCTCTATAAACAAAGATAAACATATAGATTTTTAAAGGGAGATCATGCTGTTTTCCAATTTGTTTTTGTTCTCTGTCCTGTTTTCACTTAAATTTTCTGAATATTTGCCCATGAAATTAAATTTAACATAATTTTTAATACCTGCACAATGTTCCATTATAGAGATAACTATTCTACTGATATTTACTGTTTAACTTTTTTACTATTATAAACAATGCTTCAGTGAACATCTTAATACATATTTGTACACAATCATGAATATTTTTATAGTAGCTGCACAGTTTTATTTTGACATATTGTCAAAATTCATAGTTATTTACCAATATAATTCATTTTCATCAACTGAGTATGAGTGTTTCTTTCCCCCAACCTCATGCTCAAAATTTAAAAAGTACAAAATGGTAAGAGTAAAAAGTAACTGTCAAAAACATCATGTTTTTGTGTATCCCTTCAGAGATAAGTAGTCTAAGTACATAGGAAGTATATAGGGATGTGTGTGTACATCCTTGACTTCTGTATACTCTATACACCCTTCCACTTAAAATTTTTCAGGCAGGATACTTTATCATTGCCTAAAAAAAGATATTCACTTTTTTAAAACAATGAGTACTCACTGAATGAATGCATTACTGATGGGCATGAGCCATTTCTTATTTTTTGTTTCAATAAATATTCTTGAACATAATTTTGGTTCACATAATCAATTAAGACATGTTGCTAGAAGTCATATAAAAACTCCTGCAACATATCAAAGTACTTGTTTTCTTTCAAACCCTCATCAAAGGATGCTGCGAAATTATTTACCTTTGCCAGGATAAAAGGTAATAGTGGTGTAATTTTTTATTTTATTTTAATATATGTTATTGATTTATTTTACAGAGAGGAAGAGAGAGGGATAGAGAGTGAGAAACATCGATGAGAGAGAAACATCAATCCGCTGCCTCCTGCAACCAAGGTACATGCCCTTGACCGGAATCGAACCCAGGACCTTTCAGTCTGCAGGCCAACACTCTATTCACTGAGCCAAACCAGTTAGGGCATAATGGTGTAATTTTAGCATAATTTTATGTTTCTCTTATTGGAAACATATTTGAAAAGGTTCCTTTTCTATGAACTGGTTAGATCCTAGATTTAGTTTCCTACTGTCTTCAATTGGTAGAAGTAGAATGATTCTGGAACAACTCACCAGCTGGCTTTTCAGGATCAAGTTCTTCACAGAACTTCCAGAAGTGATAGAAATCTTCAGGCAGAGAAAGCTTATAATGACTTTCTACTTCTTTTCGAAGGTCATTGGAGACATCAGCTTTACAGGATTTACTCTTCTTCACATCAACTGTTTTGTCACACTGAAAATTGGCATGTAAAACGTTTTTTTCTCTAAACAGTAATTTCAATGACTTTCCTTAAATAACATCGTTTATTTCTGTTTACCCAACTCTATGAGATACACTTTAAAACTCTATAAGTAAACTCTAGAGTATTTCTAAGTAAAATCTGGGAATTCTTTTGAGCAAATAAAAAAAGTTTATAATATATAGTGGTCAAGAGGACTCATACAGCAAGTGTTTAAATGTTTATCTCTAAGATAATAGAAACAAAAAACAAAATAACTAAAGTAAAAAGAAAAGGTAAAAAGCGGGAAAAGAGGAATAAGGAAAAGTTTTGCTTTCTTTTGGTAAATAGGATTCATCATGCCTTTTGTTTAAATAGATTTAGATATCACATCAAATGCAATTGTCCAAAATAACTGGATACAAGGGAATTTACCAGTTAAACAATTATTTCACAAAAGGCCCTTTAATGCCAGGACTAGGTTATAAAACTGATCTCCAACATGTATGCAAACCAAGTTCATTATATAAGTATGAAAAGTTTTATAATGCATGTTAGGTATTTGATAAATTTCTATAATGATAAAATATTCAGTTGGAGGTTACTTATCTTTAGTTTTGTAAGTAGCAATCTGATTTTCGTTTTAGAACCTTTCTTTCAGATTAAGTTCTTCTCTTCTTATTCTTGCCATCAGTCAGTGCTTCTCAACCAGGAGGGATTTTGCCCCCTCTCCCCCCAACTCCCTCAGGGACACATTTAGTAATGTCTGGAGAGGTTTTTGGAGAGGAGCTACTGACGTTTAGTGGGCCAGAGACCAGAGATGCTGCTAACTATCCTACAAGGCACAGAATGGGCTTCCTTAACAAACACTTATCTGGCCCCAAATGACTATAGTGCCAAGGTTGAAAATTTTTAACTTTAAATGCTTCTCATACTTATAGTCTTCAATTTTCCCAATAGACTCAAGTTTATTGATGCTCCTTTAGGTAGTATTCAAAGCCTACAAAGATGATACATACCACAATGTTCTTGAAGCACTGTTTCTAAGAGCAGACATAGAATAAATGAAAATGCCTACTGACAGGAGAAGGGATGGTTACAGAATTTCCAACAATGTAATGTTACATTTTGTGAAAATGAAATAGAAGTACACACAGTATGAATCAGGCTTCATAATAGAATGTTGAATGAAACAAAAAGTCCTTGAAGATTATAATATCATGGCCTTTTTGTGAAGTTCAAAAACAATAAATAAATGTTGTTTTAGACATACACTCATAGGTGATAAAGCTATAAAAAGGCAAGAGGGAAAAAATTCAGGATGGTAGCTACATCGAATGTGGGTGATAGGAAGTTAGAGGACAGGTGAGGAACACAAGCAGATATAGTTACTGCCAGTGTTTCAGTTCTCAGGTTGGGCAGTAGGTTTACAGGTGCTTGTTATATTATTAATGAACAAGGTAAAAGAGGACCATGCATTGGCCAATCAATGATAACAGTTTATTATAAGGATTATAATGTGCCTGAGGTCCTAACGAATTAACTTTAATAAAAAAAGGTGCTGAAATATGGATCCAAAAATGAATGCTGATGACAATAGCAAACAACTAATAAAGATAATAATAATAAAACAATAATTTTTTAAAAGTAGTTATTATGCACTTACTATATGCCAGGCCACTGTTCTAATAAGGATTTTCTATGGATTAACTCATCAAATCTTCACAACTACCTTATGAACTAGATAATGTTATCCACATTTCACAGATGAGGAGACTGAAGGAATCACCCTTAGGGCCCTATGTATAAAATGGAAAAACAGGAATTTATTTAAACCCAGATGGGCTGGCTCCTGAGCACAGGTTCAACCACTTCATGCTGCTTCTCCAACTACAAATACAACAGGTGGAACATATCCTCCCTTCTGTTTTAATAACCATCTTTGGCTCAAAGACTGGCTCAGACTTAAGATGTTAGAAAGAAAAGCCTTAGTCTACCTTGCTGAAAGGCAGTTTTGCATAATGGTGACCTGGTGAGGTGACCTGGGTTGACTGACGCCTGACTTCTGACTTCCAGCTCTATGACCCTGGGCAAGTTAACTTCTCTCTGTGCCTTGTTTACTCATTTATAAAAAGGGCATATGTAGTACTCTGCCGACATCACAGGGTTATGAGCAGTGTTATTTATAAAAATACACAGAAAAGTCTTAGCAGATAGTATATACATGCTGGCAATTACTGCTGGCTATCGTCTCTATAGACTCATCTTTATTTTTGTTATTTCGTTTCTAACACTATCACTCTGTCAAAGCGGTCCACTGACCAGAAGGAGATAAGAATTTTTTTTTTTTTTTTTTTAGCTCTGCATACACCAATTCAGCACCTCCAAATCCCCAATATCTAGAATTTAGGAAAGCTGTGCCCTTCAGAGGCTGCACTGATGCTTTGCCCTTGTGTTCCTAGAAAGCATGACCCAAATATAATGAATGAATGCCCAGAACCACGGCCCTCTCTCAGTGAATCAGGCCCTCTAACCCTGTCTCACCCTATCCAGTTAGGACACAGCCAGAGCGATTTTTCTAAAACTCTACTCATCACAATGACAGTTCTTTCCTGCCTGACTCCCCCTCTGGGTACTGCAGCGGTTACAGAACTTCTGAAATCATTTAAAAGTATGAGAAATGCGCGCTTCCTGCGCCCCTTCTGTCCCCCCCCCCCACCCCAGTGCCTTTGTGATCAGGTCCCCCTACTTTCCCTCCTCCCAGGCTCCAGCCCGGCGCAACTCTGCGCTGTGCCCAGCACCCTCTGCACCGACTTCTTAGCCCTTGTGTCTCTTCTCTGCCTTCACGAGCCCTTCCACACTTGTGAGCTGCCCTAAAAGACTTCCTTAACAGTTCCCAGGGATTGGTTAAAACCCCCTTCCATGTTTCCACAGCACGCTCTACACATTTTTGTTCCGATGCCAACAAAAAAACGTTAAGGCAACACGGATTTTCGCGGGTGCCCCGCCTCCCGAGGCTGGGGGCCGCAGGACTCATCTGGAACCCGCGGCGCCCCGCACAGCGCCGGGTCTCCGATCAATTGGGCTGGCTGAATGGATGAACTGTCGCTGGTCCTAAGCTGCCGCCCAAGAACCGCGCCGGGAGAGCGAGCAGAAGAGGCCAAAGCGCAACCTCTCTGGCCCCAAACCCAGCAGAACTCTGGGAAAGAGCGGCCCCCGGCCGCGGCCCCCGGCTGGCGCTCAGTGGTCACTGGGTTTGTGCGATGGGGAGCCCCCACCACCGGTGCCCCGGCTCCCGCTTGGGGCGCCCGCGCAGCCCGGGGCGCCCGCGCAGCCCGTAGCGCCTCGGCGGCAGTACCTGCTGCGGCTCCCGGCCGGGCCTGCGCTTCCCGCCGCCACCGCCGCCGCCGCCGCCGCCGCCGCCGCCGCCGCCGACCATTCTGCAACTGCTGGACCAGCCGACTCCCGCCTGCCACCGAGGCTTCCGAGCGCCGCCGACTGCTTCCGGGTTCAAGAGCCACCAATCCGAACGCCCGCTCCGCCCCCCGCGCCTCTATTGAGGGGAAAGACCCCGCCCCGCCCCGCCCACCGGGCCGAGGCTCCGCCCACTACCCGGCTGCATCCCCGCCCTCCACAGCATCTCCTGGGGATGCTCCTGAGATGCAGGACCCCGGAATTTGTTTCCGTTCAGGGGGTACGGCCTTCCTCCTCAGGTGTTTACTAGGGGAAAATAAACACCTGGATATATGGCACTGCCCTCGCCCCAGCCCATGTTTTCCCTTGATTTGTAATGATGAATCTTTCCCTCTATTTTATCCCTCTTCTTTTTCTACTCTACTGTATGTATTAGTATGGCTTAAAGCTGTCATCCTCAATTATCTCCCAGAGCAAATCATTTTTTCTCTCTCATTCTTTCTCCGTACAGTCTTGTTACAATCTGGACTGTTTGTTCTTTACACTCTGCAGTGCAAATTGAACCAGCTGTGTCAGCATCCTGTGGAAAGCTGTTAAAAATTCTGAATCTTAGGCCCTACCCAGACTTTTTGAATCAGAATTTGCATTTTAACCAGATCCCCCAGTGATTCCTATGCACAAGAAAGTTTACATGGAACTGATGCTCTGGGGTCTCCCTCACTGCAATCCTGGGAATGTCCTGCGCCTCATTCCTGAGATGAATTCTGTATTTCCTGATATGTATTGTTCTTTTTCTTGACTTTAACTATTTTTATTGATGTGAATAAAAATGTATATTTTAACTCAACATTTGACATTTAATCTCTCATTCTATTTATGTTTATTCCATAATGATTTTGAAGAAACTGATAAATTTCACCAAATTTGCTATACTTCTTTAGAGTATCAGTGTGCACCTTATTGAAACAAAGCAATTATTGATAAATGTTTTCATTTATCATTAAGTGTGTTAGATATGTAGGTCTGCACATGCATAGCAATTTTTTTTTTTTACAGAATTCAGTGAAATTTAGCTTATCAGTACTGGAATATAATAATACAGTATTTACTATGCAAGAGTACTCATTTAATCCTGATAATAATTCTTAAGGTAATTATTATTTGTATTTCCATTTGACAAATAAGGTGGCTAAGACTGACAGGTTAAGTGAGCTGTTCAAGGTCACACAGCAAGCACAGGAGATAGAATTCAAACCCAAATAGTTTGACATTCCAGAGTACTCTCAACACTACCTAATATTGTCTTTCTAGCAATCAGTGACGTTTATAGAATTATATAATTGCACTGAATTATATAAGGTCTATAGTATAGAAAGCCACTTTTATTTTTCTCTCTCTTTTTTTTAATCCTCACCTGAGTGTATTTTTTCCTTTGATTTTTAGAGAGAGTGGAAAGGAGAGGGAGAGACACACAGAGAGAAACATCAATGTGAGAGAGACACATCAATTGGTTACCTCCCACACGTGCCCTGACTAGGGTTTGGGATTGAGCCTACAACAGAGGTACATACCCTTGATTGGAATTGAACCCGGGAATCTTAAGTCTGTGGGCCAATGCTTTACCCATTGAGCCAAAGTAGTTAGGGTGCCACTTGCATTTTTTATTATATTTGAAATAATTTAGAAAATTCATATCTAAAGGATACATCTTTTTTACTGTATACTCTGAACATCCCTTTAATTGGGGGACTGGACAGAGCCCTGGATTCCTTGTTTTCCAAAGAGCCAGTAAAAGAGGAAATAAGGATATTCAACTATTAAAGTTTTTATGCTGCCTTAGGTTGGTTGGGGATTTCTTGGGGAAAATAACTTACCTTCTTGCCTATGAAGGCTGGTTGGTGCTTTCCTCAGGTCTAAATGATTTCAGGAAATTCTCAAAATTTGGTGGAAGTGGTTTGAAATTACAAAAATTTAATCTTTCCAATCCTTTGTTTTCTCTCTCTCAGGAATTGCTCTTACATAAGATCCTCTTGAAATTTGTATCTTTGAAAGTTAGTGATGGGTGATTGCCAGGATCTTTGACTTTTTATTAAAAGAATTATATATATTTTAAATATATGCTCTTATAAAAATATATGTAAAAGGAGGTACATGGACATGATTCTGTAGCATTCTAAAGATTGAGAGTTCAGACATGTGCTATCAGAACTATATAGGGACAAGTAAATAAAATGTTAAGATGGCATAGTTCAAGGTTATCAACCAACTAGAATTAGGTAAAAAAGAAAAGGATCCTAACCACAATAGAGAAAATGCTTCAACAATAGTAACTATGAAATATATATATATTTCTTTTAAAATATATATACTGGATTTAAAATATATATTACTGGATTCACTATTTAAGTGGTAGGGTGTTAGAGAAACAGGAATTACTAAAAGTCATAGAAAAATGAAATAAAGCGTTATTATGCACTAGAGGCCCGGTGCACAAAATTAGTGCATGAGAGGGGGTGGTGGTGGTGATGGTATCCCTCAGCCCAGCCTGCACCCTCTCCAGTCTGGGACATCCCTCTCACAATCTAGGACTTCTGGCAACCAACTTCTCACCTGCCTGCCTGCCTGCCTGATTGCCCCTAATCACTTCTGCCTGCCAGCCTGATCCCCCCTAACCTCTCCCCTGCCAGCCTGATCAACACCTAACTGCTCTCCTCCTGGATTGATTGCCCACAACTTCACACCCCTGCCAGCCTGGTCACCCCAAACTACCCTCCTTTGTTGGCCTGGTCACCCCAACTGCCCTCCCCTGCTGGCCTGATTGCCCACAACTGCTCTCCCCTGCTGATCATCTTGTGGCAGCCATCTTGTGTCCACATGGGAGTGGCCATCTTTGACCACATGAGGTAAACATCTTGTGTGTTGGAGTGATGGTCAATTTACATATTACCTCTTTATTAGATAGGATTCTTTAAAAAAGTGACTGATTCTAGAGTCAGCTAACTTTAAGCTCCTAATCAATGATACATTTTTTATTTTATTTTTTTATTAAAAAAATATTTTATTGATTTTTTTACAGAGAGAAAGGATGAGGGATATAGTTAGAAACATCCATGAGAGAGAAACATCAATCAGCTGCCTCCTGCACACTCTTTACTGGGGATGTGTCCATAAACAAGGTACATGACCTTGACCATAATTGAACCTGGGACCATTGAGTCCGCAGGCCAATGCTCTATCCACTGAGCCACACTGGTTAGGGCTATGATACATTTTTTAAAAGGAGTATTTATTTCTAATCTTTTGTATGCTTTCAGGACCATAGATGTTGCATCTAGCTCCTTGAATAAACACTTTTTTTCTGTATTTGTTATGAGAGCTGCTGCAAATTAAAGTGAAGACAGGATGCCACTCAGGATTCCAGGTCTTGGGGTACAGCCAGACTTAGCACTGATGCAGTGTTCAGGGCACGATAACCACATAAACTGGCATATGTGTGAGGAATTACAGCGTTAACAAGCCAATTCATAAGGCTCTAAAAAGTGGAAACCATTCACCCTAGCAATCAGGAATGAAATGAGTCTCCATGTCTCACGCCATTGCCCACCCTTAGAGGATAACATCTGTTTGAGAAGGCCCAGAGCCTGTAGGACATTTAGGTTCTCAGTCTGCCCGAGAAGAGGAACTGCTTTTGGGGATGACTGATGATGGAGGATCTAATTAGGGAGTCCAGGTTATTGTGTTACGTCCAGAGGAAACGGAGATGTTGGAAAGGTCAATTTTTGCCTAAACTGCCAATTTTTGCCTAAATTAAAGTCAGCAGAATCTTCAGGCAGAGCTGATCCTAGAGGCTGCTACGCTGATGGTTGTGGATGAACTGTTGCATTAACTTGGGACACCATATGCTGACTCTATCTGTGACCACTTGACCCTGGCAAACCACTTGATTAAACAACAATCAAATTATGCTGGGTCTGCCCAACTCTGTTTAATCCATATCAGTAGCCGGGACCATGTTAGCACTGGCTGGATGATCCAAAGACACCTTAAAAAGTCTTCAAAGGGGACCAAATCTTCACATTTACACTGGATGTAAAGTCCAGGTGATTCACCAATCCACTTGCTTTTCTACCACGATTTCTTGGAATGTAGCTTTATGTACAAACTGTCACATAATATATGTAATAATAAATATTGCCTGGCCAATGTGGCTCCCATTGAGAACACCAATGATGAGAACAGGTCAGGTCAGATGCCTGGGTTTTAGACTCAATTTCACGTAGGGGTCGGGCAAGAGGTAGCTGATAGATGATTGATGTTTCTGTCTCTCTCTCCCTCTCCATTCCTCTCACTGAAATCAATAAAGACATACTAAAATATAATAAGTATTAATTGGCTGATTTTCACTAGTGGATTGCAATCACTACCATTAAATAATTGCTCACCCTTCCATCCATTCAGTCACTTATTCACTTGAAACATTTATAATGTAAAATAAAAACAGCAAAATGGAGTTGGTATTGTCAAGAGAACAATCTAAAACGGAGCCAGGAGGTTTCAGGAGACTGAGGTAACACACTCCCTCAATGTGAAACTGAACTTTTGAACTGAGCTAAACCAACGGGTCCTGGACTGGAACTGCAACGCTGAACTCTCTATTACAAAAAAAAAATTCCACCTAGCAACAGACATTAATTAATCATGTGCAGCATACTGTAAGTCTGCTTGCCAGCACCAATCACAGCTCTTGGAAAGCAACTTGTAACCCGCTTTGGAAGCCCCTCTTTTTCTGTCTTTATGAACTCTGCCCTTTCTTTCTCCCTGGGAACACAATTGGATTTCTACCCAAATTTATGTCTCTTGGATTTTCAATTCCTAAAACGACAAACATTCAAACTATAGAGACTTCCAGAGAAATTATTTTTTTGACAAATGGAGAATTCTTTTTTCATTTAGCATCCAGTATATTTGACCCATGAAAATAGGTGGTTTTCTTCTTTATAGGGTCATATTTTCTCACAGCTGACATAGCATCTAAATTCCAGGCCCCTCCTTTTGGTAAACCACCATCGTGCAATTGATGAGAATGGCTTTAGATGTTGACTGCAAAATAAAGAGGTAAACTTCGTTCCTTCTTTCCTTAGGCTTTATTTTCTCATTCCAAGGAAATATATGTTTTTCATTGGGCTGTTTATTCCCAAGGCTCTTAGACTCAAAGCACATTGCCATGGCGATCGCTGCAGTAAAACTGTTTCTTTATATGCTTTTCTGCTTGGCTCCGGGAAAATTTGCTGGATTAAATTAGCCACAGGAGGGCTCCATTGCAGTTTGTGGGAGGAAAACAATGCTACGGTTGTACTGTCCTAGCACACGATGGTACCTCTGCAGTTTTCAATAGCTCGTAACTATTTATAAAGGTGAAATAGCAAGAGGCATGTAGCTCAGAGATATTTAGAATGTTCATTAAAAAATTCCAGATAATTTTCTGGAAACCTAGAATGAATATATATATATATATATATATATATATATATATATATATATATATATATATCTCCATATTTTTGAGAAATAGCACAAAAATGAGACCTGAAATGATTAAGCTTTGATTTATTTATTTATTTTTTTTTACCTTAAGCATTTTAAAACTCTCAGCAGCAGTTTATGTTCAGGATATGCAATTTATGGGTATCTAATGCATGAAAAGCACACTTACCATTATGCATTATCCATTATATTTTTCCTGTCAACCAGAAAGACTTTTATTATAATCCAGTCTGACAGGCCAGATGCTGCATATCTTTATTTTCATCTGTAACAGTGCTTTCTAACATCTGTCCACAGGATGATAATAGCTATTATAAGAAGAAAAGTCTGGGACTCCCTCGTGAAACAAAATCAAATGCAATTCCTAGCTGCAGAACTTATTAGCACCTCACTCTGAATCTCTTTGAGAGATGTATCATCTACGTTTGTGTCTCTTCTTTAGGGATAGAAAGCAAGTTTTCAAAAGTTACTGTATTAAAAAAAAAAAAAAAAAGCTTAAAAGGAGAAGATAAAGTCTGGGACCATACCTATTCTGAGAAATGGTGAAAAAAATATGGAAAATAGATATTACTCTATGCCTTACACTTTTGGTATTCCTACTTGGAACTCACAGAAGTCAGAGCAACTCCTACAGGAATTACAATATAGGTCCAGACCCAGCAATGATCTGCACACCAGCGTTTTGAAGTTCTCGTTCTCCAGCAGCTATCAATGATTAAACTTACTATTTTATTTGTTTATTTATTTACTAGAGGCCCAGCACACAAAATTGTGTGTGTAGGTTTCCCTAGGCTTACGCTGCCATCAGGGCCATCTTCTGCCCATTCACCAGTCTCCAGGCCAAATGTCGCCTATGCAGCAGGGTTGGGTAGGTCAGGGGTGCGCCCTGCAGCTTCCATCGGTGCTGCAAGCCCCAGCAGCAGCAGTGGCAGCAGCAGAGGCAGGGCGGCGGCGGCGGCGGTGCCTGCGTGAGTACCCCCAATCGGCAGTACATTTCATCAGTGGCCAGCCCAACACATGCGCTTGGAGGTGAAGTCACCAGCATCCGCTTTCCCGCCGGCCTGAACAGCGGAGGATGAGCTGAGGATCCCAGTGGTCTGACAGCCAGCCTGGTCCTCCTACCACCCACCCCGGTTGCCCCATTCACCACCAATGATCCATTGGAGCCTCTGGGCCTGGGGGGTGGGGGAAAGCAAGGGGACAGGGACGAAGAGGTCAGCTGTTCCGCCAGCTTGCCAGTCTCCAGTCCTGCCCTGCAGCACCCATCCACTTCCCTGTGGTTAACTGTGGTTCCCCGTTCACCTGCGGGTGGGGGTGGAGGGCAGCTGATAGGGAAGGAGGGGGAGGGAAGAAACTGAGAGGTGGCCAATGCACCTCATGGCGACTGGTTGAGTGGTCGTTCTGGTTGTTACACTTATGGTCCCTGGTCTTTTAACATATAGAATTTTAATATATTTGTTTATTGACTTTGGAGAGGAAGGGAGAGGGAGAGAGAGAAACATCAATGATGAGAGAGAATCATTGATTGGCTGTCCTCTGCATGTTCCCCCCTGGGGATTAAACCTGTAAGCCAGGCATGTGCCCTGACCAGGAATTGAACCGTGATCTCCTGGTTCATAGGTCGACGCCCAACCGCTGAGCCATGCTGGCCAGGCTATTGGTTTATTTTTATTTTGGAAAAAATGTAGTAGCCAGAGAGTCTAGTAAATATAAAATTTCAGTGATGACTATGTTTTGAGGATTAAAAAGGATAGATATTGGCTCTAGGGGGGAGAAATTAGTTTTGACAGCTCTACCCTCCAGGTCATACAGAAGAGATAAAGGAGCCACACTTGGAACTGCTGGGTTTTGTTGTTTTTCAATCCTTACCTGAGGATATACTTTTTTTTTTTTTTTTTATGTTAAAGAGAGAGGGAAGGAGAGAGAGAAAGAGAGAAACATTTATGTGAGAGAGAAACATCCATTGGCTGCCTCCTGCATGCAATCTGACTAGGGATGGAATCCGAAACCTGGTACCTGCCATGCCCTGACCAGGAATCGAACCACAACCTTTGGCATGTGTAATGATGCTCCAATCAATTAAGCCACATCAGCCAGAGGTGAACTGCTAGTTTGGAAGAAAAGTTACTAATCCTCATCATTTCCCAAGGATATTACTCTATAAATCAACAAACATAGGTAATATATGTACTTAAAAACAAACAATAAAAAGGCATTTTTTTTTTTTTTTTTTTTTTTTGTGGCTAAATAGCAGTTTATGTCACATTTCCTAACGATTCCCTGAAAGTCATAAGTGGTTGCCTTTCTCTGAGCAGATAAATCAATTTTTTTCTTAGTTTTGACAAATATACCCTCCAGGTCATCCCATTATTTTATTTTCTAGTATAATTCTATTGACTATTCTTTCCCTTCTTTCACACGTCTCTCCCCTCATATCCAATACTCTTTAAACACACCAAAAGATTAAAACACAGGACTGTGAAAATAGACCCTCTTCAGGTAAAGATATGTCAGGTCAAATCTGGCTGCCATGATACAGAAATAAAGAGGTGAGCTCTGGCCGGTTTGGCTCAGTAGATAGTAGACATCCCATAAATTTTTATTAAATCAAAAAGTCAAATGGGTAATTGAATGAATTGGTTGAGTGAATAAATGATTTAGGTAGTCAAAAACCAGTTTTGCTCCTCTTAATCCATTACTCACAGGAAGGCCTAAAAATGCCTGAAGGAATAAAGAGGATTTCTGGAAAATTCAGCTCTTGGGGACCCCTGCCCAGGAGTGGAGTGGGGGGGCCAGGAAGGAGAGAGAAGCTGCAGCTCCACTTTCCCAGGCACGTCTTAGCTAAGGCTTTAGCTTTTAATGAAGATTGAAATTTTAACTTATTGCACCAGACTGAACATATGCATCACTGTCTAATGTCAAGACTAACGTTTAATGACGTGACATTGCCGGAAGTCCTCTTGTTATTTGAGAGTGACTTATGAGCTTTTATCCAAATGCAAGACAAAGAGCCTGCCCAAAATAGTGGATTTGAACAGTCGAGTGGGAAAAGATTGTTTTCTGATTTCACCCCAGGACTCCTGCTGCTAATGTAATTGTTCCATGGGGTTGATTTAGTGTTGACCTTGACCTGTTGATCAACAACTAGAGGTAGAAGTGTTTGCAGGTGTTGTGTGTGGAAAACAGGTTCTTTCACCCGATTGCCAGGAAAGCATTCCAAGGATCCACACATGGGAGATTGTGGTGTGGTAAGATGATTTATTATTCACTAAGCAAAAATCAAAGGAATTCCCCTCGGGAGTTTCAAATGTCCCACCTCCCTCTGTCCTGCCATGGAAAAAGTCGAACCCTGTCTTTAGCAGGGCCAAAACAAAGTCAGGGGCCACGGGTTCTGTTCCATATTAAGGCTTAGTTGTTTGGAGCCGCTGCTGTCTGCTGCAACCAGGTAGCAGACCCACATGGTCACATGTTCCTGGGTTGGAGGAGGGGGAGGAAGGAAGAGGAGGAGAGGGACAGGAGAGGGAAGAGAATGCTTTTTCAAAATAACCAATCAACTTCCTAAGCTTTCCTGGGCTTGCATTGGGTCCACCCCCTAGCCAATGACCTTTTCCCTAGGTTAGACTTACAGGCCTCTATGGTTTAGTACCTCCCCTGTGCCATTTTGATTCCTACTGCACAAGGCTTACCAACCTTTTGTTCTATCCCTCCCCCCAGTGATCTAAGTGGGGGAGGGGTGGGAGGTGTGAAACAAACAGGCTTCTGCTCCCCAGCTGAGGATGCTCAGCGATGTCTGACTTCTCTGGCTCTCTTCCTACGGCAACACCGGGAGGGGAATAAAAACTATCAGAGTGAAGCAAAGCAAAAAGGGGAAGAGATGCTGCTGTAGGAGGGTTACATTGACCCTCATCTTTTACTTCTTTCTCACCCCAAATTTCCCCTCTCATCCCCTCAGTAATAAAACTGTGAAAAATTAATAAACGGTAACCTCATTTAAAATGGAGTTGGGAGTCTAGAAGAGACTGATCTCAACAGAAAATGAGTACCCCACATCTCTGACAGGAAGTGACACTACTTCACTACCTCAGCAGGAGCAAGAAAAGACTCCTCCTTGCCTAGTAACAGCCCAGCCAATGGGAGGCTGCCATAACTCAGCCGATGAAAAGTCACTGTGCTTGGAACTTTTGTACTCTTTTCCAATGGGCTCTTCCTTTATAAAAGGACTTCCTAATCCATAAAAGAGATTCCTCTTCTTTGTTTCTCTGGGCTTCCACTAGGTTCACCATTAGACTGCATGTCTCAAATTGCAGTTCTTTATTGTTCTGAATCAGCCCGTTTTGCAGGAGAAATACCTGGCTACCTATTTGTTTAAGGTCAACAAGAGCCTCCTCATCTCCTGCAACCACCACCCTGAGTTACTGCCACGCTTTGGCTTCTTGTGCGTCACAGCACAAGTCAGGAGCAAGTACCCAAGTTCCCAGGCTCTCAGGGAAGTTCTGATTCTTCCAAATCTCTATTATTGATATATATATATATATATATATATATATATATATATATATATATATATATATATATATATATATATGTTTCTATTGGGATGTAATTGCCAGTTGCCATGGTATTCTGTGCAAACAGAAGCTATTTTACCCTGTGGGATGTTTTCAGAGAAGTCACACTGCAGTGTCTGTCACAGAATGAATTGCTATTATAACCAGTTTGTTTACAGGTTGCTCCTCTAGCTGTTCAGCCCTTGAGATTGTCATTTATATCAGCTGCACCTGAGACCAGTGCTCACAAATTATTACCCGTGAAATGATGAACTCTCAAACTTAAGAGTTTATATTGGGATTATATTGGGGGAGGAAAAGATTTATTTTGAGGGCTAACCAACATAGGAACTAGATAGATTTGTTTTCTTTTCTTTTCTTTTTTTAATTTTATTTTATTGTTTGAAGTATGACAAATAGTAGTACATATATCTCCTTTCCCCCCACCCCCCAGCTTCCCCTACCTCCTGTCACATGCCCTCCCCCCTCTCCCCTCCCTCCAGTGTCTTGCGTCCATTGGTTGTGCTTATATGCATGCATACAAGTCCTTCGGTAGATCTCTTTCCCCCTCTTCCCAACACTCCCCAGCCTTCCCGCTGTAACGTGTTTTCTTTTAATGCCTAGGGATTTGAGTAACGGCAACAGAAGCCAGGCTTGGCGGTAGCATCATAACAATCACTGCTTCAGTGGCAAAAGGTAGAACTAAGCTCAATGTTTGTTTTGTCATCTCTCCAATTTCCTTTTCACCGGTAACTCATTATTGCCTCTCCATTCCCCACTGCTTTCCGTTATTTCCCACTTAGATCCCTGCTAGTTTGTAATTCCTGGGCAGTGGCCCTTATCACACAGATTTTTCTGTCCTGTGATAGCTTATCAATGCTAAGATAACAGTATGGGAAAATGACACAAATCAAGCTCATGCTACTCTTGAGCACCAGTGGCCAAATTCATGACATTTGGGGCTTGAGAGAAACTGCATTTAAATTGTAATGGGAAATAAAACTTTGGAAGATGCTAGTGGAGCATGAGTCTCAGCTCAGACCAGCACCGTAAGGGATTTATCCTCTTTGGGGATTTGGCTGGAGGATTTGTGGTACCCGAGGGAAAGGAATGTCAAGGACAGCTTGATGTTTGTCAAACAGATTTTCAGAGCACAGATTCTATAGCCTGAGGGCCTGGGGTCAGGCCCCAGTTCTACTACTTACGGGCTGGGGACAATCTTGAACAAGGTACTTAATCTCTGTGACTCCATTTCTAAAATGGGGATATCATTAGAAACATGCCTCTCAAGGGTGTTTTGAGTTAATTTGTGTAAACTCTTGGAGTAGTGCATGGCACATAGTATGTGTTTTTATCTGACAGCCATTGATATTATTTTATATTTCTCCAGCCCTCCTGGGGGGGGGGGGCTACTTTCTAAGCTATGTAAAGATAGGGGCACTGGGAGACCCAGGGACACGGGCAACATTGCATTTATTTACTATTGAGAAAATGAGGCGCAGGGAGGGAAAAAGAACTATCTGTCTGTTACCTTAAGAACATAACTGGGCTTTGATGCAGGGACAACCCCAGGCTTCAGAGCCTCCAGGATTTCTCTCTTTAGGAGCATGAGAGACAGTACAGATTGCATGGAGCGTCCAGTACCAATGCTGGGGAAGGCATTGAAGAACTTGAGAGGCCCATTTGTGCACATAGAAGCCATCCCCTAGCACTCTCAGAAACACTCAAGGGGAACTGTTCAGGAGGCCAAAGCCCTGTAATATAAGGGCAATAGAGGAATCAGTTTGACCTGATCTATCATTTGGTCTGACCCTTCTGTATGCAAAAGCTGGCAAGCCCTTGGGACACTCCAGTTACAGCAATACAGAGACATCAGAAATCTACTGACTCTTGAAGATTCATCTACTTTCTTTCTTGTTAACCTTCTCTTTATATGCTTTCTAGACCACATGGTAGTTCCCTGAATGCTTGAGTTTGCATGTGCCTGACTGGGAATTGAACCATAATCTCCTGTTCATAGGTGAACGCTCAACCACTGAGCCACACTGGCTAGGTGAATGTTTGAGTTTTAAACCTATTATCGGAATTATTTATGGAATCAGGTTGGGAAGATATTTATTGTCTCTACTCAGCATTTGGGGTTGTTTCTCATTGATGCTGCCTTAAATATACTGTCTTTGCCTTCTACATTTAATATTACTCATTAATAAAATAGTCACTAGAAATACTGACACAGATACTATTAACAAAGCTGAGATAATAATGGATTAGCAACTGATGCCTCTTTACTTGCTGATGATGTAATCTACTTTAACAGGTGTCACCTCAATGCCAGATAAACATGAAGAGACCTGGGTATGCTTCTGTCACATGTTCTTTACTGAATGTGTTACAGAAAACTAAAGAAGAACAAAGCAAAACTTAGAGAGATGGAATTAATTTATTACGTGCGGGTCCAGAGGAAAAATGTATCTCAAATTCTGGGGTCCAACATGCAGGAATTCTTTCTATTTATATGATTTTACCTTCTTTGTCTCCCAAATATGGAGTGTTTCTGGCCCCCTTTTGCAAGTTCTTAAAGAGCCAGTGTGTACTGGCTCCTTGAGACCTCAACCAGAGGCCTGGCCTGGCACCAGCACTGATGACCTTGTCTGGGGAAGGTTAAATCCACAGAAGGCAAATAGCAGGGTTAAAATTTCAAACAGCAGTTTTCATACAAGATGAATGCTTCAAATGAAGGTGTTGGCTCCTGGTACTTGGATTGATTCAGCTGCTGCTGCCCCAGTCAGCATACACCTGTAATCAGTATCTAAGCGTTTGCTTCATATACGCTAGTGCAGTGTTTCCCAACCTTCTCTCATGATGAGAATCACCTGGTGGAGTTGTTAAAACACAGATTCCTGAATCCCAACTAAGAAGTGCTAAACTAGGATTTTTTGGAACATATAGGTAAAATTGTATACTTAACTAGTGCTCTAAGACAGATGTTATATACAGAGCACTAAGTTAGGTATGCAATTTTACCTATATGTTCCAAAAAATCCTAGTTTAGCACTTCTTAGTTGGGATTCAGGAATCTGTGTTTTAACAACTCCACCAGGTGATTCTCATCATGAGAGAAGGTTGGGAAACACTGCGCTAGTGTTATGTTTCTAGATAGGGGCCATCATTCTTGGGGGCAAGAGTCTTTTTATACTTCGTGGGTATTTCTGCAATAGTTAGTAGAGTCTAGACTATAATAAAGGCAAATAAATATTTTATTGCTTCTGTAAAAAAATTTGTGCAATGGAGCAAACATTTAAAAAATATATATTTTACTGATTAAATTTTTTTTTTTTTTTTTTTTTTTTTTTTTTTTTTTTTACAGAAAGGAAGGGAGAAGGAGAGGGAGAGAAACATCAATGAGAGAGAAACATTGATTCAGTTGCCTCCCTCACACTCCCCACTGAGGATGTGCCCGCAACCAAGGTTCATGCCCTTGACCAGAACTGAACCTGGGACCCTTCAGTCCACAAGCCGACACTCTATCCACTGAGCCAAACTGGTCAGGGCTGGAGCAAACATTTTCTTCTTCCAGTTCATGCAGTCTTTATATTCTTCTTGCTTGTGTGTTATTTCCACTGTAAGAAGGGATTAGTCCCATCTATTCCCCTTTCTTCTCCACACCTCCCATTGGAATATGATGGTACAGACTTTCTATGGAAGACATTGCTGCCATTTCAGTAATACTGAAACAAGGAGTGAGGGTTTATAGTTATTAAACTCAGATCTATTGTGAGTCAGCAGTGATGGTGAAAGCACACAGAATGCAGTCAAGGTCTGGCTGAGCAACACGAGGCTAATGCATCAAAATAAACATGTGGCCCATGGGACAGAATGCAGGAGTGGAAAACAAGTCTTTACAGAGGAATCCTTATTAATTTATACAATAAGTATATGCCATTTTGTCTCCCTTCTGCTGGAGCAAACTTCTGCTAACCGTGCAATTATTAGACGTTTGCTTGCATAATTCCCTTGTGTGTTTTTTCACACACGCACTACATTTTGAGAATGCAATTGAAATTTAGAATTTTGCTCACAATTGCTCTCTTTTACTGCTTTGACAAGAAACTGTTGTTAACAGACTTCTCTAGGAGAATCACGTCTTTCTTTCCCCCAATGTTGAATACAATACTAAATTTAATGAGCAGGCAGCAGGATTCCTTGATAAACACAAAAGCTATTCAGCTTCCTACTCAGCTACTTCCACTCAAATGCTTCTTCTCAATCCATCCCCTTCATTTTCCTCCTCACTCTCCTAGTTCTGGGCAGGAGATGTAGGGGCTGTTTGAACCGCCCAACTCCCATCTAGGAGAGTGTCTTAGTTTGCCAAGGCTGCCATAAGGAAACACACAGACTGAGAGGCTGAAACAACAGAAATGTGCTTTCTTCAATCCTGGAAACTAGAGGTCTATGATCAAGCTGTCTGCAGGTCTGGTTTCTTCTGAGCCCTCTCTCCTTGGCTTGCAGATGGCTGCCTTCTCACCGTGTCCTCACATGGTCGTCCTTCTACCTGTGTTTTCTGTGTCCTAATTTCTTTTTATAAGGACATTGGTCATACAGGATTATGGCCCATCTTTATGACCTCACTTTAACTTAATTCCTTTTTCAAAGGTACTCTCTCCAAATACAATCACATTCTGAAGTACAGGGGTTAGGGCTTCATCATATGAATTCTGCAAGGATACATTTAGCCCATAATAGGGTGTTATTTGAAAATGTTGTTTTTGTCTTGTCTTGTTCTAATTAGGATAAAGATACATTAGGTACCACACATAATTCTTCAAATATTGGAAGCAGTTCCCACCTTTTAGATACATAGCAAATTGTTTTCTTCCTTTCTCCTAAATAGTAAAATTAGTGATTTTCAAAAATCAGTATCTGATTTTTTCTGTAGTACCTATATATTACTAAGCTACATTTAAAAAAATTACAATTTGCTTTTCTTTTGTTTATAGTTTATAATTATAAAATGTATTATGATTTTATTATATTGTACAATTTACATTACAACTAGGGCATTATATTGGTGTTTTGATTTTATAGATTAACTACCAATGAATTTTATATCATAATTATAATGGTGGTATTACAAAATATTTATTTTAGAAAGAGCTGTTGGATTTGATAGGATTGAGACAATCTACACTAGATGTTAAACTTCTCCAGGGCAGAATATCCCTTATTCATTTTCCCCCAAACTCAAAACCACTTATGATACACAGATGGCATTCAATGTATAGTTGTTAATTAAGTGAATGATGTACTTTTATCTGTACTATTGTGAGGGTGCTAAAGAAGCAGAAATTTTAATAGCTCTGTATCACAATATTTTCAGTGATTTCTGCATATCTGGGTAATTTACTATTCATTAATAAATAATAAAAGGCAGGTGAGGTTGACTAGTCATAAAGGTAGGAAGAGAAACAGAATATTTCATGTCCTGGCAGCCACAGGAAGAATGTCAGGAAGCAGGGCAGTATCATATGCCTGGATTCCTTGTTATTATATAGATTAATCTATAGACTGAGGAGTGCCTTACTCTATAACCACATGAAGTTGATTCTGAATGTTTTCCTGATGAAAGGGATTAGGATCCAGACTTAATCTCTCATTCCTCACCCCTCCATCTAGGAAAACAAATAAAAAATACGCCATTTGGCAATGTCAGTATGGCGGCCACATTCCCTGGAAAGCCGAATCTGAGGGAAGCAGGTAGAAAGTTGATGCTGGAATATCATCCGGATTTACATCTGTGGACAAGAAGCAAAGGAAGCAGGGTTGGGTGGAGGAAGAAGTGGACTAGAATGGAATCTTGCTTGGCAAAGGCCTTAGCTGACTCCACAGGGAGCACTGGAAGGCAGGCTTTTTGAATTTCCCAAGTTTTAGGGGTGAGGGTTGGACATTTAGACCCCACATTAACCAGTCACGGAGTACATGCTGATCCCAGAAAGAGCATGGCCTGAGTAAACGGGCTTTTATCTGCTGACAACGTTCCCGTTCCGGAGAGCTGTGAGCTTCCAGCTCTCCCAGCCGCGTCTGAAGGGGATTAGGGTGGCTTGTTATTGGCCCGCTGCATCCAAATCTGCTTTTCTGGCTTCCTGCTTAAAACCAGCCAGTGCACGACAGAGTCAAGCTTGCGATGTTAACTGTTATAAGCCAAATGGGGTCCTGATACGGTTAGTCTCTGTCTGACTTGTGAAATCTCCTTATCTTCTTTTTGCAGATTTATAGGCTTGCTCTTCTTTCTTATTTTTGTCCCGAAAACCAATATAAAGAATGAGACCAATGTATCAAAGTCTGAAAAAAGTCAATTTGACATCCTATTGAAAGCAGATAGAAACATTTCTTGCATTCCATAATAAAGAGAATTTCCCCCTTTGTGGGATTAAGGCGATAACATTTCTGCTTCAGTGTGGGAGCTGTCGGAATAAATATACAATTTTGCTTTAACACATTCCTGTCAACTTCCTTTGAAACGAATCGCCGAATTAAGCCTCTAAAGTACACACTCAACTCCTTGTTCTCTTCATCATATTTTGCTTACTGTTTTAAATGGAAATTATTTCTCCCCCCACTTCTTGTTAGATGCTTCTATTGGAAATACTCAAATACTGAACTCAGATGATTCCCCCACCTCCATTCAAATATCTCAGCTGAAAGACTTGGGCTCTTGATTAAGCTAATTCTAGCTCTCTGACGATTGGAAAGGCCAGTGTTTCTTTTCTGGACTAGTAGAAGCTTGCTACTTCAGGGCCAGAAAAATCTATTTTGGTTTCATACCAACAGCTGAAAAAATCGTGAGACAATCGGCATAAAAATAAGCAGAAAATTCAAAGTAATATTGCTCAGAGCTTTGCATGGCATGTTTTACCATATATTCACACAAAGTAATTTCATCATTACAGGAAAATAAATAAAGTCTCTACTTTTTACTTCCCTCAGTTTTTTGATCAGAATATTCTGGTGATGTCACATTATTAAACATAATGTTCAGAAATGCATGTCCCATTTTTGTCTTACTCAGAATTTAAGCCGCTTCTTCAACATCTCAGGTGTCTAAATGAGTATTTCTTCATTGGTTGGTTGCCTCCTACTATTCAAATCTTAAGCTTTGATTTTTTCCCATGTTGGTTCTCTGTACATGACTTTGGAAGGCAGATGACTTGAGCAGCAGGCCCTGGTGGGCACCCAGCAGCTTCAGAGAAGAGAGGTGGTGGGAGCTGCAGGGAGCTATTCTTCTGCGTTGTCTTTTTTTTGGGATCTGACTCTACATTATTTGTGAGATTCATTCATATATTTGCAGATGGTTGTAGATCATTGTATTTGCTGTTTTGGTGTTCATCTTTAAACTTCCTTTTCCCTCAGCCTTGTTTTGTATTTCATCATCAAATCACGTCAAATGTAATCTTTAAACAGATCTAAAATCTTGCTCCCTCCTGCCATATCCTCAAACACCATCCAGGTTCCAGCCAGCAGTACTTCTAGCTTGAATCCTGCAATTGTCTTTTAAAAAAAGTTCTATTTAAATGATAGTTGTCATGCAATGTTATATTAGTTTCAGGTATATGTGACCTTTATATACTGCCGTTTTCCGTTCTTGCTCCCCTCCAATCTTGTCTACACCTGCATCCAATATGACTGCCTAACAAAAGCATGTTAGCACATATTAGTCATTTGAAACATTTCCCAGAGACCCAGTGCATCCAGGATAATGCACCAAGCCCGCACGTGACCTATAGGGCCCTACATGATCTGGCTTCTGCCTAACACCTCCATCTACCACCTCCTACGACCTCCTCCAGCCCATTAGGTGCTTCCAGTTCGTCCAAAGAGCCAAGCTCTTCCCTGTTCTCAATTTTGGTGTATGTTGTTCTACCTGCTGGAACCAGTTTTCCACCCTCCCTTAATCTGGCAAATTCCCACTCAGTCATTTCTCCCAGAGGCTGCCTTCTCTGAGGTACCTATCTATATCCAATCTCCTGTCATTTTTCCCCTTCATTTAAAAATTTTATTTATTTTTCAATTGTAGTTTATATTCAATATTATTTTGTGTGAGTCTCAGGTGTACAGCATGGGAGCTGGACAATCACATACTTGACAAAATGTTCCTCCAGTACCCACCTGGAGCCACGCAGTTAATACAACATTGACTATATATGGTATTTTATGCTTTACATCCCCATGGCTACCAATTGTACTTCTCACTCCCTTCATCTTTTTCACGCATCCCCTTAACCCCTCTCCGGATGCTCCCTGTCATTTTCATTTGCAGTGGTTGCCACAACCTACATGTCACAGAATGTATAATGCCTGTCTTCCACCGGGCTGTGGGCACCATGGGGCCACATCTGTCTTGTTTACTGTAGTGTCTAGCCCAGTATTTGGTGCGTAAAGGCACCCCTCCCCCCCAATATTTCTGATATGAACAACTGGTTAAAGTGGAGCTTCAGGGATTATAGAAAAGTTTAACAGAAAATGTACTAATGGGACTTTTGATTTATATCTTTGGATCTGAAGCTGTTCAGCTGAAAATAGGTAAATTGGATATCAGGATTTCTGAGCTCCTTGAAGTTCAACCAATCAATATAGGCAGCCATTCACTCAATAAGCCGCTCTGGCCAAAATCTTTCATTTTATAGAAATACAGCCTCCGAATTAGAAGCAGCACAAACACTATTCCAGAATTCCAATCTGAAACTTTAAAGCTGATTACATCTGCCCTGCCCGGGTAGCTGTTGACTAGCGCATCGTCCCAGGTTCCATCCCCGGTCAGGGCACATACAAAAACCAACCAATGAATGCATAAATAAGCAGAACAACAAATTAAACCCCCCCACCCCCCAAATGAATTTAAAAAATTACAAAAAAATTCTAAATAAATAAAGAAAGAAACTGCATCCATACAATCTACATCTTCAGGCACCAACATTTATTTCAGCCCCCGTTTCTGCTCTCCTCCACCACTACAGCAAAATTTATTAGGTGAAAGTGCAGTGACTAAAATGACATAATTTGATCCAACTCTGGGTTGCCAGTGGGTTTTTAGGCCACAAGAGGGAGCTGTTTAAGTTCTTGTTAAATATGAACAATCAGAAGAAGAAATTTGGCTATCTTAAGGTTGTCCAGATGGACACCTATTTATATGTTATTGACTTTGAAACTCCGTTTATTTTTAAGCTACAGAAACTCCAATTCTTTTTATTTGCAATCTAATTTGCATTTTAAAAAGTGTAATTATAGGCAGAGAATCATTTTTGCCTTACAATCTAATTTTGTCTAACTTAACTAGTGTGAAAAATATAAGTAATCAACTAAGTGACATAGGAGATGAAAATAACTTCCAAAATTAATCTATTTTCTAAACACTTCATTAACATCAGAAAGGAAGTAGCTTTTCTTTTAAAAATTACTGTTTTTGCCCAGCTGGCATGGCTCAGTGGTTGCCTATGAACCAGGAGTTCCCGGTTCAATTCCTGGTTAGGGCATGTGCCCAGGTTGTAGGCTAAATTCCCAGGAGGGGGCATGCAGGAGGCAGCTAATCAATGATTCTCTTTTATCATTGATGTTTTTACCTCTATATCCCTCTCCCTTCCTTTCTAAAATCATTAAAAATATATTTTAAAAATAAAAATTACTGCTTCTTTTAATAATTAGTCTAGAAGATTTTAAATATCCATCAAAAAGAAAAGATTTTTAAAAGAAATGTAAAATTTGTGGCTTGAGAACTTATTTTATAACATTGAAATCTAATTATAGACATACAGATTTGTGCACCCGTAGAGTCCCTCAGCCTGGCCTGCGCCCTCTCACAATCCGGGATCCTTGGGGGATGTTGGATAGTCGCCGGCTTTAGCCTGATCTCCGTAGGCCTGATCCACACAGGAGCCTAATTCTGTGTGTTGAGCATCTGCCCCCTGGTGTTCAGCGTGTCTCATAGTAACTGGTCAATGAGTCGTTCAGTTGTTCCATTGCTTAGGCTTTTATATATATGTATTTACATACCAAGAATTCACTTATACACTTGCCAACCCTACTGACCACCCTGAGGAGATAGTTGAATTATGGAAAGGAACCTGAGCTGTGCCTTGCCAGCACAGCCAAGCAAGCGTTCAGTGAGCCTGAGGGAGGGTGGTGAAGGATTGAGGAAAAGAAAGACAGAGAATAAGCTGGTTCTAGGTGGATCTCCTGTGCCTGGCTGAGGCCACAGAGAAAAGATCCAGAGGGCAAGCTGAGCCTTTATTTCATAGCCAGAGGTAAACAAGGTAGTGGTCACCATAGTTACAATGTTCTTGTGAATTTCACTTGTTTTGGCAGCACTTGTTGCATTTCCCACAGCCCATTAGCTACCCAGATAAGATCTAGGAAGCTTCATAAGGTCAAGCTTAATTATGCTAAGAGGGCTGTGCCCTCTAAGCTGGGACTTGTTTGTGGCTTTGCCAACAGGTCAATCCGAAGCTTAACCCTATAGCAGCTTCCCTACAATGACCCAAGGGCAGAAGTATGCTTTTCTACTGAGAACCTACTGAGAGGGCCTGTGGTGCATTGTTTTGAGTCAAAGGACCAACAGCAATAGTAACAAGAGGCTATTGCAGTGCTCTGCAATAAGGACATTCAGGTCCTGAGGCCATAGGAGACTTGGGAGAGGCAGGATGGGGGACCAGGCCCTTGCAGAGAGGGCGTGGTGTTCGCTGGGAGTGGTGGAAGTGGGAGGTGGAAAAAAACACACATATGAGTAACATTCATCACGTGTTAACATAGGTCAGGCATAGACCACATGGACTAACTCATTCATTGCTCGCAACCATTATCACTGTTTTCACTTTAGCGGCTTAGAGAGAAAGGTTAAGTCAGTGGTTGGCAAACCGCAGCTTATGAGCCACATGTGGCTCTTTGGCCTCTTGAATATTCTAACACCACTCCTTCAAAATAGACTCGCCCAGGCCAAAAATCGCCTTCTGCGCATGGGCCACGAAGTTTCAATCACACTGTACATTTGCGCCCACATGTGGTATTTTGTGGAAGAGCCACACTCAAGGGGCCAAAGAGCCTCATGTGGCTTGCGAGCCGCGGTATGCCCCACTGATAAGTGACTTGTATAAGAACAAAGCTGTTAAATTGGGGAGCCACAATTTAATCCCCCTTCAGGGTAAGTCTCCCTAAATGGGATTCTACTAATTTGGCCTGATTGTGAGTAAAATCAATGGGCCTCTGGGTAAAATGCTTCTTTCCCTATAAGGGGTTGCACTTGTACATTCTTACTCTTATTTTGAACATCAGAATTCTGTCAAGAGTCTTTTCTTCACCTAAAATGTTTTGTCCTAAGAGGAGAGAGAAAAGCTTTTATAGTTGTAAAAGGACAGTTATTTCTGGATGATGGTCAGTAAATAGTAAATGTGGTAAAGAGGATGGTTTTCTGCTTACTCACTAGTGTGTGATTAAGCCATGTGGGAACACAGACAAACTTAACTGAATCATAAAGAATGCACACCATTTAATGTTAAAAGAGAAGTCATCACCTGGCCAGTGTGCTTAGTGGTTGAGCATAGACCTATGAACCAGTAGGTTATGGTTCGATTCCAGGTTGGGGCACATGCCCTGGTTGTGGGCTCCATCCCCAGTAGGGGGCATGCAGGAGGCAGCCAATCAATGATTCTCTCTCATCATTAACGTTTCTATGTCTCTTTCCCTCTTCCTTCATCTCTGAAATCAATAAAAATATTTTTTTAAAAGAGAAGTCACCAAAAATATGTTAAACTTATGACTTATATATATATATATATATATATATATATATATATATATATTTTTTTTTTTTTTTTAATTGAACCTTGACCTCCTGGTTCATAGGTCTATGTTCAACTACTGAGCCACGTCGGGCCTGGCTAAGCTGATGACTTTTAAAAAAATCCCTAAATTTTGCTATAGTTGTCTAGAGTCTGTTTTGAGTAAACATTCAAACATGCCCTATAAGCAGAAATCTAAATATCACCTTTCTGGCTCAAGTGTCCCATACGTTACAGGAAGAATAGGAGGGTCAGCATCTTCGTGCCTGCATTTTCTCCTTTTCTCTATTCTCAACTCTATTCCTAACTGGGCTTCTTAAGTACTTGGAAAGCATTGCTGATTTTTCTTATTAGAGTATTTATGAGAAAATGGCATTCTTGAATAGGAAAATAAATGACCCATTTCTCATTCTTTAATTTTTCCTAATATTTCCACAGGTCTCTACTCAAGTTTTTCTTATAAACAAGGCACAGAACTTGAATGGATTTTTAAGAACTGAAAACCATAGGATTTCTATGTTTTCTGTTGTTGATACTGGGTCAAACTGGCCCTGTTTGTCAGTAGATGGCCAAAAGTCCAGCACCAGGCCTGGAGCTGGGGCATGGTTTTGGCCTTAGAAACATGTATGCAAATACGGCAGCAGATATGAGAAGACTCTCTGGGAAGCCGACAGGCGTAGGCTCAGATCTCAGGCATCCCTTCCCCACAGGGTTGCCAATTTATACATAAGCTGCTTAATTAATTTAGAATTGTGGATAAACAAAGAATATCTTTTCTAGTATAAGTATTTCTCAAATATTACACGGGAGATACTTGTATTAAAAATTATTCATTGCTTACCTGAAACTTATATTTAACTGGGTGTCTTCTTGTATTTTCATTTGCTGAAGTCTGGCAGCCTTAGTGTTTTTCCTCCCTGACTCACTCATCAGCAGAGCTTAGCGTTTAAGAGTACAGGTCCTGAAACAAGACTGTGGGGATGATTTACTAGTTATGTAAACTCCAGCAAATTACTTAGCTTCTCTGTGCTTAGTTTTCTCCTCTGTAAAATGGGGATCATAATAGGATCCCCTTCTTCAGAGTCCGGCTGTGAGGATTAAATGAACTTCCGTGGGTCCATATATCCAGTCAGTGGTGGAATAGAATCAGAACCTTGTTCTCTTTTCTCTCCGGCTGTGGTTGATTTTGTGAGATGACTGCTGCCATCCTTCACAAATGCTACACTGATACCCTGTTTCCCCGAAAATAGGACAGTGTCTTATATTAATTTTTTCTCCCAAAGTTGCGCTAGGTCTTATTTTCAGGGGATGTCTTATCTTTCCATGCGCTAGGCCTTATTTTCGGAGGATGTCTTATTTTCGGGGAAACACAGTAGTCTCTGTTAGAGAAAAGAAGCTGGAGGGAGGAGGTTGCACCCTTGCAGGCTGTGTCACTTATGGAATGGTAAATGGTTGAGATTGCACTTCAGATGCCCAGATGTTTTAAGAGTCAGGGTGGGCCGGGACCGGTTTGGCTCAATGGATAGAGCGTCGGCCTGGGGACTGAAGGGTCCCGGGTTCGATTCCGGTCAGGGGCATGTACCTTGGTTGCGGGCATATCCCCAGTAGGGGGTGTGCAAGAAGCAGCTGATCGATGACTCTCTCTCATCAATGTTTCTAACTCTCTATCTCTCTCCCTTCCCCTCTGTACAAAATCAATAAAATATATTAAAAAAAAAAAAAAAGAGTCAGGGTGGGTTTTTACATTTAGTTTATCTCTTCTAGGAAGCATATATGTGGGGGTGACATGCATGGCGGAAGAAGCTTGGGTCAGGGAAGGTTTCAATGGATACCATATAATATGCAGAATATATACTATATAACATAGATGGTGTGTATATATAATATATAAAAATAATACATTAACACATTATGTAAATATATTCCTGCTTCTACATACAGTGTTTAGAAACCACTTGAAGGAGGCAGAACAATCACAGGAGTACCATGGGAGGTTGATGACTCCCGCCTTACAGGCAACCAACTCTTAAGTGATGTGTTTGGAGCTAAAGTGCTTTTCTGATCCTCAGGTGAAACAGCTTCCATGAGTCACTCCAATGAGAAAGACAGTTTCATTTCATTAATGTGGCACACGTGGCTTATAAAGACATTAGGAGTCTTAAATATAAAGGACGCTTCTGTAATATAAGTTACAATACGAGTGGTCTACGGCCAAATTTTTACAAGTGTAAAATTTCCCCCCACAGAAATTGCTGTCACATGCTTACACCAGGAGTACCCTGCAAAATGTTTTTCCAGTGGCATTACAGTTGGATGCCATTTTTGCCATCGGTTTTCAGATGTCTGCTTTTTGCTCTCTTGTGTCTTCCAGGGCTAGATGTTTATTTGTTATACGACACTTTAGTGTCACTTGAATAATAGTCGAAGATGTTATGCTGGGTGCTCTGTATTTTACAAAGATGGGAAAGACATACATTTCCCTGATGGTGCATGTAATCCAGTAGGGGATGGGGAGAGCAGGTGGTAGAAAGGGATAAGGCAGGTACAGATTCTCTCACCTCAGGCAGGATGTAAATAGAGAGGCATTCAAGCGATGTGAAGTGGAGGTTAAATACTCTTTTGGGGGCAGCCTTGCGGAAAGAGAGGAATTAGGCAAGACTGTAGGTAGAAGGTGGCATTTGAACTGGCCCTGGAAGAATGAGTAGGCACAATGCTGCAAAACTGAAAAGTGTTTCAGGGGCAGATGAAGACCCTGCATTGGCTGGAAAGTAGATGACTTGAGGGAGTTGGTGGAGATAAGATTGAAAAAAATGCTCTGAGGGAACTTTAGGTTAGGAGGAGTTCGGACTTAAGTTGATAGGCAATAGGGAAGCCTGAATTGCTGAGCAGACAAGTTAAATAACTACCTGTTATTTATCTGTTTGTCTGTTTATATATATAAATGTTCGCATCAACGGTATGAGGGCTGTGAAGTGCTATTTAGGGAATCATCAAAAGAAGACATTTGAATCAACTTGGATGAATCACAAAGAAATTGTGTTCATGTAAGATGCCAGATTCAAAAGATTCTATACTATATTTATATAACACTTATATAACATTTGAAAAAGGCAAGACTATACAAGTGTAGAACAGACAGATTGTCACCAACTGTTAGGGATGGGGAGAGTGTCTGACTGCAAAGGCTCAATATGAAGAAGTTCTTTGAGGTGTTGGAGTGGTTTTGTATCTGGTGTGTGATGGCAATTACAAGAACCTATATATATGTTATAGCTCACAGAAATAAATGAACATCAAAAACTGTGCTACAACCCAGCTGGTTTGGCTCAGTGGTTGAGAGTCGACCCACAAATCAAGAAGTCCATGGTTCCATTCCTGGTCAGGACACATGCCTGGGTTGCGGGCTCAATCCACAGTAGGGTGTATGCATAAGGTAGCCAATCCATGTCTCTCTTTCATCAATGTTTCTATTTTTCTATCCCTCCCCTTTCCTCTCTCTCTCTAATCCAAAAAAAATATTTAAAAAAAAATCAACATTATTTTAAAAAATTGAACTGTGTGTAAATTTAAGACATAAATAAACAAGAAAAAGAAGGTTCAATTATATTTAGCTAGTTTTCTGGAAATAAATTTTTTTTTTTGTTATCCAGTTTTTAAGAACTGGCAATTTGTAGTATACATGGCAAGTCTATACAGATGTATTTAATTAATATGTAACTAATTTTATATAGTTAACTCATACATAGTAATATGTACTTATTTATATATAAATATACTAATATATATTTAATTAATCAGGATAATTAATTATCTAACTATGGCTATAAGAAAAACTTGCTATGTTTTCTCAGAAAAAAACTTGCTATATATTCAGGAACTTGATTAAAAGTCTCATTGGTCTGATATATTAAATAGCTGACACTAAAAAAATAAATAAATAGCTGACACTCATATATAGTATATTAACTATTTTTATAGTGACTTATTTTGAACTCTTGTATTTTAAGAAATATTTTCACCTTTTTTTCTTTTCTTTTTGTTTATGCTAGAAATTTGCTTACTAAACTTTTGATTAAAATCACATTAAATATAAACCTCAGATCAGGTTGGCTTTCACAAATTTTGGTTTAGTGGTGTTCAAATAAATAGTTTGTTTTTGAAGTCTGATTTTTGTAAAGACTTTTCTGACAGTAGAGACTCAATGTTAGCTGACTGTGCTTTCAAAGTATACCTAATATAGTGTATAGTTCAAATCAAAGTTTCAAACCACATTAGCAGTGTGCTGAGGAAGGAAAGTAAAGGGCTTTCTTGTTTATTATAGCCCGGGATAAAGAGAGAGACTGACCATTATAGATTAGAAGTTCCAAAATGATTTCATTCTATGTTTCCTTTGAAGCTTCTTTCTGGTTACTCTAACTCACCGTGTGCTTTTGACTAAAATAGTGCTTGATGATTCTTTTAAAATAACACAATTCCTTTTAACTTAAACCTGTGTTTAACTTTGAGAATAATAGGTTCCAGGATTTGAGTGCCGAGTTCCTCAACTCTACCTTGATGACAGTTTGCATGTTAACAGGGACTGTGCTCCCAGCCAGAGAGAGGGCCCCAACCAAGTCTCACTTCTCTTTCAGAGACAAAGGGCTGCAGCCACAAACCACACAAAGTCCAGTGGCATGGGATGGAATGAGCAATTTGGATGCCTATTGGGGTTTTTAATTTTTTTTCTCATGAATGACTATCACTGATTATAAAGGGCAGTTTTAGGTTGCCAGAGCTATTTTAAAGTTAGTAAAATTAGATTGTCAAGATTTTAGGTCCTTAAAATGTTCCAGGGTCCTGCTTTCATCAGACGTGATTTGAACATCTTCATTTGTAAGCTTTATTTCTACTGCACAGCTTTTATTCCTGCCCTGTCTGAGCCCTTCCCATCTTCTGACTGTTCCTGTTCTTCCGTCAGTACACAGCTGCAGAACTCACTGACAAAGCGAGAATATTAAAAATTCTCATATTGTTCTTAGATTAAAATCCAAAATCCTCAACAGGACTCAAAAAGGCTGGAATCATCTGGTCCTTGCCTACTCTGGCAGCTGCATTCTTCTTGCTTTTGTTCTTCCCATTAGTCTTTCCTTTTCTAGAGCCCTGGCACAGGTTCACTCCCCCGGGAATGCTCATTCTAGACTGCTCTTCCCCGCTGAGTCTTCAGATCCTTGTCTGAGCCTCCCTTCCCAGAGGCGACCACTCTGAGCCCTCAGACTAAGTCAGTTTTTGTTGTTGTTGTTGTTAATCCTCACCTGAGGATATTTTCCCATTGATTTTTAGAGAGTGGAAGGGAGGGGGAGAGATGGAGAAACACCGATGTAATTGGATTGGTTGCCTCCCACATGTGTATTCTGATCAGGGCCTGCAACCTAGGCATGGGTCCTTGACTGGAATTGAACCCAGGACCCTTCAGAACATAGGCCAACACTCTATCCACTGAGCCAAACTGGCTAGGGCTGAGCCAGCTCCTTTTGGTATTAATAGCTTTCATTTCTCCTTAGTAGCACCTGTCAAAATTATAATTGAGCAATTACTTACAAAATTATTTGTTGATTGTCTTCCCTGGTGGAATTAGCTTCATGCTTCAAGGGAATGTCTCTATCTTGTGCACTGATGTTTCTCCAGATCCCAACCAAGTGCCTTATTCATAGCATTTTTGCAATGACATATTTGTTGAATAAATAAATGAATAGCCAAGGCCTCCCTCCCAGAGGCAACCACTCTGAGCCCTCAGACTAACTCAGTTTTTGTATTGTTATTGTTGTTAATCCTCACCCGAGGATATTTTCCCATTTATTTAATATTTAATGTTCAATAATTTCCCATTAATTAAAAATATTTTTTAGTTAGTGCTATTGAATAAGTCAAGAGGTGAAATGAAGAGGAGCACAGTTGATTCCAGCCTATATACCTGTGGGTCTCAAACATTACTGTGCATACCATCACCTGGGGAACTCTCTAAACATGCAGCTTCTCAGGCTCCATTCTCAGAAACACTGTTTTCATACATTTGGAGCAGCAGCCAGGATGCTCTGCATGTGTTATGAGTGTCCAGGTAATTTTGATGCAGGTATTCGAGGACCACTCTGCTGTGAGATGATGGTTTTCACATAAAACCAGCCTGAAGTTATATTAACTACATTCATGGAAACGGCCTGGATATGGTGATCAAACTCAGTATAACTACCATGGAAACAGGTTTGCAGCCCTAAAGAACATTTAAAAATAAGCCTCTTACCACTGAGTGGTAATTGAGATGTGTAAGTAATTGGAGAAGTTAATTATAAAATTGGGTTTAAATGCTGTATCTCAATAGTAAATACAGCAAAGGGCCTGATGCTGTTCAAATTAGTAAAGCAGTGAATGTTAATATACTAGTATATGATAGAATATGTAAGTCAGTTAGGATGACAAGAGAGTAATTTTTCCAAGTTACTCCTTTAAAGCATTTTCCCTAAGTGTGGTATGCGTACCCTCAGGGGTACAGGAACAGTTTGGTGTGGGTACGTGTTGCACCGGAGTTTGGTGAGGATATGCACTGCACCGTGCTTAGCTGCACCTAACTCTACGTTCTCATGAGTACGAGGGGTACTCAGCGTTATGAAAATTATAGGAGGGGCACACATATGTCAAAAGTTTGGGAAACTCTGCTTTAGAGCAAACTTCTCCCTCCCAGCATTGTGGGCAGCAGAGATATACCAGGTGTACTGGTTAATAATAACAGATTTTGTAATAAAAGAAAGCAGGATAATTTTAAGAGAAACATCAAAAGTGCTTTATTCAAAGTAATGTCCATCGCTAGCTACACATTTTCCCATCTTTCAGGTAATTTGTGGATACTGTCCCAATAGAACTTTTCTTGTTTTGAGGCAAACCATTTAGAGACCCAAATTTCCACTTCTTCGTACATTTTGAAGTGCTGCTCAGAAAGTGCATGTGCCATTGATCGGAACAAGTGGTAATCTGAAGGAGCAAGGTCTGGTGAATATAGCGGGTGGGTTAATACTTCCCAGGCAAGATCTTTTAAGCTGTCTTTCACAAGTTTTGAAGTGTGTGATGGTGCATCATCATGAAGCAAAATTACTTTGCCATATCTTCTGGCTGGCACAATCTGGTCATTTCACTATCAAATTGCATGGTTCAAATTGATTATTTGTTATCAGTAGCGATTAGTAGTAATGGTTTTGCCTGGTTTTAGAAGCTCATAATACACCACACCTTACTGATCCCACCAAAAGCAGAACATTGTCATCTTTGTGAAGCGATTTGGCCTTGCAGTCGATGTTGATGGATCAACCCATGATTTTGTGCATTTGGGATTCTCAAAATAAATCCACTTTTCATCGCCAGTCACAATTCGATGCAAAAAAAGACTTTCTTTCGTGCCATTGAAGCAACATTTTACTGATGACTTTTCGGTTTTCCATTTGTCTTTCATTCCGTTGATGTGGCACCCATTTTCCTTCCTTTAAAATCTTTCCCATTGCTTGTAAATGATTGGCAATTGTTTGCTGAGCAATGTTTATCTTTCTGCAAGTTCACAAATGCTCTTTTTTTGGGCATGAAATTTGACGTTTTTAAGTGTAAAAATATCTATAATGTTAACACCTCCAGCAAATTTGACATATGAACTTTTGAAGCTTGCTGTCAATACAACAAAATAGCATACATATCAAATTTCAAATATAACAACATATGTGTAACTCCCTCTAGTGAAAAAATATCCGCATTATTAACTGGTACACCTAGTACAGTTTTCCCTGGCAACTACCAGCTTACTGTCTCTACTGTCATTGCTGGCACTTACATCAATGTGTGTTTTTGGCATGGAGGGGGCAGTTGCCAGTATGACCACTCAATTTCACCTAATCACACCAGGCAGTGGTCATCATTCTGGGTCAATAAAAACAAAGACACCCAGAGGCAAAAGATTATGTTTCCCCCCACTTATTTATATTTGTTCCACTTGGGGCAAAACCCAAGGCAGATTGGATCTTCAAAGCTTTTGCTTTAAAGGGACAATGGAAAAGGAAGAATATGAAGGTATGACTAACAGAATGAGCCGCTTCTGACTGGTCTCTTTCTTCATCACATTTTTTGATAGAGATACCAAAAATGCATGTTTTCTTCCGTGTCTTTTTGAGAACTGTTTACATTGTAACTAACTATCTGGGGAAATTACCACTCTATTTAAATGAAACATCCTTAACAGGATCAATTCATTCTCCCTAAGTTAAAGTCTATATAGCACATATTACTTGAGAGATTTCATAGAAACTCCCAAATTTGTCAGTGCTTAACTACTAATGATCCTATTCCAGGACTTTGCATCTAATTGTATCACAGAGCCTGCTGGTTGCAGGCTAAGATCTGTCAGAAGAATAAAAATGACATAAAGGTCATGTTTGAATCATCATTGTGGATATCTTCTCTCTGTAATACATTTGTATGTAAGGTGTTGGATTCTGAGATAACTCATTTGTTTGGAATACTATTGCTTCTTCTTGGACTTTTGTATCAATGCCCCTTTATAACAGGAACTTTCTCTCTGCGTGTGAGAGAGAATAGTGAAAAATAGCTTTTATATTTCATTGAATCTTTACAATACCATGAACTCTTTCATTTAATTGGAGGCCTGCCTTTGCAATGAAGGTGTTATTGGAAACAATCATTATCCAAAATAAGTATATAGTTATCAATTTACCTATATTCATTCTTCAGATAGCAGTTGCTTTCAATATTACTGATAGTGTTAAATGTCACAGGGGACACTGGCAGAATCCAGCATTCACCTAGGAAAGATACACCCTGGGAAGATAACTTTCCCATTTGGTAGAGACATCAAAAGCTTGGATCGTGATAGTGGTGGTGGAATAAGTATAATTCCCTTATGCTACAGGCACTACATGTGGCATATGCGTGGAACTTTTTGCGAGGTGGAAACTATTTTGTAAACTCATTTATTCTGATAATAAAAGGCTTGCTTGAAGCAATTTGTTGCCAGCAGGTAGCAGGTAGCTATCCAGGGTGCTGCACATGCTGACCATGGAGACCTGACTCTGCAGTCGTTTTGAGGCTTTGCTTGCCCTGACACTTGCCATTTTGTCAAAAAGGAGCCAGTGACCACTGCCTGAATCAAATTCGGTCCTGTTTGTCTGACTTACTTCTGACCTGCCCTTGCCTAATCTCTGCCTCACCAAACCTGTGCCTGTTGTAGTTGTGACACTGCCTGTTGTGACAACCATCTTGGAAACATCCTAGAGCCATGGTTCTCAAGCCTGGGTCTGCATCAGAGTCATAAATATCATGAATCAGAATCTTTGGGAGTGGGTCTATGAATGAGGATCCCTGTTTTAGGTTAATTTCTTGGTTCTCTTACCATGTTTCCTTTCAGAGTTGGGTCTAATTCCTCTTGCTTTTATCTTTCATTCAATGAAAAGTAAATTGTAGATCTCAATTCTTCACAGGAAAGATTGGAGAAAAGTGTATTAAAGCCCTAAATCAATAGATAACTGTATGATGGTTCCTCAAAAGATTAAAAACAGAACTAATATGATCCAGTAATCCCATTCCTGGGTATGTATCCAAAAAAATTGAAAGCAGGATTTTGAAAATATATTAGCACTTCCCATGTTCATTGCAGTACTACTCACAATAGTTAAGATATGAAAACAACCTAAATGTCCATTTAAGCATAACATTAATATTATTCAGCCTTAAAAAATGAAGGAAATTCTGACATGTTACACTATGGATGAACCTTAAGGACAGTAGGCTAAGTGAAATAAGCCAGTTACAAAAAGACAAATATCATATGATTCCACTTACATGAGGTATCTACTGCAGTTAAACCTGAGGTAACAGAAACTAAAATGGTCCTTACCAGCGGGTAGGGGAGGGGAAATGGGGAGTTGTTTAATGTGAATAGAGTTTAAGTTTTGCTAGATAGAAAAGTTCTGGAGACCTGTTGCACAACAGTGTGACTTATATTTAACATCTAAAAATGGTTAAGATGGTAAATTAAATGTTATGTTTTTTTGACACAATAGAAAATTAAAAAAATAAACAAACCATATCCTGAGACATATTATATCTTGGGGCAATTCAGTGCAAGGTCTAAATGAATACACTGATTGATAATTTTCCCACATATTTACCAGGTTCTAGTTACCTTAGATATCATAGAAATGCCACACTTTATTTCTCTCTCTTGCCACAGGAATTTTATTTAACACTCCTGCTAATAGTATCTGTTTTTTAGTGTAGCTGTTTTATAGGAAAGAATGTTCTAGTAACAGTTTTTATCCATATCTTGTGTTAGATCTTCAGGAATAGTAAAACAAACAAACAAACAAACAAAAAAAACAACCAACTCATTTCTCTTGGTTACACTTGAATTTACATTGGTTTAAATTTTGTTGATATTATTTTGACACATTGAAATATATGTAATTTCAGCCTAAGTGCTAAACACCTACAGAGCTGAAGGGACATTTAGCAAATGTTCACTGTGTCATTATTAAGCACTAGTGTTTAACATGTAAGTGAATTTAATGAGAAAAACTATTTCAGCAACAAATGCCCAAGAAAACAATTTAACTTTCCCATTGGAATGTCTAGGGAAGTCTACATATTCTTGGCTATATCTGAACCTTTCCTCACTATGCATACCTTACAACTCATATAACCTTTGGTTTGGTTTTGGATAAACAAAGACAGTCATGTATACTTTTCTCTCCTTCTCCCTCTCCCTGTCTCCCTATCTCCCTCTCTCTCTGCAGCAACTTTGGAGGCAGTGCATTGATAATAGGCTTCACTGTTACAAGATAAAGAGACCCTGGGTCCCTGACACCCCATGTGGAAGGCCACCTGTAGAACACCCTGTATACACAGTTGGTTTGACTGAAAAATGAACTTCTGTTGTGTTAAGTCTATGATAAATTTTTAACACTGCTTTTTTTTAGCCTACCCTATCTAATACAGGAGGAAACCACAGACAAGATGATTGCTACAAGTTTATCAAGAATAATGATCTATTTTTCCTTCAGAGAAGAATAAAGACTTAAAGAATGTAGTAAAACAAAATAATTTTTAAATAAGTAAAAATGACTAGAGGGGAAAAAAAAAATCAAGGAAAGTAAGATGCAGTAGATTTGGTATTCAGAGGACAGAGTGGTGGCAATAGGAATGGAATAGAAAAATGCAGCGGGGTCATGGGTATTCATGAGAAAGAATGAAAGAAATGGTATCAGCTGAATATAAAAGTCAAAGACACCGAAGTTCTAGGAAAAAATGTTGGAACCAGCAGTTTTAGTAGGAGTTATGCAGTCAAACAGAGGTTTACAGCATGTAATTCCACAACCTCCTCTTTGAATTCACTGCTGCTCTCTGTTCTTGCTCCCTTTCAACTTGTTTCCGACCTGCTGCCAGAGTCATCTTTCTAACACGTAAAATAATGACGTTCCTCTCCTGTTTAAGATCTTCAGTGAGGCCTCAGAATAAATCCAAACTTCTTAGCACAGCATCCAAGGACCTTTACAATCTAGGCCCCGCTTACTTTTGTAGTCTCACCTCAAGCTGTCATCCTGCGGCCTATGCTCCAGCCACAGTGAAATGTGGGCTTACATCTGAGAGATCTTGTGCTCTTATCTCTGAGCCTTTGCACATGCTGCATTGCCAGGCTGACCAGCAGACACCGAGCAATGGATGGATGATTATTCTGACACATGTTTCTGTGAACGAGAGGGCTAAGAAACTGTCTGGCTAGACGCAGGGGTCTTCAAACTACGGCCCGCGGGCCACATGCGGCCCGCAGAGGAGTCTGATCCGGCCCGCCAGGTTTTTTGGGCAGTGAGCACAGCCGAGGTGTTACAGTAGGAATTAGTAGTTCATATAGTCCGGCCCTCCAGCTCTCTGAGGGACCGTGATCTGGCCCCCACTTTAAAAAGTTTGAGGACCCCTGGGAGAAACCAAACATCCCCGTTTACCTGCCTCCTCAGGCTTTAATTGTAACACTAGCTTGAACTAAAATTAACTCTTAGATGCTATCGGTAGGGTAGGCATCCTTGAGAAGACACATGCATCTACAGTGTCCTTTAAACAAGGATGTCTAAAGACTAAGCATAAAAATTCCAGTAAACACCCAGTTGCTCGCATGCACACAGACTTGCTTCCCCACACTGCATTCTATACCAGGAATATTTCTATGCCAGGAATTCCTCCATATGCCAATGCCCCTCCTGACTTTGCCCCCACCCACCTGGACTCCTCTCTGGGACCCATCCTCATCAAGATCCAGCCCTGTGTATCTCCTTCTGGAAGATTACCATGAACTATTCTTTGGGTAAAATTCAGGTTTGGTGGGGCATGAAACAAAGGCAATGTTAGCACTCCTATTTAGGACAAAAGTACCAAAACCATAAAGACTTATGACCACGTGAACACATTACCATGGTTTAGGAAGGAGGCAGCACAGCTGAGGAGCCTTGAAGCATAAGCTGCAGCTGTGAAGCTGTCCTGACCTCCATGTCTAAGAGCTTCACCTGTGTTCTCATCATACCCTGGCCATGTCACCATCACAACACCTATCAGATTGCATTGAATACAAGGTCTGTTCATTTCTCTGAGTTCCACATTAGACTATAAACTCAAGGACTCGTCTTGTATATCCTGCACATGGTAGATCTTCAATAATTGTTAGTACACTAAATTAAAAAAAAATGAATGAATAAATGAATTAATGATGCAAGGTATATAAAGATAAGCAGAGCCCTGTCTTAATCTCAAGTTGCTTATAATACAATGGTGGAGTGAAGGACTGTATCAAGGAGATAAGTCTTAGTGTACATAGTTGTCAAGAATCCTATATAATAAACAGGAAATATGCTAATTAACCATCACTCCATCACAAAGATGGCTGCACCCACAGCTGAGGCCACATTCCCATAAGGAGCCTTAAGGAGCAATCAGCAGGGACCTGAGGCTACGCCCTCCCCTGCCCCTGTGGGGTTTTACAGGGGACCTCAGGCTGTGTCCCCTACGTGGCAGGGTTTGATAGGGGACCTTAAGGTGTGCTTCCCATCCTGGTGCTGGGGTAGGGGACCTCAGGATGCTCCCCCACCCAGCAGGGCTTGACAGGGGAACTCAGGCCAAGCCCCCCCACCCAGCAGGACTTGACAGCGGACTTCAGACCACACCCACCACCTGGCAGGACTTGACAGGGGTCCTCAAGGTGTGCTTCCCATTTGGGTCTGGGTCTCATGCGATTTTGAGGTGCCTGTGGGTGTGTGGGGACTTGACTCTGGGTCCTGTGGTGTGCCCCAGACTCTGACAGGAGGAAGGTTTTCATATACATTTTACTAATTTTCTTTCATCTCTGAAACTTCTATTATAGAGAAAGGGCAAATAGAAATATTAAATTATTTTCTCTAATTAATCCCCTTTTAATGTGCATGAGTTTCTTGCATGAGGCCACTAGTATAATATAAAATCCTTTGCCTATTATTGGCATAGTTATTTTTAAAAATCCCAAAGTGTGTTGAATTCACATTCTAAGTTTCTTCTTGGTCACAATACATCTTCCAAGAAAATTTTATAGTTACTACAAGTCTAATTTATCTTAATGTACTAATATATTCAAAATGACATCATGCCTTTTCATGTTTACAAATTAATATGGAGAAAGAAATGAGAAACATGAGCATCTGGCCAGGAAACTTGAACATAAAATGTAGATACAGCAAAGATAAAGACAAAGACAATGTGTTTGATAAATGCAGAGAGAAAATTAAGACAAATAAACTTTCGCTATGAGTTTTCCTTTTCCTCAACTAATATGGCATTGTGGAATTATTTAAAAGATATAAAATGGTGAAAGCACTGAGGCATTGAAATTATAATTAAATTCTATGCTATTATTGGATCAAGATGTAGAAGAAATGTGTCTAAGGTCAAATGGCAAATAGTGCCTTATAGCTTTCAAATATGAAGCACTTCTTAAAAATCACAAATAAATAGGAAAATCTTTGAGGAATATGGTAAACCTAATAAAAACTGAAGATATTGGGATGATTCTCTCATCTCTTCCCTCTGTACACATTTCCAAGAAAGCTTACAACTTAAAACCCATTAATAATCCAATGATTCCCAGACCTCTTAGAGGGACCCCTTCACTGAGCTTTAGACATGAATACCTGTCTTAACGTGACCATTTGGGTAGCAAAGGGCATTTCAAACTTAATATTTCCTATGTAGAAATACTTACCTCAGTTCAGATGACATCACTACCCATCCAATTACTTTAGCCTCAAACCGAGGGGTCCTTGTTTTTTTTCTCTTTTGCTCATTCCTCAGGGTCAATCAACTCCTATTAGTTCTGTCTTCAAAATAGCACTCACCGTTCTGTACACTGTCAGCTCTTGCTTAGATCTTTGCAATAACCTACTAACTGCTTTTATGTTTTCACTCTTGTTCCACAGTTCATTCTATACATAGTAGAGCAATCTTTTAAAAATAGAAATCAGATCATGGCTTCCCTCCCCTGCTTAAAACTCTCCAGTGGCTTTCCATCATAAACTCCTTGCAAGGCTTTGCATTAGCTAGCCCCTGACTGCAACTTCTCCTCCCAGTTCACCATAATCCTGCCTCATGGGTCATATCAGTCCATCTTCAGTCTTAGGGGCCTTGCACTTTCAGTTTTTTCTCCCTCAAATCTTCAAGTGTTTGACTCATTATTTAGGTGTAGCTCAAATGCCACCCCCTCAGAAAGGCCTTTCCTGATCAACCTAAGTAATTTCAACCCCATCATCTTTGTTTTCTTCAAAGTACTCACCACTAACTGAAATTATTGTATTCATTGTTTTTAGTTCAGTGCCTAACAATCCCCACTGAAATGTAAACTACAGAGGATAAGGTTTTTGTCCATTATTCACCCTTTTACCTAGTACCTGGCTCATGGTAGTCTCTCATTAAAACTAATTTTCAGTGAATGAATGAATGAATGATGGGCCCATTCCATTAATGTCCTTTGCACCAGGGCCTAGCTCTTTATGCAAACAGATAGAATGACACATTATGCAATCTATACTCTCCACAGGCAGAGCAGTTTGGTAGAGAGGAGAAGGGAGGAACTAGACTGACCTGAGTTATGAGACTTGACTTTGTAAAATGGTGACCTTGGACCAATTTTTCAGCTTTTCCAACCTCAGTTTTATGGTCTATAAAGTAGTAATAATTATACCTACTGCTAGAATTTTTCAGTGATCTTTTTAGAATTCGAGTCTAACTGATATTAGTGGAATTTATATTTCTAACTTATGAATAACATGTTATCATAGTAAATAAATATATGCGCACATATTTATATCTATATCTGCATCTATGTCTATATTTACACCTAAATCTATATCTATATCTATGTGTACACATATATATTGTGCTCAAAATTACTAATTTCTCAATTCCTTAAGAGATAGTTATCTATCTTGAAACAGAAGCCTGAATAGCCTTATTTAATTTTTTGCTAATTGGTATTAAATAAGGTAAATTTATAGAACCTACATTAAAATGTTACCTCCTCCTAGAGTATTAACCCTGCAGGATAAGAACAATCAAGCTTGATATTCAAGAAGTCTCTGAAGTTTGTGATTAACAACTAGGTCAAGGAGAAAGGTGTTGAGGGGCCATTCAAAGTGAAATTAGATCTCTCAAATTTCAACCAATAAATGCAGTCCTTCCAAATGAAGACCGTTTCTGCTTAGAAGCCTATTGTATGTGCATAATATTTCTCTCTCTTTTCTCCCAGAAGTGCTAATAAAATGTATTTCTTCAACAGCAGCTTTCAGGAAAGCCCGTTACTGATTTTTAGAGAAAGAAGGAAAGAGAGAGAGGGGGGGGGGGGGGGGGGAGAGAAACATCAATATGAGAGAGAAACATCAATATGAGAGAGAAACATCAATCAGTTGCCTTCTGTACACACAACCTGACTGGGGATTGAAGCCACAACCTGACCAGGAGTTGAACTGGCAACTCTTTGGTATATGGGATGATGCTCAACCAACTGAGCCACACCAGCCAGGACCTGTTAGTGACTTTTAATATTAGTTTACTCTGCTCCAGATTTTGAGGGGTTTTTTTGGCATTTGATAGGTAGGGTGAATTACAAAATGAAAGTTTAAAGTCAGAAGAGATTTTGATATCACTTAGTTCAAACTCCCTGTACATCTTTCTCATAGATATGAACATTGTATTGTCAATTAAAAATATATATATATATTTTATTGATTTTTTTTTTTTTTACAGAGAGGAAGGGAGTGGGATAGAAAGTCAGAAACATCGATGAGAGAGAAACATAGATCATCTGCCTCCTGAGGATGTGCCCGCAACCAAGGTACATGCCTTTGACCAGAATCAAACCTGAGATCCTTTAGTCCACAGACTGCTGCTCTATCCATTGAGACAAACTGGCTAGGGCTATATTGTCAATTTTTAATACCATTTTCAAGCCTTTGAAAAGAACTATGATTTTCATAATTATATATTATGAACACTAATATTCTAGGCTGTGAACTCTATGAGGACACAGACTATCTTATGTATTTTTATGTCTAGAATCTGGCATAGCATCCACAACAAATGCTTGAAGAATGAATCATTCCTAATATAGTAACTGACAATTAGACAAGTTATTTAACATTTAATTGTTTATAACACCAACAACAAAAAGAGATAAAGGCATGGATAATCTAAAGTAACAAGAAATAAATATAATTTTCATCATGTTTAGAGAATTAATGAGAGCATGCACTTTTTCACAACACTTTATGTTTCCCACAGTATGTCACCAACTCATTATTTCTGTTGATAACTCATGTTTAATGTATTGTAGGAATGAATACAAAGTTCTGAATTTCCTCAGACAATCCACTAGGCAGAAAATCAATTTTACAACAAACAAGGTTTAACTGAAGAGAAATCAGAGTGTAAATAATCCTATCTAATAAAGAGGGAATATGCTAATTGACCCTCACACGGTTGCAAAAGATGGCGGCACTCACAGCCAATAAGGAAGGAATCTGCTAATTGACTGCTCCACACTCAAAGAGGGTGGTGTCCACAGCTACAAGATGGCCGCACCCAGTCCCTCAAACCCCTTTCCCCCCAGCCACCCAGGGCTGGCGTGAGGTGCAGGCAAGCCTCGGATGGTGGCTGCCCAGCTGCTCAGGGCCCCCTGAGGCTTGCACTGCCTATAGTGACAGCAGAAGTGTGTTGGGGCATCACCTTGCCCTGATTTCGGGGTTGCCTCCTGCCCCTGAGGGCCCCAGACTGTGAGAGGAGGCCGACTGGGCTCAGGGACCTCCTCCCCACCCCAGGGCATGAATTTTCATGCACCAGGCCTCTAGTTATTACCTTATAACTAATTTCATCTAAAAACTCAATTTAGAAGATATTACTATATCACCATATTTATACTGGAAGAACTCCATTATATCTCTGCATATTTTATATACTATGGTTATATACCATCATATTATTTGTGATGAAACTAATCCACAAAGCCACAAAGCTGATAATTTGGCAAAGCCAGGACTCAAACTAAATTGGATTTTCTCCATTCTACTTAACTGGTTCAGCCAAGTCAAAGAGCTGAAATGGATTTGAAGATGACTTAGTCCCAAGATGTCATGTCACTGAGGAGCATCCTGGGGCCATGGAGACTGTGCCCCAGCCCTCTGTCACACCCAGCTGGCCAGTGGCAGAGTGGGAGCCAGAGCTGGCAGTCTCCTCATCATGGAACATTCATGTCTCACGAAACTGAACGAGTCCAGAACTAAGGAAATGGGAATGCGGAGCCCAGAAACGATGTGGGGAAATACTCCACACTTCATTTACCAAAATATTAGCAGCAAGGGAGTTGCAGGCAGATTTGCATTTTAAGAACTATCTCTCTAGCTTGGTGTATACTATACACCAAGAATAGAATGAATCTGAGAGGAGCAAATAGTTAAGAAATGATAGGGCACGTCCTAAGATAGAAGGGATGGACAAATGAGATGTTTTCAGTCCAAGACCCCCCCAAAGCCCACGGAGACACGGTGACCGCGGACCTGACCCCGCGGCGGCCACTCAAAGGCTGTGGGCCGGGGACTAGCCCTCACGATGCCGCGGGAGTTCCTCGGGGCTCGCGAGATTTCATCGCGCTCCTCAACGTGGCGGGCAGTTTACCACCTGGGAGGTTTATTTCTGGAATTTCCACGTGGCGTTTTCCAGACGACAGGAAGTGAAACTGCAGATAAAGGTTTTGTGTGCGTGTGTGTCTTGGGGCGGGGGATGGCTGCTGAAGTGGGCATCGCCTGCCTGGTAGGGATTAAAAACACAAACCGAAAAGCAGAGGCAAAAGTAAGTGGAATAGCTCCCCTGAGACACACGGAGTCAGCCAGGCGTGATCCTGGGCGAACGGCCTGGCTTCAGAGGTTTTGGACTCTGAAACCCGTTATGTACTCCCCACTCCATGGAACATCCTGCCCTCAGGACAAAGGAGGCCCAGAAATCCTTTGGTCCGGCCCTGCCAAGGCATTAGGGGTGCGTTAATTAGAAGTTTGACCAAGCATAGCAGGCTAATTAAAAAAAAATTAAAAAAAAAAAAAAAAAATATATATATATATATATATATATATATATATATATATATATATATTATTGATTTTTTACAGAGTGGAAGGGAAAGGGAGAGAGAGTTAGAAACATCGATCAGCTGCCTCCTGCACACCCCTTACTGGGCATGTTCCCCCAACCAAAGTACATGCCCTTGACTGGAATGGAACCTGGGACCCTTGAGTCCGCAGGCCGAGGCTCTATCCACTGAGCCAGACCGGTTTCGGTCAGCAGGCTGATTTTTAAGTTAATAATTTTGTATGGCCCTCAAATGGTGTTATAAATATCCACCTGGCCCTTGGCAGGACAAAGGTTCCCCACCCTGATAGTAAACCAAAAGAGCATCTCAGAGACAACCGTGGGCAGCACACTAGAAAGGCTTTTTGATAAGTTGGCTGACGTCCTGGTATCCCGCTATAAATCTTGGCGTCCCCAGGCGGCCCTATGGAAGTCTGGGCAGTTGATTTGAGGAGAGGCGAAGAGACACTTTCAGTTTATGAGTAGTGAGTTATGATAACGTGTTAAAGATTCTGTGAGCATGGTGGCAGCACAGAACACCACCACGGCTATATTTTTGTTCTTAGTTTAGAAAATATAGTTTATAGCATGCACCATTTAATGGACTTTGCTAACTTAGCTATGAAATTTAAAATGTGACCATTATATCATTGTTGCGCAGTATCACACGGAGAAAGCAATTTTCTAGTTTTCAGCTTTGAAAAAAATGTATTCTATCCATCATTTTAGATATTTTGGCACTTTCCCCCTTCTTTGTGCTTGAAATCCGCTCTTTGAGATTGCTCTTGAACAAAGGTAATTGATGTCTTACAAATATCATTTGAATAATCACTATCCCTGATGTGAAGTAATATCCTAGGGAATGTATAATCAGAGGCCTTTTAAATCTGCTTAGGCTATACTGTAATACAGAGTGCAGACTTGTTGAATGAGCACTCTGCTCCAAAGGACGTTTTTGTTGTTTTTAATCCTCACCCTAGGATAGTGGTCGGCAAACTCATTAGTCAGCAGGGCCAAATATCATCAGTACAACGATTGAAATTTCTTTTGAGAGCCAAAAACAGACTTCTGCACATGGGCCACGAAGTTTCAATCAACTGTACATCTGCGCACGTGATATTTTGTGGAAGAGCCACACTCAAGGGGCCAAAGAGCTGCATGTGGCTCTCGAGCCACAGTTTGCCGACCACTGCCCTAGGACATTTTTTTCCACTGATTTTTTTTTTTAGAGAGAGTGGAAGTAAGAGAGGGTCAGATCCATTGGTTGCCTCGGGCACATACCACAACCTAGGGCTGGGAACGAACTTGAAACCCAGTTATGTGCCCTTGACCAGGAATGAAACCTGTGACCTTCGGTGTGCGGGCTGACACTCTAACCACTTAGCAACACTGGCCAGGACCCAAAGGACATTTTTATCAGCTATAGATATTGGATATATTATAATAAATAATAGTTGGTGATGAAAATATTTAAGTAGTAAAGTTGACTCTGAATTCTCTCATGAAGAAGTCTCTATCTCCTATTTTATAGTAGTTATAAAAAAAGTATTTTTAAAAAAATGGGTCCATAAAATGAGTATATCTTGTTTAAAATACAGATGCCCTATTTGTAAGCTATATTGTTCTTCTAACCCATAAAGCCATTTGCAAAAATTAAAAATTTATCGCTCATGGTTCATGAAAGGGGTTTTCAATTATTTAATGAAACATTCTGATTAATATTTACTCCAGGCTTTATGTATGGATTAATATTTTATCTGGTTAACATTTGCTATTAGCATATTAGCTAAGAGTTTGATAGGTTACATTTCTATTGAAGGAATATTTTTTTCTGTTTTCTGATGTTTCCTGCTCTATGGAGGAAGCCCCACTTATTATAAAGCATCTAGCCTCTTTCTCTTATTCTTATTCTCTTCTCCCCAGGGAGGAAGGATGATTTAATCTGTTTGGGGGTTTGGAAGGAGAACTTGGGCATGTGTAACTCAGCTCCTTCCTCTCCCGGGCCCCAGAGGAGCAGCTGCCCGCAGAGAGCCAACTTTCTCCTAGCTTTTCTGTGCTGTCAGGACAGGCTGGAGATGATGTAGTTTTGTCTGTGATTGGACTGTTGAGTGTCTCATTCTAGGGTTTGGTATTATGAAGTCTATTTGCCTGCAGATATGGTCTGTGTCTGTCAACCTAGGCCTTATCAATAAAACATGGGATATTTTGGCTCTCCTTCAGCTTACTCTTTTGTGTCATTTCCCAATCTGTTCAGAGCTCAGTGTGGAGGAGAGTTCCAGTTGTCAGACCACCTCACAGACCCACACACCCCTGCACCAATGGGCTTCGTCTTAGGTTGTTAACTAGAAGTGCCGTTTGTGAGAGTGAGGATTGAATTCTGGCCTGGCAGGTGTCTTTAGTGTGGGTGGCTCTGTGCTAAATGCTAGACATAATCCATTTATTTAAAAATTTTATTTTTTATGGTTGTTGAGTTGCTGCAGCTTTTGGCATCTTTGTCCATAGGCAAGGGGCTGCTTTTACACGGGTGCTTATGTTTCTTTACAGGCAGAGGTGCAGGCACCAGAGCCTAAGCTGAGGTGTAGGTCTTTGGCACATCCATGGGGATCTCAGAGGGCAGACTGCTGCAGTGTGGCAAGCATTGTATTATAGGGGAGAGGCTTCCCCTATGGACTTCAGCTATGTGGGAGCAGAACAACATTTGCCCTCTGAGAACTGCAATGAGCTGATCTTTGCATGGGCTTAGGGGCACTGGTGGGATTCTGCCTTCAACCAACACACCAGATTGAGGAAGGCAGTGGGTGGCTACTCCAGTTTCTGTTCTGTTCCTATGTTGTTTTGATTGCCTTCCCAGTGAAGAAAAGGAACAACTGATCTTCAAGTCATGTGCCTTGTCCACAGAAAAAGAAAGCAGGCACAAAAGAGCATGTACTGTCTCTAACTCCATTTATATGGTGTTCAAAAACCAGGCATAACTAATATATGAAGAAACAGGATATCAGAATATTTGGTTTCTTCAGGGGGTTATCAACTGAATGGGGCTCCCAGAAGCCTTCTGGGGTATTGGGAGTGTTCTATATCTTGATCTAGGTATTGGTTACTCAGTTATATGCATAGATGAAAATGTACTGAGTTGCATACTTGTATTTTATTATATCTCACTTTTAAAAGAAGGCATTTATCTGGACATAGATGCACACAAACTTGTCAGGGCAAACACCTTAGCAGCATGTTCCCAGTCTAAAGTATTTTCCCCTTTGGCTCCTAATTGCCATAGGGGACCCAGCCTGCTGGGAGAAAGGGCTTGTCAGATTCTATAATACCCTACTGTTTCCAACCTTACCATTTTATTTATTTATTTATTTATTTATTTATTTATTTATTTATTTACTTACTTATTTATTTATTATGCCTTCTTGGCCCCTCTTAGCTGCTCTGGAGACTCACCAGATGGAGAGTGATAGCACTGACTGTTCCTGAGTGTTTACCATGCAGTCAGGTCAGTCCAAGATTAATGCTCCAGGTGTCCTATCTTCTAGTAGGGCAGGTCCTCTACCCAGTCTGAGGTCTATTCCTGCACCAAATAGAAAATATATGCACAATATTGCAAATTTCTGTACATATATAACAATGATATAAATGAGAAATTTGGAAAACTTTCTATAGAGGAGCAGATAAGCAATATTTTAAGCTTTGCTGGATATATGATCTTAATTCTTATGAAAACAGCCATAGACAGTACATAAACAAATGAGTGTGGCTGTGTTCTAATAAAGCTTTATTTACAAAATCAGGTGGAGGGCCAGGTCAGGTGGGCCACCCCCTAGTTTAACTGTGCAATCATCCTGAAAAGTTAACAAGGAAGAGTTTATTCCATTTTTGTTTGTTTGTTTTGTTTTTGCAGAGAAGGAGACTGAGGCTTGGTGAGCTGCATGAGCTTCTCCCATTATTCGTGGAGTGGTGAGTGATTTCCAACTGGAACTCATATAAAGAATTATATTCATGGTATTGATATCTTATTATTTTTAAAATATATGTATTTTTATTTATTTTAAAGAGGAAAGGAGAGGGAGAGAGAGAGAGAGAGAAAGAGAAACATAAATGATGAGAGAGAACCATTTATCAGCTGCCTTCTGCATACCCTGTACTGGGGATCAAGCCCATAACCTGGGCATGAGCCCTGACCAGGAATCAAACCATGATCTCATGATTCATAGGTTGATGCTCAACCACTGAAACACTGTGGCTGGGTTCTTTTATTTTATTTTATGCTCTTTTTTCTTAAGGTCTGTGAAGGTGAGGGCCATGTCAAGTAGTGCTTAGCATTCAACAAGGCACACAATAAATATTTTCTCATTTGAGTATTTTATATAACTTCATCTTGAAACATTTTTCTACTCAGGTTTCTTTATGAGATTATAATCAGGCAATCAGAAGTGTAGATGAATAGAAAAGCAGAAGTCAAGGTTTAGATTCTGCTGTCTTCCAAGTTAGCTGTGTGACTCACAGTCCCTAAGTGGATGAGGCTTTGTGTGGGGCTCATTCCAAGATATCTAATTTTTAAAAGAGGACACCTAAAGAAGGCAACATTGTAACTTAATTTTCAGAAAAGCCAAATTGTATACAGATGAAGGAGCTAATTCAGAAGAGCATCTTAGATCAAACTGCATTCGTATTTTTACCTTGTTTATTAAGATGCCCATGTGACTGTAGCCACACTAAATGACATGAAATGCCCTGCCAATCACATACCATCCTTTTGAAGCCAATAATAGGCTAGAGAGAGTTTTCAGACCAAGAAATAAAATTAGTCATTGTTAAATACTGTCCTACCAAAAGGATGCAAATATACATTTTCTTCCTCTCAGTGCTTCTGAGTTCTACCCAAGAATTAATAATAGCCATTTATTTCATATTTATAAAAAGGAATTGACAGGTAATTGTTTGAGTTGTTGCCTTATTGCCTTTACTTAGATTTTAAAAATTAAACCAGAATTCAAATATGAGGGCAGCACATGAACAATCCATAGTTATTACTTTGTACTTGGGATACTTCTTTTAGAGTATGTGAAATGTAGCACTCAGGAAAAAAGACAAAATGATGTTTTTATTGTATAAATCATCTATTCTTTCATTGCTGCAAAAAACATTTTAAGGGGAAAGTACATTACCCTTCAATTTAAAATAAATGCAAACGTATTTTCTTTTTAATGCAGCTTGACCAGTTTGGCTGTGACAGTGTCCCAAAGGACTTCCAAGGGGAAGTGAGACACAGGGAGCAGAGTGTGGTGAAAATCCACTTAGCTTTCTTTATGATTTCACCTAAGGCCTCATAGCTTTTACTGAGGGCCAGTCCTGCAAGACAAATATTTCTTATTGAATACCCTAAGAGCATTTTTCTAGAAACAAATTTACTATCTTTGTTCTTTCCCAAACTATTCCCTGTTTGAGGAATCTCATGTAGAAGTCTGATCGTGTCAGTTGGCTACTTTAAAATTCCTTAGGTGTTCCTCATTTTCTAGAGCAAACAGTAGACATTCCTTACCTTCAAGCATAGTCCTTTCATGATCTGTCTCTCCTTCACTTTAAAAATGTTCTATTTCCATGCCATCTAGTGTGGCTCAGCAGTTGAGTGTTGACCTGTGCCTAGGTTACGAGCTCCATCTCCATGAGGGGGTGTGCAGGAGGCAGCTGATAGATGATTCTCTCTCATCATTGATATTTCTATCTTTCCCTCTTTCCTCCTCTTGCTCTCTAAAATCAATAAAAACATATTTAACAAAATTTAAAAATAATATATTTCCACCCACAGGCATTTTTGAACTGCATCCATTCCAAATGGACTCTAGCTCTATGGGCCAGGTGTTTCCTAGACTCAGTGCCTTTGCATATGCTGTGCCTTCTCCTTATTTATTCCCTAAATAAGCACCCACTTTGGCTCAGGTATCGCAACCTCTGGGAAAGCTTTTTGATTTTCTTAGCTAGAGACTGGCATTTACCCCCACTATATAAGGTTGGCTGCAAAACAACAAATTTTCCTAAGCATCAGCATCCATCAACACACTTAGCCCCCAACAAGGGCTGTTCACTTTTGTATGCTTAGTGACTGGCATAGTGTAGAATTTAATAAAATTTTGTTAGAAAGAATGAATGACTATTTTATATAAGAGAAAATAATTTTAGGTTTCTAACATTTTGTTTTATAATATTAATATAAGTAGGACTTTTTATTTATGTTTCTCATGATTTTAGTTGCACTTTAAACATTTTTATTGACTTCTATTATTGACTAAAAATAATATCCTATTAGTTTCAGGTATACAACAAAAATGATTTGATATTTGTATAATTGTGAAATAATCACCACCATAAGTCTAGTTAACATCTGTCACCATACATAGTTACAAAATTTTTCTTGTGATGAGAACTTTTAAAATCTAATTCCTTAGCAATTTTCAAATATGCAATGTAATGTTGTTAAGTATAGTAACCATGCAGTATATCACATTCCCATGACCTATTTATTTTAAACTGGAAGTTCATACATTTTGACCCCCCTTTACCTATTTTGCCCATACCCACTCCCGGCAACCACCAATCTGTTCTCTGTATACATATAGGAGTGTTTAGAGGGCAGAGAGTAAGTATAATTTATCTTTGTATTTCTTATGCTAGCATAGTGTCTTGTGGTAAGACAATAAATATTTGATGAATGAATGGAGGAGTGAGTGGTTAAGTGGATGATGAGGTATAGCGATCCAATAGATGCCAGGGCTCAACCACTATCCATTATTATATATGACAAAAGAAACTAAGGGTGGTGCCAGCCATTCTCCTCTTTCTTTAGAAGAGTGTCTGATGAGATGGCAAAGGGGCTCAGAGCCATTGCTCAAAAGCTGGCTTGGGATTAGTTCAGTGAAATACTCACCAAAGAAGTCTTTAGTTCACTTGTGTATGGATTTGACAAGTATTTATTGGACCACAATTCTTAATCTGAAACTTGGGAGGCTAGATGTGTTTCAGAATTCAGATTTTAGAATGGTGATATATCACATAGTATATAAAATGGGATCTAGGGCAGCACTAGGTGATAAGCATGTTAATATTTCTGTAAGTATATTTACATTTAGAATACATTGTGAAATAAATGAAAACTATAAATAGGCTTATGCCTGTTCAGGCCAGATTTTGACTTTAAATGAGTTCAGGTCAGACCAGGTTTTGCTACCAACTGTGTTCTGAAAAACTTTCCATTTTCAGAGCTATTGGTGTTTTGAAATGGCGGATAAGGGGTGATATAACCATAACAATGTTCCTTTGAAAGAAATTTCCTGTGGAAGAAGGAATTTAGAAAGATATCCAACAAGTGTATACTCCGTCAGTAATTCCCAGTACCATTTTGTTGAACAAAAGTCATCTCAAAGGGTATTATTAAAATCAGAAGAAAAACCTTGATGTCACATGTATTATTCTCAACCAGTAGTGAAGTAGATCTAATAAGTAGAGTAGAGGGTTTCTAATCCTTAAACAACTGTTCCTTGCAATCTTTACTATGGGGGGAAATTGTGAAGTGTGGCAAGGGGCAGCACTAAGGGAACAAAAGTAAGTAGCTAAAATTAGAGGTTGCACTGTCCCAGGGTCTGGTAATTAAATTTGTACTGTACCTGCAAATGCTCCTGAATTGTTATTTTTTCCTGTTATTTAACACTGGACATTCCTCCATCTGTGCAGGATGCATTTCTTTACAGTAAAAAAAAAAAAAAAAAGGAAAGGAAAGTAGATATAAGAAACAGCTGCCCTGTGTCACCTGTGTCAGGTGGAGGACTATATTCTGCCAATAAAGTTTAAGCCTCATTGCTCCTATCCAGATGGCATCTAGAGTTATACCACTGGGAGAAAGAGGAAAAATATATAATATTTTCCACAGTTGTTCTGGTTGGCAAATGTCTTTAAACTGTTTGCTTGTAGTCCCCACCTTCCTTGGCCTCTGTGGGGAAAGTAAGATTCTAGAGTTGAGCTACCTTTGTGAGAAGCTTCTGCAGACCATACTGAGGGATCCTGTCAAAAGTTTGAAGTACTTGTAAATCTTGTGTACTCACACAGATTGGGATTATGTGGCAATCCAAAGGGTGCAGAGTTCATCAAGTCCCAGTGGTCTCATTCTCCCATTTCCCTTTTGTTTTCTCTGTCTTCAGTTGCCCCATCCTGCAGGCCTACCCTGGCTTCCTCACCCCCTCATGTCAGCCTCAGGCTCTCTCTGCATTGGATCTCTGCTTTGATCAGCAATGGCTCACTCACACAGGGTTTTTAATGTCTTCCCTTTTGCTTCGTGGCAGTGTGACCCCTGATCTCAGCTATCTGGCCCTCAGTGTTTAATCATCATTATCCTAACAAAACTAGCAGTGCTTGAAAGAGTAAAGGCACCTAGTTGGTTTTCATTTTAATTGGAAGAAATACTTAGCTACCTAATTCCCTTTAATCTGCAAGCAAACAAAGCCAAGAACACTCCCTTGACCATCCATTGCTTGTTTCTGACCTTGTAATACTGGGTTGTAAACTCTGCAATACTATACACCTAAGACACTTTGTAAATCACAGTATTTACTATTGAATAAGCTTTCCCCTATCACTGGATTGTTAAGCAGGTGCACACAAAATAAATTGGTTTAATGTTTATATTAGCTCTTTGAACCCATGTTGAATAAGTATTTATGCAAACATAGCGAGTGGTACCTGTTGCATCATCTTACACAGCAAACAATTGCCTGTGTGGATGTGAGTAGAAACATTTACCACCATATTGGTAACATATCTTAAATTGAAGGGAGTCAGGGAAACTTGTACTGCCATTCATCTGTGACCAGGTACTGGTATTGTTTCTCAAGAACCATTCTAAGGAGAGCCTTGTGGAGAAAAACATAAGGCCTTCAATTGGTTGAGTCACTTGATATGTTGAAATTTTATAAAAATGTTTAACCTATATCATATTGAATAAATATTCATTATGAAATAAAAGTAATCTCCATTTTCATAGATGAAGAAATGGAAGCTCAAAGTCATTGACCTATCTCATGTTACACAGCAGATCAACGGTAAGATCAGGATTTGAATTCTGATTAGTTGGATAGTTAAGCCCATTGTCTTTCTTTTGGGACATATGTCTGGTGTGAAGTTCAAGGAGAATATTCTATATAATAAAAGCCTAATATGCTAAGTGTCTGGTTGTCCATTCAACCAATCAAAGCGTAATATGCTAACGATATGCTAAGGCTGCTCACTCACTTGCTATGACATGCACTGACCACCAGGGGACAGTTGATTGGTTGACAGTCTACCAGTTGACCATTTGCTATGACGTGCAGTAACCACCAGGGAGCAGATTTTCTGACTGGTAGGTTAGCTTGCTGCTGGGGTCTAGCTGATCGGGACTGAGAAAGATGGATGGCCATGCTCTGGAGTCCTCCTGTGGCTCCTCCCCAGATGGCCAACCTACTGTGTCCCTCCTCAGCCCCGATTGTGCACTGGTGGGGTCCCTCAGCCTGGCCTGCATGCTCTCACAATCTGGGACCTCTTGGGGGATGTTGAGAGCTGGTTTAGGCCTGATCCCATAGGCTAGGCCAAGGGACCCTAATGGTGCACAAATTTGTGCACCAGGCCTTAGTTAAATTAATAAAACATTGTTACTCTCATCAAAATGTATAAGTTCCTGGGTGAAACCAGTCATACAAATAAATTATAAAGAGAAGAGATCAAGTAAGTTTAATTGTACATCAAAATGTCGACTGGTTTAGACTACATAGTTCACTTGGTAAACTGTCCTATCCTGCCACACAATATGGTCTGTAATGGAGAGCAGAGATCTGACAAACTACAGCCTGAGGTCAAATCTAGCTATGCTCATTTATTTACATATCTTTTATGATGGCTGCTCTCTTGTTATAGTGGCAGAGGTGAGTAATTGCAACAGAAATGATTATATGGCTCATCAAGCTGGAAATATTTACTATCTGGCCCTTTACAAAAAAAAGTTTCTGCTGAAGAGCATAACTTCATAAAAGTAAATACCAGAAATGAAGAAATAACAAATGAATACATAGCAGAACAAGTTATCTGCTATAATGAATATGTCTTTAGCCTTTTACACAAAAATTAAATGCCTTAGTTCTCACAAAATTAAATGCCTTAGTTCTCACAAAAATGTAGGTGCTGGATGGGTTTGTTTCATCTTCATCTATGAAAATGGAGATTACTTTTATTTCATAATGAATATTTATTCAATATGATATAGGTTAAACATTTTTATAAAATTTCAACATATCAAGTGACTCAACCAATGGAAGGCCTTATGTTTTTCTCCACAAGGCTCTCCTTAGAATGGTTCTTGAGAAACAATACCAGTACCTGGTCACAGATGAATGGCAGTACAAGTTTCCCTGACTCCCTTCAATTTAAGATATGTTACCAATATGGTGGTAAATGTTTCTACTCACATCCACACAGGCAATTGTTTGCTGTGTAAGATGATGCAACAGGTACCACTCACTATGTTTGCATAAATACTTATTCAACATGGGTTATTATTCCCTTTATATGTTATTAAAGTTATAAATGAATATATATTTTAAGACCCTGGCAAAAATGTAGGTCCTGGATGGGTTTGTTTATTGATGGACTCATTTTTTTTGCCATTTCAAGTTGTTAGCTTTGTTGAAAAGTTAATACTCCAAAACAAACAAAACCTTTAGCATGCCCCATTTAAAGCATGTCTAGTTTTGATGAAACTAATAGTCAAATGCAAAATGAAGACGGATATTGAGCCTAATAGTTGGAGTTCACATTTATCTATTTGGTACATGGGGAGATATCTTAATATTTAATAATTCCCTTCTTTTGACTCTTTATAAACAGCGTCTCTAATTACCTGAATGTTTTACATTCTTCAGCTGGTGACTGGTTTTCAAATTTCATGCGATGTTTAGCTTGAGTGGAAAAACAGGAAATAAGGCAGCAGTATGACACAGAGGAAGTGGCTCAGGCAGCCTGGAGTTCTAATCTTGGCTGTGCAGCTCACTGGCTAAACCAGACATTTAATCTCTCTCTGCCCAAATTTCCTGTAATCTGAGTTTGGAGACACATAGTGTGTGTGTGTGTGTGTGTGTGTGTGTGTGTGTGTGTGTGTGTGTTTGGCGGGGGTGAGGCAGAGGGAGAATAGGGCCTTCAAACTTTATGCCTACTTACTTTCCCTCTGAAAAACCTATTGCACCTTTCCATATCTTTGGGATTCTTAACAACAGAATTAACCTAGTTGAATTATTAATTCCAATATTTATTTAGAGAATGTTCTAAAAGCATGTTAGCTTCTTTCTGGCTATAAAGTGAGGTGTTCTAGGAGGTTCATTGGGGTGAACCAGGAAAGAGAGAGGCCATGCTGTGTTAACTGAAATCTCCACCTTGTGAAAGTCCATTGTTTCCTGTAAGCCTGGTTAGGGAAAATAAATGGGAAAGGAATCTTCAGTCTGATCTACAGAAGGTCAGAATTCTCCTTTCCCAGAAGGATCTGCTTTACTCAGTTGGCCAACCAGGCCTGGATTGAATGTTAAAATCACTCTATATGGCCTAATCAAACTTCTACCATTCCTGGTTCACAAGGTGGAGATTTCAGTTAACTGGTTAACCTGAGGCCCATTTACCTTTATCTGCAGCTGTCTGTTCTAGAGAGAGTCTGGAAACTTAGTTTGCTAACTGTGGGTACCTTGTTGTTTCTTAAACCCAACAGTCCTGACTTTTTCCTGGGCACAAGAGGAAACTGGCCTTATTTGGCTGGTGCCTGTGGAGTCTTGTGTTTTTTTCAGTTTTCTTTCAGGACAGTTTCTCATACGGCAGGGAAAGGACTTACTCTATTCTCCACAGAGAGTTGCTAGTTTAATGTTTTTCAATTATTATACATTCTTTACTGTCTGCTTATATTAGCTGTACCTGACAGAGGTGTATTAAATTTCTCTGGGACAAGTCCTAGCTGGTTTGATTCAATGGATAGAGCATTAGCCTGTAAACTGAAGGGTCCTGGGTTTGATTCTGGTCAAGGGCACCTGCCTGGGTTGTGGGCTCGATTTTTCAGTATAGGGTGTGTAGGTGGCAGCTGATCAGTGATTCTCTTTCTTCATTGATGTTTCTATATCTTCCTTCCTCTCTGAAATCAATTAATTTAAAAATAGGAGACTGTAGGTTTGTCAATTTTTCTTTTAACTCTGTTAATATTTGCTTTGAAAAATTGGAAGATATGTCTTAATAAAAAAAAATGAAAAAAACACACCCAAAGTTCCCTTAAGCTCTCCTCCTGCTTTTTAATTTTTTTTCTAGAAGCTGCTCTACTTGGGTATTTTTTCCACCTTGTCTTCTAGCTCACTGATGTGGTCCTCTGTGTCTTCTAATCTACTCTTGTTGCTTTCTATTGAGTTCTTTATAGCAGCGATGTCATTTTTCATTTCTTCTTGGTTCTTCTTCATTTCTTCTTGGTTCTTACTCATATTGTCAGATTTGTCTTCCATTTTTTTTAGGCACCTTATGACCAGGTCTCTGAATTCTTTTTCTGATAGGTTGCTTGCCTCTAATTTGTTTACTTCCTTTTCTGGTGATGCCTGCTTTTCTTTTATATGTGGGCTATTTCTTTGTCTCCCCATGGTCTCTCTTCTCCGGATGTCTGGTTATGTAGTTCTCTCTCTTTTTATCCCAGGCAAAATCTGACCTTTCCATGGTGGAGTGTATAGCTTCTCTGAATCTGCATGTTTGTGCCAATTGGGGATCGGTGTTCTAACACGTAAATATTTCTATACATTTTCAGGGGATCCATCAAAAGACATCTTTGAATTATATGATATTTGGGATAGAGTTAAAATAAATTCATCATAATTGAGCACCTTGTAAGTGTTCCTGAGGGGCTTCCAAGCAGGTATCCATATTTTTTATTTATTTATTTATTTATTTATTTATTTATTTATTACCAAATCTCCTAATAACTTGATCAATTAAAAAATGTGTAGTTTATAGAATTCCTATTTGTTACAAATAGAGTTCAGGTTGGGGATAGATATGGGTCAATAGAGAATCATAACTGACCCCCAGGACTAGCCTGATTTACCCATCTGACCCCTGGTAGTCCAGACCAAGGCTGATGTTTCTACCTAGGTAACTAACTATTAAGTACTAAGTACTTAGGATAAGTACTATGACAGGGAAGTAATATAAGTAGAAAGATCAGAGGGTAAGTTTCCTGTCAGAGAAAATAGGAAGTGGACTTCAGCTATAGATCAGATATACTTCCCAAATTTACCAAGGACAGAGAAAGTAAGTGGTGGACAGGCTTGGGGAAAATCCCTCCAATGGAGACCAGGAGAGGGCAAAATATTTCCCCCCAGAAATGCTGATTATTGAGGACAGTTTCTTACTTGTATGTAGGAGAGACTAGTCAGCCTAAAAATTTGCCATGAGCCCTGAATGGTTTGGCTCAGTGGATGGAGCTTTGGCCTGTGGACTGAAGGGTCCCAGGTTCGATTTCAGGCAAAGGGCATGTACCTTGGTTGCATGCACATACCCATTAGGGAGTGTGCAGGAGGCAGCTGATTGATGTTTCTCTCTCTTTGATGTTTCTAACACTCTATCCCTCTTTCTTCCTCTCTGTAAACTTAAAAAAAAAAACTTTAAAAAAATTGCCATGAAAAATCCTCAACCGGAGTGATTTATACCCAGATTGCCTCTCTAGAATAGCTGGTGCTGGCAGGACAGCTCCTCATCTCAAGAGGCATTTATGGATGCTGATTATGAGGGACTCATCCTTGATATCATCTCGTTTCCCTGGCAACATGGCTCCACCTCCCACAGCTCAGAACGCAACTTTCCCAAGTCCATTGTCCTTGGGAAATTACATGCAATTTACTGAATACCTGGAAGTGGTACTCTTCTTTCCTCTCACAAGATTGCATTTTTAAGGAGTTTACAGTAGGATTTCAGAGACTGATAAAAATCACTAAAAGGTCGCCTGTCCCACCTTTAGATGCTCCATGAGGTAAATCCATTGCTTCTTAAAACTTAGTATTTTTAAAAAATTGATTATTATTCACTTTCCTAAAATCTTAATTTTTCTCTCATGATTTTTGGCTTGTATGCTATTAAATCACAAACCTATGGCTTCTTTGCAGTACTTCTCACTGCTCTTATGGGTCATTTATAAACTCCAGTCCCTTTTCTCCTCTTGGGTTCTTTCTCATTTTTTTATTTTAGTGACTCATCTCAGTATGTTCTGAAAGCCTCTGGAAGAAATTGTGTGACTATTAAGAATCCTTTAAGACACAGTGCTCTCATAAATGCAACTTTGTGTAGCAATGTAGCTCTGAAATTTTTGGCTCAAGTTTCACTGGAACTAGGATTAGCGTTTTCTGGGGCCCAAACCTCTCAGCTGCCTCTGTAAGGATTCAGTGGTTACAAGCAGGACCACAGAGCATAGCTTTGAGTCGCTCTGTCAGGGTCTCTTCCATGCATGCTCACTGGTAAACATTGATGTATAAGCATTAATTCTTACTTAGAAGGAAATGGAAATGGCTTTTCTTGGATTCTAAGCCCATGTATTGGTTTTATTTCTGAGAGAGCTCTAATTTTCCTCAGACTTCTTGCCTGCTTCCAAAAGCAATTTTAGAAGTTGTTGGGGAAAAAGTTAAATGTAAAATTTGAGCCAGATATTTTACTCCTTGTTATTTGGTTACATCTTAAATAACATTAGTTTACAAATGAGATAGCTGAGGTTTAAAAAGAAAGTGGAGGAGTCTGGATTTGAACCCAGAACTAACCAACATCAAAGCTAGTTCTTTGCTCTCCTCTGAAGTGCACTCTTATAAGGTTATATCTCTGTTTACCTTAACATCACATCAATCAAGGCAGGTGTAAAACTTACACTGCATAGTGCCCATATTTTTATTTTTTATTTTTATTTTTAAAATATATTTTTTTGAGTTTTTACAGAGAGGAAGGGAAAGGGATAGAAAGTTAGAAACATTGATCAACTTCCTTCTACACACCCCCTACTGGGGATGTGCCCACAACCAAGATACATGCCCTTGACTGGAATCTAACCTGGGACCCTTCAGTCTGCAAGCTGATGCTCTATCTACTGAGCCAAACCATTCAGGGCTTCCCATATTTTTATCCAAAAAACAAACAAACAAAAACAAACAAACAAAAAAACATGTAGGAAATATTCTTTACCCAATGTTTCAAACCTGTTTAACTCATTTCATAAAGCCTTGTTTTACTGATTTATCACCATTCCATTAAGTTTTATAACTTATTCCCAAATATAACCACTGAAAGCAGTAGCAATTTATTGTTACAATGCTTTCTATATATACTTGCTTAGAAGTTAATGTACACATACACACCTATATCCTTTATTTATTTATTTAAAATTCTGATAGAAATGATTATAGTTTTGGACTTCCTTTTTTTCACTTAATAATGTCTTGAAGATGTTTATATGTCACTTCAAATAGGACTGCCTTATTCTTCTTAATACAACATAGAAGTGATGTTACAGAAGACCGAAGGAAAAACCAAGTGATGCTTCAAAGAAGAAGAGGGACACTGTTTAATACACCAGTGGACTCAGGGAATAACTTTCCAGATCTGAGTGAAGGAACATGTATGGGGCTTTCCTTTATATCTTCCCATGGTCTTTATCCCTCGAATATGGATTATGCTTGTGGTCCTTTACGTGGGCCTTGCAAGAAGGCCCCCAGGTGTTGGGGTCTCCAGGCCATATCTGATGATCTGGCCTGGCGCCAGCATTAATAACCACCCCCTCCAGGGCAGCACTGTTCACAATAACAGGTTCTGCAAGACCAGTATCTGGGAAGGAGGTGGTGACTTAATTATAGCTTATCAAGAATGTACACTGAGCTTGCTGGCATGGATTCAGATCACTATCCCCCAAATATCAGGATTACATTGGAATTAGCCCCTTTTAGCCTTCTCATCCCCCCCTTCCCCACTCTCTCGCCTTGTCCCACAAGCTTCTCTTAGCCTTGTGGTACGACTATGGGATGCTATGGTGAACATGGACGATGACCTCTCTTAACTGCTTCCAGCTGAGAAGGGATGATGACATAGGGGTTAGTATTCCGGGAGGGGTTTGTAGGGAATTCTGAAGTTTAAAGGCATTCCCGTCCAGTTTGCAGGCAGGTAGAGGTAAGCAGTGGTCCCACACATGTAGAATGTTCCTGCAGGGGAGCAGTAAGTGGTGTTTTCAGCCTAGAGGATAGAGTTGCATAGTTCATTTGGGAGGCCATCTATTGGATGTTGGCCCTGTGTACTGCTGAAACAAATAGGAGCAACATTAACTAGCTGCACATTGGCTGTGACAGGTCCTATCATTTCCCCCCCTATTAATACCAATATTTCCTAAGGTGTTAGAATTTTGTTAAACACAGTTAACTAGATTCCTTTGCTGTAGACTATCAGAGCTTTCAGTATGAAAATGTACATTATACGTCTCCAAGAGTGCTCTCCAGGATGGATGGTCACCAAGGGCACCACTTTAGTTGATTTCAAGTTTTTCTGGGAAAGATGCTCTCTCTCATGGGTGACACAAATTTAGGATGGTAGGCTAGTCCTTAGAATGCCAGATTTTGGCTAGCTGGACCTACAGGGTGCAGTCAACAGGATACAATTCAACAGGAACAAAACTGCTGCCCATTGGTTTTAAATAGCAGCACAAGTATAAAGTAAGGATTAGAGATTCTTTAGAAAAAGGAAAGTCTATGATTGTACATGGATTTGCAAGTTCAATATAAGCTGTCAAGCTGGTTTGGCTGCTTAAAATGCTAATGAACATTTAAAATGCATACCTGGGATTGTGGTATTCAGATCAGCAGAGGTAATTCACTGTACTCCTATTGACTCAGCTTAGTCCTTCAGCTTCTCAGAAGGAAAGCGCCACCTCTTAGTACCAAGAATGATAAAATGCCCTTACCCTGTCCCCAGATCTATCCTTGGAACATGAAGAAAGGGGACAGAACTGATTTGGCTTAGTGGATAGAGCATTGACTTGTGACTGAATGAAGGGTCCCGGGTTCGATTCCGGTCAAGTGCATGTACCTTGGTTGTGGGCACATCCCCAGTGGGGGGTGTGCAGGAGGAAGCTGATCGATGTTTCTCTCTCATCAATGTTGCAAACCCTCTTTCCCTCTCCCTTCCTTTCTGTAAAGAAATCAATAAAATATATTTTTCCAAAACCGGTTTGGCTCGGTGAATAGAGTGTCAGACTGCAGACTGAAGGGTCTCGGGTTTGATTCCAGTCAAGGGCATGTGGGCACATCCCCAGTGGGCAGTGTGCAAGAGGCAGCTGATCGATGTTTCTCTTTCATCGATGTTTCTGACTTTCTATCCCTTTCCCTTCCTCTCTGTAAAAAGTCAATTAAAAAAAAAGAAAGAAAGAAAAAAGGGGGCAGGAGGAGCAGATAGGAGTTTGCAGAAAACTTAGAAACCCAAAGCAATATTATATATAGACCTTTTGGAGTTTATAAAGGTTTCCCAAGGACTCATTTACTCCTCTCAATTCAGGGCTGCAGCTGTTATTTCCTCCATTTATAAAGGAAGAAATAAGCCTCAGCGGGGCTTATCAAGAACAGAGTGCTAAGTCTAGGCTATTTGAACCATACCACCATTGTGTTGATATATGTGTTCTCCCCACCCCCCTCTTTATTACCAAATGTTTCCCAACTCCATTGTCTGTCTTAGCTATTCACTAGAATACCCCATGTAATAATTATGCTCATTTGAACAGAGATCATCTGATTTATAACTGGTAACCTGCTCTTCATACTCTTCTTCTTCATTCCCCCTCCCCTTTTTTTTAATGCTGAAACAATTAATGGCAACTGGGTTTGAATCATTGCACTATTCTGCCAGTTCTTCCATTCTAATCTGGTCTCAGCTCTTTGTCAGCAGAGCTTTGCTGCTGTCCATTGTCCCAGATCTTGCTTGCAGAAATCATCCTATCACTTAACAAAAAGTAACTCAATTATTTTTTTGGGGTGGATGAATCTTATTCTTCTGTATCCTCCTGGCTAAGGGCTAGTCCACATGAAATATGCAATGCTCTATAGTGGTCTTTGGTATCTACGCTTATTTTCACTGTTGTTGTTTTTAAATTATTTTTTCAATTACCATTGACAATATTATATTTGTTTCAGGTGTACAACATAGTGTTTACACATTTATATACCTTACTAGAGGCACGTTGCATGAAGATTCGTGCAAGAATAGACCTTCCTTCCCTTGGCTTCGCTCCTGGCCGCCTGGGGAGCTGCCAAGTCCCCACTCCTGGCTGGAACACTGCTCCTGTAGCTCCTTATGCCGCCCCTCCCCCTCATAGCAGCCGGCTGCTCCTCGCCTGCATATGCAAATTAACCCATCTTTGTTGTGCTAATTTGCATACTCACTCCTGATTGGCTGTGGGTGTAGCAGAGGTATAGTCAATTTACATGTTTGTCTATTATTAGGTAAGATGAAGTGATCACCACAATAAGTCTAGCACCTATCTGGCACCATATATAGTTATTACAATATTGTTGACTATATTCCCTATACTGTATTTTATATCCCTGTAACTATTTTTGTAACTTACAGTTTGTAATTATTAATTCCATTAACTATTTTTTGCCCATTCTTCCAACCCCTTTCCCATCTGGCAAACATCTATGAGTTGTTTTTTTCTTTTTTAGTTCATTGATTTTGTTTTTCCAGATTCAATATATCAGTGAAATCTTTCTGACTTATTTCACTTAGCATATACCTATACCCTATAGGTCCATCCATGTTTTGCAAATAGCATGATTTTATTTTTATGCACAAGTAATATTTATTGTATATATGTAACTGCATCTTCTTTAGTCATTCATCTATTGATGGGCACCTAGATTGATTCCATATCTTGGCTCTTGTAAATAATAATACAGAACATAGAGGTACATATATTTTTTCAAATCAATGTTTTGAATTTCTTTGGAAATACCCAGAAGTATAATTGCTGGATCATATAGTGGTTCTATTTTTAACTTTTTTGAGGAAACTCTGTAGCATTTACTGTAGTGGCTATACCAATTTACAATTTGGAGATATTCACTCAATAATTCATGGCATGAATAGAAAATATAAAACTAAAAATTAAATATCTAAATAATGAAGAGTAAAATTAAAAGCATTCTGCTACCAGGAGGCAAAACCTGTTTCTCTATGAGATATAGCTGTTAAAGATCATGACATGAGCAAAGAGAGTTTCATGAGAACAGATTGAAAACTAGCTTCTTTTTTTCTTTCACAAACTATTCATATACATCTGGTGCTTGTAAATGACATTGGCATTATTAATGTACCAAATTATCTTAAATAGTCACAAACATAATTTGAATGCCTTATATAAAATCTCTTGGTCAGTCAAGCAAAGCGATATAAGCCCATAATTAATTATTGTATAGTAACCTATATGGTATGTGTTATGGGGGAGATAAAGAAGTTTAAGGTAATGTCCCAGAGCATGAGAACTTCTAATCTAGTTGAAGAGATAAGGTCATGCTTGGCAACACAATAGGAGCTCATTAGATAGCTTTTAAGCAGACCAGAATTTTCCCCCATCCTCCAAGCATGCGAGGAACTCATGTGGTGCAGACATTAAATGAGAGCAAAAAGTAACTGTGTAGGAGGTGAGTTTTGATCAGGGATTTGGAGAATTGGGAATATGAGAACAGCTAAAGAAGACCCTAAAAGTCATATAAAGAATTAAGAATGGCCAGAGGAAGGGGAGGGAAAGAAATATAGTCTTTCTAAATATTCACAACATCCTAGACTCTATATGTTGCCTCATTTAATTCTCATAAGATCCTGTGAGGTGAATAATATTTTGCCCATTTTTCAGAAGAGGATATTGGCATGCAGATTCAGATTCCAAAGTCTGTGGTTTTTTCCTACTACATATTTTCTCTATTGAAAGCCTCAAAAGTGAGATAGCACTTCCCAATGAACAGTGACTTTATTTGAAAAATGGCAGGATAGGAGATGAATACAAATGTATCTTCAAAATGAAACGGCCATTTTGCATCATCCTGTTTGCCAAACAGCACGCCATCCTCATCTATACATTTTTTTCATGTTTAATAAATGTCATTGAGTTTGGACTTTTGTTAAATTGACATATGAGGACATTATTTCCTTATGGCAATCATGTCCAAATTTACAAATTAACAATTTGGCTAATGTGGAACTGTGCCTAAGCAAGTAGAAAAACACTCTCCCCCTCCTAAAGCAGAGAGAGAGAGAGAGAGAGAGAGAGAGAGAGAGAGAGAGAGAGAGAGAGAGAGAGAGAGATTTCACCAGAGCTCAGATCAGCTCTGGCATTAATGAAAGTGCAGAATGACTTTAAGTCATTGGTTAGGACCATAAATTTGTGTTTAGCTCACTTATGTAACTCTTAATTGGCTTATGTTACATAGAGATGATTGGAAATTGAGACTCAAAGATGACACAGAGACTTATAGAATACAGGGATAGGCAAAAGTAGGCTTACGGTTATAATACAAATAAATACAATAATTAATAAATAAGACAAGAATAAAATCTTGTTTTCTGTACTCACAACTGTTGCCCAATCCTGAATAGACACACTTCACTGAATGACTAGATTCTTTAGAAAAACACACACACATTTTTATTGATTCCAGAGAGGAATGGAGAGGGAGAGAGGGAGAGAGAAACATCAATGATGAGAATCATTGATTGCCTCCCTTCCTTCCCCACACTCCCTAACTGGGTCTGAGCTGGCAACCTGGGCATGTGGCCTGACCAAGAATTGAAACATAATCTCCTGGTTCATAGGTTGACACTCAACTAATGAGCCACACCTGCCATGCAAGACTGTTTTCTTAATGTCCCTTCTTTCCTCTCTTAATCTCAACCTTCTTCATTTCATTTCAGGCCCCTGAATGACTCCTGCTCTTCAAGCCAATGACCTCCCAGACTTCAGCTTACATGCTGCTTAAAAGTCTTTTCTTTTAATGACCTTTCTTCCTTGAGACCTTCAAAATGTTATCTCTCCATTATTACTAGGAACAGCATTTTGCATTGTCCATGATTGCACTTTCTATCTTCAGAGTTCACAAACTTTTAACTATATTTTTTAAAATCACCAGTTGTCAAAGAATTCTTTTAAAAAAATATATTTTATTGATTTTTTTACAGAGAGGAAGGGAAAGTGATAGAGAGCTAGAAACGTCGATGAGAGAGAAACATCGACCAGCTGCCTCCTGTACACTCCCTACCGGGGATGTGCCCACAACCAATGTACATGCCCTTGACCGGAATCGAACCTGGGACCTTTCAGTCTGAGACCGACGCTCTACCACTGAGCCAAACCGGCTTTGGCTGTCAAAGAATTCTTGGAGGTAATCTTTTTTTAAAGCACAATGATATTATTAATTTAATTACAAAATAATTTATTTTTTCTGACAGCTCATTACTGTAAAAAACATTGTGAACAGAATAGAGAGAGTGAAAAAACACACACACCAAAACCCTGCAGTCTGGTAATTATCTTACCTAATAACAGACAAACATGTAAATTGATTGTACTTCCACTACACCCAGAGCCAATCAGAGTGAGTATGCAAATTAGAAAGCCAAAGATGGCTGCGGCCCAGCTGCTCCAGGCAAGGAGTGGCCAGGTGAGGCAGGATGCCTGCTATGAGAGGGAGGGCAGGGGGCGAAAGGATCTACAGGAGCAGCGTGCCACAGTAAAGACAAGACTGCAGACTTCGGGTATGACTAGATATGTTTTTTTCTTTTTTTTTTTTAAAGTATGTGTTTTCTTCTATTACAATTTCTTTTAATATGTCACGCTCATCCCTGCTTTATGAGCTGCTTGACACAGCTCTTCCTTCTTTTTGGAATGATCTTTCCCCAGACATTGCAAGGTTGCCTCCTTCCCATCATTTGTTTTCAACTCAGATACATCCAGTCCTTCTCTGATCAGCACACCTAAAACATCTCCTAATCATAGTCATTCTTGATGACATTTACTGTTCTGTTTGATTTTCTTCATAGTATTTGTCATGGTCTGATATTCTTATATTTCTTTATATATGCTGATTCCTTGCCCTCCCCATCAGAATATAAACTCTATGAGGGCAGAGATTTTTTTAATTTTATTGATTGTGTATCTTTGGCTCCTATAATACTGCCTAGCACATAAGAGGGGCTGAATGAATGAAAGAGAAAACATATTAAATAGCAGGAACTGCTTTCCTTTTTCTGTGTTTTTTTTTTTTTTTTTTTTTTTTTTTTTTTTTTTTTTTTTTTTTTTTTTTTTATGTGATCAGTCCTCTTTTTTCCTATTTAATTTTCTAACCTCCAAAAACTGCCCTCCATTCTTCTGTTCTACCTTAGGCTTTTGGTGAGAAGTAAAGTAATCTCTCTCTCTCTCTCTCTCTCAAGAGAACAAATACATGCACATAGAATGAAGCTAAAAAAAACTGTAGCATAGGGGAACTGCATTATTCAGTTGATATAATAAAGTTTACAAAGTCTCTGGAGTATTCCTGTCCTCTGTTTCACATTATTTAAATAATCTGAAATATGATCCATTCTTATTTTTGTTTAATATTTACTCATAGCCAAAAAGATTGAATGTTGCTTTTGTTTTGTCTTGCAAATATAATTCAAAAGATAACATGAGTATAATTTTAAATTGATCTGTTTTTGTTAGGGATTTGTTTTTAATATTATTGGTTTGACCTATATAACTAGGCTTTGGCAGTGAGTGTTAACTTCAGAAATTTAATATAAATATTAAGGCCATTTTCTTCACCTGTTGTATCTGGAAAATGTGATTAAGACTAGAATCTTGGCTTCCCCACATTGATGTTTTTCTTTAGCACACCATTATCTTTTTAAATATATATTTTTATTGATTTCAGAGAGGAAGGGAGAAGGAAAGAGAGATAGAAACATCAACGATAAGAGAATCATTGATTTGCTGCCTCCTTCACGCCTCCTACTTTGGGCCGATTCTACAGCCTGGGCATGTGCCCTTGACTGGAATTGAATCTGGGACCCTTCAGTCCGCAGGCTGATGTTCTATCCACTCTTCCAAACTAGCTAGGGCAGCACACAATTATCCTGTTTAAAGGTCCAGAGTTGAAATTATAAGCTATTATGACCACTTTTTGTACATATTAGATGAGAGCTGTAAATTTGTTGAATGGATGAATGTAGATATATTTTAAAAATTTCAAACAAATAACTAAGCTTTACTTTTTTGTTATTAAATAATTCTGGAGTGATTAGGAATCTCACTAATGGAAGAGAAATAGAAGGAAAGCAAGAGTGGAAAATATTGGTGCTTAGATAAATATAAGCAATGACTTTATGTTGGATTTCTGTAAAATTCTTATAGTTAGTTTTAGCCTACTCTGTAAAACCAGTTTGTTTGTTTATTTGTTTGTTTTGTAGTGATTGCTGAGCAGGTAATGTAATAGCTGCATCAATGCTGGTAGTCTTTAGTGCAATTCACTTCTGATTCTAGCCAGTTTGCTGTCTTATAATTCTACTTTGGTAGAATCATATTTCCTGCTGCCTTTGTGATTATTTGGACCTCTGTGACTACTTGTAGACAATGAGTTGAAAGCAGAAATGACAATGAGAAATTTCACAGTTAAGCCAGAGTGAGGAAAGACCTCCCAGAACTTTCTTTCCTTCTGGCATGCTTATTAGCAGGTACCTGATAGAGGCTGCTTCATTATCCTGGATTCTAGAATGAGGGTGTCATAGAGTTCCCAGATGAATACCAAAATCATGTATTGATCATGTACTGTGAGTTAGAAATAAATCTTTCTTGTTTAAGCCAAAGAATTGGGGTAGTTTGCTAGCGCAGCATAACCTAGCCCATTCTGACCAATACACAGAATTTAAATAAGCCATTTCAAGAGGAAACTATGCTTAATCTCTTGCTTTGAATGCTATTTCTGGGCCCAACTCTTTGTCCTGTTTCTTTCTTTTTTTTTAATATATTTTTTATTGTTGATAGTATTACAGGTTATCTCCCATCCCCCCCTTTTATCCCCATCCTCTCAGCCCCTTCCCTACCTCCCCCAGGTCTTCACTACCCTATTGACCTTGTCCATGGGCTATGCATATATATATATTTACACACACACACACACACACACACACACACACACAAAAATATATACGTTCTGTCCTGTTTCTTATGGCCCTCCTATAGCTTTTGGATTTTTACTTCAGCATTGCATCTTGAATCTTATTGACTAGCCCAGTTCATGGACACAAATAAAACACATATTACCTTTTTAAATATAACTTTAAGATTTGAGGCACGTACTATCTCTTTATCTCTCATTTCTTTCATTTCTTCATTCATGAAACAAAATATTGAGCATTTGCTATGTATGAGCAAAAATGGCGAATAAAAAGTTTAAAAAATTACATTATATTTGGAAAGACCAAAACAATCAAATATTTATACAAAGAAATGTGAAATTACAACAATGATAATTGCTATGCAGTGGAGATACACATATTATCTGTCTATTGATTCTAACAATGTAAATGTTGCAAAATGTTCATAATTAGAGAATGTTTATATATAGGAATGATGGTATACAGAATTTTTTGTACTATTTCTGCTACTTTTCTCAAAGTATGGAATTCTGTCAAAATTGAAAAAGCTTTTTCATGCCAGACCAGCATGTCTCAGTGGTTGAACACCAACCTATGAACCAGGAGGTCACAGTTTGATTTCTGGTCAGGTACATGCCCTGGTTGGAAGCTTGATCCCCAGTATGGGATGTGCAGGAGACAGCCAATCAAAAATTCTCTCTCATCATGATGTTTCTATCTTTCCCTTTTCTTTCCTTTCTCTGAAATCAAGGAAAAAAAATCTTTTTTTTCCCCTCAAGCTTTTTCAAGCACTTACTAGCTTTCATATGAGTTGGTTATCTGGGTGTAACACTTGATTCAAACTCTTAGCCAAATTATATTGTCTGGCATTCTAGCACCTATTTCTATATCTTTGTTAACCAGTGTTCCTGCAAAATCCTGTGGCCACACACACACACACACACACACACACGATAGAATTGAAAGAAAATCTATTTTCAATTTCAATTTGTATTAAAACAGAAAATAAATTTAAACAATGTTTTGTTTTCATTTTATCCTGTTTTTAAAAATGAATATGTAATAAATAGAGAAAATCAGAAAAAGATAAGTGGAGCCCAATGAAAATGAAAATTACTCATAACTAATTAATGACAATTGCTACTAATGTTTTGGCAAGTTTTTATCATGTATTTTTTGTTTTCATAGCAGCATTGATTATCTGTTGTTTATAATAAAGTACTCTGAAACTTAGCTGATTAAAATAAACACTATCTCACAGTTTCTGAGGTTCAAGAATCTGGGAGTAGCTTAGCTGAGTGGTTCTAGGTCAGAATCAAGTTTTATTTAACTTTGTTTCCCCCTGGTTCCTGGCACACAGTAGGTACCTAATACATGCTTGTTGAATAATAACATATTGAAATTCTGATGTCATAAAAAATGATACACACTTACCTGTGTCTAATCTTAAAAGCAATCATGTGGGTATTTGGTAGCACAGTTTCCTTTTTTCTATCCTATGTTGTGACATAGAATTTCCTCATTTTTCTTAAATTTCAGTGGGTACCATTTGTTGGGCTAAAATAGATATCATGCTATAAACATGGACATTTCACCATCCCCAAGCTCCTCAAGCAAGAAACAATCACCACCAAAATAAACTAAATTCCCCAATTATTATCAGAATATTTTAAAAGCTGAAAGCCTGTTCTAACTTTGAAGTTGTAATAGGTTTAGCTGTGCTTTTCCCACACTAAAAACCATTGCAGTTATTGGTTTTCTCTAAGACATCTAGAAAGATGCATGTATATGCCATATATGTAATCATAGTCTTTTCAAACAACTGCTCAGAATCAGAAGAGGCAGTGGGGAAAAAAGCAAATTGCTATGATTCTACCAGAAAGCCAGTGTCATATATTAGCAATTCTATTTTGGAGGAGGAAAATAGTCCAATTTAAAGGCCAGCATAAGTATTATGCTTATTACTCATTCACTTCCTTACATAAATGGCAGAAAATTCTGTGATTTCATGCCAACTCTTCCAACAAAGACATGTCATGGTTTTTTGTTTTACTTGGTTTCTTCATATTTTAAAATGACAACTTATACCTCCAGAAAACATTAGAGGCAGCTTCCAATGTTGAAACATTGAGACCAGACTATTAAAAATAAAAAAGAACAAATTTAAATGAAAATAATGGAAAATCCCTATAGGAGTTTTATAACGAGAGGAGAAGCCATTGGGTGCCCAGACACAGTCTGAGTAACACGCATTTAATGAGGTGCTGGTGAAACAGTTGGGAGCTAGCCATTCTCTTGACGTAAATGAGCAGTTCTTGCAAACATCATCCTCAATCATTGGCTAGAGCACTTCTCTCTCTTACAATATAACTTCACACTTATACAGAAGTTCGCAGAACAGAACAAGAATTCCTGGGCAACCTTCAACAAAACCTACCAATTGTTTACATCATTTCCCCTATTTTCATGCTCTCCCTCTCCCTCTCCCTCTCCCTTTCCCTCTCCCTCTCCTTCTCCCTCTCCCTCTCCCCCCCCCCCCCCTCTCTCTCTCTCTCACACACACACACACACACACACACACACACACACTCTTTTTCTGAACCATCTGAGAGTAAGTTGGTGACACTGTGTTCTTTAACATGAAATACTTTAGCATTGTATAGCCTTCAAATAAGAAAAGAACTTTCTTTTATAAAATCAGTAAAATTAATCAAAATCAGGAAAATAATAATGAAACTATAAATAACCAGTCTATGGATTTTACTCTGATTTTGTTGATTGTCTGACTAATGTCCTTTAGAGTAAAAGTTAATGATGTTCTGATCAAGGATGGCATGTCGAATTTAGTTTTCATATCTCTTTAGTCTCCCTTAATTTGGAAGAGGTCCTATGTCATTCTTCATCTCTCATGACCTTAAAAGTTTGGGAGAATATTTTGTAGAATGCCCCTCAATTTCGGTTTATATAATTAGATTTTGGTTGTGATTTTTGGTAGGATTATCATATAAGTGATGCTATGTCCTCTGTGCAGTATGTCAAGATGTCAAGAGGCACATGGTAATGGTTTGTTGCAATACTGGATTTGAGAGTAAATATTTAAATTTTTATCTTTATTATTGAAAATATTACAGATGTCCCTCTTCCACCCCTCTCCCCCATTGTCACCTTCAAGCCTGCCCCTGCCCCCCACCCCTTTTGTTGGTATAAGAAACATCTAAACCTGTAAAGAAATTTTATTAGATTTTTTTGAGCCAAACTGATAACAATACTGGGAAGCAAGATTTGAAATGCTCTGGATAATGACAGTTTATAGTTTCTTTTATGCATTTAGAATCAGGAAAGGAACAATAGAAGATTATATGAAAGTGAAAGAAAGTAAGGCAGGGATTGAATTACAGGATAGTTAAGATTATGTGCTCTCTTTCTCTAGCCAGCTTGGCTCAGAGGATAGAATGTCAGCCTGTGGACTGAAGGGTCCTTGGTCCAATTATGGTCAAGGGCATGTACCTTGGTTGTAGGTTCAATTTATGACCTTGGTCAGGGAGCATGTGGGAGGCAATCAATTGATGTGGATGTGTCTTTCTCACATCAATGTTCCTCTCTCTGATTCTCCCTCTTCCTTCCACTCTCTGAAAATCAGTGGGAAAATGTCCTTGGGTGAAGATCAATAACAAGAACAAGAATGAGAATATGTGCTCTCTTGAGGGTGATTATGCTTCTGAGGGGTCTAAAAAAGAGTCATTTCAATTTCAAAGGTGTGTTAACCTTGATACATAAGAACAATAAACAGGGCTTGCTTAAGGCAAATATAGGAGTGAGAGGTTAGGGAATTTATTCTGCTGGGACACTCACTGCTTTGCTTTACTAGATGCCCTGGTTAATAATAGCAGATTTTGTAATCAAAGAAAACATGATAATTTCAAGAGAAACATCAAAAGTGCTTTATTTAAAGTAATGTCTATCGCTCATCATGAAGCAAAATTACTTTTCCGTGTCTTCTGGCACATTCTGGTCATTTCATGATCAAAGCGTGGTTCAAATTAATTATTTATTGTAGGTAGTGATCAGTATTAATGGTTTCACCTGGTTTTAGAAGCTCATATTACACCACCCCTTCCTGATCCCACCAAATGCAGAACATTATCTTCTTTTCAAAGCGATTTGACCTTGCAGTCTATGTTGATGGTTGACTTGGATCAACCCATGATTTTGTGCATTTGGGATTCTCAAAATAAATCCACTTTTCATCATCAGTCACAATTCAATGCAAAAAAGACTTTCTTTTGTGCCTTTGAAGCAACATTTTAACTGATGACTTTTCGGTTTTTAATTTGTCTTTCGTTCAGTTGATGTGGTATCCATTTTCCTTCCTTTAAAATATTTCCCATTGCTTGTAAATTATGGAAAGTTGTTTGCTGAGCAACATTTATCTTTCTGCAAGTTGTTTTTGAGTTTGATATGCATCTTCATCTCATAATGCTTGTAATTTTTGGTCTTCAAACTTTTTCGGTTGAGCTGGACATCTTTGTCTTTCACAACAAAATCATCACTTTTAAAAAAGCATTTAAACCAGCATTTACAGGTATCTTGAGATGGAACATGTTCACCATAAGCTTCCCAAAGTATTCAGCAGCACTTTTCTTCAAAATAAAGTAATGAATTAAAACTTCCTGCAAATACTCTTTTTATTGGCACTAAATTCAACATTTTTAAGTGTAAATATATTTATGACTAGAGGCCCAGTGCACAAAATTTGTGCATGGGGAAGAGAGGTCCCCTCAGCCTGGCCTGAACCCTCTCCAATCCAGGATCCCTCTCGAAATCTGGAACCAGCTCACCTGCCTGCCTGCCTGATGCCCTCAACTGCTCTCCCCTCCTGTCCTGATCGCCCCTAACTGCCTAACTGCAATCCCCTCCTGGCCTTATCCCCCTGACTGCTCTCTTTTCCTGGTCTTATCCCCCTAACTGCCACCTTCTCCCTTCTCCCATGGTGCCTGCCCCCTTCTGCCTTCTGCAGCCTCTGGAAAAAGGACTGTGGAGCTGGACCAGCCATTGGCCCTCATAGCCACTGCAGCTGCCGACCCTTGGCCTTTGCAGCTGCTATGGCTTTGTCTGGAAGGAGGTCTGGAAGACATCTGGAAGGACATCCAGAAGACGTCTGCCCTAATTAGCATATTACCCTTTTATTAGTATAGATGTAAATAAGTTCAGCAAATTTGACATGTGAAGTTTTGAAGCTTGTTGTCAATACAACAAAATAGCCCACAAATCAAATCACATATATATCAACATATGTGTAACTCCATCTATTGAAAAAAAATTCACATTATTTTTTGTAATACAACTAATATATGCCTAACTACCCACCATGATCTGCACAGTTAAGAATTTATGATCAGATCACTTGATGAGATTTCTATTTGTCACTGAATTTGTCAATTTATTCCAGAACTCCTTTTTCATCCAGACCTTTACTAGTTTTCTGAAATCCTACCTTCTATTCTGTTATATGAGACAAAAATGAAAATGTTTGATACCTTGGACTTACAAATTGAAGGTCACCCTATATTGATTATTCTTCATTTGTCCCCATCCTACATCATTTTCTCATCTTCTTTGCTGTGTTCCATACCATGGAGGCTGATAACTGGGGACTGCATCACCCGGGCTCCTCTGATACTACAATAGTTTCTAAACAGATTCAGCCGATGGAAAATACTGACAGGAGATCAAAATATGGGAGGAGTGAGAGGTTAGGGAATTTATTCTGCTGGGACACTCACTGCTTTGCTTTAGCCCCTTATGTCTGGCAGTGGCTATATGCCTCATAGGCACAATGCCTGCTGTCCCCCAGCTCTTCTCACCCTCTCAGCCTAAGGGTGGTAGCAGCTTCCTGCGGACCTAGTCTCTAGGGGCCTCAATATGCCTGGTTGGTTCCCTTAACTGCTCATACCTCTAAAAGTCCTTTGTTAAAGACTTTTTTTTATTCTTTTTTTTAGAGCTGAGTTGAATTCTGTTTTCTGCTATGACTCTTACTGGTCCAGCTGTCACTATTTCTGGAAAACATATGTGGTGAAAGAGACAACTTTTAGAAAATTATGGCAAGGCAAGTGATATGATTTATTATCATTAAGAAGAACAAAAGCCAGTTGTTGATCATTTACAGGATATAATAATACTACGTGGCACCAACTACAGGCACCAAATGGAGTCCTGAAGGGTGCAAGGCATATTTCTTTTCCCTCAACACGCTTAGAATGGAATTGAGGAGGCAGATGGTCCATGATAGAGAAATTCAAAAGAGAGATTCATGAAAGTTGGAGCAGTGAGGAAGTTTTCTTGGCTAAGGCAGAAGAAAAGAGGGAATTAAAGTATGTAGAGTGTCTTCTGTTGCCTAGGCATGTTACTTTTCATTCTTCTCTCTCTTAAGAGATCTTATTTTTCTTATCTCATAGCAACCTCCTTTTATAAGTAAGGACACAAAGTTTCAGAGGAGTCAAATGATTTGCCTGAAGTCATAGTTATAAAATGTTGGAATCCAAACCTAGTTTTATTTGATATCTAAAGCTAGTGGTTTTTTAATTATGAAAGTAATAAGGAGTAAGAAAGGGAGTTCCATAAAGATGAGATGGTAGGAGAAATGTCCAAGAGACAGAAATGTTTTTGATGTTGGAGTCATTAATTGTGTAAAATAAAAAGCACAAGAGAGGAACCAGAGTGTTGTAAAGGGTGTAGTATTTGCACAAGGCAGCCTTTGGTTACAGAATTCAGGTTTGGTGCTATTTCCTAGAATCAGAAGCCAGTGATCTACCACTATAGTGTAGATGGAAGATTATACAATATGAAAGGTGGTCATCCTCCAAAGTGGGATTGTCCAGGTACCTTAATAATGGTTGGCAAACATATTCTAAATACAAAAATCAGCAATTGTGGCAGCCATTTAATTAGAAACATATAATAATTAGGTGAGAAATAGTTAAATGTCTTATCATCACATATCTCAAGTTGATCATAATTATATGAAAATTTAGTTCAAAGGATTGTGTACTGTTATTATATATTTGACCATATAAATCATAAGAACTTAGGTACATGGTACCTTTCCTCCAAAAAAGGCTGGCAGCCAAAGACAGCTAAGAAAATCCTAGGGGCCAGACTTAGAAGTAAATCAGTTAATATTAAAGTAAAACAGATACAGCATTTTCAGTTCAGAGGCCTCTAAACTATTGATTGATTCATTTTTTCATCTCCTACTTGTCAACTGGCCTATGTGTGCAATATATAATATTCACATACAACAATTTTACACAATATATGTATGTATGAATATGTACATATCTACACACATTATAGCATATTCAGTAACTGCTCATTTTCTTTATCAAGTTGTTTTTTATCAGAGTTAAAATTCTCTTTTATCCTTTGACAGCACTTATGGATATTATCCCCACAGACATTCACAACCACACCTTTCAGGACAAAGAACAATGCTCATACCACAGTGTCCTAGTGTGGCAAGGTATCTCCTGGATATTGATGCCCCCACTCAATATTTTTACTTCCTTCCTTTCAAAAAAAAAAAAATTGTCACGGAAGACTTCCCAATCTCTGAAGACCCTGGGAAGAGTAGAGATGGAGAGGGTAACACTTGCCTTCAAAGAGGGGTTTGTGGAGAACCACCCTCCCCATGCCGATGCTGAGTTATCTTCTCAATGTCTCCCCCATTGTAGCTCCTGGGTCCAGAAGCATGTATCCCCCAACCTACTCCCTAGAGAACTAAATCCAAAAGGATGGCAGCACAAATGGTTAAAGATTAGACTGATGTCTGAGAAAGAGGCTTATTGGTCTGGGACATTTTTACCCTTCAGCTGTTGCATGTGAAAACAAATACACATTCCACACTCTCTCACAACAGGTGAAGGAAGTTCATAAGCAAATGGTCAGCAGGGTGGCTTTACACTGACTATCCCATCCGTTTGACATTTCTTCTCTTCTTTCTGGCAGCAAATTTCTAGTCCTTTTTGTTTTCTATGGCTCACGACTTCTACAAAACAAATTTATTAAGGAACCCACTGTATGCTCTGTGCTTGCTGATATATATCAGTCCTATGATGAAAATACCAGCTTTAGTGAGATGCTCAAATGACAAAAATCACAAGCTTCAGTTTTGCTTTTTTTTTAAAAAAAAAATACATATTTTTATTGATTTTTTTTTTTTTTAGAGAGAATGCGAGAGGGAGAGAGAGAAATGTTAATGATAGAGACACACTTATCAGCTGCCCATTGGTGATTGAGCCTACAACCTGGGAACTGAACCCTGACCTCCTGGTTCATAGCTCAAACAATGAGCCACACTGGCTGGACTCAGTTTTTCCTAAAAAGAATGCACCATCTCTTTCCCAATGGAGCAGAGGTGTTTTGACCTTCCTTCTTATTGTTTCAGATTATGGGAAGAACATGTGAGTGAATGTGCTTGTATATGTGCCTTGCAAGCTTATTTCTAATTGGGCACTTGGGGAATACTTGATCTGTGATGTACTTTGTCCTTCTGAGAACAAAACTATTCTTAGGTAAATGCCCTTGGAACATGTATTTATTTCTGTTTTACTTGATTCTTGGTTGTGTTGGAGGATGGTAAAAGTTGGAAGTATAAAAGAAAAAAAATCTAAGAATAGAAGGAATTAAATCAATCTTAATGTCCTATTTCTAAAGAGACAGGTAGTACTTAAAAATGTAGTTGTGGATACCTGGTTTACTTATTTAAACCACCATTTTTCTATTTAAGTAAAGAGACTTGTGAAGAAAAATAATGGATGAATATAGCAGAATTTATGGCTCCAAATATACTAAAATGTGTCAGATAAGATTAATATTTTGCTTTCTGAAAAATTATATAAATTACACAGTATTGCACAGTTTGTGATTGTTTATTTGAGAGTTTATATCTTGGGACATTAGCTATAAGAGTTACTACTTTCATTTAGGATGAAAAAGAAAAGAAAAATATTGGAGATAGGGTCCTGGGAGAAACTAGGTAAAGAGGAGTAGGCTTGCTATAGAAAACATTGCTTTATAAATTATTGATCTATAAAATTTTTTTGAAACTAGAGAATTATTGTGTATGGCATTCCATATTTTATGAGAGGTCATTGAGAACATTACTTCCTTAAAGTGTTTGAGCATAAAAGTATGTTTTACTGGCACTAATGATTAAATTTATTTATTTTATTTGTTTCTCACTTCTTGAATTGTATAACATTTATTGTCATTTTTATTCTGATTTTTATCTTCTAAAAGATGTGATTGGCTATTGTTTATGAAAAAAAATATGAGGTGGAATCTTGACTTGAAATTTTACTAATTGTATTAGCTGCAAAAATCAGCTGGGATGCTGATTTACCACTGCATGATTTTGGGTAAGACCTGCTCTTCTCCATGCTTCCATTATTCATCCCATAGAAATAAGATTACAGCTAATGAAAATATTCATTGAAAACCATTTGAATAGACAGAAAAGAAAGGATGCTAACACAGCATATTATTAAACAGATAATTGTGGATTTTGCCCTTGTTTCAGGGAAAGGGGAATAAAAAAAAAATGGTGGAAATTAGAGCCTCTTCTGTAATAAAAAGAGAGCTGTCAGGAGGCTAATCCTTAGTGCCCTCAGAAGATTAAAAGTGGGGTGCCTTTGACAGAGCAACAGTGGTTCTTTCTGACAGAGGCCTTTGATCCTTTTAGTTCTTTCCTTTGCTGGCCCTTTGGAGAAGGTGTGCCTGATTCGTAGGCTGGGCTCCTGGCCCAGGTTCTGGGAGTTTTCTCATAGAGGAAGGTGCTATGACACAATCATTTTCAGGTTCCAATGCTAACTATTTTCTAGGGTAATCATTACTGCAGAAAGTCAAAGGGATTCATGAGCAAGAAGCACAAGATAAATTGATAACCTTTATTCCTATTTTCCTGTATGAGACTTGGAAGCCAAGTGTTTAAACACATGCAGGGAACGTCAATTTTTCACACAACACAAGCCAATAATTTTTAGAATGAACTAAAAGCAGGTGTTTACTAGATGTAATATATATATATTGCATTTGTAAAATATGTTTTTATTGACTTTAGAGAGAAAAAGGGAGAGGGAGAGAGAGATAGAAACATCCATGATCTGCTGTCTCTTGCATACCCCCTACTGGGGATCCTGCACATCCCCTATTGGGGATAGAGCCCACAATCAGAGCATGTCCCCTGATGGGGAATTGAACCTGAAACCTCCTGGTTCATGGGTCGATGCTCAATCAACGAAGCTGCTCCAGCAGGGCCAAAGAATGCATCAAAAAGAGCAGTTGTCATCAAATAAGTAACTATTGTGGTTGTAAAATGTTGTGATAAATTTACATTCAGTTTTACAAAGTGCACATCCTCATTTTGAATGGCTGGCTCCATTTTATCTTCTTCATCTCCAAAATGACTGAGCTAGAGAGAACAATAATTTAGACAAGAACAGTTATACTGATTACAGCTAGTGAAGCAAGACAGAACCCAAAGGTGAATGAGTAGGACTTTTCAGTTGGGGGGAAAAAAAACTAGAAATCTTACCAGAGCTATAAAATAATAAAAGTTAAAGAAGAGGATAATTGGACATTTTTATTTGTATTTTTAATAATTAAGGACTAAAAGGACAGTTGATAAAATGAAAAGGTGAAAAAAGTTTAAACTAATTAAAGAGCTTAAAAAAAAACCTGAACAGTTAACTTCAAAAATTAAATTATGGGATAATTGCTGAAACCGGTTTGGCTCAGTGGATAGAGCGTCGGGTTGCGGACTGAAAGGTCCCAGGTTCAATTCCTGTCAAGGGCATGTACCTTGGTTGCGGGCACATCCCCAGTAGGGGGTGTGCAAGAGGCAGCTGATCAATGATTCTCTCTCATCGATGTTTCTAACTCTCTATCCCTCTCTCTTCCTCTCTGTAAAAAAATCAATAAAATATATTTTAAAAAAAATTATGGGATAATTGCTACAGATAGTTACGGATGGTTCAGAAAGATTAGACATTCATATGAATGAGGATAGAGTTTGCAGCAACAGAGTTAGGTGAAAAATAATGAGCACTAGCAAGTGATGAGGCTTTAGGGACACGCTGATCATAAGCCAGAGGAAATGTTCCCACCTGATATAACAATGTCAACCCGCCAGGACATTTGGGCATTGACAAGACTTCTGAGCGTGTGCTGGGGGGTTGGCATTCGCTTCTTCAGTGGTTTCCCTTGAGTTATTGCACCCTCAAAGGCATCAGACCAACTCAGTATTGCTGCCTTGCTGTTTATTCATCCATATTTTTGGTGTCTGGCTAGCTCAGAATGCCCATATTTTTTCCCTTTTAATGAAGTTGACTTGTTTTTTTCTTAGTTTGAGTGATCATTTCCAGTTTCAGCCTTTCCAAACTTTCTCTAATAAATATTTCTTTTTATTTATTTTATTTTTAAAATAAATCTTTATTCAGATTATTACAGGTGTTCCTCTCCCTCTACCCATATCTCCCCTCCACCTGATTCCCTATTCCACCCCATGCCCTTACCCCCCGCCACTATCTTCATCCATAGGTGTAAGATTTTTGTCCAATCTCTTCCCGCACCCCTCATACCTCCTTCCCCTAGAATTGTCAGTTCACTCCCTTTCTATGTCCCTGATTCTATTATATTCATTAGTCCATTCTGTTCATCAGATTTTTTATTCACTTGATTTTTAGTTTCACTTGTTAGTAGGTATGTATTTGTTGTTCATAATTTTTATCTTTACCTTTTCTTCTTCTTCCTCTTCTTAAAGAATATCCTTCAGCATTTCATATAATACTGGTTTGGTGGTGATGAACTCCTTTAGCTTTTCCTTGTCTGTGAAGTTCTTTATCTGACCTTCAATTCTGAATGATAGCTTTGCTGGGTAGAGTAATCTTGGTTGTAGGTTCTTGCTCTTCATCACTTTGAATATTTCTTGCCACTCCCTTCTGGCCTGCATAGTTTCTGTTGAGAAATCAGCTGACAGTCATATGGGTATTCCCTTGTAGGTAACTGTTTTTCTCTTGCTGCTTTAAGATTCTCTCTTTGTCTTTTGCCCTTGGCATTTTAATTATGATGTGTCTTGGTGTGGACCTCTTTGGATTCCTCTTGCTTGGGGTTCTCTGCACTTCCTGGACTTGTAAATCTATTTCTTTCACCAGGTAGGGAAAATTTTCTGTCATTATTTCTTCCAATATGCTCTCTCTCTTCTTCTGGCATCCCAATAATTCGGATGCTGGAACGCTTAAAGTTGTCCCAGAGGCTCCTTACACTGTCTTCATATTTTTGGATTCTTTTTTCTTTTTGTTTTTCTGGTTGGGTGTTTTTTGTTTCCTCATATTTCAGTTCTTTGGTTTGATTCTTGGGGTCCTCTGATCTACAGTTGAATTTCTTTATATTCTTTATTTCAGACAGTGTATGCTTAATTTCTGACTGGTCCTTTTCCATTTTTTTTGCATTCTCATTAAGGTCCATGAAGGTCTCACTAAGCTCCTCCTAGGTCTCATCGTTTCGTGGTCGTTTTTAGAAGATTCTTGAGTAACCTTACAAATGTGGTTTTGAATTATATGTTCAGTGGTTTGCTTTCCTCCATTTCTTTCATTCGTGATATGTTTCTTTGTCTCTGCATTTTGCTGCTTCCCTGTGGTGATGTGGTAGGTGACCTATGGGTCTCAGTGGTTCAGCCTCTCCTATCACCTGAGGTGGACACTCTTGGTGCACCCCTTTGTAGGCTGAGTGCAAAGTATTGGTGTAGTTAAGCCTTGATTGCTGTTGGTACACTGGGAGGAATTGCCCTCCAGGCCAATTGGCTGTGAGGACCCGCTGTGTCTATAATGGAAGAACTGCTGTGCTGTGTTGTGGAGTGAATGCAGAGTAAAGACCACTGGAGTTCAAAGAAAATTAAAATTTAGGGAGCCTTTATTGCCTGCCAGCAGCTGTTCTGCCTTCCAGATAGGGAGGTCAGAGAGCAGGCCCGACTCTGTGCAAGACCACCTTTTAAGCACATTAACCACATCCTGTTTTTGCAGAGTAAGCAACTTAAGACAAAACAGTTTTTTCCAAATAATGTCAGAGCCATGTTATTGAAAACCATGTCATTTATAGGGTTATCCTGTTCTTTAGAAATCTGACAGTGTTCTATCTTGCAAGGCTATTTTGTGACAGTGTTCTATCTTGCAAGGGGAAGGGGCCATGAGACCATATCTTAAGGCCTGGTCTGGTGTCAACACTGGCAACCCGGTCTGGTGAATAGTCCATGGCCTTTTGGAGTGCTCAAAAATTCCTACTGCTGGAGACACACTATGGGGCAGGACTTGTTTCAGTGGGGATTTGGTGCTCACTGAGTCTGCCTCCTGAATGTGTCACTTATGGATGTGAGAAGTTGAAATCTGGTGTCGTCTCACCCTGATCGACGACTCCTGGATCTCCAATGGGATGCAGGTGAGCTAATGTCTAAGGCCACCCAGCAGGAGCTACAGCGAGAACTACAGTTTTCTCCTCTTTGCTTGGGATTTGGAGGTTTTGGAGCTGTCTGACAAGAGCTGCAGTTTGTTAGGTTTAGCTGTGATAGGGCAGGCCATTTATATACAAAAGCCACATGGTGCTTGGGTGGGTTTGTAGATTGTGCGGGGCGGGGTCTCAGGGAGTCACTAGGCTAGGGCATGGCAAACAGTGATGGCTGCCAGTCAGCCTTCTCTGTGTCTTTGAGTTTCCCTGTCCCTGCGTCTCATGCCCCAGTGTAGTAAACAATGATTGCTGTGCGCACCTCTGCAAGAAAGTCACCCTCACTTTCTGACCTGATGGCAGACAGTCCAGCTTCTCCCTGTAGGAGTTTGAGTCCCCAGAATCTTCCCAGAAACTGGATTTCCGAGTAATCGGAAGCTTGTCCCCTTCAGGTTGAAAAAAAAATAGCACACTCAGTTGCTGGCCGCCAGTCCAATTCGCACGCCTCCTCAACTCAGCTTTTCAGCACTTGTGCATGTCTCAATGCTCTTTTTTCTCTCCTTCTAGTTGTAGAACTTCCTTTCAGCCAGCTTTCCCATTGTTCTGGGTGACAGACATTTTGCCTTTTAATTGTAGTTTTGAAATTGTTGTGCGAGACAGCAGTTTAGGTATTTACCTATGCCACCATCTTGGTTTCCTCTTAAACGCAATATTTTGGAGGTGTGATAGCCACTTAAGATCATTTGGCTTAGTCTCTGCAATTTTTTGCCTTGGGTTTTGTTCTTATTTCTTGTTTGGATAATGGAAATAGTCTTGTACTAGGGACTCTTTCTCAGCAACCTCTCTCTTCTTCCCGTCCCACTGCTACCATAGTGATCTTCTCAAACACAAGCTTGATCAAGTCACACTTCATTTAAACTCTGCTCTGGCTCCTCATTGCCATCATATTGAATTCCAAATTTCTAAACAAGGTCTTCAAAATTTTGTTTGAATTTGGAAAATGATATTGGGAGGTTCATCAATATTTGTGCTTTCTAGGGATAGAAATTGAAGTTTATCCTTGAAATTCCCTTTGTTCTAAGAGACCATTTAATAGTCACCTTTAGTTATGCAAAAGAAATAAATAAGTAATAAGGACTTGAGTATTACTCTTGTAAATAGTTGAAAGTGTGGGATATTCATGAGTAAGCATGCTGCAGAATGAGATAGATGTAACTGCCCTATTTCGTAATGTAAGACTTATAACTAAAATTTATCGAGCCAACTGAAATTTGAAAACATTTAAAATAATGCTATTGCCCAACCCATGTGTTCAGTGGTTAAGCATTGACCTCTGAGCCAGGAGGTCACATTTTGATTTCTGGTCATGCTCAATCCCCAGTGTGGGGTGTGCTGGAGATAGCCAAGCAGATTCTCATCATTGATGTTTCTATTTCTCTCTCCCTTTCCCTTCTTCTCTGAAATCAATAAAAATATATATTAAAAAAATAAAATAATGCTATGTATGGTTTTTGACTGTCAATAAAGTATCATTTAAAATGTGCAATAAATAATATGCATGTGAATAATAAATATGCATTCAGGCAAGTGGTTAATTCTTAAGAGAAGGGGCTGAGAAATGAAATGGGTATGTTATATTAGAAGCTTCAAATAGCCGGGACCGGTTTGGCTCAATGGATAGAGCGTCGGCTTGGGGACTGAAGGGTCCCGGGTTCGATTCCGGTCAGGGGCATGTACCTTGGTTGCAGGCATATCCCCGGTAGGGGGTGTGCAGGAGGCAGCTGATCGATGACTCTCTCTCATTGATGCTTCTAACTCTCTATCTCTCTCCCTTTCTCTCTGTATAAAAATCAATAAAATATATTTTTTTAAAAAAGAAAAGAAGCTTCAAATAAATCTGAAATATCAGATATGAAATAAATGGAAGAACAATGATTTAAAAAAAAAGGGGGGGGGGGCTAAACACCTGATTGTTTGCAAAGTTTATTCTCTAGATTTTCCTGAAAGTTTGAAATTTTAAAGTAAACATTATTTTAAGACATAGGAAAACGTGGTTTGCTGTTTTAGTTTTATTGCTTTACCTTGGAATTTGATGAATCTTGTAACTGAGACATTTTCTACATTTTTTGTTATAAACAAAAAGGTACATTTGGCCCAGCTGATGTAGCTCAGTGGTTGAGCATTGACCTATGAACCAGCAGGTCATGGTTTGATTTCTGGTTTGGGCACATGCCTGGACTGCATCCCAAGTGTAGGATGTCCAGGAGGCAGCCAATCAATGATTCTCTCTGATCATTGATGTTTCTATCTCTCTCCCTTTCTCTTTGGAAATAATAATAATAATAATAATAATAATGTACATTTTGGAAGTTTTCTAGTTCATCCTTAAGTACTGATAGCATTTTATTTTGTTTTATTTTATTTTATTTTATTTTTTTGACTGTCTGGGGAGAAATGTTGCTTCACAAAGTCATCTGGATACAGGCTGCCTATTTTTAAAAAAATATATCTTTTATTGATTTTTCACAGAGAGGAAGGGAGAGGGATAGATAGCTAGAAACATCTATGAGAGAGAATCATCGACCAGCCACCTCCTGCATACCCCCACAACCAATGTACATGTCCTTGACCAGAATTGAACCTGGGACCCTTCAGTCTGCAGACCGACGCTCTATCCACTGAGCCAAACTGGTTTTGGCTTGGCTGCCTATTTTTTATTTTATTTTATTTTTTTATAGGATTTCCTTAGCAGAGAAAGCAGAACTAAAGCTATGTTAATGGAAGAAAAGAAGTATCCTATGTGAGTCTGTGTGTGTGTGTGTGTGTGTGTGTGTGTGTGTGTGTGTGTGAGAGAGAGAAAGAGAGAGAGAGAGAGAGAGAGAGAGAGAGAGAGAGAGAGAGAGAGGCACCTTTCAGGTCTCATATTATGGACTATTTGTTGAAATGAATGAGATTGGATCTCTCAGAACTTTGGGAGAATTGGGGTATTGTTGGTACTTTTGTGTTCTGTTGAATTCAAATAATATTTCATCTCTCCTTTTTTTGTTGCTATAAGTAGCATTTTTAAGACATTCATTGAATACCAATAGCACTGGTTAACTGAACAACTGAATTAAACATATTTAGGATTTTTCTTAAAATAAATATGCTTCTTCAGAAAAAAAAATTATCAAGCCAAATTCTATGTGCCAGATACTCTTCTAATATTTTTTGTACACTAATAGATTTACTATTAATATTAATATTAATGCTTTTATACTCTCTTACTATTGATGAAATAGAGACTCGCTGGTGGCAGAACAAGACTATGTAAAGAAAATAGCAGGGATATTTTATAACACAAAGGAAAGCATTACTCATATTTGTCTGTGAAACAATCTATCAGGAATCGAGGGCAGTTTAGAGGAATCAGCTATAAATAAGCAATGGCACTTACGCTCATGGCCACAAGTAGATGATCTATTTACAGATTCTCTGCAGTTCCATGCCCTGTATTCTTCTTTTTGGGCAAAAGGGAATTGCAGTCCCGGCACCCACAGGCTGAGTATCTGTGAGGATCAAAGTGCCTGCTAAAGGCCTTTCTCATTGATTTTGGCTCTATTTATAGTTTTGTAATATTTTCTCCACTTTAGCCCATTATCTTGCACAGTTGAGGGCAGTTAGGGAAGAGGATCACTGCAAGCAACTAATGTGCTTCAGAATATCTAACTCGACAGAGGTCATACTTTTGGCTCAATAAGTAAAACATCCAAACTAATGTTTTCTGTAACAAAAAATGTCCAGTTGGTGTCCATTTTTATAATTTCAACATTGTTAGACTCTTATTTTTCTTTCTTTATTAAGATATTACATATGTGTCATTATCTCCCTATTGCCTCCTCCACCCTCATGCCCTCACTCCCCTGGTGTCTGTGTCCATTGGTTAGGTTTATATGCAAGCATACAAGTCCTTTGGTTGATCTCTCCCCCTTATCCCCACCCTCCCCTAACTTCCTTCTGAGGTTTGACAGTCTGATCAATGCTTCTCTATTTTTGTTCATCGGTTTATGTTCATCTGTTTTTGTTCATCAGTTTATTTTGTTCATTATATTCCATGAATAAATGAGATCATGTGATATTTATCTTTCTATGACTGGTTTATTTCACTTAACATAATGCTCTCCAGGTCCATCCATGCGGTTGCAAATTATAAGAATTCCTTAATTTTTACAACAGCGTAGTATTCCATTGTGTAGAAGTACCACAGTTTTTTAATCTACTCATCTGCTGATGGGTACTTAGGCTGTTTCCAAATCTTAGCTATGGTAAATTGTGCTGCTGTGAACAAAGGGGTGTATATATCCGTTCTTATTGGTGTTTCTAGTTTCTTGGGATATATTGCTAGGAGTGGGATCACTGGGTCAAATGGGAGTTCTATTTTTAGTTTTTTGGGGAAACTCCACACTCTTTTTCCACAGTGGCTGCACCAGTCTGCATTCCTACCAGCAGTGCGTGAAGGTTCCTTTTTCTCCATATTCTTGCCAGTACTTGTCGTTTGTTGATTGTTGATGATAGCCATTCTGACAGGTATGAGATGGTACCTCATTGTCATTTTGCTTTGTATGTCTCAGGTCTTTTGTGACTTTCAGCATGTTTTCACATATCTCTTGGCCTTCCTTATGTCCTCTTTTAAAAAGTATCTATTTAGGTCTGTTGCCCATTTTTTTGATTGGGTTGTTTATCTTCCTTTTGTTAAATAGTTTGAGTTCCCTGTAGATGTTGGAGATTAAACCCTTATCTGTGATAACATTGGCAAATATGTTCTCCCATGAAGTGAGCTTTCTTGTTATTTTGTTGATGGTTTCTTTTGCTGTGCATAAGCTTTTTATTTTGATGTAGTCCCATTTGTTTATTTTCTCTTTAGTTTTCATTGTCCTAGGAGCTATAAAAGTGAATTACTTTAGCATATATATGAGATTTTGCTGCCTGTGGATTCTGATCGTATTTTTATGGTTTTTTGTCTTAAGTCTTTTATCCATTTCAATTTTATTTTTGGGTATGGTGTAAAGTGGTGGTATAGTTTCATTTTTTTTTTTTTTGCATGTATCTGTCCAATTTTCCAGACACCATTTATTTCAGACACTGTCTTTACTCCATTGTATGTTCTTGCCTTCTTTGTCAACTATTAATTGGTTTGAGTCAATTTCTGGGTTCTCTATTCTATTCCATTGATCTGTATGTCTGTTGTTATACCAGTACCAGACAGTTTTGAGAACAGTGGCTTTGTAACATAGCTTGATATCTGGTATTTAGATCTCTCCTACTTTGTTCTTCTTTCTCAGGATTCCTGCAGCTATTCTGGTTTTTTAATTCTTTATTTATTTTTTATTATTATTATTTTTTTTATTCCAGATGATTTTTTGGAGAGTTTGTTCTAGGTCTGTGAAATATGCCCTTGGTATTTTAATGGGTATCGAACTGAATCTATAGATTGTTTTGGGTAGTATGGACATTTTGATGATATTGATTCTACAATCCATGAACACAGTATGCTCTTCCATCTGTTTATGTTTTCCTCTATCTCTTTTTTCAGTGTTCTGTAGTTTTCTGAGTACAGGTCTTTTACTCCTTAGTTAAGTTTATTCCTAGGTATCTTAATTTTTTTGGTGCAATGGTAAATGGGATTTTTTTTTAAATCTCTCTTTCTGTAAGTTCACTATTGATGTATAGAAATGCCACATATTTCTTGGCATTAATTTTGTAGCCTGCTACATTGCTTAATTCATTTATTAAGTCTAATAATTTTTTGATGGAATCTTTAGTGTTTTCTATGTGTAATATCATGTCATCAGTGAATAATGACAGTTTTGCACCTTCTTTTCCAATTTGGATACCTTTTATTTCTTCTTCATTTCTAATTGCTATGGCTAGCACTTACAGAACTATGTCAAACAGGAGTTGTGAAAATGGGCATCCCTGTCACATTCCTGCCCATTGAAAATGATGTTGGCTATAGGTTTGTTATATAAGGCTTTTATTATATTGATGTATGATCCCTCTATTCCCATTTTGCTGAAGGTTTTTATCAGGAAAGAGTGTTGGATTTTGTCAAATGCTTTTTCTGCATCAATTGATATGACTATGATTTTTATCTCTTAATTTGTTTATGTAATGTATCACATTTATTGATTTGTGGATATTGTACTATCCTTGCATCCCCATGATAAATCCTAATTGGTCATGGTGTAGGATCTTTGTGATGTAATGATGGCTCTGATTTTCTAGAATTTTGTTGAGGATTTTGGCATCTATGTTTATGAAGGATATTGGCCTGTAATTCTCTTTCATTGTGTTGTCTCTATCTGGTTTTGGTATTAGGGTGATGCTGGCTTCATAGAAGGAGCTTGGAAATGTTCCTTCGTCTTGAATTTTTTGGGATAGTCTGAAGAGGATAGGTTTTAGTTCTTCCTAGAATGTTTGGTAAAACTCCCTTGTGAAGCCTTCCGCCTCTGGGCTTTTGTTTGCTGGAAGCTTTTTGATGACTGCTTCAATTTCTTCCATAGTTATTGGCCTTTTGAGATATTTAGATTCTTCCTGATTGAGTTTTGGGAGGTTATATTTTTCTAGGAATATGTCCATTTTCTCCAGGTTTAGTTTATTAGAATAGAGTTGTTCATAGTATTTGTTAATATTAGGCCTAGTAATAATTAATGTCGTTTTCTAATACTTTTTAAAATCGAATTTATTTAAACAATACAACAAAATTTAATCAACAATATAGTTGCCGTTGTTTTCTACTACTTGTGCCCAACGCTCAGGAAGCATTTTAATCCCTCTGTTGTAAAATTCTTGTGATTTTGATGCAAAAAATTCAGTCAATGCATTTTTGAGGCATTCTTCATTATTAAATTTTTTTCCAAGAAGAAAGTTTTGCAAAGAACGAAACAAATGGTAATCGGAAGGGGCAATATCAGGAGAATATGCAGGTTGAGGGAGAACTTCCCATTCCAACTGGCTCAGTTTTTCAGCAGTGATTCTTGCAGTATGCGGTCGTGCGTTATCGTGGTGAAGAATTACGCCCTTCCGATTAATCAGCGCGGGTTCTTTTTCTCTTAAAGCTTGGGCTAACCTTTCCAATTGGGCACTATACACTGCACTTGTAATGGTTTGGTTAGATGGTAAAAGTTCATAATGAAGAATTCCTTTAAAATTCCACCAAACACACGACATCACTTTTTTCGCATGCAAGTCAGGTTTTGGCGTGGGCTGCGGAGCCTCATTTTTGTCCAACCATTGAGGCCACCTTTTCAAATTAACATACAGCACCCATTGTTCATCTCTGGTAACAATTTGCTCTAAAAACAGCAAACGGTTTTGACGAGAGAGGAGTGAACTGCAAATTGTGACTCCTTGATTATGGTTGTTGTCGGTCAACTCATGAGGAACCCATTTTCCAAACTTTTGGACTTTGCCAAGTGCACGCAATTGATTGGAAATTGTTTTTTGTGAACAATTTAAAGTTGTCGCAAGCTCTTGTTGGGTAATTTGAGGATTTTGCACCAAAAGAGCTTGAAGAGCTTCTTGATCAAAATTGGACACACGGCCTCGACCACTCTTGTCATCTAACGAAAAATTTCCCTCGCGAAATTTCTCAAACCAATGCTGGCATTTTCTGGCGCTAACTGCATCTTGACCAAGAGCACTACAGATGTTTTTTGCAGCCTCACTTGCTTTTCTTCCTAATTGGAACTCGTAAAGCATGCAGTGCCGAATATGCTCTTCATCCACCATCTTCTTAGCCTTAGTTTTGCAACAAAAACCAAACCAAACACAAACTTTTTCAAGCAAAACTTGTTAATTGCACTTCACACGTTCTGTAGATACCACGTGTTTGAAGGTTATGTCAATACAAGTCAACGCCAAGCAAGATTTTAAACAAATGTTGAAAAACGACATTAATTATTACTAGACCTGATAGTTGCTTGTTATTTCACCTCTTTCATTTCTTATTTTATTTGGGTCCTCTCTCTATGCTTCTTGGTGAGCCTGGCTAGAGGCTCACCAATCTTGTTTATCCTTTCAAAGAACCAGCTCTTGGTTTCATTGATCTTTTGTATTTGGTCTCTATGTCATTTATTTCTGATTGATCTTTATTATCTCCTTTCTGTTCTCTCTGGACTTTTCTTTTTTTTCTTTTTTCTCTTTTTTTTAATATATTTTATTGATTTTTTCACAGAGAGGAAGAGAGAGATAGAGAGTTAGAAACATCGATGAGAGAGAATCATCGATCAGCTGCCTCCTGCACACCCCCCACCGGGGATGTGCCCGCAACCAAGGTACATGCCCTTGCCCGGAATCGAACCCAGGACCTTTCAATCCGCAGGCCGACGCTCTATCCACTGAGCCAAACCGGTCCCAGCTCACTCTGGACTTTTCTTGTTGCTCTTTTTCTAATCTTTATTTTGTAGACTTAGCTGATTTACTATCATTTTTTCTTGTTTTTAGAGCTAGGCCTGTAGACCTAAAAACTTCCCTCGCAGGACTGCTTTCATTGTGTCCCAGAGATTTTGGATTGTTGTGTTTTCATTGTCATTTATTTCCAGGATGTTTTTAATTTCTTTGACATCTTTGGTAACCTAATCATTGTTCAATATTGAATTTTTTTGAGCATCCCCCACCTCCCACCTCCAAAAATGTCAATACCCACTACCAGTCACTCCCAGTCCTACCTCCCCCATGATACCATCCCACAGACCACCACTAATCTACTTCTGCTTCTATAATTTGCCTATTCTGGATGTTTCATATAAATGGAATCATACACTATGTGGTCTCTAATCACTACCTTTTTTCACTTAGCATAATGTTTTCTAGATTCATCCATGTGGTAGCATTTTTTAGGACTTCATTTCACTATTTAAAATATATTTATTGTTGAGAATATTACACTCATTCCTCCATTGCCCCTCTCCACCCGGTTCTCACCCTGTCCCAGGCCTTCACCACAATTGAGTTGTTTCCATTTTGAGGTTATTATGAATAATGCTGCTATAAGCATTCATGTACAATTTTTCTGAGTATATGTATCTAGAAATAGAATTGCTCAGTCACATGGGAACTCTAATTTTTTTAAGAACTTCCAAATTGTTTTCCAGTAAGTTGACTTTCAAATCCCTAACTATATTGCTCCATTCTCTCTTAGACTAAAATTTGTTCATTAATTTATACATTTCCTAGGTATCATAGTGTTGTTAAATGTATATATACATGCTTTGTAAAGTTGTTGAAAATATTGGAATTGCAAAATTGCCTGTTTTCCCAGTCAAATGAATTTTTAACCATTTCATTTTTTTCTGAGGCTGTACAGAATTAATGAAGTTTAAGATTTAAATTTAAATTTAATTTATTTGCTTTTTGAATAGGTACTAGAGCCCCATTGTTCAAAATTCTGGAGTTCATGGTGTATCATCTCCCTCCCACCTCAATGCTACACACCCTCTGGTTCCCTCCCCAGAGGCAACAGTGCTATTCTTGTGCAGCCTTCCACAAAAAGTGTTGTAATGTAATTTTAACTGGAAAATAATAAACTTAAAAAACAAGTAGGTGGGCATATGAGAGTTTTGTTGTAAACTTGGATTGTTTGGTTAATGAAAGCCAGAACACAAGCCTCAGTGATGAATTTATTTCAAGGTTGAATAACAATAAAGAACTTACAAGTTTAATAATTGTCTTAAATAGCTCGAGGACATAATCAAAGCCTTCTATTTTTCTTTAACTTTTCATTTTGCCCCAGAAGTTAATCCTTAATCCTCCACCTTCTGGTTATTATTTCACTTTCTCTATATTCATCAGACATATTGTATAATCTGCTGATTTTATCTTCTTTACCTCCATTTCCACTTCAGATGCTTTACTTTAAGGGAATCTTACAAAGTTTGCAAAGCTGGCTCCTGCCTGACTCCCAAACCACATGTCACACTTTGTTCTTTTCTCCCTCACAAGTTCCAGGCACACAGACTTCCTGTTAGTCCTTCCACAAGCAAGCTCTTTCCACCTCAGCACCTGGTACAATAGGTTCTTTCTTCTCTTAATCAGGAAGTTTTTCTTCTACTCCTCTGTGACTGGCTCCTCCCTATCTTTCAGGTCTCAGCATCAGTATGGCCTTCTCTTTAGCTAAGACCATTTTAACTAAGGTTGGCCTTTTTCCCTTTTTTCTACATTGCATTCAACAGTTGATTTAATTCATAGTACTTGCTGTAGTATTGTTTATTTACTAGCCTATTATCTGGAATCATCTATTTTAAAATAATCTGCAGTCTAAAACAAGGATGGGCAAACTACAGTCCAAGTAGGCCCTGTGGCTAAGAATTGCTTTCCATTTTAAAGGGTTGTTTAAATAATTTTTTGAAGCAAAGAAAAACATGCAACAGAGATGTGACATTTTCAAAACCTTAAATATTTAATATCTGGCCCTTTATAGAAAAGTTTGCTGACTCCTCCTTCAAAATGTACATTCCAAGGGGTGTAAAGATAATCTAGTCTTAATTGTTTATTCTTTTGTAGTTATTTATTGTGTATTTTGTAAAGTACATAATTTTTGGCCTAGTAGTATGTGCATCCTATATAATAAAGAGGTAATATGCAAATTGGCCATCACTCCACCACACAATATGGCCACCCCCATGTGGACACAAGATGGCTACCACAAGATGGCTAGCAGGAGAGGGCAGTTGAGGGCAATCAGGCCAGCAGGGAAGGGCAGTTGGGAGGGACCAAGCCTGTAAGGGATGGTAGTTGGAAGCAACCAGGCCTGCAGGGGAGGACAATTGGAGGGGACCCAGGCCTGCAGGAAAGGGCAGTTGGGGGCAACCAGGCTGGCAGGGAGGGCAGTTGGGGGTGACCAGGCCTGTAGGGGAGGGCAGTTGGGGGCAACCAGGCTGGCAGGGAGGGCAGTTGGGGGTGACCAGGCCTGCATGGGAGGGCAGTTGGGCGTTACCAGGCCAGCAGAGAAGGGCAGTTGGGGGGGAGGGACCAGTAGGAGGGATAATAAGCCTTCAGGGGAGTTGGGGGTTACCAGGACTGCAGGGGAGGGCAGGTAGGGGTTACTAGGTCAGTAAGGGAAGGCAGTTGGGAGCGACCAGGCCATCAAATAAGGGTAGATAGGGATGACCAGGCTGGCAAGGGAAGGCAGTTAGGGGTGACTGGGCCAGCAGGGGAGGGTAGTTGGGGGCAACCAGGCAGGCAGGGAGCATTTAGGAATTGATTAAGCTGGCAGGGGATTGGTTAGGGGGTGATCAGGTTGGCAGGCAGAAGTGGTTTGGGGCAATCAGGCAGGTAGGCAGGCAGGCGAGTGGTTGGGAGCCAGCAGTCCTGGATTGTGAGAGGGATGTTGGACATTCCTCAAGGGGTCCCAGATTGCAGAGGGTTAAGGCTGGGCTGAGGGACACCCCCCCCCCCCCATGCATGAGTTTTGTGCACCGGGTCTCTAGGATAACTTATAGAATATATACATTTATGTATTTAGGATAGTGGCTCAATTTTTTTTAAATAATGAGTTTATGATAAAAATTGTGGAGGTAACCAGTGCTAAAATATGTCATTTATGAGATAGGAATCACATTCTCTTTATATTCCCATTATCTGGTACACACTTAATATGATACTTTTTGAATAAATGATGGCAGTAGACTTACTATTAGTTGAGCTTATATTATATTCTCTGAACATTAAGTACTGCTATACAATATTTTGCATTTTTAAAAATAATTTTTTAGTTTGAAAATTACAGTTGACATATACTATTATATTAGTTTCAGATGTACAATATAGTGATTAGACATTTCTGCAACTTACAAAGTGATCACTCTGCTAACACTAGTACTCATCTGACACTGTACATAGTTATTATATTATTGAATGTATATATGTACATTATATATTCCCTGTATATGATTTACTTTATATCCCATGACTATTTTTATAACTGACAATTTGTACTTTTTAAAAAATATATATTTTATTGATTTTTTACAGAGAGAAAGGAAGAGGGATAGAGAGCTAGAAACATTGATGAGAGAGAAACACTGACCAGCTGCCTCCTGCACAGCCCCCACCGGGCATGTGCCTGCAACCAAGGTACATGCCCTTGACCGGCATGGAACCCGGGATCTTCCAGTCCGCAGGCTGACACTCAATCACTGAGCCAAACCAGTCCCGGCCAATTTGTACTTCTTAATCCCTGCCTTTGTTTGTTTTTACCCATCTCTCCAACTCCCCTCCCATATGGCAACCATCAAAATGTTCTCTGTATCTGTAAGGTTGTTTCTGTTTTATATGTTTTTTGTTGTTGTTTGTTTTTTAGGTTTCACATGTAAGTGAAATCATATACTATTTGTCTTTCTCTGTCTGACTCTTTTCACTGAGCATAATTCCCTCTAGGTCTATCCATGTTGTTGCAAATGACAATATTTCATTCATTCTTTTTATGGCTAAATCCTACTGTATACATGCACTATCTTCTTTATCCATTGATAAATGAATGGACAATATTTTCTTTAATGAACACAACTACCCAATGACTTAGGTTCTATTATCTTTATTTTATAAATGAGAAAATTGAAGTCCAAAGACGTTAGACTACTTCTTGTAGTTCACATTGGCAGTAAAAAGTGGAAGTCCAGTTAGGATGTCCGTCTGGTTCCAAAGCCAGGAGTTTTCTTTAATTTCATTCCTTTTGATTCTGCATCAGCATGCAGTCACTTTTTGGAACTAAAATGTGAAGTAAAAATTTTACTTCAATAGATATGAAGGAGCATGTATATTACTAATAGAGTAAGTCACTTTTTGTTGCAAGCTCTTGAAGTTAGATTTGCAATACAAGAGTCTAGTTATGATTCTACAATTTACTACATAATTCATTTAACTTCTATGAGCTAATTTTTCATCTATAAATTGAGGGTAAAAATAATATTTACCATAAAGGTGTTTTTGAGAATTAAATGCATGTGAAAATGGTTGCAATCTAAGGTCTATAAAATGTTAGTCCTTCTTTAGTCACATATAACTGTGGGGCATACTTTTTTCTGCTGTCATAGTTTTGGCTACTACTGCAATGTGCTTTGGCTAATAAAAGACTTATTTAACTATTCAAAGGAAGCAGCACCATTCTGGCATATGAAAGAATCAGAGCCCACATGTAAATTTGACATTCTCTTTCTAGGCTTCTTATAAACCCTAGTTTACTTGATCTTACTCAAAAGTGCACATACCTACTATCTATGATGCAGATTTATAAGAGAAAGCTTTAGTATTAATCAGCATCTCCTTTACCTATATATTGGAATGTGGTGGAACATAATGTTTTAATTGTTACACCCATCAACATTAGTATTAAACTGGAAATTACTATTTAGATTTTTCCAGTGCAGCTTCTACTGATCAATCTTAAATTAAACAAATGCTTCAAGATTTTTTTTTCAAAATCATAGTTATTTAAGCTAATTTTGTATTAAATTACAAAAGAAACCTAAACCATCTACAGCGTTTTGATTTTAGATGATACCTTCACACATTTTAAATACTAAGCTCACAAGGCTTTAAGCTAAATCTAAAATAAAAACTTTCTAAAGGAAAGTGAATCACATCTAATCATTCCCATAGAGTTGTGGCATTTTTGCCCTGGACTCTTATCATTTCTTCCCTGTATGTAAATGTCTTCTGGCTTTTCTTCCAATGGCCATTTGCAGGAGCAATGAGGTCATATTTTTATCTTTTCCTCTGGCTTTCTTTCCTCCAGCTTTCTTATTTTATTTTTTATTTTTATTTTATTATTTAAAGCATTACATACAGTAGTACATATCTCCTCCCCCCCCCCCCATTGACTTTCCCCCAGCCTTCCCTACCTCCTGTTGCATGCCCTCATCCTACCCTGCCCTCCCTACCCCCCAGTGTCTTGTGTTCTTGGTTGTACTTATATGTATGGATACAAGTCCCCTTCCTCCAGTTTTAGGCACTTATTTTGAAACTAGTGGCCCGGTGCACAGGGGTAAGGGGGGTGTCCCTCAGCCCAGCTTGCACCTCTCCAATCTGGGACATCTTGGGGTTTGTCTGAATGCCGGTTTAGGCCCGATCCTTGTGGGCCTAAACCAGCATTTGGACATCCCTCTCACAATCCAGGATCACTGGCTCCTAACAGCTTACCTGCCTGCCTGCCTGCCTGATCACCCCTAACCACTCTTCCTGCTGGCCTTCTTGGCCTCAACTGCTCCCCCTTGTCAGCTTGATTGCCCCCAAATGCCCTCCCCCACTGGCCTGCTCACCCCCAACTGCCCCCCCTGCCAGCTGGCTTGTACCCAACTGCCCCCCCCCCACTGCTGGTCTGCTTGCCCCCAACTGCCCTCCCCCCCTCTTTGCTGGCCTAATCACCCCCAACTGCCCTCCTCTCCTGGCTTGGTTGCCCCTAACTGCCTCTTCTCGGCCCCGCCACCATGGCTTTGTCTGGAATGATGTCTGGAAGGTCTCCAGGTCTAATTAGCATATTACCCTTTTATTAGTATAGATAGAGGCGTAGTGCATCGGTAGGTGGCAGCTGGTCTTCCCTGAAGGGGGTCCCGGATCAGGGTGGGGTCCCCTTGGGGGGTGGTGCCTGGGGTAGTTTGCAGGCCGGCCATGCTGCCATGATGGTGGGAGCCTCTGCTGGGGAGTATGGCCAGCCTGGGTGATGGGCTGAGGGCCATTTGCAGGTTGGCCACACCCCCATCGGGATGGAGGTCCCCACTGGGGGCATGGCCAGCCTGGGCAAGGGGCTGATGGCTGTTTGTAGGCTGGCCACACCCCCATTGGGGTAAGGGTCCCCCCTAGGGGCAGGGTGGGCCTGGGCAAGAGGCTGATGGCTGTTTGCAGGCTGGCCACGTTCCCATCGGGGAGAGGGTCTGTGCTGGGGGGCATGGTCAGCCTGGGCCAGGGACTGAGGGCCATTTGGGGGCAATTGGCAGGCCAGCCACGCCTCCGGCTTTGTCCAGAAAGTCTCCTGGTCTAATTAGCATATTACTATTTTATTAGTATAGATTAGTGGTCCAGTGCACAGAATTGATGCATGGGTAGGATCCCTAGGCCTGGACAGTGATTAGGGCCAATTGGGCCCTTCTGGCTGCCGCTCCTTCTTCTCCCTGGTGGTTTGTGCACATCATAGTGAGTGATAGAACTCCTGGTCTCCTGGTCAAATTCCCGTGGGGACACTTTGAATATTAGCCTTATCCTATATAATAAAAGGGAAACCTATAAATTGACCATACCTCTGCTGGTTTCACCAGCCAATCAGAAGTGAGTATGTAAATTAACCCAACAAAGATGGCGGGTTAATTTGCATACACAGTTGCCGGGTGGAGAGCAGAGCGGGAGAGCTGGTGAAGAGTGGAGCTGCTTGGGGAACTTGGCTCCCCAAGCCACCAGACGGAGAGCAAAGAAGGAGAGCTGGCTGCTTGGAGGACTTGGCAGAGTGAGAGGCTATGGGACTGAGACAGAGCAGGAAGGAAAAAAGCAAGGGGAGCACCAGGAATTCTGGGAATAGTAGTTCTAGTGGCAGCCCTAGGACCAGAAGCAGAAGCCCAGGCTCAGGGAGCACCAAGAATGCTGGGAATCATAGTTCTGGTGGCAGATGGATCCTCTAGACCAGTGGTTGACAAACTCATTAGTCAACAGAGCCAAATATCAACAGTATAATGATTGAAATTTCTTTTGAGAGTCAAATGTTTTAAACTTAAACTTCTTTTAACACCACTTCTTCAAAATAGACTCGCCCAGGCCATGGTATTTTGTGGAAGAGCCACACTCAAGGTGCCAAAGAGCCACATGTGGCTCGTGAACCTCAGTTTACCTACCATGGTCCTAGACAATAGAACAAAGTGATCCTGGAGCAAGTTACTGTTGAGGTGGGGGATGGAGGGAAAGCAAAGGTGAGAGACATAAGTAAAATCGAAATGTCTAGGAAAAATTAAAGGGAAGATATCCTAAAACTTCCAGGAAATCTCCACCAGTGAAGCAAAGAAAAGAAAAATGCCTCTGTTATTCTGTGAGCAATAAACTAAACTGGGTTTGGGTCTCAGACAATTCACTCATGATTGCAAAGACAGACAGAAACTCCTGTATTAGAGAGGACTCCCCTGAGGGCTCCCAGATTGGAGAGGGTACAGGTCAGGCTGAGGGACCGCCCCCCTAGTATGTATGTATATATATTCATAATACATGGAATCTGTTTACCAGAACTTGTAAATACTTATAGATCTCCTTTTCCTTTAAATGGTTTTACCAGTTATTGTCTAATCGTCCATTTAAAAATTAATTATGTTCAGCTTTGTGACACATTTTCTCTTTTAACTTGAACCATTATTTCATTGGTATTTAATTTTATATAACTTTGTCTTGTTTTCTTAAATTGCATATCAGAGTCTTTAAAGATCAGGTCCACTTGCTTAATTTTTAGTCCCAAAGTGTGGAGCCAGATATCTGACAATAGCAGGCCCTTTGGAATCAAACCTGAGTTCTTTATTACTATGTGACTGGTCAATTTTGTTACCTCAATGAAACTGTTTTGTCATCTGTAAGTGGGAGTGATATTACCCTATGTGATTATAAGGATGGAATTGTATGATTGTGTGATGGGCTAGGCTGTAACATTACTAGCTCCAGGGCTGTCATTCACATGGACTATGTATAGGTGATACTACCCAGATAGTGGGTATGGTACATATTACGCATCCATCCATCCATGACAGTTTTTATCGCTATTACTGAATCCCCGTCTCAATCACTTAATTTTAAAAAATATTTTATTTTTTAAAATCCTCACCCGATGATATTTTTCCATTGATTTTTAGAGAGAATAGAAGGGAGAGGGAGAGACAGAGAGAAAGAGAAACATCAATGTGGAAGAGACACATCAATTGGTTGCCTCCTTCACATGCTCCCACTAGGTCTGGGAGCCTGCAATCAAGGTGCGTGCCCTTCACCAGAATCAAACCTAGGACCCTTCAGTCTGTAGGCCAATGCTCTATCCACTGAGCCAAACTGGCTAGGGCCCAATCACTTAATTTTTAAAGTATAAAGAAGACAAGCAGAAGCAAAGCTGAAAAGTGTGTAAGTTGTTGGCAGCAAAAGAGCTATCTTTGGCTCAGGCTTCCAAGATCTACACAGACTTTAATTTTCTTTGAGAAAAATTCAGCTGTTTTCTGAAGCTCTGATGTTTGTAGCCTCAATAAACGTCTTTCCGATAATCAGTTCTGATCTCTGTTTCCTGAGATTTGAGATTGGGTGGTGGAGAAGAAAGGAGCCACTGAGTCACGAAGATCCTCTAACCCTAGAAATTCTTTTCTCAGTCTGTACTTGTGGGTGCGGTGATATCAGTCTGTGCTACTGGGATGGATGGACATAGGCTTACAAAGATATTTTGGAAACTCTGACACACAGATTCTTGATTCAGTCTTTATGGTTAGCAATTGACTTAGCTCATCACAGCAAAAAGGAATACAGTTGGGTAGGATGAAAGTAGGAAACAGAGGACTATAAAGGTTGGTAAATGGAGAATCTGAAACTCCAGGTAGGTATTAAATAATTGAGGTTTTGGCCCTAAGGATGGTAGGCGAAGAGAAGGAAAGGTGTCCTTGAATAATTCCTCAGGGTCATAGAGTAAGTGACACTGATGGAGCAGGCAAAGTGATTACATAGTATTAGGCTAATGTCACATTGTATGAAAGAACCTGTATTAGGCAGTTTCTAAGAGCAAATTACAGAAAAATATTAACTAGTTAGTAGCATCATAGGTAATAGAGCTGAAGGCACTTTTAGAGATGGCCTGGCCCAGCCCTCTGTCCTCAGGCAAGGGAATGCCTAAATCATGCAGGACAAATGTAATTTTTCTCAATGAGCTCACTAAAGATAGAGAGGCCTTCACTTTTTGTGTAGCCCATATAATTATGTTATCATCCAGAGAGTAAAAATAAATTGCATCCTTATCCAACCTAAAATGCAGGTGATTAATTTTGATTTGTGTCTTCTTTTCCACAAATAGACTGTGTTTGAGGTAGTGTCATGTAGATGGATGACTAAAAGCAAGCCCAATTTTCACCTCTTACTGGACATCTTTGTCTAGGAGGAACATTAAGGCTCATTCACTCCACGGATATTTATGGAGCACCAAGCTCTGTAATAGGAGCTGAGGACACACCTATGAGCAAAACAGAATTTCTTCCCTCAATACACATATGGTCTGGTGGGGGAGAGGGAGCAGACAAGTAGAGAGATAATATTTATTAGGTAGTGTGGCAGGTATCAACATGTGAGTTTTATCACATGATGGGTATTGTGCTAAGTGTTTGCCACTTCATCTCATTCATCTCATGATTATTTCTCCATCATAACCTTAACATTGTAAAACAACTCATTACATGCAAACTTTTCTTTTTGGTTGCAGTGCTCTTTATGGCACATCCTAAGTTCTTCCTGCTGATGTTTTAGAGTAAATTTATGATCAATCCTGCACGTTTTGCTACTGAAATGTAGAGGAATTACTTAAGGCTTTAAAAATCCCCCTTCTCTAACTTTTAAGCTTTCAAGCCTAGTATGTTTCTGTGGGTTTCAAAAACTTGCTTCTGGAAGTCAAAAGCGTTCTTTCTCTTTACATTTATACAATAATAATTTTAATGCTCCTTTAAGCAGATGGAATCCTCTGGTTAGGAAATGTAATATGTAAGAAAATGAGGGGGGGGAAAGGAATAAGAACATGTTTCAATATACCATCTCTCTCTTACCATATAACTGCATATACATAGATACCTACATAGCTGTAGACTCTAGGATTCAATGTCCATGTTTCAATATACCATCACTCTCTTACAATATAACTGCATATACATAGATATTTACATAGCTATAGACTCTAGGATTCAATGTCCATCCTCATCCAAATATAATATAACAGTACACCTGTACACACAGAGAATGTGTTAGGAAGAGCACAGTTAGGCACTATCTTCTTTCTGAAGTCTAAGTTATATTTGTATACACAGACTTCTCTGCTTTACTTTAAAATATGTATTTTTATTGATTTCAGAGAGGAAGAAGAGGGAGAGAGAGATAGAAACATCAATGATGATTGGCTGTCTCCTGCATGCCCTATACCCAGGGGTCGCGCCTGCAACCTGGGTATGTGCCCTGACCGGGAATCGAACCGTTGACACTCAACCACTGAGCCAAGCTGGCTGGGCAGCTTCTTTCTATCTCTCTCTGTTTATTTTCCCCCTTCCTTCCTGCCCTCTCCCGACACCCCCTAATCTCATTACAGAATGGAGTAAATTTTCGTAAATTTGTGTTTGCTCTCAGGCAGCATGAGAACAGCACAGGGTGCTGGAGGAGAGTTACAGTGCATAATACATGTACTAAGCATAAATGGGGACAGTTAATTGTTATCATTGTTATTTACTATAATGTGTCTAACTATATTGTCACTGATCTGGTGATTTAATATTTCAATGGGACAGGCAAGATGATTTAGACCTAACATATCAAGCATCTACAGAGGTTATGATTTAAAGACAATATTCATAACCCTAGGGGGGAAGACAAAACAAAAACCAACAAATCCTTTCATTTTCCCTCTGAATATTATTGAATTTGATCTCTATTTCCTTTGGTGGAAATCGGTGGTGCTGCATGCAGATGGAGTTGCCTGACTGAGTGGTGCTTCAAGACTCACTTAGCTATTTGCTTGGATTCCTGAGGCCCAAGGAGCCTGCAGTCTTGTTTATGGGAATAGCATGAAGAAGAGAGGGAAGAAAGAGCTAGATATAAAGAAATGGGAGGGAGGAGGGGAGGAAAAGAGAGGGGAAGAGAGAGAGAGAGAGAGAGAGAGAGAGAGAGAGAGAGAGAGAGAGAGAGAGAGGGAGAGAGGGAGAGAGGGGAGAGAGGGAGAGAGAGGGAGAGAGAGAGACTGCAGAGAAGGCAAGGTCATGGGAAGGGAAGGGAAATAAAGAAGGAATCAAAATCATTGTCTAGAATCAGAATGTACAGCTTTACCTGTCTCTGGTATAATTCCACTTTGGCCAGGTGATGATCATGCTGACCAAGCTGTAATTTCTCCTCTGAAGCACAAAAGGAAATGAAGGCTTTAATAACACTGCAAGGCTCTGAATTAGGAAACAGGAAACGAGAGCTCCTGCTACTGTTGGAGCCTTGAGTTGTTCCTGAAATGTGATTGTGACATCCCTTGAGGACACGGTGTTCTGCAGAATAGCACAGTCTAGGTTGGCAAAGGTCCCATCACAGCCTCAGACGCTCTCTTGCCACCCAGGCTCCAGTCAGTGACGACGAATGATTGCTCTGCTTGTTCCTATGTCTGAAAAAATAGCTTTAGAACTGTACCAGCTTTATGGTTCAGCAATTGAGGCATTTGTATAAAATTTGAACCTAGCCATCAGCAAATCTGCTAGAAAAAAAAAATTAGTAAAATCAAATTTCAAGATGGCATTATTCACCATAAGGAAAACCACCAATTCAGCAAAAGGGAAGGCAACACTGAAATTTACCTTCAAAGCTAAATATTGTACCTTAGGCCAATTTTAACCCCTAATGCATTGGAGGGTTAATAATCTCCCTTTGTCTGCTTAAACTTGAAGTTAAGTGGTTAACAAAAGCTTGGCTTGTTAGATTTCTCTTACAGATTAAATTTTTATAAATAGAGATGACTTACTAGTTTAAATGTTTCTCTCAGCTGGATCCAAAGACACGCTGTTTTATTAGTCCTAGACTGGAAAAATTAAGTTTTTATTGTGAGGAGGAGAAGGAAGCCAGCCTTCACAGTGGGGAGAGTTTGTAGAGGGAGAGGGCGAAATGGCAGGGACCCCATGGCTCTGAGCAGAGCAGCCCAGATTGCAGAAGCTCCAAAAAGGCCCAATCAGGGCAGTGGGAAGATCCCAGCCCGATGTTACAGTTTTTGAAATGGTTTCTCCCTAACAATTTCATTTTGCCCCAGGGAGGTGTAAACTTTCAGAAACAAAATTTATTGAGATTTTTATTTACATGCAAAATAGAGAGGAACAAAAAAGAATAAAAAGAGAGAAAATATGTACATAATGACATTGACCACTTAGAAGGTCATGTTTGCTACTTTTAAAGTGAGATGGCACTTTTATTTCCTCGCCTAGCCATCAGCACTGTTTTTAGAAGGAAGGAATAACAAATAAGTGTTCTATTTAAAGCTCCAATTTTATTTTGTTAAAAGCAAAAAATGGAAATGTTATTTTACTTCATATTTTTTTTATTGATTTCAGAGAGGAAGGGAGAGGGAGAGAGATAGAAACATCAGTGAAGAGAGAGAATCATTGATTGGCTGCCTCCTGCACACCCCCTACTAGGGATTGAGCCATGTGCCCTGACCAGGAATTGAACTGTGACCTCCAAGCTCATAGGTCGACAGTCAACCAATGAGCCACACTGGCCGGGTTAGAAATGTTATTTTAAAAAGAGAAGTATACATTTGGTGCATATTATTATACAAAATTATAAAGTTATACAAAAACAAGTACTATGTTTGAAGATTTAAGGGGCAATAGACCAAAGTGCTAATAGCCATTTGAAGAAGACATGGAATTACAGATGTCCTTCCACCCCCACACCACCTGATCATTTTTTCCAGTTTTCCAAACTTTTTATAGTGTGGTGTCATTGCATCCTATCAAATAATCTAATAAAAGGGTAATATGCAAATTGACCATCACTCAAACACACAATACGGCACCCCCATGTGGATACAAAATGACTGCCACAAGGTGGCCAGCAGGGAGGGCAGTTGGAAGGGACCAGGCCTGAAAGGGAGGGGCAGTTAGGGATGATCAGGTCAGCAGAAGAGGGCAGTTGGGGGGACCAGGCCTGCAGGGGAGGGTAGTTGGGGGTGACCAGGCCTGCAGAGGAGGGTAGTTGCAGGGGGGGAGGGGGCAACCAGTGCTTCAGGGGAGGGCACTCGGGGGGACCTGGCCTATTGGTGAGGCAGCTGGGAGGGACCAGGCCTTCAGGGGAGGGCAGTCAGGGGCAACCATGCCTGCAGGTGAGGGCAGTTGGAGGGGACCAGGCCAGCAGGGGAGGGCAGTTGGTGGGAACTAGACCTGTAGGAGAAGGCCATTGTGGGGGACTAGTCTTATAGGGGAGGGCAGTTGGGGGTGACCAGGCCTGCAGGGGAGGGCAATTAGGGGTGGCCAGGCTGGCAAGGGAGCAGTTAGGCATTGATCAGCCTGGCTGAGGAGTGGTTAGGGGCAATCAGGCAGGCAGGCAGGCAGGCAGGCAGGCAGGCAGGCAGGCAGGCGAGTGGTTGAGAACCAGCAGTCGTGGATTGTGAGAGGAATGTCTGACTGCCCAGTGGGATTGGGCCTAAATTGGCAGTCAGATATCCCTTGAGGGGTCCCAGATTGGAGAGGGTGCAGGCTGGGCTGAGGGACACATAGTCATAATTTCATGCACCGGGCCTCTAGTCATAATAATTTTTGAAAACATAGGATGTAGGAAGAATAAATAAATCTAGAACACTTTAAGAGTGAGAGAAGGAGAGAGACAGAAAAGTAAAGAAGTAAAAGAAAGGGAGGGAGAGATGGAGGAAGGAAAAAAGAAAGGAGAAAGGGGAATTAAATATTCTCAAGTATTGACTGATGGTCAGAGAGAATAAAGAAACCTGATTAAACAGTCTTGAAAAACTTTAAACTTTGACTTTTGGTCTTAAACACCTTCTTTAACATGGTGTGCACATATATGTACGTATCCAATACAGGAGATTTTTGTGTTTATTTTTAGTTTATGAACAACCAAGTGATGTGTTAGCATTTTAAAAAATGGAATGGAAACCAATGTGCTTTTTCCTTCAGCTTACTAATTGAAATGCCTGATAGCCCTAGGGATGAAGCAGCTGCTTCTCAAAAAACTGCTACAGGTTTTATATTACAAGGTTATTCGGAAGAGTTGTCCTCTTTATCTACTTGTCTAAAATAGAATTAGGTTACATGAAGAAACAAATATATATATCCTACTATATTAGAAAGTGAGAAAAAAATTGGTATTACTAAAGAGTGTCTTTCTACTATAGTAAAATAATTCTTTTAGAATTTTAATGTAAATATATTTCCCCTGGAAATGTTTCAGTTAGAAATTTAAAACTATTTAACACATATAATATGCCAAAGTTGTTATATATTTTGCTGACTAAAGCACCAACACCTTCTTTAACATGGTGTGCACATATATTTACGTATCCAATACAAGAGGACTTTACTCAGAGTGTATAAGAAACAAAGAATGTAATTCAATAGGAATTGGAGCTGGACTGGCCTTTACAAATGATCCAAACCATTGCTGTCCAATATAACTTTTTGAGATGATGGAAATATTTTATATCTGTATTGCCAACACAGTAGCCATTAGTCTTATGTAATCACTTGAAATGTGGCTAGTATGGCCCTAGCCGGGTTGGCTCAGTGGATAGAGTGTCAGCTTGTGGACTGAAGGGTCCTGGGTTCGATTCTGGTCAAGGGCACATGCCTGGGTTGCGGGCTTGATTCCTAGTGTGGGGCATGCAGAAGGCAGCCGATCGGTGATTCTCTCTCATCATTGATGTTTCTATCTCTCTTTTCCTCTCCCTTCCTCTCTGAAATAAATTTATATATATATATATATATATATATATATATATATATATATATATATATATATGAAATGTGGCTATGGCTAGTATGACTGAAGAACTAAAATTTTAATAATTAAATTTAAATAGCCATATGTGGCTAGTATTCTGTATTGGACAGTACAGATCATACTTATTTGCCAGGTAAGGCAATCAAGAAGCTAAGTGAAAACCCCAAGACAACTGTGAAATCTGCCATTCATTTTCAACTAATTTTCATTAAGGAGAGATTAGGAAGGAGAAGGAAGATGAGTGAGTTTGTTACATCTAAGACTGCTCTCTGATAAATCTTTCTTTTTAACCTCTGGAAATACTTAGAAACCACCCATCCAACAGGGGTCATGGATAAGATTATCCAAACAGATTAAGCTCCCCAAGCCCACTCTGATTCTTGTACTAATAACTATCAGGTTGGAAGATAAAATATTCCTGCTTTATATCTGAGGCTCTGATAGGCCAAATGATTAGCTCTGGTTTGCCTGTCTCAGATGTACCTCTGCTGGAAAAGGTTTTTGACTCTTCACTCTTTCTGTTATACCTGGCTGCCTTTCATCTAAGTCCTGAGAAGGTGTAAGACTTCGGAAGCTGCCTAGTATGTATGACAAACTGGGAGCCTCACAGAGCAGCAGCATCTCACAGAAAACATCCTCTGGCAAAAGTCTAGTGGGAAGCTGTGTAGGGTCCAGAATTAAGAGAATACAGGATTGATAACATGTATGCCTTGGACAAGTTACTAGGCCTCTTTAAATACCACTTTCCCTATTAGTAAAATGAGGATAACATTGGTGCCTCTTAGGCTTCTTGTGCAGGAAAATGAAATGATTCATGTAAAGTGCTATGTACAAGGCATATAGTAACTGCATAGTGCATTTTAGCGACAATTATACATATTAATATAAAAACCATATGAACTGTGTTTTCATTGCTTCATTGGCCTGTTTCCAGATTTGGAACTAGGAGGCAGTGATCTCGGGTTTGACCTGCATTACAACACTATACTCAATATCTTAGTATTTCCTCCTTCCTCTACAGGTTTCTATTCTCTTCCTCCCACTACAACCCCATCAGGAAAATGTTATTGTATTACCATCCCTGGAATCTCTCCTTCACTGCTACAATTTTGTGAAGTTCTAGAGGAAATAGTGAGGGAGACACAAGAGTGGCTGCCAGATTCTTGGAAACATTGATTAGCTTCCTGATGTTCAGCATCATCATGGGAACAGCAGCATGAAGCCCCACACCCACTTCAAAGGAATCTATTTTGACAAAGTTTCTAAAATTAAACTATTTTTTCCCCTGTGGAAATAGTTTCCCCATAGTCCTACCATCATTACCACTATAAAAACCAAGTCATTATCAAACTAAATGGGAGAAATCATTCTGTACATAAAGGCTTTCCAGGAGTTATAGCCAGACACTTTATTTCTTGCTTCAGGCATCTCCTAACCTATGGGCTTGTTCATGAGATTTGGAAGTGTTCAGGAAGGACACACGAACATCTTGGTATCAAAGATATCATTCAGATCCCTAGATCCCTCCTTAGTGGTCAGTTCCACTATGGGAGAAGAATGCATACTCTTATATGCCCTGCATGTAAAATAGGGCAAAGTTGAAGACGAATACTATAAGTTAAATGGAATGCATTTGTCCTATCTGGTGGGAGGAAATGCATAGCACTAGAAAAATGGTAAAAGCACGATCCCATCCAGGGAGGTAAATCTTTGCTTTGTAGTCTAGAAGAGCATTGCTCATCCCAATTCTATTAACTGCCATCCTTTTACTAGCATTCCATGTCAGTAATCCTCCCCCTGTGGATTATTCAAATGAGAAGAATGGTTGTAACATCCTTCTTTGGCTGATATAGACAAAGACAAGAGGACAGTGTAGCACCCTTTGTGCCTCAATCTCAATAAAACAAATATTTAATAGTGACTCTGATCCGTGAAGCACCATATGATCCATTCTGGCCAGAGCTGCTATTTTTGTTTTTTGCTAAAAACTTGTATCATATCAGAGTGTGGATAGATAACCTGTAAAGCTTATCTGGTTAAAGCTTGGTGCTAGTGTAATCAAGAACAGGATTTTGATGTCCACACACAACAGTTAAATAAAACACAGTCTAGTTCACATTTATAGACTGAATCCACAACTGGGACCAGCCTTTTATTTATTTATTTTTAAACATTTTTTATTGATTTTAGAGAGGAAAGGAGAGGGAGAGAGAGATAGAAACATCAATGATGAGATTGCTCCTGTATGCCCCCTAATGTTGATTAAGCCCGTAACCATTGACCAGTATCAAACCCGGGACCCTTCAATCCACAGGCTGATGCTCCATTCACTGAGCCAAACCAATGAGGACTGGGACCAGCCTTTTAAGCAATATGCATCACTAGACAAGATAGCTAGGCTACAGAATGTTTATGGCACATTTTGCCTGTCATGATTACTAGATAAAGCAATGCGAAGACCTTGGCCTCAGATTTGAAGAACAGCACATTATTAGCATTGTGGTGAGAAAGTGCTAGATCTAGGTGCAAGCCCATGCCACTTACAAGTCTTATGATTTTGAGTTCTTAAGGCATGGGTTGTGCAATTTGGAAATTAGGGGGGGGGGGAAGCATTTCTTTGTATATCATAAAGGTGCTGTGGGATTAAATTACAGAATAAATGAGCAATCTCTTTGTAACCATAAAATGCTTATACAAATAGAAGATACTATAAATATTTATAGCTTAAATACTTGGGATTTTTTTTTATAGTTACTGATGGGAAAAATGAGACATTTTTTGGAGGCTAGAAATCTGAATCTGTACCAGCAACCTAATGCACATTCTTGTTAGCCTATAGTCTAGTCACTGTTCCTTCTTTAATTAGCTGGGCCTGCAAGACCTGTTTACGTAAGTACTACTCCCATTTTATTATTTTTTTATTATTTTTATTTTTAAAATATATTTTATTGATTTTTTTTTTACAGAGAGGAAGGGAGAGGGACCGAGAGCTAGAAACATCTATGAGAGAGAAACATCGACCAGCTGCCTCCTGCACCCGCCCTCCTCCCCCTTACTAGGGATGTGCCCACAACCAAGGTACATGCCCTCGACCAGAATTAAACCTGGGACCTTTGAGTCCACAGACTGACACTCTATGCTAGGGGTGTCGAACTCAATCAGAGAAGGGGCCAAAATCTAAAATCCAACCTAAATCGCGGGCCGAATGGTTTACTGAACAGTCATAAACTGACAATGTCATAAACTGACAGCGGAGTGCAGTGATGACAGCGCGGTGCGGGCCACATTGCAAGGCCTGGCGGGCTGGATTTGGCCCGCAGGCCTTGTGTTTGACACATGTGCTCTATGCACTGAGCAAAACCAGTTTTGGCAAGTACTACTCCCATTTTAGAGGGGGCATAAACCATGAACAATATACAACCTCCAGATAGGGTTCTCAGTGTTGGCACCAGGCCAGGCAGCCCTTGAAAGGTCTGGGAAGTCCCATCCCATATTTGGGGGACAAAGAAACCAAAGGGTATAAAGGGAAACTTCCTCCATATTGGTTTGCTCAGAATTTGGAGAGAAACAGTTTTCCCTGAGACACTGTACCAGTACATAAATGCTTTTTCCTCTACTCCCGCGTATTTTTCGGTCACCTGGTAAATTGTGTAATATTACTATTGTGTGTTTGTTTTGTTTTCCCCCAGGGAAGCTTTACAAAAATGTGCTCTGCATTTTAGTTATACTGGCATTTAGACCTCTGCTTCATCAAAGTCATGGACATAAATTTATGAAGTTTCATAAATTCTTCTTCTTTGAAATAGGAATCTCATGTCTCCAGTAGCACATTATCACCAACAAATAGTTATGATGAATGACTGTGAGGCAAAGTTGAGGGCCACTGCATAATTATCCTTCCGCATAAATTACATTAAAAACAGCAATGTGTAACACCTGCAAAACGAGGATGGCTTTTTGAGGTGTTATTTTTAGTTGAGTTGGGCAGGACACAGGCAACTTCCTCCTGATGAGCTGTAAAAACACCAAGAAAACTTAAGAGGCAAGCATGACTCTGCCTTATGTTTTGTACCCACCCCTTCATGCTGCATAGCAAGTTGTAAATAATAAAATCATAAACACAGAGAAGCTCTGATTTCCTTCCTTCTATTGAATTAGGCTTTAGGTTAAAAGTCACACAAGATCTCAGAAATGATCTATTAAAAATACAAAGTTGGGTGCAGAGAGAAACAGTTCAGTGACCTGGGGAAGCTGTGGGAGGGAGCAAGGAATATCTTCTTGTATCTATACCTTAAACTTTGACACTATGGATTCCTCAACAATTTAAATACCGAGGAGAAGATGCCACGTTGAGTGAGAAATAAAGAACATAAAAGACTTTCGCCAGTGATTGATAACAGAAAAAGGAGAAAAACTTCGGTGAGCTGGGAGAGGTAGTTCACAATCAGGTGGGGTTGATGCAGAAATGCAAAGGCCCTTACATCTTGGCAGAGCCTCTGGGTTCCAGGTGGAGTTAGCAGCCTCCAGGTCATAAGAAAAGAGCTACCTTGAATTATGAGATATTTCACCAGGGAAGCTTAAAGGCAACTTCTCATTCCCTTAAGAAATCATGCCAGGTATATTTTCCTCAGGCATTTAAATAGAAAAATCTTTAATTTCTTGAGATTTAGTACAGAGTTACTCCACAACTGCTGATATATGGAAAGCAACAGGATTTTTCTTGTTGGGGATGGGGGAGCATTGGACATACTTTGGGGAAGACTGAATTTTTTTATTCATTTCTCATGAGAGGCAGAGGGGAACCCTTGTGTGTTTTTCTGGATATTTTGCTCATTAAATCATTTGGAGCCATGACTCAAACATGACCTTAGTCCCTAGAGTCTGGAGACGGATAAAGAGAATTTCAGTGTATTTTAAATAAGGTCTTTTGCTTGGAATGAGTATTAAAACTATTGATATAGGTGCTTGTTTAGGAATATACATGTATGCCTGCCAATACCTAGTACCTATCAATAAGCAAGATACTATTGTGTGTGTTTGGACTTTTATGTTTTCAATCTGTTATTGCTTTGGTGAATTAATGGTTGATATTTTTACAAAGGATTGCTAGGATTTCTCACAAGGACAATTATGCTTGTGTTTACTAGTACCACATCCTAGATTATTGTTAGGTCATTTAAAAAATCCTGGAGCTCCTTTTGCAAATACTTTCATTATAGACACAGTTTAATACTTTTTTTTCTGAAGGATATTAGCTGTGATATATGTTAACAAAAAGTAAAGATTTTATACAAAAGTTGTATCAGCTCTTTTCTAGGATAAGGTTAAGAATTGGATATTACTTGATAGCATTTAGCTATAGGACACCTCCTCCTGTGAGGGTCTCAAGGGAGTCATGCACACAAAGAACAACGTCAAATAAGAAATACTAGATTTGCTTTTAAAAACACATTTTTGAGCCAGACTTAAGATATCACCACCCACTCCCCCACAACATAAATAGTTTCACCCAGTAGGAAAGCATTTTAGCAAAGAACCTGGTAACTTCAGAGATTCCAATGAAAGAAAATTTCTTAATGGCAGCTCTCAAGGTCATAGATTTAGAAAGTAAGGCGATATTAACATAAGTCTCAAGGGAGTTGCATGACCAATGGGTATTTTCCAGCTTCTTCCTACCATTTGCTGCATATAAGTGTGGATGCAGAAATACAAATTAAACTAGGTAGTAAATGGTTGAATGGAGAAATAAAGACCTGGACTCTAGGATCACATAATTTTGTTCTTAATCAAACTAACATTCCTCATTATGTGATGTCGTGCTCTTAGGATGGAGTGTGTGGTTTAGACTAGAGGTCATTGTAAAGCTTTTACTTCTTCATAATCCTAAAAATTGATATCCTGCATGCTTCACCTCTGGGTAGCTATATGGTACAGGAACTTCTTATTACACCATGGAAGCAATGACCAGTCAGCTTAGGTAGCCATGCAAAAAGAAAGAAATGGTTGCAAGTTCCCATGACAAACTGTGGTGACTTAATTGATTCTTCTACATGGACTAAACTGAATGCCTAACAGTTACTTTGAAATTAACATATCCAAGCCCGACCAGGTAGCTCAGTTAGGGCTTTGTCCCAATACTCCAAGGTTGCAGGTTTAATCAACCAGTGAATGCATAAATAAAGTGGAACAACTAATGAATATCCCCCCCCTCTCTCTCAAATAATAATAATAAATAAAATTAACATATATAAAATAGGGGTTTACATATCCAACCCCTATTTTAAACCTAAATATCCCCAACTCTTTCCCATATCAGTTAATGGCACCCAATTGCTTGGGCCAAAAGTCTATATTTCTCCTTTGTTCTTACTCCCATCTATAACGTCTCATCTATCAATAAGTCCTCTTGGTTTTACTACCAAAATGTCTTCTGAATCCATATACTTCTTACTCTTTTCCATGCTACCACACTAATCCAGGCCTCTATCACTTCCTGCCTGGATTATTGCATCGCTTACAGTGTTGTAACTACAGCCTTGCTTCCATTCTTGCCTTATCACAATCATTCCCAGTGGCACTGCCAGGATTAGGGTTTCAGCTATAAATTAATTCATATCCTTTGCTGTTAAAATCTTCCAGTGGTTTCCCAGTGCATTTAGAATAAAATGTCAACCTCCTGGCTAACCTGGCCATTATGGCCCTCCTAGTTCTTCATGGTCTGTAGACTATTCACTTCTTGCCTTTCATTTTGACTACTCCCCACCTTACTTCCAGCTCTCCTCCAGCCTCTTTGGCCTTGCTTCATCTGATCTTTACATAATGGTTTCTTCTCTTTATTTAGGCTAAATTCTCACCTCCCTGGGCCTTTTCTGACACCCTAAACTAAATAAATTACCTCTCTAAGACAATCTCATTACTGTGTTCTATTTATTATTTGTATTCTTTAATCTAAGATGACCTCATTTTTTTGTTGATGTCTTTATTGTCATTTCCTGCTACAGTGGGAGTTGTAAATCTATTCACTGCGAATTCCCAGTATCTGCCTTGTTCTATAAAGCAATTATTATTTATTGAAAACCTCAATAAATAATGATTTAATAAGTGAGTGATTTTTAAAAGTCATCCCCCAAAAGTAAAATTGGCCCAATCAGTGTTTTGTAATAAGGACAATTGATTTGGCATCTTTGCCTTTTGGATGAACTAAGAAGGAAGGTGGGAGAGATGTGAGCACATTGGTAAATGCTTTCCTCTCACTTTAGACAAAACACTTACTAAGCAAGTATTGAGTTTCTGCTGTGCATCATGTGTTAGGTGCTGTTAAAGCATAAATGTTAGTGAGCTCTCAGAGTTCAATTGTAGGGGGAGGATTCACAACATGAATTAACACACGGAGAATAGCATTATAATAAATATAATAGGAATTTGAAGAGGAAAAGATCAGTTTGAAATGCAATAGTTGGGCTAGGTTTCATGAATGAAAGAGGATCAACAATGACATGGAGGTAGGGAATCTGAAGGGCATCTCAGAAAGGAAGGGTCATAAATGAAGGGGAAAAGGTGGGAACAAAGATTTTGGGTGGCCAGACTTTGCCCTTGGAAAGCTAAGAAGAGAATGGATTAGATTCTGCTCAAGTAATACATATTTAGAGTCCAAAAGAATTCAGAGTGACCCTACAGAAACAAATAAATGGGTGGAAGGTGATTTATTAAGGCATTCCTTTCCTATTTAAGGCCTTGGTGGTATTATTCTTGGGAACGAGTTTCATTTGTTATATATCTATTATCTGCCTACTCTGTACCGGGTGCTGCTGCTGGGTTCAACAGTACACCAGAGATCATAGTTCCTCTCCCCAGGAGTTTATAATCTATTTATGGAGATACATGATGCAGGAATAAATTCATAATAATAATTTAAGTGTTTACAGAAATAATTTTAAAATTGTATATTTTAGGGACTTTTTTTTTTTTTTATACTAGTGATGTGGAAAGAGGCAGAAAAAGAGGATTGTTTGGAGAAGAGAGGATGCTATTAATAGGTTATTTGCAAGGCTGTTTGTACCAGTGTTGGAAAGGACAGCAACGTGGCTGCCCCTTTTTGTAGCCAGTGCCAAAACACAAAACTATAGTGGAAGCATAATTACAATGGACCCACATAAAATGTTCTCCCTCTTTTTCTCTTTCATTTCCTTCTCTTACCTTCATACCCTGCTGTCAATTTAATCACAGTGGAGTAAAAAGTACAGAAACTATGAACAATGCATGATAAACATGTGCTTAAGAGCAAGGCATGCTATTGGGATGAAACTGGGGAGCATAATTGTAAACATGTTGGAGGGCAAGTACCAGGCCGGGAGTTCTTTATTCAGTCTAGAGAGGCACAGAGTGGCAATTTAATAACTTTTGTTGTTAGAATAATAGGGCCCTTCATGGGAATATCCACAGCCTTCTCCAAGACACTGGCAGTCATGGCAGTTACTAAACGATCAGTGACCTAGTTCTGATAAAAAGAGATTTCTTAGAGAATTGTGGAACGTCTCAGCTTTAACTTAGTCCTCCCTCTTGGATCTTGTACTAGAATTCAATAGTAGTTATTTCTGCAAGGAGATATAGATTTATATACTCCTTGATTATGTAGATTCATATTTCATTATGGTGTTCTCCTAAAATCTTCATATTGGGCCCTAAAGATCTGTTTTCATAATATAGTAGCATATTAAAAAAATATAAATTCTTACATGTAAAATAACCTCTCAACAGAGCCAGATACATCTTGCAAATTGTTGAACAGTTAACCTATTATCAGATGACTATGCCATAGTTTTATTTATGCAAAACAAAACACCACAGACAATAGTTTAAATGGAATTTAAGCTGCTAATTCCAAGATGCTGATAAGAAAGTTTGTTTTCTCACAGTTCTGGAGGCTGGAAGTCCAAGGTCAGGTGTTGGTTTCTGTAAAGGCTTCTCTACCAGACTTGCAGGTGGCTGCCTTCTTTTATATATATTTTTAAAAATATGTATTTATTGATTTCAGAGAGGAAGGGAGAGGGAGAGAGAGATAGAAACATCAATGATGAGCCCTAGCTGATTTGGCTCAGTGGATAGAGTGTCGGTTGCAGACTGAAGGGTCCGGGGTTCAATTCCAGTCAAGGGCACATGCCCCAGTTGTGGGCTCGATCCCCAGTAGGGGGTGTGCAGGGGGCAGCCAATCGATGATTCTCTCTCATCATTGATGTTTCCATCTCCCTTTCTCCCTTCCTCTCTGAAATCAATAAAAATGTTTTTGTTTTTGTTTTAAAGAAACATCCCTCATGTTTCTGACTCCTGTCTTCCAAGCCCTACTTCCTGCTTTATACATTCTATCAGGGCAGAAAAGTGGATCTGCCATTTTCTCTTGTCTTGTAGTGACTTTACTCAGCAACTCCTTGTTTCCCCTTCCTTAGCTGGGCCAGGGAGAGAAACTGCCTCCTAGTAAGGAAAGATCCAAAAGATTTAGTTTCCTAAGATTACTTTTTGAGCATTTAAGGATTTTCAAGCTAATTTATCTAAAGACACTCCTGCCTTAGTTTCTAACAAATAAGTCCATTCTAAGCTGCTAATAAGAAAGGGAGGCCCTTCAGAGAAAGACAGCCAAGTGTAGGAAGTGGGACAGCCACTGGCTTGTGAAACAATCAGAGCGGTTCACTCTTCCTGCTCATTTTCTTTGATCCTTATGTGCAGCCAGAATTCAGAACTTAAAATTGTAAAGGACAAGCCATCCACTTGTGAACAAAAAGTTGGGCAGGTAATTTGTCCACTTTACATAAAAAAGACACAAAACAATATTCAGAGAATTCAAGAATTAAATGTAAGAATATTAAAGTGTAGAAAAAGTAGCAAAATAGGATTAGATATTTATCAAGTTTCTGGAGGGGCAAGGAAATAGTGAACTTAGAAGTGATAGAAGCATGAAGAAAATAAAGGGAAGATTTGACTGTAAAACAAACTTATAAAATAAAATTAATTTTATTTAATAATTATTTCAGTTATTTAAAGTTCACTTTATATAATTTATTATTATTTTAGTTATACCTTTATTAATGTTTAATGATATATATTTAATTTAATTTTTAAATCAAATTTGCTCTATCCTACCTGGCTGTTAGTGAAATTGGTTATCGGTAAATTGGATTTTGAGTGATTGGTTTGAGGGTGAGAAAGAAAGAAAGATGTGAATAATGTTGCTGGAGACCAAGACAGGATTGAAGAATGGTTAGATATGAAAGGAAGGTAGGATAGAAGAGTCAAGAATTAATCTGAGATTTGGGGCCCAGAGAGATGGGAGGAGAGTAGAATGAGTGAAACCAAATGGGGAGCAAGGGGAGAGGAGCAGGCATGGCTACTCCAAGTTAAAATCACTGTGGTCCTTGGCTCTCACACTTTAGCCTGCATCAAAATCACCACAAGAATGTTAAAACACAGTTTGCTGGGGCTATCCCCAGAGTTGCTGATTCAGCAGGTTTAATAATTTGCATTTGCATTTCTAACAAAGTCTTAGCAGATACTTTACACTATTGATTGGGGGAACCTCACTTTAAGAATCATTATCTGGTTTTTAGGATGGGAGTGGTGGAAGGTATCTATTATAGAGGACCTGGAGCCTTGGAGAGAGCTCAGAACCAGAGTTAAGAATAATAATTGGTATCACTTACTGTTAAGCTTCCCATTGGTGTGCCAATAGTGATTATCCCCTAGGGTGGGTACTGGATGACAGGGCCTGGAGAGATCAAAGCTCTCAGGTCCATTGTCCTTGATCTGAGCAGCTGCTTCCATTTACCCCAAGTGCATGCAAATATTATCATTTTGCTTAAGCAAGCAGTGATATGATATGAAAAAATATAAAACATTGAAAAGCACTGACTTCCTGAGTGCTTATTCTGTGGCAGCCTGAATTGATAACCTCATGAGCAAGATGCTATTATTATCCAGGTTTAAGAAAAGAGAGAATAGAGGTTTAAAGGTTAAACCACTTCAATGTCACATGGCTAATAATTGGCAGATTCAGGATTAAAGCACTGTCTGGCCCATTTCCAGACCTTGAGCTTCTAATCATCATGCCCTCTTAAAGGCTTTAGACATTATCTGCCTAGAGGTGATACTTAAAGCAATGAGATTGGATGAGAATACCAAGGAAGAGAGTTTAGAGAGAAATGTCCTTGTACCTTGGGAAACATTTACATTTGGGGAATGAGGGCAAGAAATGGAGTTCTAGAATATTTCACAAATATGAAAGGGGAAGAAGGCATCAACAGAAAAAAAAATTCACTAGTGTCATATGCATTGAAGCAAAGAAAAGGTTACTGAATTTTCAGACCAAGGTCATTATTGATCTTTAAAGAAATTGCTGCATCAGTGAAGTAAAGATGAAAGCATAGCTAGTATTTTAGTTATCTATTTCTGATTTACAAACAACCCCAGACATAGTGTTTTAAAAATAATAACAATTTGTTTCTCACATTTCTGTGGGTAGATTTGTCTCATCTGGGTGGTTCTTCAGCTCCACATAGTGTTGACTGGGGCACTGGGAGGCTGTGGTCATCTGGAGGCTTGATTGACAGGAACATTGGAAATGGCTCACTCACATGTCTGCAGTGAGTGCTGGCTGTTGGCTGAGAGTTCAGCTAGGCTGTTTACCAAAGAGGGTTGGTTGTCCTTTACATAATTTATTCATAGTTTATTCATGGGGCCTGGCTTCTCACAGCATAGAGGTGGGATAAGAAGATATGTTCAAAGTACATAAAAGTAGTCAAGGCTGCAGATTTCTTAAGTCTCAGTCTCTGAAGTTAAATAGCACTATTTTAACCACATTCTTATAGTAAAGCAAGCCACAGGCCAACCATAATTCAAAGGTTGGAGAAATAAACTTCATTTCTCAATGGGAGGATTGCTCAAAATGGATCTGCATTAGGGTGTCATAAAGCTGCAATCAAGGTGTCAGTTGAGGCTGCAGTCTCATCTGATGCTGGACAGGGGAATCACCTACAATGGCTTTTAGTAGCATTCAGTTTCTTGTGTGCTGTTGCACTAAGAACCACAGTTTTGATGGCTCTTGGTTGTAGGCTACTCTCAGTGCTTTGCCACATGAGAATTCCAACATGTCAGCAAGAGAAAGCATGTCCTTGAAAGACAGGCATTATATGTCTTAATCACATACACATAACCATGTACATCTATTTACCTTTGCCATATTCTAATAGTTAGGAACAAGTCACAGGTCCCATCATACAAGGTCATGAACATCAGGAGGTAGGAATTATAGATTTTAGAGTCTATCTGTCATAGAGCACTTGAATTTACTTATAGAAAGGAAGGCAGTGGCCAGAGTAGAGAGAAAAAAAAAAAAAAAAGCAATATTTAGAGATAGGTCAGGAATGACTGGGGGACCAAGGTTAAGGCAACTTGTACTTAGATTTGGAGAAGAGGGTTTTTTTGTTTTGTTTTGTTTTGTTTTTTTAGTTTGAATAGATAGGAAGAGGGAAAGAATAAAAAAAGATAAGGGGCATTAAAATGTGAAAGAGAGAAGTTTCCAGGAAAGCTCATATCAATGGACACCTGTCTTCCCGATAAATAAGAGGTAAAGTTGTTTACTGAGACTGGTGTTGAGAGGGTTGCCATGCTTTTAGGAAGATGGAAAACATTTGAAATAGATATTATTGGGAATGTCCTAGATGTTGATTAGAAGTGAAAATAGGAAACTAAAGGGATTCTAAGTAGTAGACAGGGCCAGCATCAGTTGTTTAATATGGGTTGACTTAGAGGTATTGGCCAACAATGGTAGAGAGTGTTAAAATAGTTGGTAATGGGATTTAAGCTTTGAAGGATGCAAATGAGGTTAAGAATAAGTAATAAAAAAAGGGGGGTTGGTAAGAATAGAGAGTTTAAAGGGCAGAGACTACCATGAAGGCAAATAGTAGTTTCACTAAGGCTAAGAGGGTGGTATATTAAAGATAATTTTAAACTTTCTTAAACTTATTTGAATTTCCAACAAGATTTGAAACACTCTCTCCTTTAAATCCTCTCCTTTATGTACTTTCTCCATTTCTTCCTGCTTCTCTAGAGTCTTGATCTTAATCAGCAACTCTTGTTCCTCAATTCATCCTCCGGATTCTTCCCTGTCCTGCTCCTCTTTTTATCCTCTGAGGGTGATTTCATCCATGCCCATGGATTTAATTACTCTCTAAAGGATGTCAAGTTCCAAAAGTTACATTTCTAGACCAGATTTTCTCATTAGTTTCAGCCTTTGCCCAGCTGCCTACATATCCCACAGGCACTAAAGCTAGGCATTCAAAAATAGAAACCATAATTTCCCCCTTTCTCCTTCCTCTCCTCTTCCTTCAATGTTTCCAATTTCAGGAAATGACACCAACACTCATTTATTTGTTCATTTAGGAAACTCAATGTTATCCTCAATGTTATCCTTTTCTTCACCTCATCTCATCTATAACTTTGTACCACTTTTCTTTCTTCTCTATTGTCATTCTTAATTCCTACCATCACAGTTTGTAAGATTACTCCAGTAGGCCCCTACACTACTTCATTAGCTCTACTATTGATCCTCTACAATCTATTTTCCTCCCTGTAGCCAAAGAGAACTTGCAAAATGCAAACTTATGTTGATACCCCACCATGTCACAAATACACACACACACACACACACACACACACTCGCACACACCATTTAAAGTCCTTCATTGACTTTTTATTGTGCTAGAACAAATCATAAAGGATAAGATTTACTGAGAATTTACTTTGTGCTACATACTAGGACTCACATTAAACTTGTTAAAGAACAAGTCCCCAAATAGGATATTTAAGGATCTTCATTTTTTGGCCCTAGTGAAACTCTCCAGCCTCATCTCTATATCTCTCTTTTTACCTGGCCCATTCCAACTCACCTTTTAAAAATCAGCTTAGAGGGTACTATCTCTAAGAAGCCTCCCTTATGACTTCAGCCTGACTTATGGAACATGAACCTAGCACATTCTACAGTATTAACTTTCTAATTTGTCAACACTATTCTGTCATTAGTTATTGTACCTGCAATGTCTTTCACAACACCTGTCTCATAGTAGTTGCTCAATAAATATTTGTTGAAGAAATGAATGAGACTTGGAATTAAAATAATTCTAAGCACTAATAGAGTTTAAAGGAGGGGTTCTATTTTTGTGTGGCTTCACATCTTAACGTTTTCCATGTTGACAAATTTTTTTCACATTTAAAAAACACTTAATATTCAATTTTAAGTTTTATTATGTACAAAATTATAAGCATCCGTGCTGTTTCTTACAAATCTTCTATAGAGTCCACAATACAAGAGTGCCTTGAATGAAGATTGTGTGCAAAGAAACATAGGTTTAACAGCTGTATTTCCCATTTGGGTGATTAAGCTATGCAAATAAAGGATCATTGCAAGAAGGAAGAAATAAGAGAGATCTAAATTCCCCTTCCCCCAATATTATGCTGCTTATTTTTATTTATTTATTTTGTATCTTTATTTCTATCTTATTTGGTTATGTTTCTTTATTTTATTCTTTTTAATAATTTTTTATTATTTAATACAATAGATATATAATATTTTATCAGTTTCAGGCATACAAACCAATGATTAGACATTTATATAACTTATGAAGTGATTGTCCTGATAAATCTAGTACCCATCTGACACCATACATAGTGATTACAATATTATTAGCTATGTTCCCTATGCTGTAGTTTAATCCCTATGACTATTCTATAACTACCAATTTATACTTCTTAATCCCTCACCTTTTTCACCCATCCCCACACCTCTTCCCATATGACAACTGTCAAATATTTTCTGTATGAGCCTGTTTCTGTTCTGCTTATTTATTTATTCTTTTAGATTCTACATTTAAGTGAACTCATATGATATTTGCCTTTCTTTGTCTAACTTATTTTACTCTAGTTTATGCTGTTGCAGATGGAAAAATTTTATTCTTTTTATGATTGAGTCATTTTCCATTGTATATATGCATCACTTTTATATTCATTAATTTATTGATGGACACTTAGATTATTTTCCATATCTTGCTATTATAAATAATGCTGTGATGAACATATGGATGATACATATGTGTTTATTGTCATATTATTCATAGTATTTATCTTATATACTTTTTCTTCTTAAAGAAGACCCTTTAATATTTCTTATAATAATGTTTGGTAGTGTACTTCTTTAGCTTTTTTTAAAATCTAGGATTCTTTATTTCTCCTTCAATTTTAAATGATAACCTTACTGGGGCCTAATATGGGGCTGGGAACCCTTGCTCCTCAGGGGGTACTTCTGCAGTTGAAATAAACCTCCCGATTTTTATCTGCTACATGTGGGTGTGAAACCAGTCTGTTCCTGGTCTCTGACCCTCATACTAGTCTCCAAGTAGCTTTTTTTTTTTTTTAATATCCTTAGTTGTAGGACTTCCATTCTGATAGATTTCAGGCATTTCTGAATGATGGTTTATCCTGTAGTTTAGTTGTAATATTGATGTAGTTGTGCGAAGTCCTGAATACCACTTTTATCTATCCTAGCATCTTGACTGGAACTTGAGAGAGATCTAAAATTGAAGAGAAGGGTAGCTAGAGATGACTAGTCAAAGAACACAACCCCATTAAATTTCTGGAGACATTAGTATGATCAGAGGATTTCCCAAAAGATATGAGCTGGAAATTTGAGCCAATTTTATTTGAATTTCAAAGCACAAATTTGATCCTAGTTGACACTGGATTGTAAAAATCCAATGTATGTCTGTGATTATCTTTCTCATTAATATTACGACTACAAACCATTTAGCACTGTTTTCAGCTTCATGGGGCAGTAGAAGGAATGAGAAGGAAGGAAGGGTCATCAATACATTTGGGATGAATATAGCATATTTTTAGGAGATTCAAAAAGAGCTTCTGTGGATGAGATATTTTTAAAAGTCTTTGCAGAGGAACTCATAAGGAAGCATGTCCTGAACTTGACAGAGTATAAATTTTGGAGTTGCAGAATGCTCAAGATAACTATTTTTTGTTTTGTTTTCTTTCTTACCGACTACATATATACCTTTCTCACTTCCCTTTTTTCATAAAGCTATCTCTTTATCTCTTCATTATTTTAGATGTTACCTGCCTGGGCATTGTTGATATTTGCTGCCTGGAATTACATCCCATTAGACTGGAAGAGTAGGAAGGGTTTATGAGAAGGCAAACAGACTGGCATGGGAAATGGGTGAGGGCATTGGTTCTCAAATAAGTAGCATCAGCATCATTGAGGATAATGCTTGCTAGAAATATGAATCCTTGGGCCCCAATTCACATCTGTTAATGAAGAATCTCTGGGGACAGGGCAAAGCTCTGTTTTCACAAGCCCTTCAGGTGATCCTAATATTATACATGTGGAAGTTTGAAAACAGACTGGACTGGGTTATTGCCTGAGTAGTTTAGTATCCACAAGTGATAGATGCTTAAGGCTCATTTTCTATTTTCTTCTGCCAAAGGCTTTACTGAGATGGCTTTGGAAGTTAGATTCTTTAATTAATGATGAAGAAAACCATATATTTAGAACATTGAGTAGTAGCCTGAGAAAACACAATGACTGCCAATTCGGCTCTTTATGTGAAACACAATTTGGTTAACACAATTTCAGCAACTACTTAAGAGGAGCAGCGGGATGCCTGCTACCTCTCTAATGTCTACTTTTACCACTCCATGTCTCAGGTTTCTGGCATTATTTTTCAGGTACAAACTATCAAACTAATCCCACTTCCTTTTTCCATTCATTACAATTACAGCATAAATGAACCTCGGTTCTCTTTTAAGTGTCTCTAAGCTCTATAGCAGCCTTTCTCCCAGTATTTGTGCCCCAATATGACTAGAGGTTAATCTATGCTCCTGGGCTCACATTTAGTTTCCCTGTTGAGATGTTGCATGGGGGAGTGATAGGTAAAAAGTGGTGTCAGTTACTCTCACTCAAAGGGAAGGCATGAATTCAACAAATATTAATCATTATAATTTTGTGTGCTATGCAATGAGAGAAGAGATACATATAAATAGCTGAAAGACAATATGATAAATGATATAATAAGGGTGTATTTAAAATATAGAAGACCATATAAGGAGCAATTAATGTGATGGAGGAGGCCTTAATAACGAGAGGTTCAAAAAGGAAGTGACATTGGTACTGGTCCTTAATGTCTTGTTCAATAGCTACACCAAGGTGATGTCAGGTAAAGGAGGCATCACAAGCAAAGGCTTGCAATTATTAAAGGTTTGGGGGTTAACGTTCATCTGTGCCCTCTCATAAATAATTTATTCATCAAACATAGATTGAGCATGTATAATGTGCCAGGCACTTTATTTGGTGCTAGGCATACAAAGATGGAGAACAGTCTGACAGCTGTCAGAGGGGAGAAGCTTGGAGGCTGGGTGAAGGGATGAAGCAAAGGAAAAAGAAAAGAGAAAAACTCATGGATATAGACAATAGTATGGTGATTGCTAAAGGGAAGGAGGTGTAGAAGGAGGTAGAAGGATGTAAATGGGGGATAAATGGTGATGGAAGGAGACTTGACTTGGGGTGATAAACACACAGTACAATATACAGAAGATGTATTGTAGAATTCTATGCCTAAAACTTATATCATTGTATTAACCAGTGTCACCCCCAATAAATTAAAAACAAACAAACAAACAAATAAACAAAAAAACCAACTCACAAAGATGACTAAAGCAGAGTTCCTTCTTTCGGGGGCTCTCAATCCAGTGAGTGGAACAATTAAAAATTCTTCTTCAATGTTATTGACTGCTGTAATATTGGTATATATAAAGTGTTTTTGGAATAATAGAAAATTGATCTAGTTTCTTTGCTGTGTAAGAAATTGGCCTAGAACTTAGTGGCATAAAGCAACCATTTTATTATTTGCACAGATTTGGTGGGTTAGGACTTTGGAAAAGGCACAGAGGAGATAGTGAAGAGATGGCTTGTGTGTATTCCACAAAGTCAAGGTCTCCAAGGGGGAAGTCCTACCCTGAGCAGGACTGCTGACCAGGATGCATACACGTGGCCTCGCCACAGCACCAGGTCTCCTCACAACATGGCAGCCTCAGGCTCCAAGTGCATGTGTTCCAGCAAGCAGTGTGGAAGCCGCATCACCTTTTATAACCCAGCCTCATAAGATGCTAGTATCACCTCAGCCCCAATACTCTATTGGATGAAACAGCTACAAGCTCACCCAGAGGCAAGGGGGGGGGACATAGACCCTAAATCTCAATGAGAGGAATGTAAAAAAATATTGTGTTCCTTTTTAAAAAAATGACTGGGGGAAGAGAGTGCTTTCCTTGGTTGGGAATCAATGAAGTTTTCACAGAAGAGTATTTAGCTCCATCTTGAAAGAAGTAGACATTTGCCAGGAGAAGTGGCGTGGGTAAGAAGTGATTCTTCAAAGGGGACAATATACACAGGCAATACGGAAATACAGAAAAAGGAATACAGATGTGATAGTGAAGTGAATCAAGAATTAAAGGAAATCCATTTAATTGTTTTCAGACACCCTGAATACATCAGAACTGTTAACTCAACAATTGCCCTTTTTTTTTTCTTTTAAAGTAGTTATGTGATATTTTATTTTCTACACACAGAAAATACAATTTTATTTTTTATTTATATTTGACAGATATCCTCTTAACTATATTGCAGTTTCTCCAGGGAAAAATGTAAATACCTTATAATTTATTGAAAATGTAAATACTTTCATTTAAAAACTGAGAAACAGTACTGCCAATGTTATCTCCAACAAGGGTTTAATCTCCCTTACCATCTAATTGGTGTTTCTAGTTTCTTAGGATATATTCCTAGAAGTGGGATCACTGGGACAAATGGGAGTTCCATTTTTAATTTTTTGAGAAAACGCCACACTGTTCTCCACAGTGGTTGCACCCGTCTGCCTTTCCACCAGCAGTGCATAAGGGTTCCCTTTTCTCCGCATCCTCAGAGAAAAGGTCTCTGTACTAGGTTTTTGAAATATGCCATTGATACTTTAATGGGGATTGCATTGAATCTATAGATTGCTTTGGGTAATATGGAGTAATGTTTAAACTATATTAATTTATTTGGGAAAGTGTTGTGGAACAGCTGGGTTTAAAGTTGGGATTTAATGTGAAGGGACTATTTTTTTTTTCTTTAACAACCACATAGTATTTACTCTTTTTCAGGTACTATAGTACCTGAATATGGTGATTTCAACTCAGTTCTCACCACAGCTCTGCAAGGTAGTCATTGTTTTTTCAGATTAGGAATTGAGTCTCGGAGAGTAAGCAGCTTGCCAAGGTCGTACAGCTGGCAGGTGGCAGCCCTAAGGTACAGAGCAGGTAGTCACCCCTCAGACAGCGTGGCCTTGAATTTGGTCTGTATGGAAGTCATTTAGGGAATCTGAAATGGCAGTAAGTGTGATCTAAATTGTGTTTGCATCATTCATGTAGCTAGTTACTGGCTGAACCAGATTAGGAAACAAGTCTCTTGCATCTCAATTCAATGGTCTTCATTGCTTCCTAAAGTTCTTATGCCTGGAGAGAGTATTTTAATGCTCAGCACCATTTCTGACTCTCCTAAATGACAACCTAAGAGTCTGGGCTCTTAAAGAAGCAAGCAATGGGGGTGTCTCATGCGCTGCCACTCAGGATTTATCTGCAGGGCACCCCCCAGGTTAGATAAAATTGGATGGCTTGTCTACATGAGATGTTTTAAAGCTAATCTAGAACAATGTAAAGCATTTTTTTTTTGGTAGTTTGTCTCTCAAAGATAAAATGCAGTATATAATAAGAAGCAGTTTAATGTCCCCATCAAGTCAGCTCTGTTTTTTTACTGCTCTGAGCTATGGCTGACTAAGATCTTGCTGTGTGGTGTGGTGCTATTTAAGTATACATGCTGACACCAGGATGGACAGCACTAATGTAGGCAATATTTCTGGATGAAAACACAGTAAATTTGCAAAATGAAATATGGCTATATTAGCAGAATATTGGGATTGGAGGCTGAGTTAAAGAACATTAACCTTGCTCTCAATTTTAGTCTCACATCTCTTACTTCTTCATGTACTTATTATAGAACCCAAGATACATAATGATTTAAAAAAAAAGAGGGTGGAGGGAGGCACACTAAAATGGCTACCTTGGAAAAATAGTATGGCAGTGGCAGCTTAATTTTGATCTTGTGGAAGTGATTTTAAATAGATGTTGTGCTAATCATTTTCCATACAAAATTTAAACGCTTTATTTTGTGATGACTTTATGCTTTCACTGAGATATATTAGAAAGTGATAAGAATAATAAAAACAACGAAAACCATAACATTAAGCTCCTGTCTCAAAAATGTTCACCAAGTAGACTCATCCAAAAAAGACTGGACTCAGTTAATTGCTCGTTTTGAAATTGAAGGTGGTTTGAAAGAGCAAAGCATTAGTTTTAGAATGTGTACATAGGGTCTATAAAGTCAGGCCCTGGGAGAAAAGCCAGGCTCATTTTGGCAGGAGGCATGTGATCACTAGGCTGGAACTTGATGGGACAAAGCCATGTGCCCTTACTCTTACAAGTCCTGTCTCTGAGCTTAACTGGACATATGAAATATTTATTTTGGGCGAGTTTCCTAAAAACTGGGCTTTCTGCATATGTGTATGTATGTATTTCACGAAGTGTCTTTTTCTCCAATGAAATGATCTGCACAGTCCCCTATGCTGAGTCTCTGTACTTTCCTCTAGCTGACAGCAGAAATGAAAAAACCAAAGAATCCAGTATTGGCTTGTCAATCTGACTAATGGCTGGCACAGGGACCTCCTTTTATCCTTTTATACATGTGTGCATGTGTGTGTGTTAATGTGTGTAGAGTAAGAAAGAACTGAGAATGCACATGTGTATGCCACAAGCCTTCCTTGCAGATGGTTATTTCAAAATGGTAGTCACACACACACTGTATTCCCCTCTTGTAAAAACTAATGTGAATTTTCATTGATTTTTAAGTTATAATTTCAAAGACTTAGTAGTGAGAAAATGTATCTACAAGTGGCAGTCAGGTGACCTAGAAAGATCACATATTCTCTCCTAGACTAGAATCTCTTAAGGACTGATTTAGGTCTATTATAAACATTTTGATTCTCTTTAGAAAACCTTTCTTGCTGGCAAGCTAGGATGCCATCAGCAATGGAATTTCAAAACATCCAGTAGATGGACCTAAAACTTACATAAAAGGGAATGTTGAACATTCCTTTTTATTTATAAGCTATCTTGAGGACCAAGGATTGAAAAAGGGTATGTTGTAGGGTCAGAATATTTAAATTATCACTATTCCCAGCACTTACTCTCCAACTTTTTCATTCGTATTAAAACTTGGCTATTAATATGGTCATTCATGCTAAGACCATACATGGGATATTTGGAAGGAGATTATTGTTCAGTAGATTGAGTTTTGGAAAGGAGTTTGTTTTACTTTGTGGCCTGAATTGCTGATAAGAAAATGAGATTATTTTGTTATTCCTTTTATTCTATTAATGTCAGCTCTATTAAAACTCTTTGATTCTTCTATCCTATTGCTTAGAAACATTTTATTAAATATTGTCAGTGCTTCAATCTGATCTGATTAAAAGTTACTTTTATCTGTCATTGTAAAATAAGCCTTTTGCTTTGCCATTGTTTCCAGTAACTGCATCCTAAGTTATTTATATTTATTAATATTTTATTGACAGAAAGAGAGGTCAGAGTGAGTGTCTCTGGCTTATCTATTTTAAGAGCTTTCACTGGGAGCGGGGTGGTCTGGCAAACATTTGTGATAGGCAAAAGCAGTAATGATGGTGTTCTTAACAATCTTTACCTCTACCTTGAGTAGGCAGGTGAGGATTCAAAACATTTTAAATTCCTGCTAACCACACCTCTTGCATCTAATTGCCTAAAACCATGTGCCAGAAATTTCACCATCAGTGATATTTCTTTGATCTTACTTAAAAAAATATCAGGCCCTAGCCAGTTTGGCTCAGTGGATAGAACGTCAGCCTGTGGACCAAAAAGTCCCCCCAGGTTTGATTCCAGTCAAGGTTATGTACCTAGGTTTCAGGCTTCTCCCTGGTCTGGGTCCTGGCCAGAGCTTATACAGGAAGTAACCAATTGATGTGTTTCTCTCACATTGATGTTTCTCTTTGTCTCTCCCTCTCCCACTCTCTCTAAAAATCAATGGAAAAATATCCTTAGTTAAAAAAAAAAGTTAAAATGTGTATTTTTTTTTTTAGCCCTAGTCAGTTTGGCTCAGTGGATAGAGCATCTGCCTGCAGACTGAAGGGTCCAGGGTTTGATTCCGGTCAAGGGCACATGTCAAGGGCTCCCTCCCCAGTTGGGGGCGTGCAGGAGGCAGCTGATCAGTGATTCTCAGCATTGATGTTTCTGTCTCTCTCTTCCTTCTCTGAAATCAATAAAAAAATATTTTTTTAAAAATAAAATAAATAAAATGTGTGTGTGTTTTTAAAAGAAAGTTATCAGGATCAAACTTACTTGGAGATTTGCTGGCTAGCTGGAAAAGCATAAGACTTAATGGAAATGGGGTATAAGATAGAAAGTTAGTGAAAACAGGGATATCAGGGAGTGGATGAAAATATGATAGCCGAAACCGGTTTAGCTCAGCGTCGGCCTGCGGGCTGAAAGGTCTCGGGTTCAATTCCGGTCAAGGGCATGTACCTGGGTTGCGGGCACATCCCCAGTAGGGGGTGTGCAAGAGGCAGCTGATCGATGATTCTCTCTCATCGATGTTTCTAGCTCTCTATCCCTCTCTCTTCCTCTCTGTGAAAAATCAATAAAATATATTAAAAAAAAGAAAAGAAAATATGGTAAACAGACAAAAACAAGATTACATATTTCAGGGGGTTAGGAGGCTGGATGAAAAAGAAAAAGGGACTAAAAAGTACAAATTGGCAGTTACAAATAGTCATAGGGGTGTAAACAAAATACAGTTTATGGAATATGCTCAATAAATAATATTGTAATAACTACATATGGTGTCAGGTGAGTTCAAGACTTACCTGGGAAACCACTTTGTAAGTTGTATAAATGTCTAAGCACTATGCTGTACACCTGAAAGTAATCTAATAATGAATGTCAACTTAATTTATAAAATTAACATTTTAAAATTAAAAATATTAAATACTTAACATACACATACATACACATATACTTAATTTGGCCTGATTTCCTCAAGATGCTATTTCATAAAAGGATTAATTGGGCCAGTAATTCCTGTTAAACCTGTACTTCTAATGTGGAAAAACACCAGATACTATCTTTAAAAGTAACACCCAACTCTTACCTCCTGAATAATGAAACACCACTTTTTATTATAGCTACATTTCAAATTAGTATACTTATATTCTGTCCACTAATAGAAAATATTTCAGGTGGTTTAAAATGTCTTTCTTAAGACTTAAATCTTATTTAAAAGCAATTAAAATAAAACTTCCCAAATGATCACTCCAATTAAATGCACAGTCACTTCGCATTTATATCATGATTCCTGTTAGATAAAGGGCATTTGTCATGTTATACCATAAACTTGATTGCCCCAATACTAATACTTTGTGTAATATGCAATTCTCACTGTTTCAGAATCTCTTATCCTGCTGTATGATTGGCTTCAATTTGAGAGCTCTAGAGTTAAAACTATAGTTAGTAGCTACATTTAATACCAGTGTCTTATAACTAAAAAGGTTGTTATTCTAACAGAAAGTCAAACTTCCTTAAAGGTTCAGGTTTTATAGGAAACTGACAATGATTAAGGAAGAACACCTTGTTGATTTATGAGAGAATTTCTGAGAGTTGCTATTAGGAGTATAGGATAGGAGGGAATTTATTCAAATTCATTGTCATTTTATTATGTCAGTATCACTTCTAAAAACAAATAGATCTTAGACATGATTTAGGCAGCAAAAGCTAATAATAACTTGGTGTAGAATTACTATTTTTGCCCATATGAATCTGGGTGGATAAAGCATTCTGATTGTATGATTAGGCACAAGTCCAATCGGTAGAAACACTATGGCCTAAAATAGTTATGTGGGAAACCAATGGAAATGTGTTTCAGCCCCTGAGATTTCAACCTGGTGATTCAGTACATTTCCTCCCCTGATATTTGATATTTACACTTCATTGGCAAACAAATACACAAAGAAACCACAAAAAGCAAGTTCTCTAGCATTTTATATATAATTTAACGTGTGTGTGTGTGTGTGTGTGTGTGTGTGTGTGTGTGTGTACTAGAGGCCTGGTGCATGAAATTCGTGCATGGGGGAGGGTGTCCCTCAGCCCAGACTGCACCCTCTCCAATCTGGGACCCCTCAAGGAATGTCTGACTGCCCATTTAGGCCTGACCCCACCATCGGGCAGTCAGACATTCCTCTCACAATCCAGGACTGCTGGCTTCAAACCTCTCGCCTGCCTGCCTGCCTGCCTGTTTACCCATAACCGCTTCTGCAAGTCAGCCTGATAGCCCTATAACCATTCCCCTGCCAGCCTGATCAATGCCTAATTGCTCCTCTGCCAGCCTGATTGTCCCTAATTGCCTTCCCCTGCCGGCCTGGTCACCCCCAACTGCCCTCCTCTGCAGGCCTCGTTGCCCCTAACTGCCCTCCCTTGCTGTCTGGTTGCTCCCAACTGCCCTGCCTTGTAGGCCTGGTCACCCTCAACTGCCCTCCCCTGCAGACCTTGTCTCTCCCAACTGCCCTCCCCTGCAGGCCCTGTCCCTCTCAACTGCCCTCTCTTACAGGCCTTGTCTCCCCTAAGTGCCCTCCTCTGCAGGCTTGGTAACTCCCAACTGCCCTCCCTTTCAGGCCTGGTTGCCCCCAATTGCCCTTCCCTGCCAGCCCAGTCACCCCTAACTGCCCTCCCCTGCCAGCCTGGTCACTTCTAACTGCTCTCCTCTGCTGACCTGGTCCCCCCGAACTGCTGTCCCCTGCAAGTCTGTTCCCCCCCCACCCCCCAATTGCCTTCCCTTGTAGGCTTGGGCCCCCCCAACTGTCTTCCCCTGCAGACCTGATTGCCCCAACTGCCCTTCCCTGCTGGCCTTATTGCCCACAACTGCCCTCCCTGCTGGCCATCTTGTGGCCATCTTGTGTCCATATGGGGGCAGCCATCTTTGACTACATGGGGGCGGCCATCTTGTGTGTTGGAGTGATGGTCAATTTATATATTACCTCTTTATTATCTAAGATATATCAATAAGCATTTCTTATTTTACAGTTTCTGTAGGTCAGGAATTCACACATAGCTTAGTTGGATAACTCTAGCTCAAGGTCTTCCAGCATTTTATAGTAATGGCCACAATCGTGGTATATGGTATTAGATCCTCATTAGAGGATTTAATGAGGTATATGGGATCTCAGGATCTAATGAGGTATATGGGATCTCATGATGGTTGACAGTTATATTTCCCCACTGATCTTTAAGATAGCTGAAGAATATGAAGTAATGGCAAGATACTATTTCCAGATAAAACATGGGCATCTAGGTGGAAAGCTATTCATAAAAAATAAATTTGTACACAAGCAGGATTTAAAAGCCTGAGCCTCCCTTTAAAATGTTGCTATTTGTATATGATAATTATCAACTTCAAAAAATATTTTTATTGATTTCAGAGAGGAAGAGAGATAGATACATCAATGATGAGAGAGAATCATTGATTGGCTGCCTCTTGTGTGCCCTACAACAGGTGATCAAGCCTGTAACCAGGGCTTATACTGTGACCAGGAATTGAACCCTGACCTCCTTAACCACTGCATTATGCCTGCCAGGCGATCATTCTCAACTTTTAAGCTTTCCGAATAGTCACCATGAGTAGCAAGTACTCTTAATTTCCTTCCCTCCACGCCCCGCCTCCCTGTTATTCACCTGATGTCCAGTTTCAGTGCCCTTAGACCTAGAAAAAGAATAGTCTCCTGGCATCTGTAATAAGGCGGCTTGCTTAGGACCCTGACATATTGAAAATGGATAGAGGTTTCAAATCTAGAAGTTTTTTTCTCTCTCTAGCAGCAACTACCCTTCTTGTGATCAAAGACTGCCAATAGCATGCCATCTGGAATGAAAGTCATGGTTCTGAAAATTGCTGCTATCTATGAGATGTGCCTCTTGTTTCTTACCTCTTGCTGCTCCCCCATCACCTACTCACACTTCTTCCTTGTTGTTCTTGAAACACACCAAGTGCAGGGTTCCTCTACAAGTATCTTGTACTTGTTATTCCCTCTGCCTATAAAGTTCCTCCTTCAGATACTGCTTTTCCTTCAGAGTTCTACTCAAATGCTACTCCATCACTGGGGTCTTCATATAAAGATAACGGCAAATGGAATAGGGACCTGTCCCCACCTACCAGACTTCCTTTTCTCTTTACCTAGCATTATTCTTTGCTTTAGCACTTTATCACTTTCTGATAGCTTACATATTTGTTTGTTTACTATCTGTTTCCTCCCCTTAGAATGTTAGCTACACATGGAAGGGAATTGGTTTTGTTGGCTATGGTAGGGCTTGTATGTGACCCAGTGAGTTGAGGCAGGGCAGTCTATAAATTTGCTGGTAAGAATAGATGCCCAGTCAGTGGGTTTGGACATTTTGGCATGAAATTTTCAAGGTCAAAGTGATGGCAAATGCACCATAGCTGACATGCTAAAAGGACCGTGTGCATTGATGTGAAGATACCAAGAGCTCAGCTATGTATGCAGTACTTATCTTACCCAAAGCCCTAGACATGTATAATGAAGTAAGAAAAGTCTTGGTTGCATGACAAATGGAAATGAACATTGGATTCATGGGTAAATACTTTCAGGAGCAGGTTTAAACAAATCTGAGACAGTCTAATTTATTGAGATGCTTTTATCAAGTGAGTGTAAATGAGATGTCAAGGAGACAGGGCCAGTCATTCTTTAGGCTGCAGAATCTGCATTTCTATTCTGAACCACACCGTCATGATCATTAGTCATTCATGATAGAAATCAATGATTCTGCTTTCCTGATTGTTTGTTCACTGTTCCCAGGAACTGCCTTCTCTCTTTTCTCTGGGGGGCATTTAGAACTTGATGCTTTTTCTCTCAGCTTGTTTATTGAGTACTGTTCAATTGCAGAGTGCCTGCAGTATCCTGTGCCAGTTTGGCAGCAGGAGGAGGATTCGCTCTCCCATTCTCCCAAGAATAAGTGCCAGCTCTCTGGTGACTTAGAATTCCTTCCCAAACAATGACTGTGGATAGAGAGGCTAAGAACTTGATTCTAATCAGTTCTAGTTTCTATGACTATGAAAGTCCCCTGAAAGAATGACAAAAACATAAGAGAAGATTGTTCTCAATTCCAGAATTCATTGATATAAAATGTTTTTTAAAAAAATCTCTCAAGTTGATTATTCCCATTCTCTCCCCCACCCGCTTCTCTCACTCTCCTACCATTGGAATTATAGCAACTACCATGATGGCACCCAGCTACCATCTATCTCTACTGTCTTCCTTCTTGTTATTTGTGCACCCCTCTTAATAGTTGTGGATTACAGATGAGATTGGCCCTGTCAACGGGTGTTTATTATGATTGCTATAAACTGGTGACGGACCAATCCTGAGAGGAAGTCTGCTCGGTGTACTTCTGAGAAAGATTTCTCTATCCTTAAATTCAAACAAAACAAACAAAAAGAAGAAGTAGCCCTTTAATTTTTTAATCTTTGCCCGAGGATATTTTTCCCAATAATTTTTAGAGATAGTGGCAGCTAGGGGGAGAGATGGAGAGAAGCATTGTTGTGAGAGACACATCCATTAGTTGCCTCCTGCACACACCTGACTGGGGCTGGGGATGGAGCCTGCAACCGAGATATGTGCCCTTGACCAAAATTGAACCCAAGACCCTTTAGTCGGAGGGCTGACACTCTAACCACTGAGCAAAACTGCCTAGGGAGTTATTTTTTATTTTCTGTTTCCAACTGAAGAGATGATGTGTGTAGTTGCTTTTGCTGACTGGAGACCCTGAGGGAACCTATTTGAAGGACAAAGGAGAAAATGTCATTATTGAAGGCTGGAGAAAACCTTACTACTCAATTATGCTAATTATTTTATCAATTTGGAAAACCCACCACCTCTATAGTTCTTATTATGTGAACAAAAGAAATCCTAAGGTTTTTAGCTGATTTTGAGTTGTTGTTTTGTTTTTTTCCTACTGACATCCAAAAGCATCCTAACTAAGCCATTTCATTTCTAGTTATTTGTATGTCTTTATAATTGCCCCCTTGTCATTGGATTGGGAACTTTTGAATAAGTAAGACTTTATAGTAATTAATAAGCCAAAATATCAAATATGTTGAGTCTCTATTTCCAACAGAAGATAAATTATTGATTATATTTTAAGTGCTAGAACATTCAGTGTTATTTTATTTTTAGTATACAAAATGCCTTTGCATATTCTCATGTCATAGCAGCTCTTAAAGTCCTGCTGTGTCAGGGAGTCCAAGGGTAAGAAAATGTTGAATAATTCCAAGTGCACTGAAGGAAAACATTTCTGTTAAAGTAAATGACTATATACACAGAGATGTCAATTGTAGGAGCTGATAAGAACTTAAAAAACATTACAACATTAATAATGAGAATTGTTCTGAATGTTCTGTTTTATGTTCTTCCTATTTCTGCTAATGACACTATAATTCTCTTAGTCATCCAGACTTCAAATCTCCATTTTATTTTTGGTTCCTCCTACTCTCCTGCTCCAGAAACAGTCTGTTGCCAAGCCCCTGATGATACCATCTTGGAAATATCTCTAACATTCCGTTCATATGCTCTACCTTCACTGCTTCTAACCTAGTTCAGACCATTACCCAAGCATTCTGACTGCTCTGCTCAGAGCCTCCACTTCCTCTCCATTCATCTTTCTAAAGCACAGAGCTGCCCTGCTCACCCTCTCCTTGGTGAGTCCACATTGCCCTAAGATAAAGCCAAGCTGTACACACTTTGTCCAGAGTTGCCTCCTACCACCCTCCTCACTGCTGCTTCCTCACATTCTATGTGTTAGTCTAGAAGTCCTTTATTACTCCTTATTGACTTGAGCTCTCATCTCACATTGAGTCTCATCTTCATCTGTTTAAATACAATTTTTCACAGATTATCTGAAACTGGAGGCACGATGCATGAAATTTGTGCATGGGGGGCGGGGGTGAGGGTCCCATTAGCCCAGCCTATACCCTCTCCAATCCGGACCCCTTGGAGAATGTCTGACTGCTGGTTTAGGCCTGATCTCGGGAGCCTGACATCCCTCTCACAATCCTGGATAGCTGGCTCCTAATCACCTTCCTGCCTGCCTGGTCACCTCAAACTGCCCCCCACCCCCACACTGACTTGATTGCCCCTCACTGCCTCTGGGTGCTGGCCTGATCACCCCTAACTGCCCTCGCCCTGCTGGCCTGGTCGCTCCTAACTGCCCCCTCCCCCCCCCCCCCCCCTGCTTGCCTGGTCGCCTCTTACTGCTCCCCCTGCCCATCGGCCTAGTTGCCTCTCACTGACCTCTCCCCCCGCCAGCCTAGCCACACCCAATTGCCCCCCCTGCCAGCCTTATTACCCCCAACTGCACCTCCCCTACTGGCCTGGTTGCTTCTATCTGCCCCTCCCACAAGCCTGGTCACCCCTAACTGCCCCCTCCTGCTGGCCTGGTCACCCCCAACTGCCCCCCCTGCTGGCCTGGTCACCCCCAACTGTCCCCCCTGCTGGCCTGGTTGCCCCCAACTGCACCCCGCTGCCGACCTGGTCACCCCACGCAGTCTGCTGTTCAGTCATTTGGTCGTCCCTCACTAACCCCCTACTGGCCTGGTCACCCCATGCAGCCTGTTGTTCAGTTGTTTGGTCATTCCTCACTAACACCCCTGCCAGCCTGGTCATAGGCAGCCATCTTGTGAAGACATAAGGGTCAATTTGCATATTACCTCTTTATTATATAGGATTATATTTTTCTTCACAAAGTTTTTCTTATTTCCCCAAGTAAAAAAGTATACTATTTCTCCCCTGTGTTTTACTAGGACTTCATTTATCAGTCAAGTAATTTATTACTTTTTAACCATGTAGTATAGTTATTTACTATATATATTTTGCACTTTCTAAAGAGGTGAAATTCTTAAGGATAGGAACCAGGTCTTGTTCCTTTTGGGTTCTTGGAGCCTAATATTTCATTGACTGTTAGAAACACCCAGTAAATGAAGCTGAATTACTAACAAGTGACAGGCTTTCTACTGAATTCTTTGGTGTGTGTGTCTAAACCTTATCATCATCTAATTAATTAAAATATAATAAATGTTTGAACAAAAATGGAATCATAATTGATCATATGAGTAATTTCTTAAGTGTGATGAATTCTGAATCACATTAATTACACCTACATTAGTTTTGTATTTCAGAGATATTCTTAATCTGAAAGACTTTGAATACAGCAGGTCCTCGAATGATGTTTTATTCAATGTTGTTTTATTATAACATTGAGGGATGTACTAGTATCTTAATTCATATGAATTAGCATATTGTAAAACTTGGTTTGTTATTCATATTTTGCTTAGTCACAGAGTCTATTGATGATCTTAAGTGAGGACTTATTATAATACTAGAGACCCAGTGCACAAAATCTGTGCTTGGAGGGGGGTGTCCCTCAGCCTGCCCTGCACCCTCTCCAATCCAGGACCCCTTGGGAAATGTCCAACTGCCAGTTTAGGTCCGATCCCTGTGGGATATCCCTCTTGGAATCCAGGACCACTAGCTCTTAACTACTCACCTGCCTGCCTGCCTTCCTGATCACCCCTAACCACTCTGCCTGCTTGTCTGATTACCCCTAACCACTCTGCCTGCCTGCCTGATCACCCTAACTGCTCTCCTTTGCCAGCCTGATCCCCCTTACTGCTCTCTCCTGCTGGCCTGATCCCCCTAACTGCTCTCCCCTGCTGGTCTGATCCTGCTCACTGCTTTCCTCTGCTGGCCTGATCCCCTAACTTCTCTCCCCTACTGGCCTGATCACCCCTAACCACCTCTGCCTCTGAGGCTTTGTCTGGAAGGATGTCCAAAACATGTCAGTCTAATTAGCATATTACCCTTTTATTGGTATAGATATATACTTCAGGATTATTCTCCAAATTTATAAGTACTTTTTGGTCTTTCATTTGAAAATTATTATTTGAACCTTAAAAAGAATGATTGTTTATAGGGGGGTGAATGGCTGGGGTGGGGGGTTGGCTGGAGAAGCTAATGGGAATATAAGGGGACATGTAATACTTTCAACAATATATATAATGATTGTTTTGCTTTATAGAAAAACACTGCTTTTCAATGAGTCAAGAGATCATATGCCTCAATATCAAGATGAAGGACACAAATACTATTTCTTCCCTGGGCAGACTTCTCTACTTATCAAGGTTAGTGCAGTGTGGTTCACTTGAAGGTACCATGATGAGATGTACAGTTATCTAGTTCTAGTTACTAACTAACACAAGGGAGACCATGTTGAACCTCAGGAATCTCTAATCAGCTAGTTTGCAGAAAAACAATACAACATATGCCCTTGCATGGGAAAATTCTGAAAAATATCAAGGTTTACTCTTCACATTTTCTTGCCCTTCATTCCCCCCTTCTAGTTAGCTTAAATGCAGTACATAGTGTAAAATAGAAGTATATCCAGAGGTTAGTAGGAAAACTGTATAGTAAAGACACACTATTCATTTCCAGACTTGTTATTTATTGGGTAAGAAGATTATGTAACTATATCACAGTAGAATTTGTTGTAACTCAGTTAGTATAAAAACAGATTACCAGTTAGCATTTGATAATTGGTAAAATTAAATTCCTGAGTGTTCAGCAATAACAATTAAGATTTTATTGCAAAATAGTCTCATAAGAGAAAGAACAACTGCTCCCACTTTCGATCCATGTCTGGATCTAATAGTTGTTTTATTTATTTATTTTTTTAATCTCCTGGTGATAAAGAGGTCAAGTGGAGCTCAGGGAAACACAGCCAATAGAGAGAAGTGATTTACAAAAGGGTTGAAAAGGAAATTTTAAGCTCTACCTTGTAATTAAATGCTACCTAGTCCAGCCTCTCATGATGCTGCAAATACTAGAAAAAAGGATTTACAGTGAGGTTGGATAAGGTTATTGTTACATAAGAAAACAGCAGCTGAGCCCCATGCCTAATGCCAGATTAGCGGACAGCTCTGGGATCCAAAGCCCTTCTCAGATTCCTGTAGCAGTAGTTATTGCAGTAGGCCATTCAAGGGAGTGTGACAAAGTGACTACAAAGAGACTCTAATAGAAATGTTTGCTGCCCTGGCCACAGTGTGACTCAGTTGGTTGAGCATCTTCCCATGCACCAAAAAGTTGCTTGTTCAATTCCTGGTTAGGGCACATGCCTGGGATTTGTTTTCAATCCTCCATTTGGGAACATGCAGGAAGTAGCATTGATGTTTCTCTATCTCTTTCTCTCCCTTCCTCTCTCTCTATAAAAAAATCAAAAATACATATTTATATTTTTTAAAAAAGACCTCTAAAAACAAGTAAACAAACAAACAAAAAAAGTTTGACATTTGGCTAGGAATTCCACCCTTACCACGGTCTCTAGTTATATAATTTAAACTATAGGATGGGAGGGTAATGAACCAAGAAAAAGAACCAGCTGATTTGGTTGAATGCATTTCTGTTCACACAGAGTGTCATGGAGGATGAAAGGGGATAGTAGATTTTCATGTTTTCAGATATCAATCCCAGTGTTGTAAGATCACATGTGTGTTATATGGTGATATGGTTCTGCCATCATAAGACCCAGACTCTTGACTTTCCAGTTACTGTTTCTGAGAATCATCAGAATGGCTTACAACCCTGTTAGCATTTTTCCTGTTCTTTGTGTAGCTCTGGTTGCCCTTGGAGAGCTAGGTTGTGTGTATGTGTGTGTGTGCACGTGCACATATGAACACATATGCAGGTATGATGGTGGAAGTAGGATACATGGGTCATAAGCAGTTTATTACATGGGGGAAGCAGTTCAGGGCCAATAGCTTGAGGCCTCTAAGTTTGCTCTATGTCCTGGAGAACAAAGGTTAACGATGATGATAAAGTTCTGATAGTGATGACAATATCAGCATGCAGCTCAGTAAGGGTAGGCTGAAGAAGGGGAGGATGAGAATGAGTCTGTGAGGTCCAGGGATCAGAACTGTAAGGAGGAGTCAGGGTAGTGGAGATAAATTAGGCCCGATAAGTTGTGAAGTTTGGAAAGAGAGGTGGACTTAAGGAAGTATTCAGGCTTATCTTTCAAAGGTCCTCATAAAGTATGAGGAAAAAGCTAACCCACAACATTAAAAGCAATGTTAATTTTAGTGACTGGAAAGGACAAGATATAATTATAGCAGAAATACTAGAACCAGTAAAAGCCAGTATCTCCTGGAGTGTACTCAGTAATTGCCTGTATAAATTTGAGCCTACTTGTGAAGCATCTGGCTAACTTCAAGAGGGGAGAAAAACAAAGGTGTACATGACCACTAGGGGCTGAGGCCAAAACCGGATAACTCGTCCAGCCTGCCCCACAACATGACTAAAATGGAGGAGCATAAAAAACAAGTGAAACTAGATTCCTCTGAGGAGCTGGCGAGGAAATGGTGACTACTTGAGAAAATGAGGTCCCAGCTAGCTGCAGAAGTCCATCTCCCCATGAAGGATGAGAACGGTAGGCAGCCCTTCACAAATATGGAAACTGGCTATGTGAAGAAAAATGCATGTGGGCAACACCGGAATGCAAAGGGTCAGGAGATTGGAGTCAATATTTAAGTAGGTATATCCTGCTAATTATAGCCAATCCCTTTTCAAACTTGAAATAATTCCCTCACTTAATGAGGCGCATTTTTCCTGTTCCTACTACTAGGTCCACGTGCAGTGCTGCCCTTTGTGTGTGCCAGGAAAACAAATCAGGGAAGATAAACACCTTATCATTTAGGAAAGGAAATTTTAAACTCATCAGCTGTTTGTAGATTAATTTTCCATGGAAGCCAGTCTTCTTTGGTAAAGATTGAAGGAGAAGATAGCACAGGCTGCAGGAACCAGATTTTCCATTCCTGTTTTTTCATTTGAACTTTGTTTTGTTTTTCTTGAAGTAAAAGGAACATAGCACAACGCCAGGGCAATCTGGACAGTTAATGTATTAACCTATAATGAGGGTGCATTGGCTTTCACTGCCAATATGCGTGCTGCAGAAAGGACGCTCTGTCTTCCAGCAACTGTTAAGTGTCTGCAGAGAACATGACACATAATGACATAGAAGTAATTTCATTGTCACAGTTTCTTTCTCTTAAATTCATTGCAGATTTCTAATTGTAGAAAATTGTCTCACCATGACATAACTAGAGTGGAAAAAGACTTTTAAACAGCTCTGTCAAACATTTGGCTAAAAGTGTGAAAGAAAGAAAGAAAAAGAGGGAAGAAATTTATATTTTATTAGCCTGCACCCTCTCGCAATCTGGTACTCCTTGGGGGATGTAGTAGTGAGTGAAGCAGAAGGTGGCTGGGGAGGAGCCTGAGCCTGGGCTGGGTGTCGTGCCACTTCTGCTCATCCTGGCCCCACTTTGCCTGCTGCCACACTACTTGGTGGTGCTGCCATGGAGGTGGGAGAGACTGATGCCGCTGTAGCTGTGCTTGCCAGCTATGAGCCCTGCATCTAGCACCCTTCAGTCAGTTTAGCAGCACTCCCACTGTGAGAGCACACTGACCACCAGGGGCAGCTTCTGCATTGAGCATCTGCCCCCTGGTGGTCAGTGCACATCATAGTGGCCATTTGACTGGTTGTTTGGTCGCTTAGACACACACACACACACACACACACACACACACACACACACACACACGAGACCTGGTGCATGAAATTTGTGCACAGGCGCTGGGATGGGGGAGGCAGAATCCCTCAGCTCTACCTGCATCATCTCATAGTCCGGAACCCCTAGGGGGATGTCTGACTGCCAGTTTAGGCCCAAACCTTCATCTGTCTGCCTCATCGCCCCTAACCACCTTCCTGCCTGCCTCATCACTCTTAACCACTCTGGCTGCCTGCCTGATTGCCCCTGACTGCTCATCTGCCTGCCTGGTCATCCCTAACTATTCCTCCTGCCTACCTGATCACCCCTAACTGCTTGCCTGCCTGTTTGATCGCCCCTAATTGCCTCTGCCTTGGCCCCAGCCACCATGGCTTCGTCTGGAAGGACAACCGGAATGACTTCTGGAAGGTCATTTGGCTGACCGGTCTGATTAGCATATTATGCTTTCATTATTATAGATATATTCCCCCATGTAAAAATGCCAGAAAAAATCATCCTGGGAATGGAAGACACTATGCGAGTATGGTTTTAGGTTCAAAGAGATTCTTCAAAATGTACTTTCACTTTCCACTGGACCCTATGAATGAAGACATTAATCCAATTCCAATAAATCCTTATTATCTAGACCACATGTGTCAAACACAAGGCCCGCGGGCCAAATCCAGCCCGCCAGGCCTTGCAATGTGGCCCGCACCACGCTGTCATCACTGCACTCCACTGTCAGTTTATGACATTGTCAGTTTATGACTGTTCAGTAAACCATTCGGCCCGCGATTTAGGCTGGATTTTAGATTTTGGCCCCTTCTCTGATTGAGTTCGACACCCCTAATCTAGACTCTAGAGGACAAATTTGTTTCCATTCAATTAACATTTATGAAAGCCAGTAATCTTTCAGGTTCTATGGGAAGCATTGTGATGATACAGATGTGATTCCTTTCTATATAGAGTTCGCAATTTAGGAACTGAAGATTATATTATGGCATTGGGAAAATTCCTTAACTTCTTTGTTCTTTGGAACATGGGATCATTTATTAGATTAAACTGCCTATAAGAGAGGGATAAAGAGGGATGTGTATTGCTGAGAGGGGTATGTATTGTTGAGGGGAAATGAATAAAAAACCATTTAGGGATTTACTCTGATAAAAAATATTGACAGGAAATGTTACATTCTACTATTGATAAACGGCTATAACAATTTTATAAGACAAATATGATATGAACACAGACAACAGTGTGGTGAAGGGGAAGGGGTGGAGGAAGGTAGAGGAAGGTATCTAATATATAAAAACCCTGGGTCATAAAAACCAGAGGCTAATAAACCGGAAGTCAGTGCTAGCCCCGCCCCCAAACAAGCAGTAAGGGGCAATCAGGCAGCCAGGCAGAGGGGTTAGGGGTGATCAGATAGGCAGACCAGTGGTTAGGAGTGATCAGGTAGGCAAGCAAGCAGTTAGGGGCGATCAGGTAGGCAGACAGCCCCTTGCAGGGCTGGCCCCATTCCCCAGCAAAGAAAGAGGGAGACCTAGGCTAGCAAAGCCATTGAACCCCAGCCTGTCACCTGCAGAGGGAGGCCACCAGCAGCAGGGGAGGGGAGCAGTGCTGCACAGATGGCAAGCGGTGGCAGCGGTGGGGGTGGGGCCAGCTGCCTGCAACCCAGGGAAGAAAAGCCCCAATAGGCCCTGATGTCAGACCAGGCCTAGGGATCCTACCGGAGGGGTCCTGGATTGTGAGAGGGTGCAGGGGCCGGGCTGAGGAACTCCTCCTCTTGCCCCCTCTCCCCTCAGTGCATGAATTTTTGTGCATTGGGCCTCTAGTAGGGGAATAAATGGAGTATCACATGATCTCACTCATATGCAGAATCTAATGAACAAAATAGATCAAGAGACATAGAAGCATGGAATAGACTGACGAATCTCAGAGGGAAGGTGGGATGAGATCAACCAATGAACTTGTATGCAAATATGCATAACCCATGGACACAGTCAATGGGTGGTGAAGGCCTGGGGCGGGAGGGCAGGGGAAGGCTGGAAGAGATCAAAGAGGGAAAAGGGGAACTTATGTAATACTTTCAATAATAAATATTTTTAAAAAAAGAATTTAAAAAGTGTTCTGGGGCAGGAAGTAGGTAGGTGTGCTTATAAAGGAGCATCATGGAGGCTCCTGTGTTCATGGAACTGTTCTTATCTTGACCATGGTGGCGGAGACACAAGCCTACATGTGATAACATTGTATGGAATGAAATAGACACACACAAATGAATGCAGGTAAAACTGGGGAAATCTGATTAAGATTGGGAATTTGTATCAATGCTGTTACCAATTGTGATAGCATACTATAGTTTCTTAAGATATTTCTATTTAGGGATATTGGATAAAGAAATATCTTTCTTAAGATATTTCTATTAAGGGATGTTGGATAAATATACTGTTTCTTACAATTGCATGTGAATCTACAATTATCTCAAAATTGGAGGCCTGGTGAACGAAATTTGTGTACTCAGGGTGTGTGTGGTGGATCCTTTAGCCTGGCCTGCACCTTCTTGCAATCAGGAGTCACAGGGAATGTGCCTAAGCCAGCAATTGAACATCCTTAGCGCTGCTGCAGAGGTGGGAGAGGCTCCCACCACCGCCACTGTGCTCGCCAGCCATGAGCCCGGCTTCTGGCTGAGCGGCACTGTCCCTATGGGAGTGCACTGACCACCAGGGGGCAGCTCCTGTGCTGAGCGTCTGCCCCCTGGTGGTTAGTGCACATTATAGCAACTGGTTGTTCTGCCGTTCAGTTGATTTGCATATTAATTTTTTATTATATAGGATAAAAAGTCTAATTAGAAATGTGTTTTATATTCTAGGCTCAGAGTATTTAGAAAGATAAAATTCATATATGCATATTAGCAAACACATATTCATAAACAAGTAATTAAGGTTTAGTCTACCATATACATTTTGAATACTAATTGGAGTGAGATAATTTTATGTTTACATAAATGACTGAATGTAAATCTGGTGTCATAGCAGAGCCATCCTCTTTCAATATGTTTTTTAAAATTGATTTTTAGAGAGAGGAAGAGAGAGATAGAAACATAGATGATGAGAGAAACTATAGGGGAACCAGCAATTCTGACATGTGCTTTGAGCAGGAATTTCACTAGGAACACTCAACCAGTTAGCTATACTGACCTAGTGTAGCCATGCTCTTGAGAGCTCACATAAATAGGACAATCATGACTATATTATAATTTCTCTATGCTAGTGAATATAAAAATAATGTTTATAATTATATACTTTATTTATTTATTTATTTATTTATTTATTTATTTATTTATTTATTATAATTTTTTAATTTATTGTTAAAAGTATTACATATTTCCCTCTTTTTTCCCTATTGGTCCTCTCCACCCTGGACCCACTACCCCCTCAGGTCTTCACCACACTATTGTCTGTGTTCATGGAGTATTCATATGTGTATATAAGGTCTTTGGTTAATCTCTTCTCACCACCCACCCACTCCTGCCTTCCCTCTGAGATCCATCAGTCTGTTCTATGCTTCTATGTCTCTGGATCTATTTTGTTCAATAGTTTATTTTGTTTATTAGATTTTACATATGAGTGAGATCATGTGATACTTGTCTTTCTCTGATTGGCTTATTTATCTTATCATAATACTCTCCAGTTGTCTCAAAGGATAAGAGCTCCTTCCTTTTTGCAGCTCCATAGTATCTATTGGTGTAAATGTACCACAGTTTTTTTTATCCACTAATCTATTTATGGACACTTGGGCTGTTTTCAGATCTTAGCTATTCTAAATTACACTGTTATGAACATAGGAGTGCATACATTCTTTCTGATTGGTGTTTTGACTTCTTAGGATTTATTCCTAGAAGTAGGATTACTGGGTCAAATGGTAGTTCCATTTTTGATTTTTTGAAGAACTCTATACTGTTTTCTGTATAGCTATATGTGGGAATCCCTTTCACATCCCGCGTGGTTCAGATTCAGAGTTCGGGTCTGGAGAAGGCCGCACACAAATGAGAGAGATAGAAAAGTATTAATCTGGGAATATTGGGGGCCAAGCAGGAGCCCATCTCAAAGAGGAGGACTACACCCCACTCAGGCTTTGCTATCCCTTTAATTAAGGTTATGGGATACACTCATATCCTTTAGGCAGGAAATTCCAATAACAGCCAATCAGCAAGAATTTACATAAGACTAACAGGTGGAGGCTGCTTTAGCTACCAATGTCTCAACTAAACAATGAGTGATTAGCTCCAACCTTTCAGAGCAATTAAGATTGACCCGCCTTCTGGATTCCCTGTCCACATCTCTCTATTAGTGGGACAATGATCGGTTTCCAGCAGCTGTACCTGTCTGCAATCCCACCAGCAGTATATGTGGATTCCCCCTTTTCTCCACATCCTCACCAGCACTTGTCATTTGTTGCTTTGTTGATGGTAGCCATTCTAGCAAGTGTACGGTGATACTCCATTGTCATTTTAATTTGCATCTCTCTGATGATTTAGTGATGTTGAACTTTTTTTTTTTTTATAAGTCTCTTTGCCATTTGTATGTTGTTTTTGGAGAAGTATTTATGTAGATCCTTTGTCCATTTTTAAAATTGATTGTTTTCCTTTTGTTAAGTTGTATGTGCTTCTTGTATATTTTGAATATTAAACCTTTTATCAGATGTATCATTTCCAAATATGTTCTACCATACAGTGGGCTCCTTTTTGCATTTTGTTGATGGTTTCTTTTGCTGTGCAGAAGCTTTATATTTTGATGTAATCCCACTTGTTTATTTTCTCCTTAGTTTCCCTTGTCCTAGGACAAGCATGTCAAACTCATGGCCCACAGGCCACATGTGGCCCATAATGAATATTTTTGTGGACCAGCCAATATAATGGTATGTAAGAAAAGTTTTAATAAAAATTTCATAATTTAATTTTTACAATATTCTGTTATACATAATTATTAATAATGAACTACAATGTTTGCTAATGACTGATTATTATAATCATTTTGCATTAATTTCCCTTATGCACCTTATGCTTAGGCGACCATTTCTCTCCACTAATATTAACTTTGAATATTTTTAAAAAATATATATTTTATTGATTTTTTACAGAGAGAAAGGGAGAGGGATAGAGTGTTAGAAACATCAATGAGAGAGAAACATCGATCAGCTGCCTCCTGCACACCCCTTACTGGGGAAGTGCCCACAACCAAGGTACAAGGTTTGACCGGGATCGAACCTGGGACCCTTCATTCTGCAGGCTGATGCTCTATCCACTGAGCCAAACCAGTTTCGGCACAGTGAATATTTTAGCAGCTGAATACCACATCATTAGTCTTGGACTGACTTGTTTAGTGTGCACAGCAGAAAATATTTCACTTTTAGAGAACAGGAAAAAGATTTATTTGTGTTACAATGATTAATTTGTGCAGTTATTCAGTGTCTGGTAAGTTAGTGTTCAAGAAAAAATATTAAATTTTATTAAAATGTTCTATTATTTTATGTTAATGATTACTCATTTATTTCAGCCCTTTTTTTAAATAATATATATTTCTTTATTGATTTCAGAGAGGAAGGGAGAAGGAGAGAGAGAGAGATAGAAACATCAATGATGAGAGAGAGAGTAATTGATTGGCTGCTTCCTACATGCCCCCTCCTGCTGGGGATCAAGCCCAAAATCCAGGCATGTGCCCTTGGCTGGAATTGAACCTGGGACCTTTCTGTCCATAGGCTGATGCTCTATCCACTGAGCCAAGCCAACCAGGGCTATTTCAGCCCTCTGTATTCAGCATGTCTATCAGAATAAACCTACATTTCTATGAAAATTAAAGCTTTTGTTTTTTTACAGCCCTCATAAACTTAAACCTTATCTGGCCCGTGTTAGCCTATGAGTTTGACATGTTTGCCCTAGAAGATGTATTGGCAAACCTATTGCTAAGAGAAACGTCTGAGATTTTGCTGCATATGGTTTCTTCTAGGATTTTTATGGTTTTACAACCTACATTTAAGTCTTTTATCCATTTTTAGTTTATTTTTGTGTATGGTGTAAGTGGGTGGTCTAGTTTCAGGGTTTTTTTTTTTTAATGTATCTGTCCACTTATCCCAACACCATTTATTGAAGAGATATTCTTTACTCCATTGTATGCTCTTGTCTACTTTGTCAAATACTAATTGAGCATAATAGCTTGGGTCAATCGCTGGGTTCTCTGTTCTGTTTTATTGATCTATATGCTTGTTCTTGTGCCAGTACCAGGCTGTTTTGATTACAGTGACTTTGTAGTATAACTTGATATCTGGTATTGTGATCCCTCCAACTTTGTTCTTCTTTCTCAAGATGGCTATGGCTATTTGGGTCCTTTTTTTGGTTCCATATAAATTTTTGGAGTATTTGTTCTAGATCAGTGAAATGTGCCATTGGTATTTTAATAGGGATTGCATGGAATTTATAGATTGCTTTGGGTAGTATGGACATTTTAATTATGCTACTTCTACCAATCCATGAATATGGTATATTCTTCCACTTGTTTATATCCTCCTCTGTTTTTTCAGTGTCCTTTAGTTTTCTGAGTATAGGTCTTTTAACTCCTTGGTTTAGTGTATTCCCAAGTATTTAATTTTTTTGTGGCAATAGTAAATGTGACTGTTTTTTTTTTTTCTTTTTTCAGTTTCTCAGAGAATTCATTATTGGTGTATAAAAATGCCATTGATTTCTGGGTGTTTTGTATCCTATTACATTGCCAAATTCATTTACTAAATCTAGTAGTTGTGTGTGTGTGTGTGTATGTGTGTGAGTGTGTGTGTGTGTGTGTGGAGTCTTTAGGGTTTTCTATGTACAATATCACGTCATTTGTGAATAATGACAGTTTGACTTCCTCCTTTACAATTTGGATGCCTTTTATGTTTTCTTCTTCTCTGATTGCTATGGCTAGGACTTCCAGTACTATGTTGAATAAGAGTGGTGAAAAGAGCTTAAAAAAATCTAAGGAAAATTTTTTCAAAGGTAATCCAACTACCTATGTAAGAATTTGAAAGAAACATGTCATGCTTTATGTTTGATGTGTTATTGTGCCACTTTCCACTACATAACCTTAGTCCATTTGGGTTACTATGACAAAAATACCACAGAGCGAGTGGCTCAAACAACAAAGATTTATTTCTTACTGTTCTTGAGGCCAGGAAGTTCAAGATCAAGATGTTGAAGATTTGGTGTCTGGTGAGAGCTGGCATCCATCCTGGTTTAAATAACTCCATCTTCTTGCTGTGTCCTTAAATGGGCCAGAGAGCTCCATAGAATCTTTTTCAAAAGGACATTACTCACATTCATTAGGGCTCTACCTTCATGACCTTATCATATACCAAAGGTCCCCCTCTAAATACAATCATATTGGGGATTAGGATTTCAACATGTGAATTTTGGGTGGACATAAACATTCAGTCTATTAGTGAGTGTAGTATAATAACAATGTCTCATTCTTGTGTCAGAGCACAAGACTTCCATTTTTAGCTTCAGATAAAAACATTTGTAGATCATACAGCTATTGTTATTTTTTTTTGTAATCATGTTGCAAATCATTGATTCAAAATGAGTAAAATGGCCCAGCTGTTGTTACTCAGTGGTTGAGCAACAACCATTGACCTATGAACCAAGAGGTCATGATTTGATTCCCATTTGAGGCACATGACCCCAGTGGACATGTAGGAGGCAGCAGATCAATGCTTACCTTTCATCATTGTTGTTTTTATCTCTCACTCTGCCTTCCTGTCTGAAATAAATATATATTAAAAAATAAAATTAGTAAAATATTTAATAAAATGGGGAATAATAAACTTGAATGGAACAGCAATTTCCAACCTCAAAGGATTCACAGAAAGTAAAATATTAACAACTCACTCACCTCAATCATTATGAATGAGAAGTTACTACAGAGTAGGTAACATGATAAAGAATTATATATATGTAAATTTGGGGTTAAATTTATTTTCCAGGATCTGACAGGGTTTTAAAAATATTAATGTATCTTAATAATTACTGCAAGGACAAAAGATAGGAAAGCTATATTCTGCACATTAAAAAATTTAATGATCACATAATACCTGTATGCACTATCATCCTGTCCCCTCATACACAAATAGAATGTATTTAAATTTTCTTCAACTTCAAATTGCTTCTTTAGATGAAGACATTTTTACAAATATGATGCCAGGTCATAATTTTTATGTTTCAGTTTTAAAATAATTTTAACCACCACCAACATTAAAAGTTATCTCTTATGTTAACTCATCAAGTGTCTACTAAATAGTAGACCAATTTTCTAATAGAATTTATTTTGTAATCAAGCATTTTACTTTCTGCATAATAACTTGGTCCACTGGCCAAACCACTGAGGGAATGCCAGCAGTGAATTCCAATAGGAAACACCATTGACAATGAGGATGGCTGCATGGCTGGGGCAGAATTTTATCTTCTTTAGACACACTTGTCATTTCTCTCTGACTTCATGTGAAAAGTTTGATGGTTAGAATTAGGAATTTTCTTAAGGCTTTGGGACAACTTTGTGCAATCCACCAAATGCCTATGTGAAAGAAGTATGCAGCACTGTAAACATAAAAATCAATCATAATAAAACCAGAGGCACTGATCACGTCAGGGGTTTTCAATATGTATCAGCTTTATCTGACTCATAACAATTTTCAGGAAATAGATGCTGTATAGCATTTACACTAAACCACAAGAAGTCCCTCAATTTTGACTTCTATCCTTTTAAGATTCACTGGGATTCCTATTCTATAATGAACCTTAAAACATGAGTCAATTAAAAGAAAATCCACTCCATTGGTAGTAAAAAATTATTTTGGGAGAAAATTCATATTGCTTTATCAATCTTCCCTCATATTTTTAGTTTATTTAATATTAGTTCTTTAGTATTTTAGGAGAATTATCATTTTACCCTTAGAGTCGTCATTTTCCCTAATAGTGTAAATGCAATTGGCGCTGACTCTCATTCAATTGCTATTAAAAAATACCTCAATATTCTACTTAACACTTATATGTACTTCATTCAATATGTCAGTTCTAATGGTTCTTCAGAACCATAATCACCAAGGCAACAAGTCTGCTGCTGCTTTCCTTTTTCATTCTGGTTTGTTGAACCATCCTTTATTTTATGAGCTGTAACTTTAAGGCATCTGGGGAGGGGCCTAGGTGTTATGGAGAAGCACCTGGCTTTTTCCTCTAACACCAATTGGCAGAAACAATTCACACAAAAGAATGAGTGTCACATGGCATGTAATTAATGTAGTAGTGTCAGGAGCACCCCCAATATTTGTAATCCTCTCTTTTCTATGAATACATTTAGAGTTTTAATTTTAATTACCTTGACAGTAAAAAGAAAATTTATTTTTTAAATTTTTAGTTATTGATTTTAGAGAGAGAAAAAACATTGATTTGTTGCTTCACATATTTATGCATTCATTAGTTGATTCTTATATGTGCCCTGTATGGAAATCAAACCTACCACCTTGGCATATCAGGACAATGGTCTAACTAACTGATCTACCCAGCCAGGGCAAAAGAGATAATTTATCATAGTATGATTAAATCATGCTTTCAGCTAGCTCAAGGACCAGTGTGATAACTTTTAATATTTTTTACTCAGAATTTAAAACCTATCAACTATTGAATATGCTGCTGCATGAGATAGTGTGGTCTCTATCAGAGGTGCTGATGATGTTTTTATTGATTTTGGGAGAGTGGAGAGAGACAGAGAGAGAGAGAGAGAGAGAGAGAGAGAGAGAGATTGTGAGAAAGCCCGGGACCAAATCAGCAACCTTTTTGGTGTACGGGACAATGCTCCAACCAATTAAGCTATTGGCCAGGGATATCAGAGATTTTCAAGCAGAACTGAACTGCTACTACTTGTTAGGCACACTGTAGAAAAGGTATGTAAATCAGATAACATCCTACTTAATTTCCAACTCTGTGACTATGTCCTGTTAAAACCACTGATTTACATTAAGTTTTATCAAGCTCTAGCTCCTTTGATTAAGGCCCGTGGAGAACATGGCATTCCAAAATCTGCAAAAAATAACTTAGTATCTGGTTTTTTTTGTGTGTGTCTGAAAATATGCACCAGTCAAAATTACTTGGTTAGGATGAAACTTACCTATTTTCTCTTTCACAAGGACACAATCATTCATTTTGCCAGGAATGCCAGCATAATTCTCTTAAATTCTTTTTATCACTTGAATCTATGGATGGTTAGTTATACCATATGTGTGGTTTATTGTATCACTTGCTCAGCAACTTCTTTTGCATCTTTAGTCCACAGTAAAATACTTTCTACCCTTGCCATGTGATTTCCTTTCCCATTCGGTAGTCTCCTTTCTTATTTTGCTTGCATGTCTCATCTGAGCGGAATTCAGCTTTTGAAGCTTATCATCAAAGGAACCGACATTCTTAGCATGTTCTTAGATTTGTCCTGGATTGGGTGTTGTCTAGATGTTTTGTGGCAGACCTATTACTCATGCCTACTCCTGTGGAAAGTTCTGGATATGTGAGTTTACTGATCTTTCTGGATTCTCTTCAATAAGCTTGATGTTACATGTCAAAAATTACGTCTTGATACAGATAAAAGTAAATTGCTATGAAAGTAAATTGCTGAAGTTTGTCAGGATGAAGTTAATGTTTCTGAATTTGGATAGTTGGTAATTTTACATAAAAATTATTTCATTTCCTTCCCCCCCCTTCCCAAGATAGGCTGCAGATGCAGAAGGTAGGGAAAATAACTGACTTCAGATCTCATGCCATTGCAAAAAGTAAACCAGGCCACAATGACATGCCCTTTAGGTGAGACACAACGCACAATCCTCACACTTGTGCAAACCTTTTATTAAAGCAACAATCAAAATACAGGATGAATCACATTTTTTTTCCTACTATAACATCAACTTAAATATCAGTCATTTGTTTCCATATTTAAATTACTTTTAAAAAGGTTGAACATTTATAGTTCACAAAATCGCCAGTTGGACATTTTCCCCAGGTAAAATTTTTTTACTTTTCAATTTTAATACAGGATATGCAGTAGATATATAGCAAACCAAACAGAAATTCAAGCATCTTTTTGGACCCTAATTCACTGTAGGCAGCTCTATGGTGTCAGAGAGATACATTTGAAGGCTATTGTTACAGGTTAAATAGAAAACAATTCATGCCAAGATATTCTTAGAGCTAATTGTTTTATAGTTTTACATTCTCTAAAGCTTTAATTTTGATTGTGGAAGTCTAAGTATTAGCTTCCTTAAAATTTTATCTCTATAGAATCATAAAGATCATTGCCAATCTCATATGATACTTTCTTGTATAACTCTTAGTCCTTTGGAAAACATAATAAGCAATTCTATTTTACCTGATTCTGCCCCCCCACACCGATTTATTTCATCCAAACCAGATTAATCTTTGTAGAAGCCCCACGAAGGCATTAGGAAAATGAATGTTGTCATCTACTGAAGGGCTTTTAAATGAATAGGTAAATTTAAAAATGAATATTTTTATCTTAAAGATATCAGGTGTTCAAAATATGTGTGGGAATATACAATGAGATCTGGTAGGTATTTAAAGAGTACAATAAATTAGTTTAAAAATCTAGTAGAAACAGGAATAATAATCTTAAGGGATTGCTAAAAGGATGTGGGAAGATAGGTACAGGTCAGTAGTTGAACTGTGCTGAGTATAAAATAGAGCATCTGAAAGAAGAGTTAAACGCTCCATTTTCTTACCAAATGAAACACCGAGAGGAAGTCCTCCCTTTAACAGAACCATTTCAGAGTTTCAACACTGGCACAATATTTCCATTTGCAAATAAAAGATGCCAGATTTGCCATTGTAAAATGGTTCCTCCCATGGTTGGGATTGGTATTTCTATAGTGAACTTGATTTGTGTTGGCTGCATCACATTGAGAGTGTGCCTGTACAAAACATGCAAATATTCATTGTGCCTCACATTTTCTTCATGTACTAAAGAAGTGAGCAGATCTTAGATCACTAATAAATAACAACCCAAGCATTAGACTTAAAACAGGTTATTAGCCCATTAAATAATCTACAGAGCCATAGTTAAATTCTGTCTTTCCATTAAGTTGTTTTCTTATCTCACACTTGCCCTTTAAAGGGAAGCTTAAACAGCATACACAATTAAAAATGCAGCAAACAACAAAAAAGAAAAAGAAAGAAAGGGGATTCCAGAATCCATAGTTTTGAAAAAGAGGAATGCTTATAAACATCTGAGAAGATCATTCTTGATGTAATGATGACACAATAATGCTTGGTATGGGTGAGAACATTCACAGATTTTCAGAGTGATTTCTATAGATTAGGCATCACATTTAGTTCTTAGAGATTTCAGTCAGTCAAGTATTAGTATTTCTTTTTATTAAGTATGATATACAAAAAGATGAGAAGAGTAGATGTGCCCTAACGATATGAAAATATAATATATTAAACAAAACCACTATAAATTACATATTTTTCAGTATAAATGTTGTTTCATTTACAATAAATACCATCCAAGTTTGCAGACACCTACGTGAATGAAATATGCATACATATCTGAATTATTTTCAGAATTTCAAGAAAAAAATTGCTAGAATATAACCAGATGATTCATAAACCCAAAATTGTTTGATTTTGAGAATGACTACATATAACCCAAGGAACATGGCTTGGGATTTGGTGTTAAGCTTTTAAAACTGACCAAATGAGTCTAACGTGTGTTGTGTTGTGTGTGTGTGTGTGTGTGTGTGTGTGTGTCTATGAATCTTATTGATCTTTGAAAATCAGCTGAAAGTCACAAGGTCATCTACATTTCATATTCTAGCAGGAGAACCTTTCTCCCTTTGTAAGAAGCAATAGGATGGATAGGAAGAGTGTAGAATTTCTGGGAGGAGAAATCTCTGTTGTAAGCCAATTTCCCTTTAGATTGGCTATTATATCAAGAGCTTTTTGTTGCTTTAAAGAAGGAGAACATTTTGATATAATCTCAGTCTAAAGAAGCTAAAAACAAAATGGAAACATTCTTTGGTCACATATTTCTGCTCCTACTTCATAAAAAATTTGCCCATTTTAAACGTTTTACCCTGAATCAAAGTCTAGACAAAATACTAGATGCCTTCTCCTGTAATTTAATGTGGAAATATGCACATGGGTTTGGGTGGAATGAAAACAAAATACATTGAGAAACAGTTATCACAATACCCCAAAGTGAGCTTAAGTCTCTATTGTTTTGGACATACAGGTCCCTGGTAAGAGTTTGTTGACCTCTAAACAAGTGAAAAATATTTATATTCTGAGAGTTGGAGATAAAACTTTTCTGCCCCCAAATATATAAAATCCCAGTCAGGAGAGCCCATCAGGAAGCATGGTTTCTCTTGTTGCTCACTACTAATTTCTTTATGTGACCACCCAAGTTGCCAAGAGTTCATTCTTGACCAAGAGATGTCTGATCAAACTCCACATCTAGTGAGTTTACCTTCAATATCAGGAGTAAAAAAAAAAACAAAACCCGTCAAAACCATTTATAAGGCCATACCCACTGCCCTCAGCTACAGAGCTAGAGACATTTGCTGTAAAGTTTGGACAGCAAAAGCATCCAACCTCATGTACCCATTTTTGTTCCTAATATTGCATGTTTCATGCTATGGGGGCCTCCATGAGAGATTACAAATTTTCCATAAAACTTTAAATGTCTGAGCTAGAACGGATTTGGTGATCAACGAGTACAACAACCCCTATAAATTGCAAGTAAAAAAGATTAAACACCAGAATGGAGAAGGGAACTGTCCAAGGTCACTTATCTAGAGAGTGACAGATTAAGGACTAGACATCTTCATCTGCTCTCTCATCACCAATGTGGTCCATGTAACTAACTTCCAATGTCATTATCCTTATAACTGCTTTAAGGTTAGTGTCTCCCTCCTCCTAAGTGAAAATGAAATAATACCACTTGTTCTCATCATGATTAAATCTAAATTGTAGAAGTGGTCAAATGATAATTTGGAGGGGAAGGAAGGGAGATGATCCACAATTTACTTAAAATGCTATGATTTTTTAAAATAATACTTACTCATTGAGTAAGTAATGCAGCATAAACAACATTAGAGATACAAATGAAAATCTTTAAAGTAACTGTGAAAAAGAACAAGGACAATCATATTGGTTTGGTTCTGTGCGAGAATGAGACTATTTAAATGGTTCTCAGATCTCACCAAGTCTTCTGCCTCTGACAGATAATGAAACTGAAACCCAGACTTGCCCAAAGCCAGGCAGCTGGTTATTGGCACTGTCAGGTAAGGTGTTGGCCTTTGGATGACTAGTTTTGTCTTTTGTCTATGACATCATTCTACCTTACATAAACTTTCTTGTTGAGATTAGAAATTAATTTAATACTTTTGGCATGAAATTTGATGGTACAATTTCCTATACTTTTATTATAATACTAGAGGCCTGATGCACAAAATTCATGCAAGAAACTCAGCCATCGTGGCCCCCGCTTCATCTGGAAGGTCATCCAGATGGTCGTTCTGCTCACGTCTAATTAGCATATTAGCTCTTTATTATCTTTCCCTCCAACTCCTTGGGTAGCCAATATTCTACAACCTACAGGGATTCAAATGCCTCTGACTTATGAAGCAATAAAATTTCCTGGTAAAGATCAGGGTTTTTGTGTGTGTTTTTGAGGATGATGTTACTTAAATGTAAAAACAGCAATTTTCATGGTTATTATGAGTATACTCAACCTTTTATAATCTACCATCACCACCATACTTCAGTTGAACTCACACAAAGGTTCTCAGAATTGGACAAGTAAACACGTTTTCATTTGGCTATTAAAGTGCTGTTCTTGGGCAAAGTTTTTCTCAGTTTTACTTACAGCAGCTTTTTTGGAAACAAGTAAAAATCAAGGTATGAAAATAGGCCTTGGGAATAACAAAAACAAGGAGTCTAGTGACTACTCTGGAACATTATAAATGACTTTTAGATATCAGCCCTGGTACTGGTGACTGATACCAAAGCCTCTGAGGTAAATGTTCTAGGGAAAAGTAAGGACACAGAAGACTGAATCAGAAAGAGCAATTAGTATTAATATAATAACAACTACTCCATTTCAAGGAACAGCGAAAGGAACAAAGACTGAGAAGAAAGTGCAACAAACCCATATACGTGCATTTGCTATTGTAGCAGACCTATAATTTTTTTTTTAAAAAGAAAAGCAATGCAGTGTGCATTGGACAGGGCTCTTGAATTCAGAATTTATCTTACAGTAGTGTACTCTTTGCCAAAAGGGCATCACCAGTGAAGGTATTTGGCAGAGAATTGTCTCTAAAACTTGAATCACTTGGACAATAGCATCAATTCTGCACCCTGATGTTTCCTGCATCCTTTTCTCCTGGGGAAGGTCCAGTCACAAGGACTGCACACAGGTGTTTCCCCTTCTACAATAGCATCACTCCTACCAAAGGGATGAGAGTCTCCTGGTAAGGCTTAGCGGCAAGTGCGTACTACATCTGGACTACGAGGAGCAGCCCCTGATTTTCTTAATATGCATAGCTTTTCAGAGTTGATATTAGACATGGCTTTCATAAATAATGCAGGTGTTTCTTTCATGTGCCACTGCCAGCTCTGTAGTTTCCAGGTGGGCTGGTGGCAGGACTTTATCTGATACCTCAACAGCCATGGGCTCAACAGGTGTGGGCTCTTCAGGCGTTAGCTCTGTGGATGTTACATCTGTAGAAGGCTCTACAGTTTCTGGGGATTGTTCAGGTGACAGTTCTGTGTCCTCTTCATCTTTGACATCTTCAAACTGTACACCCTCTTGGTCATCCACGTGATCTTTTTTGGACTGTGGATGCACGGACACCTTGATGGCAATCTGCTGTGGCTGTTCATGCAGCGATGAGGCGTCTGAGTCAGCGGTGGGGGAGTCACTTCGCTTCAGAGAGTTTCGGATCATGTACACCTCATCCCTGTCCATGGCCTCCTGGCCTTCTGGCACGTGCTGCACAAAATTCTGCCCCTGCTCCTCCAGCCTGACCACCTCCATGATTTCCTCCATGATGGTTCTGCAGTTCATAATGAGAGGAGGCAGCGGCACGCTCCTGGCCAGCTCTTCAATGTAGCGGGCAAACTCCATGGTTTTGAACTGGGTGACTTTGGCAAGCTCTAGAGTTTTGGCTGAGGTGATGATGGGGATCCGCTTGGCGATCTCGAATGCCTTCTGCAGCTTCTCTGCGCCTTCTGTCCTAAAGAACTCGTTGATGGCCTTCTCCGTCTTCTTCAGGTGGCTGCTCATCATACACAGGCGGGTGATGTTGAGGACCATGACGATGGTGAAGGCCACGAGGCAGACCACCATGTAGTAGACACCCATGTCTCCCGAGGTGAAGATGACGCGCAGGGTCACCGTGTTGTTCACAATGCCATAGGCATTGGAGGCAACACATGTGTATTTCCCTCGGTCTGAAAAAGACACCTTGGTGATGTTTAGGAGGCCGCCCTCGTGCATCTGCCATTTTCCTGTTGGGAGAGAACATTCAAAGAAAAGTCATACGGTTTCTATTGAAGTGGCTACAAGCTTACTAGAAATATTTTCTATTGATGATAGCAACAGTGAACCTTTATTGTGTGCCAGACATTGACATGTATAAACTCACTTAATCTTCACAACTACTCTGTGGGATTACTAATACTAGCCCCACTTTATAGGATGACAAAACAGAGGCACATTAGATTGAAACATGTTCCCAAGATCACCAGTTTGGAAGTAGTAGAGCTAGAAGATGAACTCAAGTTCAAGATTCTGTACTCTTTAAACCACCAAAGCGTACTGTATAATTTCACATCCTAGTGAAAAATAAGAAAAATAAACAATCTGGAAAATACTGTGCTCTTACTAGAGAATTCCTTCACTGTAGTATCTGTGAGCATGGCTCTGTTGAACACTGGGGAGTTTAATTCTTCTCAGAATATCAAGTAGTTTAGGACCAACATAAAATCTGGAGTAAATCAAATTAAGTTATAATTGTTTGCTGGTTGTTCATATTTGACATTGAAATTGTCCTTGATTAAAACATGATTATATCATTAATTTTGAGAATCTATAATAAATTATCTATACTACTTATTTTATTAGCTAACAATGTGAAGAATAAGAGGTTGGATATGAATTAATATCAATTTGTTTTAGTCTTGCAAATAAATGACAGACTCATCAAACTGAAAGTAAGCCTCACACAGTAGAGAATACATGTTGATAACATAAATACTTCCCTCTGGCCTGGAATTAGTATTGCCTTGTGAATGAGGTTCTGAGTCAGGCAAAACTCTTTAGTTAGAGTTAATTCCTAGTCTGCCTGTATACCCATAGGTCAGATTATCCCTGGAGAAGGGAGGGTCCAGGTCAGGCCTTGGGGGAGGTCTAAGGAACAGAGCAGGCAGGTATTTCTCCATAAAAACACTCCAGTTCCCCATGCTAGCTAGAGGACCTCTCCTGAGAGACTGGACTATTTAACATGTAGTTTCCTCTTAAATTCCTATTATTGCGTAGGCTTTTTACTTGTTTCATCCCTCCTGGCAGTGACTTTTAATTCTAATTAAGAGTCTGATATTTCCCAAAAGCAACAAGCTAAATGCTCCTTTTTAAAACTAGTGAGCAGATGTGACCAAGGGATAAGGCAACAGAGGGCCTTCTATACTCCACCATCGTTCTGCTGCCACATGGTAACTGCAGTCCAAGGAACATTCTGAAGGAAGCTGGCAGGAGCGGTGAGGTCCTGACTTACTAGCCATGGGGAGTCTGACAGGATGCCCTTAGTGGGTGCTGTCACATTACTTTGCTTTCTGAAAGAACATCTGTGAAGAGTGGTCCCTGGTGTCCCTGCCTAACCCTTTTCTAACCATTTGGCCAGTATATTTTCCAAGAGTAGAAAACACTGGTTTGGAAAATCTAGTGAAATGTTCAGTCTCTGCGAACGTGCAAGAATAAACAAACCAAGCACCCGGTCTGTGAAATTTTCTCTCGTTCACATGAGGCGGGGGCAAGCTTCCACTCCTTTCATTTCCTGAACCTGAATTTTGATACTTTTACTGCAGATTTATCCAAATGTATAATGATAGGAGACAAAGGAAATTATAATTTTCTTAAAATTTGCTTGTTCCATAAGAGTAGACTACAACAGGCCTAAGAGACAAAAACAAAACAAAACAAAACAAAAAAACAAACAAAAAATAAACAAACAAAAAACACAAACCTCTAGTTGATTGAAAGCTTATTATAGATATGGAAGGCACTGGGCTCCAAGAATTACAGGTAATACATTTACCTTCCTTTATTTGTAAGAAAATACTAAAGTAAGAAGGGTGGAAGAGGATGAGGAGGTGAGGTTATTTGTATGGGGAATGATTAGAATCAATTTATTCATCTCCTAATCTCCCCAGTGCCACTCCTTTTATGGAGGAATTAATCTGTAAATACAAAAACAGAGTAGTCTGAACTGAGTAGAAGACCAAAAGCAGAAAAGAACACTAAGCTAGGAAGGCAGACAGCTAATAAATAAATATATATGCCTAAGCGACGGAATGACCCGTCGCTATGATGCGCACTGACCATGACCACCAGGGGGAAGACACTCACTGCAGGAGCTGCCCCATGGTGGTCAGTGGGCTCCCACAACAGAAGTGCTGCTCAGCCAGAAGCTGGGCTCATAGCTGGTGAGCACAACTGCAGCAGTGCAAATCTCTCCTGCCTCCTCGGCAGCACTACCAAGCGGTGGCAGGAGGGGCAGCAAGGCTGGGATTAGCAGGAGCAGTGCTGGCTCGGGCTCCTCCCAAACTGCCTGACGCTTTGCATACTCCCAACTGGTCCTCTATTGTGAGAGAGTGCAGGCCAGACTGAGAGACCTCACCAATGCACGAACCCATGCACTGGGCCTCTAGTGGTAATATAAATAGCCTTCTCCTGGCACCTACATAATAGTTTAGATTATATTGTATTTTGTTACAAACGAAATGCAACGATATATTTTATTTATAACATGCCAATGCTTTCCACTATTTCAAGATGTTTCTCAGAGTAAATTTCATAGTTACTTTCAGGCATATTTGTAATAAAAACTGACATGTATTTATTCTGGACCCAAGCAATTCAATGCAGATTAGAATTTAGACATTTCAGAAGATTCTTTTCACATTGTGAAAAGAGGCACAATTTGGAACCAAACACAACGTTAGTAGGTGACATTTATGGCTCATTTTGGGGGAAAGCAGATTTCCAGCAGATATTTACTTAGGAGCATATTCTGCTTCTTAGTTCAGGGCAGTGGGTCTTTAGCATCTTTTATAGACTATATTCAATCATTTAGTTTGTTCTTGAATTCTGAAACCCGGCTATCTATCTGTGAAAAGATTATATTGGCTTAACTATAAACTATGACAAAATGAATCTACCAGTATGTTTTGATCATAAAACACTTGGTTTATTACCTCTAATCTGAGCTGCAGCATCCTAGTTAAGAGACTGGGACCTCATCTCTCCCTGCCAGCAATTTCCTGTTTCCAATCTAGGCATCTCTTTAGTTTTTGATCCTTTACTAGATTCCTTTTGAAACAACCATCATATTTATTTTATGGATTAATGTGATATTAATTACATTTAGGCTTTAATGTGTGACTGGATTAAACATTCTATTATCAGATCACAAAGCAAGTCTTTGGAAGACAACACACACACACACACACACACACACACACACACACACACACACCCTTATCTCTCTACAGACTATACTGTCAGAAGAGCTAAGATTTCGACCTCAAAGGTGATGTAGGTCTGTCAGGCTTCTTTTATAAAGGCTGATACATTGATTCCTTCCTAGGAATTGGGACTCAAATTATGCCTCAGCCTCAGTTAATCTGTGACAAGTAATAAAGATTTCTGCTAGTTCTACTATCATATGAACCCCTAGAAATTATGATGATGGCACAAATTCGACCTTGGGGGTGCTCCCATATCAGCTTGGAGTCCAGACTCATGCAGAATCTCTGCAGGGCACCTGCTCAGCTAGGATCAACCTGAGAACATTTTCTGTGCTGCATGGAGCCATTCACCTCTGTCTATACAGACCTTGTCCTAAGACTCATTCTGGAATGGTGCCAACTTCAGCTGTCAGAAAGTTAAAGAAATAAAAACTCCCAGAACTATACACATGAATCAGGTATACACTGTGCTATGCCCCCTGTGTTTTAAATTGTAATTGAGAGGCAATGTCCAAGAGATGTGCTGCATTTTCATTATGTTGCATCACACACACCTAAAATGTCAACAGCTAATGCTAAGTCAGTTCTACATGCATTAATTTCGGAGGAAATAAAACGGCAGGTGTTGAACCATTATTTTCTGAATGCAAAAGATTACATGTATTCCCGAACCTTCTTGATGATAGTTCACGTCCCCCAATGCTTTGCTGAGACTGTAGTTCTTCCTTTGAAACACCCCTCCTCCATCCCCCCTCTTCACTCTGGTCCTCTGAGTGTCATCTGAAGGTCAGGCTAAAGTACTGTCACACGCAGCAGGAAGAGACTGGAAAAAAGGAGTCAGATAGACTAGAGTTTGCCCAGAACCTCACAGTCTTGCCCAAGAAACTCCAAGCACTAGATCACACGTGAAAATCATCCACACGTGAACAGAAGTGTTGTGGGGACAGTCTCTCCTTTGCAAAGAGAAAAGCTAGCAGATGTTATTTCTTAGCCGTGCTGTGGTATGCGCTAAGCTGCACAACAAAGCTGACATTTTTAGAAGACAGCGATCTTTTTTCTTTTTTTAATCTTGTTCATGCATTCAGTAACGATTGTTGAATACATTGTTTATATACCAGCTTCCATCCCAAAATGTGCCAATGCAAAGATGATGCCTGACTACAAAAAACAGTCCAAGCCAAAGAGGGACACAGTTTCCAATAAATAACTGGGGTTTCCCTGGCATAGGACAGGGGCTGGGGAAGGGAACAGTGGGGACAGGCTTCCTAGAGAGGCTTGAGGGAAGCACATGAGCAAAAGAGGGAAGTCAGTGGGTGCTCCTATAGCTGACAAAACATTTTTAAAATCCAGAAGGGCCAACCCAAAAGAAAAAAAAGGAGAAAAGATATGAATGGATAAGTCACAGGGAAAAAAAGGAAATGCAAATGGTATCTAAGTGTAAAAAAACACCAATGATTTATAATTGAAATTTAAAGGGATTAATGAGAAAAAAAATAACTTTTTCACTTTTCAGAATGCCAAATAAGGGGGTGGGGGTGTGATATTGAGAATACATTATGTTTCCAAGAGAACAGAGAAAGGAACACTCCCCCACACTGCAGGTGGGAGTTGGATCGCTAAAAACCTTTGGAAGGTTGATTTGGAGAAATCCTCAAAATTTAAAATGAATGTAACCTATGAGCAACATTTAGACTTGAAATCCTTCAACTCAGGCAAGCCTAGCTTGACTGGGAGAATATTAATGAATGCAAGAAAATCAAGGTAATGAAAAATATTTCTTTCCAGAATAGTTTTTCTCTCCACGGACATAGTTCTAGAGTTTTCTTTCCTTACCAACATGCTCTGGAAGAAGCCATCCAGGAAGTCCCACCCAGGAAGGTGGCTGCCCTGGTACCTCTATGCCACCCTGGGGCAGGCAAGCACACATGGAGGGGAAGTCACTCCAGACAGCACAACATCGTGTCAATAGGACAGTGTCAGGAAGAGAAGTGGATCAACAGCACTGTATGACTACAGTTAAACCTGTAAACGTCAGGACGTTCTATGGTATAGGGGTTATTGTGACCTAATGTAAAACTAATATACAGTACCAGATCAGAACTATCGCTCATGCAAACAACTTCTGCCCCAGATCTTGCTGTACAGAGATGAGCTGCATCAACACTTTCTGAAACTGAAGAACCCTAAGAAAAATGAGAGCACAACCTACAAAGACACTAATTGCAACTTTTCTCCAAATAAGATGTCTATGGAAATCCTAAATCTCCCCAGCATTTCCTACGGATCACTGAGCATTAAAAATTAACATTATATCCAAATGCTAAGCTCTTAGAATTTCCCTCAAATTACTTATGAGAAGAGAAGGATTTCTTTTGCCTTAGAGATGTCTGTGGACGTGTAAACAAACAGATGGACAGTTCGTCTACTACTATATCCCCAGTGAGTGGTATAAGATTAAAACTGTTCACAACTCCATTTACTCAGGCTCTTAAGCTCCTCGGGCCCGTGCTATTCAAGAAGGAAGAGTTCAATCTGCCAAAGCAATGAGGTTATTTTCCAAATTTTCAAGTGGTGAGAATCCCAGTGAGTGTTTATGTAAACATAAATGAAACACACATTCACTTGAACGAGCATCGCAGTGCACTGATGCTCTTCAAGTAAGAACAAAATGTATGTGGGTTTGTGGCTACAAAAGTGGCCCTTATTTTCCACAATGTGAAATATGGGCTTTTGTAGCAAAAGGATCCATGCCCTTTCACAAAACATAATTGAAAACAAATTTAGCATTGCATGACTGCACCTGTTACAGGGTTTCTGCAATACCCGACAGCTCCTTATAGCCACAGTCAGGTTTTAAACATTGCAAACTGCAAGGGCTCTTGTGCCCTCCCTCCCCAGTCCTCTCAAGGAACCTCTTCAGAATATTCCTAGGGCAACTCCAACAAGCCAGCTCCTCCATCATGGGAAGCCACGGCAGCCTAGGATAACAGGTTTAGCTCCGCTTTCAGCTCAGGATGGTGAGAGTGGAAGGACTGGGCAGATCCTGCACTTCTGCTCTGCTTAAAGGCATGAGTAATATCTGAAAAGCACCTATGTTTTCTTTATTTTAAAATATATATACATTTTATTGATTTCAGAGGGGGGGAGAGAGGAAGATAGAATCATTGATAAGCTGCCGCCTGCATGCCCACACTGGGGATTGAGCCCGCTACTGGGGTATGTGTCATTGACCAAAATTGAACCCAGGATTCTTCAGTCTGCAGGCCAAAGCTCTATCCACTAAGCCGAAGTCACTAGGACAGTACCTATATTTTCATTTCCTGGTAAGGGAAACAACATATGCTTCAGCTAACTGGTATTCTTGTTTTTAAAAAAATATATTTTATTGATTTTTTACAGAGAGGAAGAGAGAGGGACAGAGAGTTAGAAACATCAATGAGAGAGAATCATCGATCAGCTGCCTCTTGCACAACCCTTACTGGGCATGTGCCCGGAACCAAGGTACATGCCCTTTCTGGGACTTTTCAGTCTGCAGGCTGACACTCTCTCCACTGAGCCAAACTGGTTTCGGCTGGTATTCTTATTTTTTAAAACAGTGCCAAGCATGTAATTCCATGCAGACTAGTAAGAGTCATTTTTTATAGTAGCTATAGGTAGCCTTCCAAGACAAGAGCACCCTAAACTGGGTTCATATAAAAGGATTACATTTTGGGAATCTCAGTTGTCATCCTTATCTGAGGTAGATCTGGAAGGATCTTTTCATGGCTAAGACTAAACAGTTATTTGTTGCCAAGTTGGCCCTTTATATGACTCAGTTTGGATGCCAAAAGACATGATGGGTCCACACAACTGAAGACCCACTTCACAATAATTCTTTAGTTCACTGAGGTGTGCCTCTTTGGGTTAGACCAGGCTTTCTCAACTTGGGTACCACTGACATTTGGCACTGGATAATTATTTGTAGGGGTCTATCCTGTGCATGGTAGGGTGTTTAACAGCATCTCTGGAAACACTGGGTTCAGCAAATGTAAAGGTCACCCAGTGTGTAATATACTTTGCAATTTCCACTTACACTGCTTCTTCAGAGACAGAAGCCTCTTGGGTATCAAAGGGCCCTGTGTATACAAAGTAATGTGATAGGGGAGGGCAAGCCTCTGCTGGTGGAGAGATTCTAAACTAGCTATCATGGCAGTCATATTCTTTTGAAATTTCAAATTAACCAGTAAGGGATATAATTTTTTTTGTGTGTGTGTTTATTTAAGACTCACAAACTCACATGGTAGTAAAAGGAATTGTCTCTGTTTTACAGATAGGAAAAGTGTGGTTCATAAAAGTTAAGGGTGCTTGCCAGTGTGGGTCTATGGTTAGAGCATCAGGTCACACACCAAAAGGTTGAGGGTTCAATTCCCAGTCAAGGTCACATACCTTTGTTGCAGGTTCTATCCTCAGCCTTGGTCGGGCATGTGTGGGAGTCAACCAAGCAATGTGTCTCTCTCACATTGATGTTTTTATTTTCTCTCTCTCTCCCATCACTGCCTCCCTTTTGCTCTCTAAAAATCAATAGGAAAAATATCCTCAGGTGAGGATTAACCAAAAGAAAAAGTTAAGGAACTTGCTCAACTGAAAACTATCATGTGCTTCTTTGGAATTTCCAGTAATTATTTATAATCCCTATACTTTAATTCCTTTTGACAAGTTGATTTTTTAAAATCTCAAATATTGAACCTACTAAAAGGGGTATTCAATATAATATTTTCATAAGTTAACACACTACTTCATGCTGATTTTTGAGTCCAAAGACAATTTACATTCAATGCTGTGGGGACTGACCTCCTTCCATGGATATTACGTAGGGAGGTGTGATACACTACACTGTATCTACAGGGTTGAAACTTGGCTGGCACAGCCTGCTGATGTCCTTTGCAGAAGTAGTTAAAAGTCAATTCATAGTCTATTTTTAAAAAATCTGAAAAGCAGAGAGATAAAAACAACGCAGTGATATAAACTAAAGTGCAAAACTGATAATGATGACCACAGAACTGGAGTAGCAGCTGTGATGAGTGTGGACTTGTGTATAGTTCTGCTCAGTTACCCTGTGCATGTTATTTCCAAAGATAATTCTTAGTTTTGGTGACAGAATGCTATAAGAGTATGGAAAACAAATCCACAAAAAGGCCTAAAACCCAACTTTAAGGAAGATTCATCACTAACAACCCAGACTTGTACCACCGACTTTCTGGAAATGCTTGTTATTTAGCATCTGATAAAAGTGCTAATGTACATTTAAATAGTTTCAAGTCAAGGTAACAAGCCACAACAGAAATGCACCTAATAATATGTACCTGAAATAACTAAGACTTTTTCATAATACTTTCGGACAACTATATATTTCTACTTATCTCTAGCAAAAGGAAAATGGAAACCAGCACATTGCATGGCCGTTTGTTGATTATTCATGGTATTTGAATTCTGACCCCAAACATGTCCTTCAGTGAATGATAAAAAACAAATGGACAAACACAAAAAGTCTTTCTCCAGAAATAGATCACATACTGACCTCTCCTGGTCCTGTGGAACTGAAGTGACAAGCACCAGGGAAAAAAGCAAAGCCTCTGCCAATACCAGGAAATAGCCCCATTCTCTAGGAGGGCAGGCTGGCATGAATAATCGCTACCACACTTTTGCAGCACAAACAAGAAATGAAATTGCTCTTTTCCCTACTAATCACAAAGCGAATGGTAGTGTGCTCCTGGAGCAACTCCCCAGATGATTTTGAATACATTTCTGTATATACATGTCACAGCACACAGCCTAATACTGTCAAACTGTGATGGCGGTGGTTACAACGCCTCTTCCCTCCTGGAGGGCTTCTCTCATGCACTCAGGCTGGGTTAGATGCTCTTCAACATTTTTCACCTACTGAGACCTGTAGGATGAGCGGCTAGTTGCTGGTTGGACAGAGAGTGAGAACAAATATGTATTAGTTTGGCTGCACTGTGGTGTAATTTTCTCTCCAATTATCTGGCTGTTCATTTGAGGACTGATAATACCTCACCGTCATGCTTATTGTAAAGATTAGAAATAGCACAGGGAACTTGATATGGGGGCTTCATCATTGGTAGTGGCTGTTAATGAAAATTACATTCATTTTGTGAGTTTGGCTTTTACAGTAGTCTACTGTATCTAGGCAACGTTCCAGGATATTAGCATCATTTTTCATTCTCTATTCAATCACCTCTTTGTTGAGTTGTAGCATTTCATAAACTTCTCTAGCCTATCAGCATGAAAATTAAAATCTATGTCAGTGATATAATAGAGGCATTTTTCTCCATTTGAAGACTACGGGTTCTCTAATAGGTCATTCTAGGACTAAAATTCTGATATTTTATAATGAAGAGGGCCATTTCTATTCTTTCCTATGTTCCACTTGGTTGTTAGGTACAGTGTTTTCTATTGCCCCATATTACTTATGTTCTGAAATTACTATAATTATGCATTGTAATTCCAAAGGCTGAACATCAAGTACTTGTTTTATGAGTTCTTTAAAAAAAATCTACAGTGAATCTTCCATCTGAGAAATCAAAAATAGCAGGCTGATTTATCAGCAAGGCTGCTGGTTACAAACATGATGACGCTAATAAGTTCTGATCTAGCAGTTAGTTCTTTGTGCCAAAGGCTCTCCACTGGTTGCCACGGCCCAGGGGTCACTGACAGGCTGCTACTGTAGACCACCTGTGCACCCATAAAACAAAAGAACACAGAGCCAAATGTAACTTCCATCTCGTTCCACTTCCCAACACACAGATGACGAAGGCAGGGTACAGAGTCAGCTTGCCAAGATGAATTAAACAGCAATAAAGACCTTTTCAATTAAGGCATCATATGATCTCTTGGAAGCAGGAAGGTGCTACCTCGGGACAGCACTCAATTTGTCGCAACTGAAATTCAGGCCTCAGGACTGGGCTGTTTCCACCATTTTCTTTCTCTCTAAGACTTAGAGGTGTCAGTGCCTCAGTCTCAACTCTCTAATACCCAGGGACAACCTTTACTCCAAGGTCCACAGGAAAGGTAGATTCAGGTTGGAGTCCTTGCTCCCCTCAATTCAGTCACCTTGAAGTGCCTCAGCCCTGCAGAAAGATCTGATGTACAATATTATAGGGACCTGAGTGTGTATATGTTAACATGGTTACTGTCCTTCTTCACAAGTGTGATGTCACTTCCTTTTGCCTTGTAGTCTGGGGGGAAGGAACTATGGGAATGATAACCAAATGTGGGTAGGGTCAGGGGAGAGGAGTTATCTCATCTTTCCACTGTCATTAGTGAAGGTTCTAGTCATAGCCACTTACTGACAATTGGACCTTGGGAAATTTTAAGTAAAAGAGGAATTTGGATTACATTGTCCTAAGGTCCTTTCGAATTTAAAAAATTCTGTGGTCCTTTAATTTTACTCTTCCAGGTTGAACATGCAAACATATACATGATACCAAATATATAACACTTTATTATTTATGCTGTGCATCTTTGAATAGCTGACCCAAAGCAATGGAAGTTAGAGTACAACCATGTTAAGCTTTGAGCCACCTTCACCATTAGGAGCAGGGCTGTGAAGCAGGAGTATGCAATTGCAAGAAAACTCTATTCACTCAGCTCCTAATAAGACATGAAGCATTAGCCTCTATTCTTTTTTCAGAGCAATTAAGATAAAATGAGGGAAAGAGATTAAAAATGTAGGTTTCCTTGGAGCAGAAACTCTTATGGGGATTGTTGATTGGTTAAAGTGCCCTGGGAAGGAAAGGACAACATGAAGGAAAGAAAGGAATAAGCTGTGACTTCAGAACAATGGTCTTTTACTCCCAGGTCCCGAACCCCCTACTTGATCTCAAAGAAAATGCTTAGGAAAGAACACTAACTCCCTCAGGTCAATGGATCAGGCTTGGGTGTTCAATTCCCACACCTAACACAAGAAATGTCTGAATTTCCAATGACCCAATCAATCCTTTCTCTGGCTGGAATTTTCCCTGAAGTAGGCTCAGTGCTTAGGTAGGTGATTCACCCTTTTTGGTCAGAAACTCATTTATTAAAAACCAAGTGTTCTCCTATTAGGACATGTTATTCCTTGCCATTGCATTCTTCCTCCCTCTTGGCCTCAACCGCAAGAAACAGTCTAGAAACTTCAGCCAGGTCCCCAAGAGCCCAGGCTGATCTCCAGTTGGTGGCTGTGAACTTGCACAGAGACTTCCTTCAAGAAGTGTGGTCTTCAAATACACAGTCCACGGATTAAACTAACATTTAATGATAAACAACTGCCATGAAACAAAATAAAACTCCCTTATAAATGGAATATATACTTATGGGAAAATCTTTTTTACATTCGTCCCTATAGTATTTTATACTCATTAAATTACAAAATGCCAAGAGGCCTTTTAAAAGGCTTTAATGTTTATCCTTTGTTTTCTGAGTCAGAGAGTGAAAAAAAAAATGAATTCATTACTGCTTTGAATCCTTAAGGCTATTAATTTCACTCTTGTCTCAGAAAGAAGACAAAATGAGGTATTTAAATGACCCAAATAATAACAACTCACATTCAAGGTGCTGGCTCCATAGTCTATATTTATACTTTATGACATTTGACCCAACTTTAAAGCCTACCTCCTTCTCTCTCCTGCTCATCCTCTTCTTCTTTCAGCAGCTTGCCAACGGAATTATACCACTTGAATTGTGGATCAGGGATGCCATTAACACTACAATTAATCAAGGCACTATTCCCTTCCTTGACTATGATATGGTCAGTTCTGGCAATGATTACGGGCATAAAGCCCAAGACCATGTCAGTGCCATTTAAAGTGCTGTTAGTCATACTCTTTGCAGTCGCTAAAGTGGATACTAGGATTAAAAAGGGCACAGAAGGTAGAAAGCACACAGGCAGATGGCTCTTCAATCGATCCATCTTCTTTGCTTGCTCTGTAAGGCAACAGAGATGGTTTGCCAGTGGAATCTTTTATCAGACAGCACGTTGTTCACAGCAGGCCATGGGACAAACCTGACTTGGGTCCATAAAGTTGGATCTTGATTAAGAACCTGTTAAAACAAACAAACCACACACACATAAATATTAGCATTTGTAGTTTAAAAATATTATTTATAAAATGTCAGAAACCCAGCTCAAATACCTACAAAATGTTTAAACAATACACAAATTCAGTGTTCCAAATAGTAAATTGCATTTTCCCCAGGAATCCTAACAAATAATTAGTATTTTTACTACTGAAATATGTAGCAATGAATAGGAACAAATACATATTTCTTACAAATATATCACATTACTTCAGAAAGTTAAAAGACTGATTCAGGCTTCTTTCGTTTAGCATGACAATGTCTCTTTCCACCCCATCACCTGTCTTCATTGTGGATGAACTGACTGTTCACTTGGGTGGTTCCTTAACCAGTTTTCTTCCAGTGAACATGACTGCCTGTCTGTGTCAGTGGTCACAGCCCTGCCAACACAGGGAAGGGCTCCACCAGAATCAGTCTGGCATTCTCCTAAGTCTCCATTATGGCTTCCAGGATGCGCCTTCCCTTTCATGCAGTTGCCCCTGTTCTTTGAGCTTTAAGGCATCTGACTCTCTGTTTTATGTTTTTGTTATCTATCAACTCATGATCACTCACTGAATTCCCTAGTTTCTTCATCTGCCTCCCAGAGACTGGTGAAAATTAGTATGTAGACAGTGACATGATGGGTGGCAGTACTTCCATGACCAAAAGTCTAACTTTCTCCTACATCTCTATCCTCCGTTTGACCACTAATCATTCAGCCCACACTCTAGAACTTTCATCTGTCCAAATTCTAAATTCTGAAGTTCCAAGTAATTCTGAAGTTTTAAGTAACTATTTTGAACTGCACCCTACCATTCCTCCAGATCTCTTATTCCTCTTACTGGACTTTCTAGCCCTCCCTCTCTTTTTTTTTTCCTCTCAGTCTCTATCTTCCTTCCTCCCCCCTTTCATGTTCCAATTCTGTCTCAGTCTAGACCTGTTCCTATAGACCACAATCCCCAACATCTTCACCCTCTGTTCTCTGTTGCCATGACTCTGCCAGCATATACTGGAGATAATCATACAACCACGTTATTACCAAATTAAGGAACTATTTCCAACCCCAGCCAGGTTTCTGGTGACATCTGGCAATCTGTTATCAGGGCTTCATAGGTTCAGTAGCTGCTTTTCACAATGCTATGGATATCTTCAGCTTTCAAATCAAGCATCATAGCCCAGTTCTGTTCTCAAAAGGCACCTTTCTCATACTAATATTTGTAGGCACGAATTCCCACTTTTTTTAAAAAAAAAAATCCTGCATTTTGCCCTAAATTCCTCCCCTTAGAATTACTTTAAATACCCAATTCTGTATTTTGCCTGCATTTCACTGAAACAGCTCTTGCTGAAGTCACCAGTCACTCCTCATTGCTAAGTTTTCAATCTTTCTCTTGCCAAATCTCTGTGGTGATCACCACTATTAATTCCCCCCCACCCCCCCAAACTCTCTCTAGGCTGCTGCACTCTACTCCCCCTGCCTGATCTTACTATTCTGTACCAGTTCCTCTCTTCCTCATCCTTGAAAGTTAGTTAACCCCCAGAGTTTCATCACTGGCTCTCTTTTCCTTTTACTCACAGCTCTTCCTAAGGTTCCATTCTTTTGCCTTTATTACTACCTCCAATCTGACAGTTTTCAAATCCATGTTTTCAGACCTGACTTTTTTCTAGGTTTCAGACTGGTATTACTAACTGCCCAAAAGACATCTCTGCCAGAATGTTCTGACGGTAACTCAAAATTAACATTCCCAAACAAATTCATCTCATCTGCTGAACATGTTACATTGTCTGGTTCCTTATTTCAGCTTAGGGCAGCACCATCCACACAAGCATGAATGGATATTAGTCCTGAATTCAACTGTTGTTCTTAATACCCATAGAACATAAGTAATTATAAGCTGTTGATCCCAGCTCTTAAATGTTGCTTGTATTGTTCCATTCTTTCAATCTCCTCTGAGAGAGCCTTAGTTCAGGCCTCCCTATCTTCTTACCAGAAATGGTGTGGTAGCCTTCTACAGGATCTGCCTTCAATCTCTCCCCAACTCCAAATTCAGTCCCTATAACCATTCTACAGCACAAATTATATGGTGCCATTTCTTTACTTAGCAACCTTCAATGTCTCTGAACTGTCTGCATTATAGAATCTGAATTCCTTACCCTTTTTATTCACTCAAAAATTATTATTGAAAGCTCACTATTAGGCAGACAGTATTTTAGTCCTATAGATAGAAGAGTAGAGAAGACAGACCTTTTCTATTATGTGGAGATTATATTCTCAAGGTGGGGAGGGGGGTAGGGGAGCAAAAAATAAATAAATGCCATGTAAGTAAAATTTCAACTAATGATGCTTTGAAAACACACCATATGCACTTGAGTGATGAGTTAGGCAATCTGGGAAACTGCACCGAGGAGGTAGCCACTGAGCTGGGGTGCTTTAGGAATCAGCCACACCTAGATCCAGGAGAAGAGCATTCCAGGAAGAAGGAACATCAAAAGCAAACAGGTGACAAGATGGGTCTTAGAAATAGACAAGCTTAGGCCACCTAGGGGTTTGCAGGACAAAGTGAAGAGTTTGGATTTTATCTAAATTCATTGTCATTTTCCAATGAATATGACTCCAAAAAATGTGATTTATTTTTGAAAATCAACTTTACTGTGGTATAACTTATAAACAATAAATATATACCCATTTTGGGTATGTATTTTAATGGGTTTTGACAAATTTATACACCAATGTAACTACTATAATAAACAAGATGGAGGACGTTTCAATAACTACCAACAGTTATCCTTTGTCCCTTCCCAGTTGTAGTTTTTACACTGATCCATTTTAATTATTATTATTATTTTAATATAAATATATTTTTTTTATTGATTTCAAAGAGAGGAAGGAAGAAAGAATTAGAAACATCAATGAGAGAGAACCATTGGTTGGCTGCTTCTTGCATGCTCCCTAGTGGGGATCAAGCATGAAACTGGGGCATGTGCCCTGACCAGGAATTGAACTGTGACCTCCTGGTTCATGGGTTGATGCTCAACCTGAGCCACACCAGCCAGACTATTCCAGTTATTTTTGTGTATGGAATGAGGTATGGATTGAGGTTTATTCCCTCTCCCACCCTCTAATGGACATCCAGTTGTTTCAGCTCTGTTTGTAAACAGACTTTCTTTCTTTCTTTTTTTGGTTAATCTCCACCCAAGGATATTTTCCCATTGATTTTTTAGAGCAAGTGGAAGAGAGAGGGAAAGTCAGAGAGAAATATCAACGTCAGAGAAAAACATGGATTGGTTGCCTCCTGCATGCGCTCTAACCAGGGCCTGGGCTCAGGAAGAGCCTGCAATTGAGGTATGTACCCTTGATCAGAATTGAACCTGGGACCTTTTGGTCTGCAGAACAACGCTCTATCCACTGAGCCAAACCGGCTTGGGCAAAAAGACTATCCTTTCTACAATGGATTATTTTGCCTTCTTGTAAAAAAAGAATATATTTATAAATTCTTTATTCTGTTTCACTAATATTTACGTCTATTCTTATGCCAATATCGCACTGACCATACTATTTGCCTCATTGATTTTGGTATCTGCAGTGTCTGAAGTTGTCCTTGACACTTGCAGTGCTCAGTGAACTGCTGAATGAATGGGTCTCTCTCCAAAGGCAGAAACTATTTTTCCAATCCCGTAGACAATAAAAGTGAGGAGAGGTACTAGGGGTGAGGGTGATAAATTAGCTTCAGACCATAGATTAGTTCACTGGGAAAGAGGAGAGTTCTTAGCGCTCTAGGTGTCCACACTCCCGCCTGCTTAGGGTGCCTTCCTGCCCCAGGAAGGCCAGCTCATTACTCCACCCACAGGAATCGCGTGGCTGAGGGAGATAGCACAGGCTCGGGGCATGCCAGATACCCTTGCTATGACTGTGTAAATGTTTTCCTTTATTTGGCCAAATGCGGGGTTTCCTTTGAACAGGGAGGTTGTAAATGTGAACTATTCGATACAGAATGGTTGTGAAGAGCATGACCTCAGGTTTTAGATAGACTGGGCCAGGATCCTGGATCTAGCCACCTTAATAGGCTGTGTTTTTCTGGCCAAGTCCTTACCAAATCCAGGGCAATTATAATGATTCATGGCCATAAAGCATTTACATACTGCTTGGCTTGATAAACAGGAATTATCAACATAATGTATGCAGCATCCTTTACTGAAATCATGCTTCTCAAGTTGATTTTCATTTTATCCTTCAGATTGTATCACTTAAAAGACAGACCTTCTGTTTGGTTTTGTTTAAGACATTATTGATTGTCATCCTACCACTAGAAATAATTAGAAGTGATTTTCAGCACTGGGTCCTTGTGCAGGACTCAAGTGTGAAAATATATGAGTTGTCCCATTAGGCAGACACTGCAGTGAGCATTTTATGGGTACAGCTGGGGTCACTCATCTGGGACTCTCCAATGCATAGGTCAGAATTTAGATGCCCAACTAAATTCCCTTGGGAGGGAATGAGAGACAGGACAAAGTGGAGGATAGAATCTAATAAATGTGCAGTAAGTATACTGCAGCATTTCGCCCGCCCCCCCAATTAAAGAGAATGCATCCCATGGAAAGATCAAACTGATTAAAATGCATAACTCAAGAGCTGTTTTCAAACAAAGGCCAGCCACATTGGGTTATACGTTCAAACACATTGTGCTGGCAAGAAGAAAGAGAAGGGGATACTGCTTGTTGTTCTAGTTTATTTTAATAACGTCGTAGGAGTTTTGGGCTAGAAACAGTAACCCTTTCTGAAGCTGCATCTAGTTCCCTCAGAGACCTTGAGATGTACAGAGAAAGACTGTCACTGGAATGCAAGAATTTCGGTTAGCAAACTCACTCCTCCCTCTCCCCATTCTCTCTCCTCCTTTTTCATTTTGAAAAGTTACTAAGATAACAGAAAACATAATGCATAATTTATAGGTTGTTTGTATCAGAGCATGTTCACCTCTCTGTGAACATTTATTTTTGAAAATCAAGCATTAAATTAACACTAATACATTAATTATTTTTGGTAAGACTCCACTATTCCAACACGCTGTACTCCTTCAGTTCATATGTATATTTTAAAATATTTTAAAATATTTATTAGTGCTGGGCACACGGCCACGGGTTTAGAGGTGGGTGGCTTGGGAGTCTTACAAAGCTCAGTCACATAGGCTATGGCCACAGCCCAGCATCCTTTCCCAACTCCACCTTCCCCTTCTCACGAATCCCACAGCTCAGCGGTCTTCTAATCTGCCCATGGCGCTTGCTGCTTATACCAAACTTCGGACACTCTTTCCTGGCACCGGAGCTTGCACTAGTCTCAGTTTTGTCTTGAGGAAATGTCTTCAATGACAAGAATAGCTCCTCGATTTAGAATTTCCCCAATACTGGGAGGCTACAGGAATGCTTGTGCACTTGCCTTAAGAAGCCACACTTATGTGGAATCTGACGGCAATTGTTTACGACATCATGTCACTTTGGACATTGGGGAAATAGCCTATAAATGTACTTTGTTCAGCTTGTCAGATTTTACAGACCGAATTAAGGAAAGTTCAGTTAATCACACTATACAGCACTGTGAAAGACATGTCAGTCACTGAAGAATGAACCTCAAGGACTATAATCCAGCAGCTCGAAATGCAGTCCTTCAAAATACAAGAACAAAGGCCACTAGTTCCAAAACCAGGATATCAATGGACAAATTGTTAAGCTTTGTTGTGTTTGGAAAAACTTTCACAGAATATTTCTCTAATAATTAAAATCAAAGAAAAAATATCAAATGTATTTTATCTAAAAATGTTTAACAATATGCTTTGTTGAATCTTATTTTTTGTTTGTTTCTTTACCTGTATTAAACATTGACCAGGTATTTCTGGAGTTTGGAGGAAAGGGGTCCCTTGTTTAAGGGTGTTTTGAACTAAATGAATACACATTATTGTATTTTCTTGTCAGTTTCCATGCTGGCATTTCCCCATCAACTATGATGAATAATTTTATAGTTACACAACTCGATTTTCTCACAACATCTATGGAGAGTTTCCACTCTTCCCACTTGTGCATAAATGATGCCACAACCACAAGGCTGCCTTTTAGTTTCAGACAGTGGTCTGCAAGCTCATTAGTCAACAGAACCAAATATCAACAGTACAATTGAAATTTCTTTTGAGCCAAATTTTTAAAACTTACACTTCTTCTAACACCACTTCTTCAAAATAGACTCGCCCAGGCCGTGGTATTTTGTGGAAGAGTCACACTCAAGGGGCCAAAGAGCCGCATGTGGCTGGCCGTGGTTTGCAGACCACGGGGTTTAAGACATTCTCACGGTGTTTCTACTCCTGAAACAAGGAGGGGAAATCCTAACTTCTTGTGAAATGGAGAGAGGCACTGAAATACTCACTATGTCATAAATGCTAACTTCTCAAAATTGATAGCTGCCTTAGTTATGGATATATTTCTCCAACTTCCTTTCCCACATATCATAATTTATGAAAACTGTATACATTAGTCTTTTTAAAAAACGATTTTCTTTGGCAGTTTTTAAGAAAACAGTATCAACAAAATTGTTACTAGTCCATTATTTCTCCCCTAACTTCTTTCAAGGTCAGTATATACTGAGTTTTAAAGATGTTTGAATATGGTCTATGGGGAACCCAAAATCAAAGGCCAAGAAATTTATAAGAGAAGAATGTTCCTATACCAATTACTGCAGTCTAGAACCAAATCATTTAAGTGCTAAATCAGCTAAGTTTTATCTCAGTGTCCAAAGTCATTTTATAGAAAGAGATTCGTACTGTCCATTTTCTTCCTTATCCATGTTCAAGAATCTTTTTGTGTAGAGATTCTTTTTCTTTTTCAAATCCTTACCCGAGAATATTTTCCCATTGATTTTTAGAGAAAGAGGGAGAGAGGGAGGGAGAGAGGGAATATCGATGTGAGAAAGACACACTGATTGGCTGCCTCCCACACATGCCCTGAAGGGGGCCCTGCAGATCAAAGTTTTGACCCAGGTGCATGCCCTTGACTGGGAATGGAACCCATGACCCTTTGGTGTACAGGCTGACACTAGACACTTAGGCATACCGGCCAGGGTTATGCAGAGATTCTTGATACTTCTAATCACACAAAGGTAATTCCTGAGCTAGATGGCCAATGTGATTATTACACAAAAGTATGGAAGAGCATAGTTTTTACTTTTAGGAGCATCTAGACAAATCAGTTCAATCCAAATCAACACACATTAAAAAAAAAAATTTTATTGAATTCAGAGAAGAAGGGAGAGGGAGAGATAGAAACATCAGTGATGGGAGAGAATCATCGATGGTCTGCCTCCTGCACTCCTCCCACTGTAAATCAAGTCCACAACTCTGGCATGTGCCCTGACTGGGAATCGAATCATAACCTCCTGGTTCATAGGTCAATGCTCAACCACCGAGCCACACTGGTCAGGCCAAATCAATACACATTAACTAAGAAATTTCCCTGTGTCAGGTACAATGTCAGGGGTATGGAAAACAAAGGTAAGACATAGTCCAATACTTACCATCCAAGAATCTGAGAGGGGGAGAGAAAAGTAAAATAACAATCATAACACAGTGTGATGACGGCCCCATCAAGGGGGTGCCAAGACCCATTGTGGTATAGATAAGAAGACCCAAGTGGCCTGGGGCCCAGGAAGAACTTCCTAGAAGACGTGACTATTTAGTTTAATCTTCAAGGAGTTCACCAAGTACAACACAGAAGGGAAGCTGACTCAAAAAGAGGAAAAGCATATTCCAAGAAATGGTGATTAGCGAGAATCTGGCATAATTGGGAACTGCATGTAATTAGGCACTGCGTGTAGTGTGCAGAAGAAGGGAGAGGAAGAGACAGGAAAGGAAGCTGGTCTAGATAAGGAAGGAATGGTATGAAATACCAAGGATGGGGCGCACCCACAGGTCTTGAAAGGGGGCAGTGACTTGGCCAGTTTTGTGTTTAGAAAGGTCACCTTGTTCTTGTGTGGCTGGTGAGGTAGACATGGGTAGGAGCCTACAACAATATCCAGGAAGGAAAGGGAAGGCAGAGAGGGCTGAACTAAAAGCAGCTGGAAGGAAGATGTAGGCAGATCCTAATGAGGAACAGTAATTAGAATGTATAAGATTCAATGACTGGCTGACTGCAGAGCAGGTTAAGGTGACACCAGACTTTCCGAGTGGTGGGGCCTATGGCTATACAGCCAGCTCTCTGCAGAAAGGAGTGCCTGTGTGTCTACAACCAGTGCTTGGCACTGTAAGTGAAATGCACATACTAGTCAGTACACGAATTAGCAATTTCACCTAACAACTCTTTGGGCAGCACCGCACAGGCGCTGCTGCACTGGGAGGAGGGCCTGCCAGCTGCCGGTGGCCAGGCAGAGACCATGGTGGCTCCCGCCTGGTCCACTTGCCTCTCTCTACGGAACATCTGACGGACAGAATCGTGATAAGCAGCAGCAGCTCCTCTTAAATTTATGAACTGTCATCAATGGAGAGCTACGTGGCAGGCAGCATATCGTGGGAGGAATTAGAACTTGTCTTAGGAAAGTAGTCACTCCCTAGGCGGAACAAGAGACCAAGGGAAGGTGACCTCATAGCATTCTCGGTACACCCTTTCCTTTGTTTAACTGTGGGATACTAGGACATATATACCCCGTCTTGCTGGACTGTTGTGAATGACCACCAGAGGAGCTCTTTAAACTCACTGAATAATTTAGAAAGAGCTAGAAAAAAGGTCTCATTCTCTTCTATTGACTACACTAACGTTAAAGCATATGCAGAATTTTATGCTGCTATTTTTTTTTTAATACACAAATGGCACATACTTTTCAAAAAACTGATCTGTTTTAAGACACTTTTTAAAACCTAAAAATGAACTATTGGCACAGATACCATCTTTCTGGTACTTAATTTTTGATGGTGCAAAGTATTAAGAAACCATTTCTGGATCTTTATTATATTTTTCCCCATGTGGTATGCTTTTCTGATTAAAAGTAAGAATGATATAAACTAAAGTTCTCAGAAATAAAATGATCATAAAAGAAGAGGAAAGATGATATTAAAGTCTTTCCTTTACAAATGATATGATTATCATTAAGTAAGATAAAATGGGTCTACTATAGATATTTGTTTATAAAACTAGAATTTGTGGTATGAAAAAACTTTGATTTTTTTCCCCATAGGTTTTTCTTTATACAAATTAGAAAGGGAGGCCTAGCCCTGGCCGGTGTGCCAAAGTACTTAAAGTGTTGCCCTGAGCACCGAAGGGTCTCAAGTTCAATTACCTGAGTTGCAGGTTTGATCCTCAGCCCCAGCCAGGGCATGCGTGAGAGGCAACCAATCATGTCTCTTCCCCTGGCTGCCGGCACTGGCTTCCCTCTGGCACCCGGGACCCAGGCTTCCCTCAGGCCCGGCTTCATCTGGAAGGGTGTCTGGTCTAATTAGCATATATGCTTTTAATATTATAGAAGATGTATATAGGGAGATTAATATGTTCATGTATAGTCCAATTTCTATTACGTGCTAACCTCCAGCACTACTTCCACCAAGTTTCAGTTGCTTTAATTTCATCGCAAGCCCATCTCCCAAGATCTTGATGTATCTAATACATAAGCACCTAAACCCATAGTGAAGCCGGGCAGAAGCTGGGGGATCCCTGGAAGCCTGTACATCTCAGTGAGTCAGAACTCCCCTCTGGCTGGGAGGATGACGGAGCGTCCCACACATCAGGGAGCTATTTTATTAAAGCGTCTGCCCTTCGCTGCAGGTCCAGGTAGGCCAGCACTGCCTGGATGGAGGAGGCAACCCCCCCCTCCCCCCTCCCCCCTCCCCCAGGGCAGCCTGCAGAATAAATACACAGGCTTATAAATCAGAGAGCAATATTCTTAGCATGCGTTCCTAAACATGATTCATGGCCTGACACAGCTGTGAGTTTACATTTTCTTGCAGATTCTGGCACTGCACACCCTTAAGCCTTGATAGTGAAAGTGCTTTTCTCAAACCCTCCTCCCCGGTCTCCCCCCATTTGATTATACACAGATGGCTTCCCACTGGCCAAACACAGAGCACTTGTCTGGACCTCAGAGGACAGTTCTTAAGGAAAACTCTTAAAAAGGTTGGTTATTGTTTGGTGGGACTGCCCGTGATAAAGCTATGGAACTCATTAAGGGTGTGAAGGATAGATAGTATTAAGTACCTAACGAAGACAGAGAGTAGCAATAGGAATACAGCCAGTGTTCCAAGTGACAGCCGCTGTGAGGAGGAAGTTGTGACAGGTCTCCCTGTGGCCAAGGAGCTGAGATCAGAATTAGGGTGGAATTAAGTTCCTGATATATAACATGGGATGGACCCTAAGGTAAGAACAAGAACAGAAGTTTGGGTGTGAGGGTGTGAAGAGAGGACCAGTTTAGCCTTTTAGGATTAAGACCCACAGGCTGGGAGTGATCTCTCAGCTCCTTTCCTCAGTTTTGCCACTTTACTAGTAAATGACCCTTGACAGTTAGCTGATCCTCGGAGCCACAGACCCTTCTCTTTCTTAGGCCTCTTCCAAATCTACCATTCTTACAAATTCTACCAAATCTTACAAATCTACAGCCAGGGATGCGACTGCAGCTGGCAAAGAAAAGAAATGGCGAGGTGAGGAGAGAAGAGGGAAAGAGCAAGGGGGTTGTTCATATTCAGATAAAGATGTCACTACAAAGACTTCAACCAGGGTGAAGTACTGTGATTGCCAAGCCAAATGTGACTTGATGGATGGCCCAGGAGCCAGCTTGTATACCATACAGTACAAGGGAACTTGTTCTCCATAGAAAAAGCAGCCTCTTGTGTTTCCAAGAGGCTGAAAACAGACCCATGCTTCCAAAGCCTTTGGACCCTCTGCTCCTACCCGCAACTGTAACCTCCAGCTGTCCTCAGCACACTGCAGAGGTGAATCAGCTCAGATCCCTTTAGGGCAGCGTTTTTCAACCGCTGTTTCGCGGCACACTAGTGTGCCGCGAGATGTTGCCTGGTGTGCCGTAGGTGCAGACAAGACAAGAATTTTATAATTTTTCACAATTTTGTTTACTGAATATTTCATAATAAAGTAATTATAAAATACTTTCTTTGTGTTTATTTGATTCCTATTCAAGAGAATTACTTTATATATAGTCAATATAGGCACAGAATTAAATTTTTTAACATTTTCTAATGGTGGTGTGCCTCGTGATTTTTTTCATGAAACAAGTGTGCCTTTGCCCAAAAAAGGTTGAAAAACACTGCTTTAGGGCTTCAGGTAGGCAGGCTGGGCCAGCTGCTAGGCTGCCACGCACAGATGGATGTTCCCCATGGCTACTGATGCAGGCCTCTCCCTTCAACCCCACTCTTGGGGCAGCTCAGTACAGGACTGAGCCTTGCCTGTCTTACCTTGCTACCTGGAGATGATCACCCTAGCATCTGTGGCCACGCCACTTACCCAACCTTTCCTCTTCAGACCAAGGACCACAGGATCTTTGCTATACCACAGAGGGGCTGATGATTATCACAACCTTCATCTGGGGCCTTGAAATTTCATTTCACTTGATAATTCCCTACAGAGGGGTCTTGTGTCTACTCTTGCAACTTAAAGTATAATTTTTATCATGAAAATTCCCTTATGACAAAATTTGATTGGTGCTCAAGTAATTGTTGGTTGTGCTAGGCAAGAGCATGAATGACTTATTTTTTTTTGAATGATTAGTAACAATGTGTGCATGGTGAATGCCTCAAAGAAAATTAAAAGAAAACACTAACACAATCTACATTTGCAACGGTTCCTCACTCAAGGGTAAAAGCTAGAGAAGGCCCTTCCACGGCCTCTAGGATATTTGGTGCCTGGCTGCCTCACAGTATTCATTTCTCACTTCCCGCCAGCCCCACTGGGTTCTGCTAATCTTAGAATATGCCTCATACACTGGAACCCTTGCACTTGCTATTCCTTCATTTGGAAGCAGTGCCCTGGGTACTTACAAGACTCATTCCCATACTTTCTTTCTGACTCCTAGGGTCCCAGCTCAAATGTCACCTCCTCAGCAGGCCTTCCCTAATCATCTTATATAGAACTAGAGGCCCAGTGCACTTAATTCCCGCACGGGAGGGGGTGTCCCTCAGCCCAGCCTGCATTCTCTCCAATATGGGACCCCTTGAAGAATGTTGGACATTCCTCTCACAATCCAGGACTGCTGGCTCCCAACTGCCCTTCCCTGCAGGCATGGTCCCTCCCAACTGCTCTCCACTGCAGGCCTGGTCCCCCTCCTCAAATGCCCTCTACTGCAGGCCTGGTCCCCCTCCAACTGCTCTCCCCTGAAAGGCTGCCACCCCCCCCCCCCCCAACTGCCTTCCCCTGCAAGCCTGGTCCCTCCCAACTGCCTTCCACTACAGGCCTGGGTCCCCTCCCCAATTGCCCTCCCTTGCTGGCTTGGTCTCCCCCAACTGCCCTCCTCTGCTAGCCTGGTCACCCCCAACTGCCCTCCTCTGCTGGCCTGATCGCCCACAATTGCCTTCCTCTGCTGGCCTGGTCACCCCTAACTTCCCACAACTGCCCTCCCCTGCTGGCCATCTGTGGTGGCCATCTTTGACCACATGGGAGCAGCCTGTGTAGGTTCTGAATGAACAGCCCTAAGATGTGTCCCTCTGTTAGGCAGATTATTCTGAGCTAGAAACAGTCCAGGTCCAGCAGGATTAGGAAGACCCTCTGGCCTTCCCCTTACAGCCTAAAAGAATTTAAGATAGAATACCTGCTACAGGAAGGCAAGATCTTCAAAGATAACTGATCTAGGAGTGTTAGGGAGGAACCCAGCAAAGCTATTTCATTAAAGTCCGCCCAGGGTCTTTGATTCAAGAGGGTGTAACATATTTGTTTACTAAACATTAACTCTTCATCTCCCTGAGACCTACTTAATTCCCTTTAAAGCCCTAGGCCTCCCTTCTCCCTCCTTAATCTAGAATAGCATCTATACCTCAGATTGCCCCACCTTCCTAGGAATTTTCTTGTTTGTGCGAATTCCCTGTGAGCACTTTGAAAATTTGATTTTCTCCTGCCAATCTGCCTTACGTCATTTTAATGATTCAACCAGCCAGAAGAACTAACATGGAAGAAACGGGGAAAGTTTCCCCATCCTCCAAAATATACATTCTTCCACTCTTGAAATGAAAAGCAACTGCCTACTTAATTTAGATTTCAAAATGTTAAAACCAATCTGCATTCCTTGTCTCTTTGGCTCTATGATTAGGGCCATTCAGAGCCACAGTTCAGATCTGGATCACCCAGGATTTGTTCTTTTAATAAAGTTTCATCTACTTGAAAAAAATATGCTCTATAACTGGAGAGGGTAGTTTAAAAAGCTTTAGTGGGTTTTTGTTTTGTTTTTTAGTTTACTTTCTCTACCAGCCCATTATCACAAAATGGAATTGCATAATGAGCATTTCTCCGAATCACTCCTGCCAAGTATTTTTAACAGACATTCACTAAGAACTGGATCCTCTTGAAAAACAGACCAAAAGAGGCTCTTTAAAGTTTTACTCGATTTAATTCTTACTATGAGCTGTTTGGCCGCTTGAATGTGGCTCTTCCATAAAATACCATGGCCTGGGTGAGTCTATTTTGAAGAAGTGGTGTTAGAAGAAGTTTAAGTTTAAAAACTTTGGCTCTCAAAAGAAATTTCAATTGTACTGTTGTTATTTGGCTCTGTAGACTAATGAGTATGCCGACTACTGCACTAGACGCTGTCCCTTAAGTTCCCCCTAGCACTTCTGGTTTTCATAACATCACAGCAGAAGTCATGCCCTATGGGTCTTACCACTGCACCAGAACACACGCAGGCTGTTCGTTTCCATCCATGATGACACTGAAAAGAGGAGAAGTCAAGCCACCAACCCTCATAGAAACACATCCAACTCAGCCCAGGGCTCTAGCAAACTGCATACAGTTATCAATGAGGAACACCACAGCCTGGGTACCTCTGAACTGTCATAATTAGGATTAAAAAATAATTTAAAATATTGTGATTATTTATTATTTTTAAAAGTACTGTTTTAAAATTTGTACAAAGAGCAATACTTTAGCACATATTCTAAGATCACCCTTTTCCCCAAGAGAAGTGGTTTTCAGTGTGACAATAGGAAATATACTAAACAAAACATTAGAAGATAGTTGAAAATGTGGATTCGAGGATCTGCACAGAGAATTTTTGAAGGAAGGTTTGCTTTTCTATCACTTTTGATGGGAAAAGGCCCTGTTAGGCTGAGCACACTTTCCAGGTGTTCTCAATTATTTCTCAGCTGGGCAGTTAAGGTTCATGCAAGCGAGGAAAATAATTAGGAGTCAGTCATATCAATTAATTGAACTCAAAGTATTTATAAGGCTACTATTAGTACCAATTCCTGTGGGAATTAAAAACTTATTTTTTTAATCCCACCTGAGGACATGCTTTTTTTATTTTTAATTTTTTTTATTTATGAGAGAGAGAGTGACAGAGACAGAGACAGAGAGAGAGAGAAAGAGAGAGAGAGAGATCAGTTGCCTCCTATATGTGCCCCAATAACAAGGAATCAAACCAGTGACCTTGAGGTATACAGGGATGTTGTTCCAACTAACTGAACCACACTCGCCAGGGCAGATTAAAACATTTTAAGACCAGGTCTTTACCCTAGAAGTGCCCGGAATTTTGATATCTGCATACAAAGTCATATAATTAAGCACCAAACTGGGTAAATACCACAGAAATTCATTGGAGGGCCAGCTGGAAAGGTCACAAAATGTTCCTGGGGTTGGCCAAGTCCTGAAAGATGAATAAAGGTGACAGGGCAGTTTTGACAAGTGGGGGTGGAAACAAACATGGCATGCTAATCCTCCTATATAATAAAGAGGTGATATGCAAATTGACCATCACTCCAACACACAAGATGGCCACCCCCCTGTGGACACAAGATGGCCGCCACAAGACAGCTTGCAAGGGAGGGCAGTTGGGGGTGACCAGGCCTGCAAGAGAGGGCAGTTGGAGGTGACCAGGCCTGCAGGGGAGGGCAGTTAGGGGCAAGCAGGCCGGCAGGGGAGTGGTTAGGGGGCTATCAGGCTGGCAGGCAGAAGTGGTTAGGGGCAATCTGGCAGGCAGGCAAGTGAGTGGTTGGGAGCTACCAGTCCTGGATTGTGAGAGGGATCCATGATTGGAGAGGATGCAGGCTGGGCTGAGGGAATCCCCTCTCTCTCATGCATGAAATTCGTGTACTGGGCCTCTAGTTAAGAATAAAAACCTGTTACAGCATCTTTTAGCAAGGCCCATCTCTAGAACACTATTGGATATTAGGCACCCCTCCAGAAATTCTATTAATAAGAAGCCTCTATGGGCTCTTAGGAGAAATAATAAAAAAGACTTTGTGACACATGATCTATTACTTAGGAAGTAAAAACTACCACCCCAGTAAAGAAGGGGAGATAAATGGCCATGACTTGGAGGTGGGGATGAGATATCCTATGAAGGCAGGAAAGGACCAGAAATCCACTCTTAAGTCCTAGATTCAGATGTACTGGGGAGAAGTGCTCAGCCTCCAATAAAGCAAAGGATTGGTGGTACTCAAATATTTCTTTAATTTCAAGTTCCTCAAAAGTGTTTTAGAAAGGAGAAAAACTTTTGGAAGTCTATCAGGAGGTTAGACTCACTCAGAGACCAAGGAGTCTAGGTTTGTCCCAACCTTCAATGGGGAAAAACTTTCCCTCTCACTTGGGACTGGCAGCAGGAATGACAAAAAGATGGCGTGGAGAGAGCAACATGGCAAAGCAGCCCAGCCCAGGCTTCCCTGGAAAAGCAGAAATTTACAAAATGAAATTAACAATAGCTGCTGAGCAGCAAGAAATATCTATAGTTAGTTACTACAAGGCTTGGGTCTCTTGGAGCCAAACACTAATACAGTTTTCATTCAAATACCTCCCTCTGCTGAAGACCAGAGAAAGTGGTCTTTAAGAGCACAGTCCCTAGACATCTACCGGCCTCCTTACAGGGAGCCTGGCCTCTGGAATAAGAGTTAACTGCTGGTCAATTTGTTACAGATATTATAGAGCTCTCGCTAGTTTCAAGAGGGTATCCGGAACAGCAGCCTCCCAGTTTGCCTGTGAGAGGAACTGCTTTAAAATAAACAGATAAGCATGATTTGAATTAGCCCCAGGCTCCTCTGGCCTTGTTGGAACTGGATGGGCCCCTTCAGTGGGTAATTCAGGAGCACTTGACTCCAACCCATTTATTTCCTTAAGAGGCAAAGCCTTCCCTTATACTCTTCCTGGCACCATGAGCCACTCAAATCCTCAATGGAAAGAAAGAATTGGGATTACTATTATAGTATATTTAAAAATCTCAGCCAGCTTCCTCTTTCCCACTGATTACAAAGAGTCAACTTTTCAGGCCAGACTCTCAAAACAGTTACTTTGTGATCCAGAATTAGAGAAGCCCACCCCACACTAAGTTTCTTTCTGTCTCATCAGCAAAGCCCAAATGCTTCTGCTGGAAGCAGGAGAGCCATCAGGGAATTAATTCCTTCTCTCTGCCATCCTCTCTTATGAAATTCTGTGCCCTGTGATGATGAAGTTCTGACTTCTTCCCACACACGCAGCTCTGTGTATCCTCTTTCCTTACTGTAGGTCCCTCTGCCTAAGCCAATGCAGTGGAAGCTAATCCATTCAGTGATGCAAAATATTGCTTTTGGTAGAAGAGCCTTGAGAATTGCCATTGAGAGGGTGTGCCTGCCACACATCAGCAGTACTTGACCCCAGTCATCCAGTGACATCCTTTCCTTTTCAGCCCACAAGGCTACCACTCCCTGATTCACCTGCCCATCATGTCTGACTGGCATCACTTAATAGACTCCTTTCTTGCTGACGTGCCTCTAATCTTGCCTGTCCTCCGGTCCATAACCATGTTATTGCAGAAGTCAGCTGATGCTAAAAAGTCTGATTTGAAACATATTCCGTGTCTTCATTTTGTCAGAAGTATGAAACTATAAAGTCCTCGGCAGGGCATAGATGATCCTTCATGACCTCTTTCACCTCATCTCTGGAGCATCCCTTTCCTGAACTCCTTGAAGCCCCCCAGAACCTCTGTGTCTCTCACCATGCTGCCTTCCACAAGCTTGCACATCTGGTGAACCCTACTTAGCCTTCACGTCATGGTTCAGAAGCTCTCCAGGACGCCCGGGGAGCCCCTAGCACTCCTTTCCTCACTGACCTTTACCCATAACTCTACCTTTTCACAGTAATTGTCTCTTCACATTTGACCCTCCACTAGATTATAAGCTGTCAAGTTACCAATATTTATTGAATGAAATAAATATTTCATTCTGAATTACTGAATAGGTAAGAGAGGCTTATCTGGAGGTATGGATTCGGAGACACTGGTGTATGGGTGACTGATGCAATTAAATTAAATTACCTGGGAAGAACACAGTGAGCCACAAGATGAAAAGGTGAGGTAGAACCTAGGGAAATTTGAAAGGTGAACACTCAGTGGAAGAGCAATAAAAAACAAACAAACACAAAATGCCCAGCTGACATGGCTCAAGGGTTGAGCGTTGACCTATGAACCAGGAGGTCACTGTTCGATTCCCGGGTTGCAGGCTCGATGCTCAGTGTGGGGTGTATAGGAGGCAGTTGATCAATGATTCTCTCTCATCATTGATGTTTCTGTCTCCATCTCCCTCTCTGTTCCTCTCAAATCAATAAAAATATATAAAAAATAAAATAAAACCACCACCACCACCAAAAAAACCCTACATGAAGCAACAACAGCAAAGGCAAAACAAAAATCATCTAAGGCACACATCCCAGAGACTAAGGCAGAGGAGATTCAAAAAAGAGGAACAGTTCACGCTGAGCTCTTCCTTTGCAGGGGACAATTATTGCATCACTTTATAGGGAAGTTTGGGTAAAAAATCTTACAAAGTTATGCAAATGGAAGCTACACAATATAGATGTAGGGTTTTGTTTTCATTAATATCAATCTTAATCAAGTCTTACTGTTCTTTCCAGTATCAGATTTTATCAGCCCAGGGCTTCCTTTAATCATTCCTGAAAAATTTGTTTCTCTCTTACTCATTTTTTCCTGACATACAGTTTAGTTTCAATTCAAAGCCACTCTTATGACCCTAAGGTAGAAGATTTCTTCAGGTTAGGTTTTCGGAGATGTCAATTCAACTGGACTGTAAGGTTTTGCAGGACAGATATTAAGCCCTTGAACATTAAAGAGGCCGAATAAATATGTCTGGAAAGAGTGACTACATTCCATGTATTTAAACACGGGAGCTAGGTCAGCCCCCGGGAATATGGAGCCTATGGCAAACATTGCTAATTGATCATGGCAACTCCTCAGCTGAGCCTGTATAAGCCCACAGCACTGTAAGCAGCTACTACCCACCTAACATCATTCCCAAGTTAACCATGGTAAATGTGAGCTTTCCCAGCTCTCTGCTCACACAGGCATGGTATGTAGCCAGCTCAGCAGCTGCCTGGCAGAAACAAAGCAGTCAAGTGCGACTTGGCCTTTCTGCTTTACTGTCTGTGTCCTTCTACTAGGAATTGTGAATGAGTTTCCTTCAGTTATTAATTTAGCTCATGCCTACAAATGTCCTTTCAGGTTAGCTCAGAGAACTGAATCACCTGCCCTGAATAACATGCTGATTCTAGATTTCTATCCATCACTGCCCACCTCTGGTTAGATACCCTTTGTCAGAATGCCCCGTGAAACCTGAGATTCAGCTGTACATTGCTTTTTTTTTTTTAAGACGAATCTGGCAGCAGTATAGTCATTGCACGTTCCTGTTTAAAAATCCTCTGCTGGTTTCCCACTGTTTATCTATAATAGGATAAAATCCAAACTCGTTTGCATGACATTAAGTTTCTCACAGTGGAAGGACCACTTCATTCCCCTTCTCCTGCCCCTGCCCATTATTCCATCACACCAAATCCTTCTTTGTGTGTGGCTGCCTTTGCTTTCTATGGCTCCTTTCGATGGCACTTAAGTCACAGACTTGGTGACTGAACACACAACTTTATTATCTTTCTGTTCTGTGGGTTAGAAGTTCAGCATGGGTCTTAATGGGTAATTAAGGAGTTGGCAGGGCTGTGTTCCTCCTGGAAGCTCTAGGGGACCCTTGTTTCTTTGCCTGTGCCAGCTTCTCATTCCTTGGTTCATTCTTTGGTACCTTCAGAGCCAGCAATAGCTGGTCAGGTCTCTCCCACATGGCATCACTCAGAGTCTGCCTTCTGCTTCCCTCTTTCACTTATCAGGACACTTGTGATTACTAGTATACTGACTGGGCCTACTGGATAATCCTGAAAAATCTCTCCAAATCAAGATCCTCAACTGAATCACATCTGCCAAGCCCCAAAGGGAGTATCTTTTTTTGGGGGGGATAGCTATCATTCTAAATACCACGACGGTGTCCCTCAGGCTAGGAAAGTCTACTTCTCTGCCTGGAAGTCCCCCACCCAATTCCTTAGGCATTCCTTAAAGTCCTATGGAAATGTCACTATTTTCATGAGACCCCTCCCCTTTCTCCAGCCCATGGGGCTCATTCCTAAGTCTCCACAGTTCCATTTACAACCACCTCTCCTGCGGCACTTACTTGGAACTATATAGTTTATCTGTCCTCAAGCATATCTCGCTGACTGGGTTGTGAGTCAATGTCATTCATTTTTGCAGCCTCTGGGGCCTAACTATAACAGATTGTAGGGAAGAAAAATGAACTGTGATATTTTGATGAGAAAAGACCTCAGGTGGAGGCAGGCACAAGACCAATAAATTCAGAGAACTTCTGTTTTGAGTACAGTTTAGAAACTATTTCTGATAGCTCTTACCTGGTTATCATCACAGGATCAACCAAACCCCTTAATCCTTTAACCACTCCAAGAAGGTACTACAGCAACCATTTTTATCTAAGTCCATGTTTAATTTCATTTCATTGTGATTTGCCGTGGGTCACAAAATGTGGTCACAGTTTTAAGTGTCCTGGGCTTGGCTAGACAAGAAACAGGCCACACATCAAGTGCTTGGTTAGATGTCCAGTTAGTGCAGATATTATCTGCCTGATTTATGAATTCAAAAAAAAAAAAGAAAAAAAAAGGAAAGAAAATGACACTCATCTAACAAATCTGACTATACTATGTTGGAGGCTAAAAGCAACTTTGCCACAATAATTATTTGGTATCTCAGTATCTGGAAGTCCTTGCATTAAAAACATAGAACAGAAAGTTCAAATTAAGCCAAGTTTATATAGCCTCAACTATTTAAATTGCAAGCCAAACAAGGAGTTGAATAAATTTAGGTCATGTTAATGGGGTGGTTGGGAAGATCTACAGTGAAACCTCAGTTCTCGAACTTAATTCATTTCCAAAGGCTGTTCAAGAAACAATTTGTTCGAAAACTGAATCATTTTCCCCATCAGAAATAAAGTAAATTGAATTAATCCATTCCAGACCCCCAAGTGGTTCCCTGTTTTAACCTTTCTCAATTGCCTATGATCATTGTTTTGCAACCATTTTCTCACCTTTAGCAATATCAGCACTCATTATGATCTCTATATTTTAAAATGGTGCTAATTGTGGATTTTGCCCTGCCATGCTTAGTAACCAGGTCAGACACACAAACACCTCTATTATACTTTGCAATTCTTTCTTTTATTAAAAAAAAACAAACCCTATTTTTATTGATTTCAGAGAGGAAGGGAGAGGAAGAGAGAGAGAGAGAGAGAGAAAGAGAGAGAGAGAGAGAGAGAGAGAGAGAGAGAGAGAGAGAGAGAAACCAGTGATGGGAGAGAATCATTGATAGGCTGCCTCCTGCATGCCTTACACTAAAATTGAGCCCACAACCCAGTATGTACCCTGACCTGGAATCAAACTGGTGACCTTCTGGTTCACAGGTTGGCGCTCAACCACTGAGCCACGCTGGCTGGGCTATTTCTTAAGTTCTGTCGTTCTCACAACTTTCCTTTTCACTTTGCTGCTATCACTAACCTTCTTAGGACCCATGGTGTCTTACTGTATATATTTAACAATAATAAGCAACAACGACACCAGAAAAACATAAAAATACTCACAGCACAATTAACAACTCAAGATTTAGGGGTAAACTGACTCATAATCATACATTCTCTCCTTTGTCACCTAAGAGATGCATGATTGATCATACAGGTGTCCGAAAGGGTTGTTGGGTTGAGGACCAAATTATTTGAGATGGGTGACGGTCCAGAAGTGAGGTTTGACTGTATTTTTAAAGGTAATAGTTTGCTATGAATATCTAATGTTACTAATTCCTATAAAGTTTAGAAAGCTAAAGACATGAAAAAATAATTACATGCTTGGCAGTTGAGCTGCAAGAATCCAACATTAGGTACAAAAGAGAAGAAATTATTACCTGTTTTCTAATTTGAATACAAAAATCTACTTTGCTACTTTCTCTTCAATATCAATAATAAGATATCTCTTGAATCTAAATCCTGTTGGTTTTGTTAGTTTTAGATTAAGAGAATATGGCGTTTAAATATGCCTTTTGTTAAATTTCATTGCCCTTCCTAACTAAAAAACAAAACCATATATGTAGATCTAGAAAGGGCCTATTGATCTATATTAAACCTCACATTCACAAAGGCTTAGTGCTTCCTCAAGGTCAGCAGAGCTGGAACTAACTTCCACTTGGGGAAGCAGCCTGAGAACGCCTGACCTGCTCTGCAGGATAAGTTGTACACATAAGTGCTGCTTCATGGCAGACTTTTAACCTGGTGCATATTTATTAAAAAAAAGAAGCACAATTTCTCAATATCTGTTTCTCAATCGTCTAAAGTTTTCTATAAATGTATTTAGAATGCATTTAGGAGCAATGAACACCAAACTGTTTGGCTAAAATGGAGGACTTTGGGCCTAGACTGTAGAAATCATATTGTTGCTATTGTTGTTGTCTGGAAATTTCAAGCCTTTCCTGTTATTAAATCTCGGTTATGTTTAGGCATAGCATAGAGCACACTTGGGAAAACCATCCAAGGTAGCTGGAATTACAGTGGGAACCAGAGCAGGCAAGAGCAAACATTAAAAGCTCTTCACAGCCCAATGAAAAGTCAGTGTACCTTGAAAGTCTGTTAAGGTCTATCAAGAATACAAACAAAATGTTTTCTAATAAGCTTAATAAAGAAAAAGCTGAACCCACTAAATGGTACTTATGGAAATGGGTTTGAGGACACAGTTTTAATTAGAGGTAGAACTAGTTCCTACTAAAACAAGGATGGCTTACCTTGCTCTTAATAAATCCAAAAATCCTAGTAGTGGTAATGGTACTAAATATTAGGAAGAGCCAACAGTAGAAACCGCAGTGGGAATCTACAAATTGTCTTTAAAAAAAAAAAAAAATATATATATATATATATATATATATATATATATATATATATATATATGCCAGTAAAACTACATTGATCTAACTTACTCCTCTGAAAATAAATCTTCCATCTTGAATTTCATATTGAACAATTTTACTATGTTCAGCATAGTAGCAACTGGGAACAAATGTATTACATGTAGAAATAAAAGTGAGAAAACTTTACAGAAAAACACACAAAACAAAACCAACCCTGCTCTTCTGCAATGATAGCCTCCCAACTTCTTAATATAAAGATAACACAAAATAAATATTGTACAGTAACCAAACTTTTCTGTAACAAGTATTCTTAACAACAATGGCAATTCAACCATAAAAGGTTATTTTCTACAGTGTGAGCAGATAATGGACCTGCAAACATTTTTTTTTTTCCTAGCTTGCTTTGTAAATCTTGCAACTTGCAAGCTCCAATTTTTTTGGACGGGGAAGGCAGGTTAATGGTCGAGCGTAAAATAAATCAGCTCAGCAAATACTTTATTTTTTTAAGCCGATGAAATACGTCATGAAGCAATTCTGTGTCAACTTGCTATGAAGGCAAATGCGACAAACTCGGAGAGCTCCAGTCGCGAGGCGGCGGCTGGAGGCATCCACAGCTTCCAGCACTCCCGCAGCATGGGGACAAGGCGCTGTCCCGGAACCGGACCCACAACCCCCGCTCAGGGCCTTCTGGGGCCAGGACAATGCACCTCACTCCCAATTTCGGGGACACTGAGGCACGGTGACCCGAGCGACCTGGAGTCAGGCGAAGGCTCCCCCACTGCACTTTGGCGTCTCCTTCCCCAGGGAGACCGGGGAGGCTCCTCGGTAGCGCGCGGTAGACACCGCGTTCCATGCTATGGGAGGCTTAAGGTATAAGCCTGAAAGGCGGTGTCCCCAATCCATCCGCCGCCCGCCCCCCAAGCCATCACGCCCCGCAGTATGTTGAAGCATCCTGCGACCCCCAGAAGCCCGCTGCAGGGACCTCCCCGCGCCGCCCAGGGCGCAGCCTGCGTGTCGCTGGCTCCGCCGCCCTAAGTGCCCGAGAAAGTTCCGCGATGACAGCCGCAGCTGCGACTCCACCGCCCAGCAGGTGCGGGGCTCCCTGCGATCGGCGCCCCGCAGCCCGGTCTCCCCGGGCGCCCCTCTAACCTGCCGCCGCCGCCGTGCCGCTCCAGTGGCCGCCGTGCGCCGCTCGCCATGGCCAGCCTGACCGCCCGAGAGCGGCCGCCGCGCCGCGCTCCGCGCCCGACGCCCGGCAGCGCCCACTGCGGACCAGCCGCCTCCGCCGCCCGGGGCAGCGAGGGCCGGGAGCGCGGCGCTGCCCACCCCCGGAGCCGGCGCCGGCGCTGAGCATGCCCAGTGCGCTCGCCGGGCGGCGGAGGCGCGGGGCCGGCGCGCTGTCAAAGCCGCGTTTTCGCAGCAGCCGCCGGCGCGGGGCGGGGCGGGGCGGGCCAGTGGGGAGGGGGGGGGACGGGGGAGGGGTAGACGGGGGGTGGGGGGGAGTGTGCCTCGGGTCCTCCCGCAGAGGAGGCCGGGCTGTGGGCGCCAGGGAATCCCCCGCTCGGTCCCCGCAGCCTCTGGCGCGGCCTCCGCTGCAGGCCGCCAGGTCATCACGGAGCAGGTGGCATTTATTTCTGAGGCCGCCGTGCTTGGGCAGTGGGACTGGCAACTGAGAAGCAGGGCACAACCAGAACTTCCATTGCAACTTTGTTGAGCTGAGCATCGCGTCGCACTGTTATTCAGGGAGAGGATTCGTCCCGGGGACCCGAGAGAACCAACCACACACACCCGCTACCTCCCCGTCTCCAAGGCCACCAGCCGAGCCACCTTTTGATCAGAAGCTTCGCAAGCCTTCCCGGGCGGCTCTGCTGTCAGTTCTAAAGCCCGCACGGAATAAGCTGGAATAAGACACTGTTGTCTTCTGAGTGGTGTGGTTCCAGAGATTTTTGCATTTACTTATTTTTTGATTATTTGTCGTTTCTAAGTTTTCTCTAATGTACAATGTGGTGCTTTTAAAATAAGATGGGTTAGTCTAAAACTCCTGCAGAAGTCTGGCAGCAATAATCCTGCATTGTAGGCGCACCCCACCATCTCCCCCCCCTTTTTTTTTTACTTGCTTCAATTTCTGAGGCGCAACCCCCCCCCCTTCTAGGCCCGCCCCTGGCCACGCCCCCACCCATCTTTCACTTCCGTACCGCCCCCTTCTCCTGCAGCTGCTGCCAAAACCCGGAGAGGTGGACCTTGCCCGCTGACGCTGTGGCTCCTGCAGGCAGATCGGGTTTGTTCCGCCGCCGGGTCAGGGATGGCTGTCACCGAGAAAGGAGGCTTTAAGAAGCTCCCAGTTTCTCTCCTCCTTCTCCCGGCCCCTGGCCAATGAGGCCAAATAGCGCCGCTGACCCCCTGCCCCGAGTTCGGACCCGCACAAGTGGGTCAGGACCTGACTGAGCATGCTCTGGCAGCCGCACTGGCTGCGTCGGGTTGCCCAAGGTTGCTCGCTCATCACTACGTGGAAGGTCAGGAGGCCGATGGAAACTGGGCACTAGAGGTGCGCGAGAGTCTGGACAGGTCGTCCTTGCAGTGGCCCGTGGTGGGGCGGGGACCAGGTGGGGAGGGGGGCGTGCAAGGATGGGGGTGCGGGGCATTTGGTTTCCCTAAAAGACTAACATTAGAAATGATATTTTAACATCACTTTTTATGACATCTCAAATAACAACACATTTTAGCTCTAAAAATTTTCAGCCTGGGTAGCTTTCAGGCAATCTAAGCCTCCTTTCATATACATTTAAAAAATATTTAATAGGCATTCTTTACAGTTGCCTTCAAATTCTGAAATTTCACCTGTTTTATCAAAGATTAAATTTTTATCCTTACTCTCAATTCTTCAATATTGTATTCCTTTTTATAAATTTAGGCTGTACTGCATTCACTCTCAAATTCTCCTGTCTCCCTTTCAAATTCTCAGAGAACCTGCAGAATGTGCTCATACTGTCTTGGATAAACTCGAGGCAGGTGTGAGGAACTTGCTTTTAATCCTCTGTCACAGAGGAGAAGACTGAAATGGAGTGAGTTTCCAGGGAAGATATTTTATAGGCTTGAGATAAAATCAGGAACCCAGAGAGCCTTGCTTTGAGTCCAGGCAGGAGTGGGACAGTTGGGGGGTGGGGGGGGAGAGAAAGGAAGTTGGGCATATGGGCCAGTGGAAAATACCCTCAGTGGGTTGGCTCCATGTCAGTGTCTTCCCTTTGTGCAGCCTTAGCTTAAGCATGGCTGGAGACACCATCTTTAAGTACTTCCCCAGCCTAGGCTCCTAATCTGTCTGCAGCCATCCTCATCCCTGAGCTCTCAGACTTCATTGTGGCTGGTACCTCTGAGCACTGCTCTTGAATTTGCCCAGGTCCCCATGACATCTACATCACAAGTAGTGTAGCCTGGGGAAGGTTGACATCTCTTCAGTAGTCCTTTCCACCACTCCTCCCAGTGGAAACTTTATGGTCCAGTGTTCCATGACCTCTGACAGTTCCTTCTCCAGGTTCCTTTCCTCCGCACCACTCCCCATTGTCGGTGTTCGGTCTGGCCTCTTTCCCTTCTCATTTCTCTGAGGGCTCTCCTCCACTCTGATGATTGTCAGTACCAAGGTGGTGTTCATTTGGTGTGTGCACGTGTGACCAAGTTAGTTGTTTATTGCTGGGATCCTTTCTGCTCCACCAGGCACCTGTTCTGATTAGTCAGTGTCTATGCCCGACTGTCCATACCAGTTGGTAATATTTTGAATATTATCTTTGCCCCAAACCATAACCTCTTTTACACATCTACCTGAGTTCAGACCCTTATATGTAATCTACCAAATGTCCTATTTGCTATGACCCTCAGGAAATTTGAACCCAGTATGTCCCAAACAGAACTCATGAGCTATAGTTGCTCTTCTGCCTATATGTCTGTTATCCTAGATTCATCCATCTTCCTCTCCCCTATCATCTTGCTAGTGACTGGTACTGTCCACCCTGCCCTTAGACATATCTGCATATAAGACCCTCCACCTTCACCTCCCTTTCTCTCTCTGTGTACCTGCCAATCCATCCTCCACACCTCCTCAGATTTTCTTTTTAATCAAATCATATTGCACTATGTCGCTAAAAATCCTTAAGTGGATTCATAGTGCCTTCAGGATAGGATCTAAGTTTCAAACCTGAACTGGTCCCTGTGTCCTTCTCCAGATTAGCCTCCAGCCAGTGTCCCCTAGGGCCCCATAGCCGGCAATCCGAATTCCTTGTCGTGCACATTCACACCTCTGTGTTCCTTTAGTTTTCCCTCTGTCTTTTCCCCTTGTCCATCTCTTGGCAACATCTTCAAGACTCAGTTCAGGCTGGGTCTCTCTGACCTCCCCAAGGTGACTTCCTCTTGAATACTTCACTTGCATCATATACCTTGTATTCATTTTTAATTTTATTTTTAAACTGCTTTATTAATTTCACATAATGAAAAGAACATTTTCCCCCCAAAAAACTGGGTGAAATTGCCCTGCTGGACACAGAGTTTTACACTTAGACCATAGGATATTCAGTTAGAAACTGGTAAGAGAAAACACCAAAAGGTTTACAGAAAAGTATATCAGCCCTGACTGGCTTGGCTCAGTGGATAGAGCATTGGCCTGTGGACTGAAGGGTCCTGTGTTCGATTCCAGTCAGGAGCATGTACCTTGATTGTGGGCACATCCCCGATAGAGGGTGTGCAGGAGGTAGCTGATCGATGTTTCTGTCTCATCAATGTTTCTAACTCTCTATCCCTCTTCCTTCCTCTCTGAAAAAATCAGTAAAATATATTAAAACACACACACACACACACACACACACACACACCCCTAAGTTTTAAAGCAGAGGCTATGTTATTTTATTATTATTTTTGTATATTATGTTATTATTTTATTATTTGTAAAGCATATGTATATATATTTTTTTGTTGACAGTATAATATATGTTACCCATTCCACCCCTTTCCCTTGGCCCAACCCCTATGCCTCTAGGCCTTCACCACACTATTGTCTGCATCCATGGGCTATCCATATAAGTATGTAAGTTCTTGTTTTATCCCTTCCAATACCCTCCCTCCACTCCTAGATTTGTCAGTCTGTTCCTTGGCTGAGGCCACATTGTGAACCTCAGGGAAAGCCTTAAGATTCAAAGTATAAGGTAAAAGTCAAAATGATTATCAGGTTCAGGAGTTTGGAAGTACATATCGTGCCTCATTTGGTGCTCCCTAGTCTTTCTTCTGATTTCCATTCTTTCTACACTATCTCCCACTTCATTGTGATCCACACGCTTGATAGTTAGGACTCATGGAAAATTAGGTACAAATCACCTAACCCACCCCAGCCAGACATCCCTCCAGGCTTCTGGGCTTCACAAACAAAACCAAACAACTCCAAATGGCGGGGTTCCTCCTCATTCTGCATCAGGGCCAGTCCCTCCTTCATTTTCCTGTTGGGCATTTTCCTTGTTGAGATTTTTCACCGCTTGTACCTCTTTGGATGCCATCATTCCTGGGCCTATCCTTGCTGTCTGCTCCTCCTCAGGATTCTTGCTGAAACACTTGGACCTGAAACCTGCTTCTTCTGCGCCTCCAACTCCTACATGATCACTGGTATGTAGTAAGGAAGCTGCTTGTTTTTCCATGTGTTGACCTCCTGGGGGATTTTACATGGTGACTCAGGGCCATGAGGGAAAATGAACCAAGAAGGGTGTGAGTGACTGCCCAGTCTGGTCTATCTTGCTTCCATTTGGACACCTAACTTTGATTTACTTTCCTTTGCCATATTGTAGGCAACATGACCACAGACCACAAGGGCTCATATCAACAGTCTTTGTATCTTTGTTCTCAGTCCTCAATAAAGTTGTCTTTGTTTTTTTTTTTTTTTTTACAGAGAGGATGAGAGAGGGATAGAGAGTTAGAAACAATGATGAGAAAGAAACATCGATCTGTCCGCAACTAAGGTACATGGGGATGTGCCTGCAACTAAGGTACATGCTCTTGACCGGAATCAAACCTGGGACCTTTCAGTCCGCAGGCCGACACTATCCACTGAGCCAAACTGGTTTCGGCTGTCCTCAATAAGTTTTACTAGATAAATGAATAATAGACACATATATCCATGTATTATTTAAAGTTTATTAATTTTTAAATTTTTATCTGAGAATAGTACATAGAGTGAAAAGAAAAAAATACCAGAGTAGTCACATCATATATAATATAACCTGCTGAATGGTTATGCTCCTTTGAATAATAAAAGCAAGATCTCGGATGTGATCTTAAACCTAGTGATTTTCTTCAGCTTCAGAAATCAGGAAGTATTTTGTGAGCCCGTCTGATGTACTGGTTTTATCAGCCTGTAACTGCACAAAGCCCAGCGCGGTATTACTAATTAATCACAGGGTCCATTGTTCTCTCTTACTGTGTTTCCTTCCACAGTGTAGTTATAAACTCCTAATTAGAGGGTTACTTCTTAGAACACAGTTTGTTTTTTGTTGTTGAAAGTGTGGCATTCTGGGAGGGCAGGTTAACCATTTAGGAATGAACATGATTTTTATAGTTCTACCAGCTCCCATTGCCTGCTGAGAGCACCCAGCGTTAACTGTGGGTGGACTGACTACTCCTGTAGGTGAAGGAGGGGTGGTGAACTCATTCCAGAGCTCCTGAATTGAGTGGGCCAGGGACCGTGCTGCTCATAGCCCCTCCAGTTGGTCCTCATCATATATTTGAAAAATAGTTTTATGTGTGTGAATAAAAGGAAACAAACAAACAAAACAAACCCATTAGTCTAAAACTTCAAGTAGCTCCTAAGTTGGTTTCATTGGCAGAAAGATATATATATATATATATATATATATATATATATATATATATATGGGAAGAATATTGGCCTATTTATTAAACATGTTATTTATGTTTGTCCTTATTCACGTTAGAGTCTGGAGAATATAGACTATGTGTATGCAGTATGGGAGCTGCTAGTTTTTCCATGTGTTGACCTACAGGGGAATTTTACTTGGTGACTCATGTAGGCCTAGTGTCATTCTCCAGCATCTCTTTCCTAATTCAGCCTCCTCTGACAGAGGGTGATGGACAGTGAAGGTTCTGACCTTATCTTCTTCCTGGAAAAGGACAGTCACAGGTCTGAGACCCTACATTAGGCTTTTTTCCTGGTTCCTGGGAGACTGAAAGGGCACAATTAGGAAGGAGGATGGGGGAGGAATGGAAGGAAGTGAACACTTCTCTATAATCTTGTGACTTGCTGAAGAGAACAACGCTTCTTAAAAAGTCTGAGTCAGTATTTGGAAAATATTCACTTCTTTATTGTCGCTTTAGGTTGAGCATTGATGTTTGTCCTGTGTAGGTGTGTGTGCATGTGTGTAGTCTAAACAGTGAGCCGGTTGCAAAAATCAGGAGAGCAAATGGTGTGCTTGCAACTCACGGGGGGCAGAGGACCCCACTTAAAGGAGCATGGCCTTCCTGGACCTTCCTTTGGGACCACTCCCAAGCCCTGCTCTCCTGGACAGCTCCCCAACCTGGGACATTCCTAGGCATTGCAGCCAAGTCTCTGTGTGTAGGGACTTCCTGAAAGTGGGTGGATATTTGCATAGGGAGGTTGGAGGAGAGAGATGTGAGGAGGGGCCTGGAGAGCCTATCTGGGGAGATGGAATGAGTCCTAGAGGGAGTCTCCTGGTGTAAATTTGACTTCACAGGGGGTTTACCTTGGATTCTAGGAAAGTTTTGTCAAGTGCATAGCTTGAATTTTTTTTGTTTTTTTGTTTTGGTTTTGTTTATAATTTCCTTAGGAAGGATGGAAAACCAGACATTCACTTTATCGCCATAGTATAGAAGAGGTCAAAGTTGGGTGATGCAAGTAATCAAACAGACAAACCAATCACTGGTCAACAAGTGGGAAAGCAGACACCCAAAGAAGCCAACATGATGTCCAGGAACCTGGCCCACAAGGATAATCTTTTGCCCCAACACTTGACAGGGAGGCCACAGCACCCACTTTGGAACATTGCTCAGAACTGAGGGCCCCTGGTCTGGCTGGTGTTGAGGGTCGACCTATGAACCAGGAGGTCATGGTTCGATTCTTGGTCAGGGCACATGCCCGGGTTGCAGGCTCAATCCCCAGTAGGGGGTGAGCAGGAGGCTGCTAATCCGTGATTCTCTCTCACCATTGATGTTTCACCCTTTCTCTCTGAAATCAATAAACACAAAAACAAATAAAAGACCCGGGTCCCTCGAGTCCACGTGAGCCTCTGCACCTTCATTGCAACCGTAGAAGTAATAACCAGAGAAACCTACCTGATGAGAAAAGTCCAAAGTTAATGTGGGATGTAAAATTGTGATTTTCTGTCCTGGTGATTTTCAAGCCTCACTTTTCTATGAGTAGTTATTGACTAGAATTAAGAGGATAGTAACTTCTATACTTTTCTCTTTTTATCCTATGCATACATGTGACACCAAAAGTCTCCACGGGGGTTCTTGCCAGGGTGAGCAGAAGCCCTGGTGTGTGCCTAAGGCAGAGAGGTCAGAGGGCCAGCTGGATGCCAGGAGAGTAGGAGCCCTTGTAGGGTTTAGAGACTTACAGAGGCAAGAGTGATGAGAATGCCATGCTGGCTGGCAGTAGGAGGAAGGAGCTGTTTTTAGCTTGGTGAGATTTGAAGGACACTAGGAGGCTCAGAAGCACTTTTGTCTGTGGATGTCCGGCTCCCTCCCTCTGGCCTTCCCCTCTGCTGGGGGAGATTTGAATAGATCCGGAAGCTGCTTTCCAAAGGCAGGTCCTGTCCTGAGACCACACAGTGGGGAGTGTGAAGGCCCTGGACATCTACTAGTGAATTGTCACCATGAGGAAGGACTAACGTGGGGGCTAACATTTACTGTTGCTTCTCCTCTAATTGAAACTCTCCTTCCCCATCACAAAAGAAACGGACCACAATGTGCTCACCTTCAGTGTGACCCCACCTTCCCCGTCTGGATGTAATTACAGGAATGACAGTGCTTGGTTTGTTCTCCATGTGGATGAGTGTGCTTATGAACAGTTTCTCCTCGCTATGGACCACGTGGTGGTTATAATGGAACTGCAGTTATCCAGCCGAGGTAATAGGTTTCTTTATTTGAACCACACCTGCTTCACAGGCATTCATATGCACTGCAGCTTCTCTTTTGTAGCCTTTTCAGTTTAATCTGGTATAGATCCTGGCACATAAAGATGCGGGTAAATTTTGTTGAGTTATGAGCTGGAGATTGGTACTAGAATTACACATTGGAGTATCTCGGAGGCAGGCACTTTAAAATCCAAATACCATTAGTCACTTGGTTTTCTGAACTTTGGCCTCAATCTGCATGGTATTGATTCTGCTTTTCTTTCTGAAGAAGGGTATCAGACCTGTTACCAGCATGTTTCTCCTTGACTTGGGGTCAGCTGATGAAAAAGGCAAAGCTGATAATAAATGTGGATGAGTCGGCCACATACATGAAAAATTTTAAAGAGCAAGGTTAAGGCATGGTGTCTATTTTTTCAGTATCATGTTTCATGGGTTCTCTATTGTAATAGAGCATTTCTGCCATTAATTTCAATGAACCTTCCTTTTTATTTTTTTGCTTTAATAGGAATTTTAAAGATGTTTTGAAATTAACCATCCCTAAAACTTGGGGAACATTTAAGAACTAAATGGGCCAGTTTCCTTAAGCTGAATAGAAGTTACTATTTGCTGCTCAAAGTAGGGTATTGTGTCTCAGAGGAGCAGCTAAGAATTGCTAATAAGCACAATGACATTGGCTATAGCAATGACGGGGGGAAAGGGAGTGCAGTATAAAAGAACTCTGCAGACCTGCCTTGATGTGATTGATTGCAGTGATTAATAATTCTCTGTGTGTGCTTTGGCCTGTAGTCCTAATTACTGGAAATGGATTACACTTGAAAGGGGAATATCCAGCCTGTCTTTAGGAATCTTCTACAGTTACATGAATATTACATTTCATTACGTTAGAAGTCAACTGCTGCTTATTGCTCCTAAGACACACGGTAGATAATGAGTTCACTTGGAGCAGACCTCATCTTCAGGCCTTTACCAACCTGTCATTCACCTGGCACTGGACCCCGCTCCTGAGGGCACCAGGAAAACCAAAAACAGTTTGGAAGGTGTGAGTGTTACAAAAGAGCGGCACAGTAATCATCCCCAGGAAAGTCACACCCCTTCCCCTGCCTTACTCTACATTTTCAGCGTGGCATTGTTGGCATGTGGAAATTCCTGTGCACTTTTTTCAGTACTAGGTGCTTTGGTTCTAAAGGCCTTATTTGGTTTTCTCTCACTGTCTCTTATTTTTACTTTTGTATTTTGTATTTACTCTCATGCTATTTATTTTTCTTGAGGGTGTTATTTGCTTTCCTTTCACAATGTGATGGAAGACTCATGAGAAGATCAACAGGGAAATGAGGAACCAAAGTCGTTCCTGGAAGGATCCCAGAAACTTGTCGGAAGCCAGGCAGTAAACCTCAGACAGCATTCCTGCTGACCTGGCCTCCAGGACAGTTCCCAAATACCATGTGCTTCATGGTTGAATTGATTCATTTCTTGTAAGATTCTGACTCAACATAGGTTTCTTTCAGATGGTAGGCATCTAGCCTAAGATTTAAGAATGTGATATGACAGGCAAGTCACAGAAGTCATGTACAATAATTAAAGGATCGCTGGCTTTTTGACACCAGCATTTTGTATGAAAATACACTTTTTTTTTGGTATTTGTGAAATCTACTTACTAACACATTAAAAATATATATGTTTATTAATTTATTTCTGAGAGGAAGAGAGAGGGAGAGAGAAAGAGAGAGAGAGAAACATCAATGATGAGAGAGAATCATCAATCAGCTGTCTCCTTTATGCCCCTTCTGGGGATCAAGTCTGAAACCCAGGCATGTGCCCTGACCAGGAATTGAACCATGATCTCCTGGTTCATAGGTTGATACTCAACCATTGAGCCACACTGAGCTTACTAATGCATTTAATTGTAGAATCTACATTAGCAAATCAGTGTTGCCAGTTTACAAGAGGCTGCTGTACTGTCAAATCCCTTCTTAGGCTTTCCTTTCCCAATCTCCCAGCTTCCCCCAGACTCTCACTTCATCTAGGAGAAGGCCATGGTCTAAGTGCACTTCTCTGCAGTCAGTATCTGGAGGCCAAGGAGCTTAAGACCAAAGGAACAGGTGCTGGGACATTCTGTGTCTCAAGGTCACCCTGGATGAGGAGTGTTCTCTCATGCTTCAGGCTCCAGCTGTTTCATGGTCCCTGACTATTATCATCAGGATTGAGGGTGATGGAAGAATATAGTGGTCATTTGCCATTGCCTTACCTTCACTCCAACCTCCCGGCCCTTCATGGTGGCACCAGTTGAAGCCTGTTATTGGGGCTGAAATGACTCACACCGGGGGATCTCATCAGAGCCCCTGAAAAGCTAGGAGGCCTCTCAGAGTTGTTCAGTTTGGAGTTGCAATTAGAGCCATGAGTTCCTTGAGAGGCTATCAGCAGGACCTCAGAGTGACAGGAAAGAGGAAGTTAAGAAGGGGTATGAGCATCTTCACTTTCTACTCTTGTCAACTGAGTGCAACTCTGAAATGTGATCAATATTTTTAATATCATAAATGCATATCGATAGTTCTAGAGTGAAAATATTTTTCTTTTGTTTCATTAACTGTCACCTGGTGTCATCCTAAACATTAAGATGACTGTAGATCGCCAGCACTGCTGTGATGAAGCAGTAAACTGGGCAATGTTACATGGGCTCCAGTACACTTAGTTCTTAATGTCATCACAAGAAACTAGCCATATAATTAATGAGTTTTGGAATGGATTAGTGAAGTATTTTGGACCGCTGAAACTAATATTGATAATAAGTGGAAAATCAACTCTAATGAATACATTTTAATTTATTAGAAAACAAATATGCCAGACTCCTGTAATAATTTAGGAACATTGTGTAATTTATTGTGACAGTTAATTTACAAAAGAACTAGAATGCCCTCTGTTTTTAAATGATAAAAGAACATTGGAGAGTGGCTATTTTCCCTTGAGTTATTTATGGTAGAAGATTAATAAAAATTTTGAGCGTAATGAATAAATTTTCAGTGACAAGATTGTAGTAAGAATAAATAACAGCAACAATAAAAATATAAAATTTTACATTTTAAATCAGTCTAAAGAATTTTAGGGAACATCAAATTAAGTGATTTTATTTTTATCTGGTACATTAAAATTGTCTTATCATGTAAAATACCTATAACATACATTGCCTATTTTACCAAACTAGAAGATAGAGGCCATATCCAGCCTCTGCATCCAGGGTATTACCCTACACTTAGTAGGTACTTGCTAAATGTCTGTTGAATAAATTATGATCTTCATAGTGATTTATACAATTTTCAAATAAACTAGTCTATATTAGGAAAGGAAGTAAATGAAAGAAAGGCAATGACTTTAATTTGAATAGTGTTTAATAAATAAGTAAGTAAGTAAATAAATAAATAAATCCTAATATATAAAAAGCCAGGAGCCATCACAACCCAAATAACCAGATGGACAACCGAACAGCAGGCTGTGTGGGGTGACCAGGCGAGCAGGGGGGTTAGTTTGGGATGACCAAATGATTGAACAGCAGGCTGGTGGAGCCACCAGACTGGTAAGGGGGAAGTTGGGGGCAACCGGGCTGGCATAGGGGCAGTTGGGGGTGACCAGTTTGGCAGGGGAGCAGTTGGGGGTGACCAGGCTGGCAGGGAGGTATTTGGGGCAACAAGGATGGCAGGGGGGACATTTGGGGGTGACCAGGCCAGCAGAGGAGGCAGTATGGGGTGACCATGCTAGCAGGAGTGTGGGCAGTTAGGGGCGACCAGGCAGGCAGGCAGGTGAGTAGTTAGGCGCCAGTGGCTCCAGATTGTGAGAGGGATGTCTGTCTGCCTATTTAGGCCTGATCTCTGGGTGTCCCAAATTGGAGAGGGTGTAGGCTGGGCTGAGGGGACCCCTTCTCCCCCCTTGCATGAATTTCATGCACCGAGCCTATAGAAAATAAATAAAAGAAAGAGGATTTGGCTAGAAGAAAGTTGGTATTTGGGGTTGAATGGCTTTTCATATAGGTTTAGGTTCTAAAATTAGTATGTAGTCAAAATTAATTTAAAATATCCCTTATGTTGACCATAAAATTTAACATACACGTTTGAGTATATAACCTATTTCCAAAGGGAGGGATGAAATGAGAGTCTCTATACAAATGTTTGGGCAGTCAGATCTATCTGTTTGAAGATATCTATCAAGATCCCAAGTGAATGGAGGCGAGGGAGAGACACCCAAAAGTTCTTGTTGCCCACAGAGTTTATTCTGTCTTAATATTAAACCTTTATAACTTTAATACATGTCATTATGAGGGTACAACCCAACAAAGATTTCATTTTCTGTAGGGTCAGATGCTGAAGTCACAGACTCCACTGCCTCTGTCTTGTAGGGTTTTCTCATGGTGTGAAGGGAAAATGGAAATCCATGGCAATTCAGTGATTCAGTGAAAGGATTTGATAGTTGCTGATGCTCCATGCTGTACCTATTCTGGAGCAGAGTTGGCACAGAGAAGTCTTGCACCAGCTTGAACTGCTTGATAGAAGGCCTGCTCAGTGCATCACTGCTCTCAGATACCAACATACGACAGTTGGACAGTAAAACTGAGACATCATCTATGTTTGAAATTTAATCTCACTTTGTTTTGATTTTAGGGAGCCTCTGTCTAACCATTTTAAGATAGTATCACTTGGGAGATTGCATAAGGCCTACGGGATTAGTGCAGCTTGTCACATTATTAGAAAAAATGTAAAATCTGGTGGGCCAGCTGAAGCTGATTATCTGTCTGAAGTTCATTATTAATAATGGTTTTGGACAGAAGATGTATTTCTGTTCCATTTGTGTGAGTGCACTGTATGTTTCACAGTCTTTCCTTTAATGACATCCTTACTAATGTAAGTGTTATCCCTGGCTGTTTGTAACCTGCTTAAGGAACCTGGGTAATCAAAGCCCTTGCAAGATTGTTCCTGAAACTTCACAGTTTAGATGCCAGGAATGCTGATTTAAGTTTAGGCTCCTAATATCAGTGGCCATGCTGGCTTATTCTAGCAACCAGATTTACTTCTGACAATATTATGGAGAGAGCTTTAGTTACAGAATGGTTTTCTGGGGATCACAAGAGCACTGCTACGTGCCATGTTGTTGAGTAAAAACTGAATGATGGAGACCATGGACTCCCCGAGTTCTTGAGTTTTTGTGTTCTTCTCATTTAATTACATTTAATATCCACAACCTGGAGTGGAATATAATGAAACGCTATCCGACAGGTTTGGCATTCCATGGTGGCAGAATAGCTGGACCTCCAGCTGCTGAATTTCTCAGGAGTGAGAGTAACCCTATATAATAAAAGCCTAATATGCAAATTGACCCACCTGCCCTGGCTGGTCCTATCATGATTGTCCTCCCCCCTCATTGGGGGGCAGGGTGGGACAGCCATCCACGGGAAGGGAGGCTCCAGTCGGCAGCCACTAGGGACCCTACCCACGCATAAATTTTGTGCACTGAGCCTCTAGTTCTCTAAATAAAAAGTGCTTACGCACTCAATTATTTTATTACTCCTGTTCTTTATATTCCTTGTTTTCCTGTTATATATTTGTTCATTATCTTACTGTGAATCCTGCCAGTGCCCTTTGGCTGGTCTACTATGGATACTTCTCTCCTGCCGCCTGTGGGTGCTCACCATTTGACACGCTCTTCATTTACAAAACAGGCCTAGTGGTTCTTTTCCCAAGTGCTTGTGGTCTTGTGTCCTGACTGTATGGTGTATAAATGTTCATTTTAAAGCTTTTTACACAAATGCATACAACATACCACCATGTTTGAGAGACACATATAGTACCATCTTAGCAGAGGTGCAGACTCAAAACCCATTGGTTTGAGTCCCGCTGGGTTGGTGTACCAGATGTGCACACATGAGTAATTTACATGGGAGAGGACCTCGTAGGGCAGGCAGATTGGGTTAGTCCTGCCTCTGTGCTATGGACTAAGCTGTGTCCTCAAAAAAATAAATAAATAAAAATAAATAAATAAATCCATATGTTGAAGCCCTAACCCCAATGTGATGGTATTAGGATGGTATTTGGAGTAGTTAGATAAGGAAGATGAAGCCCTCATGATGGGATTAGTGCCCTTAGAAGAAGAGTTAAGAAAGGATATCTCTCTCTGCAGGTGAGGATCCAGTGAGAAGGCAGGAAGAGGGATCCCACCAGAACCTAACCATGCTGGCACCCTGATCTTGGAATTCTCAGCCTCCAGATCTAAGAGAAATGAATGTCTGTTGTTTAAGCCACCCAGCCTATGGCATTTGTTAAAGCAGTCCAAAGTGAATCAGATGGTATGGTTCCAGAAAACATTTGTCTAGTACATAGTGTCATCCTTACCCTGACTCATGTTTCCCAGTACAGAGGAATTAGCTTACATCAGGACAACTTAGGAACAATTTAAGGAGGAGCCAACATTTGTGCCATGCTAATGCAGTGCTGCTATGATGAAGGACTGAGCTTTCCTTTTGCAAAGATGCAGTTTAATGCAGCTTTCAGGATAGAGTGGACTGTGTTCCCATGGAGCAGTTTGTACGTATAGGGAACTGTGATTAGGATGCAACTGTGGCGTATATATGTCTTTTGAATAAATAGTTCTGTTTGTTGTTTGGGGACACTAGAATGATTCAGATAATCTCCTACAGAAAAGGTCTATGAGTATTTTTGTTCTCATCAAAATTCTTGTGTTCTTTTAAAATTTTCTAAAAAAAATTAATTTATAAAAAAATTTAAAACTTTGAAGTCACTCCTCACCCCTACCTCTTTTCTTGAATTGTATTTCTCTGTGTAAATATTTTTAAGGAGTTGTAGTGCTTGGATGTTTTTTTCTCTATTAAAAAAAATACTTATTCATTCAATTATTTTATTTCTCCTGTTCTTTATACTCCTTGTTTTCCTGTTATATATTTGTCCATTATCTTACTTTTTTTCTATCTCATATTTTTTAGTTCTATCATATCTAAAAAGCACCGTTTTCACAGAGGGTTTTCCTGCATAGAGAGTTCTATTGTGTCACCGAGCCTGTGAAAGGGAATGTGCCCTGGAGATAATAAAAATGAGAAATGAGAACATTTCCCCCCACCTTTTCTTTGCCATTTACATTGATCAATTTACCTCTGATTACCTGCTCTACGTGATAATGTTGGCAGATAAAACCTATTATTTTAGAGTTTGAAAGCACATGTCTTCTGATACACAGATTGGTATACATGTTCATTAGGTAACTTAGAAAATGTATTAATTCTCCAAACAAAACCCCAAACACACAGTCTTTATGTGTAACTACCATGCCCATTTCAGAACACACAGTCCATAATGTACATGTTGGCCAGGTGTTTTTGTTTTTAAGTCACGTCAAGTCCTTCTTGGAAATAGAGAGGCCGGTAAAATAAATCACCAAATGAACAAAGAGATGTGGACAGTGTTTCAGATGAACACAGTGCTGCCACCGAAGATGGGGAGTCATGGGTCAGGGTGTGGAACACCTCTCGTCTTTCAGGTTAGCAGTCGGGGACAGCCAGTCCTGGACACCTGGTGCTCTGTGTGCCAGCTGGTCCTCCGTGTGACCAGGAACAAGGAGCGTGACCAAGGAAAGCAGGGAATACTGAGAGCCGAGCTGATGTTTGTCCCAAGCATCTGCTGATGGGTAGAGCAGCAGTGCAGCCAGCCCTCCACATGATTCAAAACCCTGCAATCTGGTCCCTTTTGCTGTGTCACTGGCCTCTATGGGCAGCATGCTTCACTTTAAATCGGCAAAGGAGGATTTACCCAGCCTTTGAATGCATAGCCTCTGCATGAAACAATTTCCCCCTAATTTGCAATTCCAATGTGCGGGCTATATTTGACTACTTATGATGGATTTCATGGTCTATGTTTATACATAGAAAATACTGAGAGAAAGACAGTGAATTTTGGCTGGGGTGTATGATTAGTGTGCTAGGGTTATTGTAGCAGAACCGCAAACTGCATGGCTTACCCAGAACCTTGCCTCCTAGTTCCGGAGGCTAAAAATTCAAGATCAAGGTGAAGGGAAGGATCTGTGCCAGCCTTTCCTGGCATCTGGTAGTTCCTTGACTTGTGGCAGCACAACTGCAGCCTTCACGTGGCATTCTCTCTGTGTGTGCATGTCCGTGTCCTTTATAAGGACATCAGTCATGTTGGTTTAGTGGCCCATCCCACTGTGACTCATCTTCACTAATTACATCTGCAACAACCTTATTTCCAAATAAGGTCACATTCTGAGGTACTTGGAATGAGGATTTCAAATATCAATTTGGGGAGGGGGCACAGTTCAGCCCCTAAAGGTGTGTGTGATTGACATGAAGATAATCAACTATGGAAGGTTAGCACCAGTAGGATCCTGGAAGATTATTGGGTGCAACCCTCCTATTTTCCAGATAAAATCAGTGGGCAATAAAGGGCATATTATATATTTTAAAAATTAAATTAGGTAAAGGTTCCTCAAAATATTCCATAATAAAGCCTTTCTTTCTTTCTTTCTTTCTTTCTTTCTTTCTTTCTTTCTTTCTTTCTTTCTTTCTTTCTTTCTTTCTTTCTTTCTTTCTCTCTCTCTCTCTCTCTCTCTCTCTCTCTCTCTCTCTCTCTCTCTCTCTCTCTCTCTCTCTTTCTCTCTCTTTCTTTTTTCATGTTTCTCTCCCAGTGCAATTGTGGTCCTTCTCCTTTTCTTTCTCTTTCTCTGAATCTCCCCCCCCACCCCTGTTCCAGCTCTCCTTCCTCACCACGGGCAATCTTCCTTAGTAGCTATTCTCACCGGCAGATTGCCCAACTTTGCACTCTGTACCAGGAACCTTCAGCAATGTGGCCATTCTGTCTCCTCATTTGTATCAACTGACATTTGAGATGTCCCTAATCACCATAGGGATTTATCAGGCCATGCACTTATAAGACTCCTGGCCTTGGTAAACTGAACATTTTCTGGTTCTGTTATTAAAAGGAACTCTGATAGGCACAGGAAACTTTTCTGAGATATAAGTTTTAATCACTTGAGTTTTGAAGAGTAGTTGTGTGAATGTATGGGGTCAGGCTGTGGAGTGAGGTGGTAAGAGTAGCTGAGTTAACGAGTGGTTAGCTGCCCATTCCTTACCCCAGAGTCAAACTAGCTGCCATTTTCCACTTTGATGATGTAAGCCTTTTGTTGGGAATGTATGTGTAACCATATCAGAAAGCTCCCAGGGACATCATACTCTATTGGCCTTGTTTTTGTAAGAAGGTTATATGCTCCTTCTTGATGGGAGGAACCATCTCTTTTTATTCTAAGTGCCCAGCAAGCTGCGGGGGCAGGACATGATTGACTTATTGTGTTGGATAGTGAAGCCAGAGATTGTCTTAATATAGATAAGGTCAGTAGACAAACAGTGTTTTATCTCATTGTACTAGACTCAGCACATATTTTGAGAGTAAACATACATTCACAATGATTATCCAATGAGATTTGCCATTTTAACTTTGAACAGAATATGAAGTATACTTTTAAATATTGTACAAATTGAAAGAACATATTAACCTTTAGGAAAAGTTAAAAGTACATTTTAATATTTTTCTAGAATGAATGAAAACATTTTTAATGGATTAAATGAAACAGGAGTATGTAATATGAAATTATACAGATCTCACATCAGAAGACAGACTATATTAAATATCTTAATAGGAAAATCAATATTTAAACATATGGCTTTCCCCCTACTATTAATTAGAATGGCTTAGACATTGTACTTTATATCTAATATACAGAAATGTCTTGATGATTTATATCAATACCCGAATATATTATCTTGTACTCCTGCAGTTAATTAAATGAACAGCTTTAATCAACATTACTGATGAAACTTCAGGTAATTATAATATTTAATAATATTGTATCCACAATTTATGTTAAATATAAAATGTATTTGGATTTTTGCAATGGTTATCATTCAGAATTAAAAATGTACGTACTGGAAACCTTTCTGCAAGCTTTTAAAGAAATTGTGGGGTAAACCTGCCACCTGCTGGTTAAGATTTGTTATTTCATTTTACATTTCAAATAAAGGACATTTTTCACCACAGCATAGGAATGTAATACAGTTTGAAGCAAGCGTACATACAGACTTTTGAGATTTCCTGGGTTGTTACGAAGTTTTGAAGCTCAATGTTCTAATAGTTGTCATAACTACAAGTCTTTCATGTTTATCCTCGCCTCTTGATGACCATCAATAACAAATCTATGGCTATATATTTCAGAGTTTCTGCTGTAGTGTCTAAGTTTGATTTAGGCTTTTACTCTCAAGTAATTGTGTGCCAAGAACATGTCTGTAGGCAAGAGGTGGCTAAGTGCTGCTAAACCTCCTGCGGAATTGTACTCCTCGGCCTCTTCTTTTCTTTCTTTTCTTTTCTTTTCTTTTCTTTTCTTTTCTTTTCTTTTCTTTTCTTTTCTTTTCTTTTCTTTTCTTTTCTTTTCCTTTTAATATATTTTTATTGATTTTTTACAGAGAGGAAGGGAGAGAGATAGAGAGTCAGAAACATCAATGAGAGAGAGAGTCATCGATCAGCTGCCTCTTGCACAACCCCCACTGGGGACGTGTTCGCAACCAAGGTACATGCCCTTGACCGGAATCGAACCAGGAACCCTTCATTCCGCAGGCCGATACTCTATCCACTGAGCCAAAACCTGTCTGGGCGGTCTCTTCTTTTTCCGAAGGAACTGCACAAACATGCTGGGTGTGCTGCTGTGTCCCCATCTAGGACTCCAGCCTGCACTGACCCTCACTCCTCTGGCTGGCTCCAAGCACAGCCTTGGGGTCACCCATTACTCAGGCCACCCAAGAATCTCAGTTTCCTCATTTGTAAGATAGGGGTAATAATTCTGCTTCCAGTTGTTTTGAACATTAAATTAGGAAATGCATGAACAGCACTTAGCTTCATTACTATTATTAGCCTTAGAAGACTTTACTTTCTTTGTCAATCACTGGTAGTTAGAAGATTTACCAAGATATGACTATGACTTTCCACCTCATTTCTTTTGCCTAATCCATTAAAGAAAACATTTTTATTGATTTCAGAGAGGAATGGAGAGGAAGAGAGAAATGGAAATATTGATGATTGGCTGCCTCCTGCATGTTCCTTACTGTGGATGGAGCCCTCAACCTGGGCATGTGCCCTGACCGGGAATCGAACTCTTGGTCTATGGGACAATACTCAATCCACAGAGCCACACCAGCCAGGTGCCTAATTCATTTTTTATCCTTGTTTTCCTCCCTTTTGTACTTTGAAGTCCCCCTTCCTTGCCAAACAGACTTTCCAATCCCAGGGACTAGAAATTTAGCGCATGAACACAACAAAACAGAAATCATCTGGGGGCTGGAGAGAAATGCTCCCACAGGCCCTCCAAAGCTTCTCTAGCTTTATTCATCTGTTAATTAGTGCATGCTCACTGAGCTAACTTTATATTTGCTAGAAAGAGGAGATAATCATCATGACTTAAGTAAAGAAGAGCAAGTATGATAATTAGTTCAATAAATATTAATTAAGTGCCAACCATACGCACTTACTGGGAGAGGTGCTGGGAATACAAGATGAGGAAAAGAGTCCCTTTGTAGAAGCAGTTCCCAAAAATCTCCCAACTATTTTCATCCCCGCAAGGGGACGTTCCTGGCTATTATATAATGTCACATTTGAATGTCCCAAGATTTCTTTTTTACCTTTTTAGGTCTTACAACTTTCAAGTGCCTGAAATTTATCATATTACCCCCTTTTCTCAATAGAGTTGACAGCTGGTTAGGTCTCTGGCTCTCCTGAATAAATGGCGTTCATGGTGTAAATTAAGCATTTAGCGTGTACATTCCTATGTGTGTATGTGTGTGTTATTCTTCACCCAAGGATACTTTTCCATTGGTTTTTACAGAGAATGGAAGGGAGGGGGGAGAGATTGAGAGAGAAACATTGATGTGAGAAAGACACATCGATTAGTTGCTTCCCAAAGAGCCCCAATCAAGGCTGTGGATGGAGCTTGTAACTGAGATATGTGCTCTTGACTGGAATTAAACTCAGGACTCTTCAGTTTGTGGGGCAATGCTCTGTCCACTGAGCCAAACCATTTGTTTTATTTATTAAAATAATTTACAAACATTTGTTTTACTTATTAAAATAATTTTCAAATTGCCATTTAATTTCAAAATGTTCAGTAATTGATGCTCAGTACTTGAAGTTGGGAACAGCAGCCTAGATGTTCATTTGGTGTTCTTAGGAAGGCTGAGCAAGGGAACAGAGACTCATACCTGATTACTTTCTATTTTTATTTCTTAAGACCTGAATCCTTGGAACTCAAGACTTAGCCTCAGGCCAGCACAGGCCAGTGGTTGAAGCATTAAGAGAGGGATGCTGCTAATAATTTTACTTATTTATTATAGAATGATTGCATGTTATTTCAGCTAATCAATAAAAAAAAATTCGGGAGATAAAACCTTACTTGTATCCTCACAACCCAAAGCTATTGCTTGTTCATGTTTTCAGGTGTACCACTACACTTGTGGCAATGCACACAGCTGAGGGTAATTCTTTTCTTCCCATTCTCTCTCTCTCTCTCTCTCTCTCTCTCTCTCTCTCTCTCTCTCTCTCTCTCTCTTAATGTCCCCCCTCCCAATTGATTTTAAAGACAGAGGAAGGGAGAGAAAGAGAGGAGGGAAACATAGATGTGCCCTGACCGGGAATCAAACTGCAACCCTTTGGGTACAGGACACTCAACCAACTGATCCATACAGGCCAGGGCCATCCCATTGTCTCTTAAATCCACTCTAACCAGTGTTACAAAGGCCTCTCATCGGGTGGACTTTGATGGGGCAGAGGGCTCTGGGAAATGCAGTCCCACCTCTTAGCAGATACCTGTGGGCAGGTAAATGAAAGATTAACGAAAACAAGTTTTCCAATCTGCTATTGCAGTTCAGGGTTTTGTGTGATTGGAGCTTCTCTGAGCAACTTAGGGTGCAAAACAGGACCCACGCAGAACACCCTTCCATTGCAGGGTGCACTCCCATCCACATACCCACTCAGACAGTGACAATGAAGCCATACCAGCCACTGACACGTGCCACATGGGGATGTGGGAAGAAACCAGAGACCCTGGAGAAGATCCATGCAGACGAGGGGAGACTATGCAAACTCCACAGACGGTAGCCTCAGGTCAGCAGGAATTGATTTTTTTTCATCAATGTAATAACAAAATGTGAGTGAACAAACATCATTATTTGAGGACCTGCTGTGCTTTAGAAGAGAGTGCTACTGATAATGAGTTGAAAACAAACTGTCACAGATGTCTAGACTTCTCAGAAAGAACACGTCCAAAGCTAAACTCTAATTCTTCTGCAATCCGCCTAGTCCTCTGCCTTCATCTTTGTTATTGTCAACTCTATTCCCCAGTTGCTTAGCCCAAAGCTTTGTTTTTGATCCCTTTTTATTTCTTGTCTCACATTCAACCCATTAGGATATCCTATTGGTTCTATTTTTAAAATTTTGGACACTTACCTCTTCTAACCACCTATTCTGCCCTCTTTTTGGTCTGAGCCACAATTCTCTCAGGAGACCTCTCTCTTCTGGTCAAAATCATGATGGCTCTCCACCCCCCATTGAGTGAAAGCCTTACACTGGCAATAAGACACTCTCCAGCTACCCCACTCTCTTCTAATGCACTCTCTCTTGCTTGCTTTGCAGCAGCCACACTAAACAGGTGAGGCTCAAACTTGCTTGGGGTTGCTGCTTATACAAATACCTGCTTGGCTAACTCCCGCTCTTGAGTCTTGGCTTACCTTCTCAAAGGATTAGGCTAACTTCCCTACTTAAAACTGCAACCTGCCATGGTGCCTGCCACAAGACATGTGCAGACCATGTAATAGTGAGGTACTTTCAATACTGTTGATAAATTGACTTCTTGAGTGAGGTCCCTAATAGATCTGTTTATATTCCATCTTTTGAGACACACCTCACCTCGCCTGATGTGTGAAATTTGAAATAAATTAAGATTATAAATGTATAAAAACAGCAACAACAAAATACTCTGCAGCATGCTTCACCCTAACACTCCCAAAACCTTCTTCTGCCACCCAGGGTCCCTTTTACCTTCTCACATACTGTATAATGCATTTACTTATGTTTATTACCTATGGCCAATCTCCCATGCTGGGATGTAAGCTCCATGACAACAAGGATCTTTATTATTATTTTTTAAATTTTATTGATTTCAGAGAGGAAGGGAGAGGGAGAGAGAGATAGAAATGTCAATGATGAGAGAGAATCATTGATTGGTTGCCTCCTGCACACTCCTTACTGAGGATCAAGCCTGCAACCTGGGAATGTATTCTGGCCAGGAATCAACCAGTGACCCCTTGGTTTCTGGGTTAATGCTCAATCACTGAGCCACACCAGGCCAGGTGATAACAAGGATCTTTATTCATTGATGTATCACAAACACATAGACCTGTGCTGGAAATATGGGCGATCAATAAATATTGGTTAAATACATGGATATATCTTTTTGTTAAGCAAAAAAGGATCATATATAAGCTGTTTTAGAAAAACTTTTGCATAATACTTCTTGAATATTTTCCCATGCCAACAGAAACATAACCCAAATATTTTTTTTTCTAATTGCATTGTATGCCATTGAATAGAAATTTTATTAATTTAATGTTTAATTTATGTTTTAACTAGAGGCCTGGTGTATGACATTTGTGTATTAAAGGCGGGGGGGTGGGGGTGGGGGTGGTCCCTCAGCCCGGCCTGCTCTCTCTTTGTTGTTTTTAAAAAAATATATCTTATTGATTTTTTTTAAAATGCAAATCTCTTTTTTAAAAAAAAAATATATTTTATTGATTTTTCACAGAGAGGAAGAAAGAGGGATAGAGAGTTAGAAACATCGATGAAAGAGAAACATCGATCAGCTGCCTCCTGCAAACTCCCTACTGGGTATGTGTCCACAACGAAGGTACATGCCCTTAACCAGAATAGAACCTGGGACTCGAGTCCGCAGGCTGAGGCTCTATCCACTGAGCCAAACCAGTAAGGGCCTGGCCTGCACTCTTTTGCAGTCTGGGACCCCTTGGGGGATGTCCACCTGCTGATCCTGGCTAAGCTGGCAGGCTGACAGCCCCCAAGGGGTCCTTATCGCTGCCATGCAGGCAGAAGAGGCTCTCATCATCGCCAGTGCACTAGCCAGTGTGAACCCAGATTCTGGCTGAGCAGTGCTCCCCCTCTGGGAGCACACTGACCACCAGGGGGCAGCTCCTGTGTTGAGCATCTGCCCCCTGGTGATCAGTACACAGCATAGTGATCAATCAGTCGTTCCACTGTTTGGTCGATTTGCATATTAGGGTTTTATTATGTAGGATGGTAACATCTTCTTTAATAGCTTCATTAAGGTGTTATTAACATACCATAAAATTTACCCATTTACTTATTTTTATTTTTAATATTTGTATTACTTCCCCACCCCCTCTAACCATTTAGAGTGAACAATCCAATAGCAACATACATTTTTGGAGAGCCTAATACTTGCCAAGCATCGTGACAGACTTTGAGGGTATAACTGTAAAGAAAACGGAGACAATTCTGTCCTCACAAAGATTAAGGTCTGAGAGAAGAAGGAAACAGGCGGACATTAACTAATAATTGCACAATTAATTACTTGTTATTGTGGTTAATGCTCCAAAAAGATAAGGTGCTATCTGACAACTCACAGAAGGCCCTTACCTTGTCTTGAGGCCCAGAGCAGGGTTCCTTCACAAAGTGGAATTTAAACGGAGCCCTAGAGGGTGAGTAGGAATTAGCAGGTGAAGGAAGTAGGGCCAGGTGGGGGCACTAGAAGGAAGGTTATTGCGGCTGAACATAGAAGGTTTCATTCTTTCACTAATATACGCTGTGTTGGAAGTCCTTAAATTATTTCCTTAAGATAAATTCTTGGAACTGAAGTTGCCAGATCAAGTGTGTGCAGGTCTGCCCTCCCTTCTTTCTTAACTTTCTGCTTTGTATTACATTGCTGGGAGGGTGGTAGTTAGGTGTCTAGGGAATTATGGGTGCCCTGCTACTTGGTTGCCTTCTTCCTGAGATGGTTCTGGTGGGGTTCAAGGAGCCTTGGAAAGAAGACCTTGTGGCAAGTCTTTGGGGGCTGAGGCTGGTGGACAGCTGCCCTGCCACAGGCAGGAGGCAGCCAGAGGTCTGCACATCCACTTCCGGTTCCAATATCCCTGAAGTGCAGTCAAAAATAGTTTTATTTTTTCTTCGTTTCTGCCTTCCATGTAAAATCAGTAAGAGCTCTGTTAGGTTCTAATTTCGATTTCTTTTCCAAGGACCCCAATGAACGCACTATTACAGTGTCTGGGCAAAGGCATCATTGAAATACGAAGTGTTGATGAAATTATGACCCTCTTTCAGGTTAGTGTTTACATTTTTCAATTTCCAGTGTAAATTACAAGTTAAAAAAAAGAAGAAGACTGCAAAAAGTACATGATATAAAATGGAGATTAAACAATTTGAAGGCAGGAATAGGAAAGAAAAGCAATTTAGCCAGAGAAGGAAGTTCTTGACCTCAGGAAACTTAAAATCTTTATAAATACGTATCACTAGTTAAAATGAGGTGTTTAGCCAATATTTTATTTTCATGGAGATTTTTAGATTCTCTAAAATTTTTAATTAAACTCACTTTTTGATAAAGTTAATAATGGCTGGTCACTGAAGATTTAGTTAGCATTTAAAAAGGAACTTGAATATATACTCTGCTGTAAAAGTATCCCAGGGAAGCATTAAAGACTTTCTTACTTGGAGGGGAGGAAATTCCCAATGTCCACAAATAAATATTCAAAGTTAAATTAAAAGAGAGACATGCCAAGTGATAACGGTTCTGTTTTAGGCCAACTGGAGATGGCCATCTGCTTCCAGCTGCTTCCGTTCACTGAGGATCATGAATGGTGACCCATGGCTCCTATAAAGAGCACATAGACTAACCAAAGGAAATTAAACCTATGCAATTTTTGACCAGGTTCACATTGGTGATGGTTGTTGTATGGTTATGGCTTCTAATTTGATTTTCCATTATGTGGCAGTTACCTCTACTCCTGACAGAGATAACTGCCTTTAAGAATCTCTGTTTATCCAAATGAAACAAGTGTGACTGGTTTTCTTAAGGCATTAACAATTATTTTTAGCCTGGCCACAGTGGCTCAGTGGTTGAGCATTGACCTATGAATCAGAAGGTCATGGTTCAATTCCTGGTGAGAGGCATATGTCCAGGATATGGGCTCAATCCCCAATAGTGCAGGAGGCAGCAGATCAATGATTCTCTCTCACCATTGATGTTTCTCTCCCTCTCCCTTAACTCCCTGAAATCAATAAAGATATATTAAAAACATTAATTTTAAATTATAAAAGGACCATGTTAGAGAATTTTAACATAATTACTATCTTGGTGATTTTTGATTCTTCCATATTTTTGGGCCATTCTTTATTATAAATGTCTAGACAAGGGATTTCTGGTGGGTGGGAGAGGGTTTACTCAGTAGCTCTGGGTTATCCAAACAGTACACATTCCCTAGAAAGGCTGTTCCATGACTGGCCTTGGCTGGTTCCTGGGAACTAAGTTCTTGGAATATTCTGACTGATAAGAGTGTTTTGCACGCGTTGGGTCATGAGCCATGCTTTTCCGGGTGGTTTATACTCACCAAGTGGTTTATGTTGAACACCCGCGTGCCCTCTGTGGGCTTGGAGCTTCAGTGACTGAGGTTAGTCATATAGGCATTATGCATATGCCACTGACCCCCAATGTTCTGGACAACCAGGCTCAAGTGAGCTTCCCTTGTTGACAAGACTTTGCACATGTTGTCACACATCATTGCTGAAGGATGCAGGCACATCCTGTGTGACTCCAGGGAGGTGTCTCTTAGAAGCTTGTGCCTGGTTTCGTGCAGACTTTGCTGCATGCACCTTTCCCTTTTGAGATCTTACCATATCCTTTTGCTGTAATAAACTGTGCCTGTGAAAACAACAGCTTCTGCATCCCCTGGGTCCTTTTAGGGAGCCACCAAGCTTGAGGATAGTCTTGGAGACTCCTAACACAGTGGCCCACTTGGCTTTCAGTTGCCGATAAGGAGAACTGGTCTAGCCGGTTTAGGCAAACAGTGCTTATTATAACGTATTCTGTGGTTTCCAAAATGGTTGAAATGGCTGAAAAAGTAGATGGAGATTCCAGGAACCATTTCTAGCCCCAGAATTTCATTCTTGCAGAAGCAGAAACTACCAAGAAGCTGCTTACACTCCGCCTGGACCCGCTTTTAACTCAGTTCTGAATCCAGGGACCTGAATGGAGGAATTTTAATCATACCTGGAACTTCAGAGTGTCTGCAAACATAGTATTTCACTTTTACAGTCTCAAAGACTCAACAAGAAAATTAGAATTTATGCCTAGTCAAGCCACAGTATATCATCCATTGTGTTAGAGAACATAAACATTTTAATGTTTCTTGATACTGCCCAATTGCTTTTTTTTTTTTTTTTTTTTTTTTTTTTAAAGTTTGGAAACATTTGCATGGCAATGACAAGCGAGGCTCCAGTTTTCTAGTGCTTAGTATCAGGGGAAGGTAACTTAACGGACAAACATAAATATTAAGGGACAGACCAGTTGTCACCTGTGTTCTCTGCCTTTCTCTCACTCTGTTTTTCTTAGAAGAAATGGATGCCTATAGATTGTGGTTAATACTGGGGATTACAAATCAACTTATAAATCAATTACTCCATGTTGGTGATTAACAAGGCATTCATTTATATAATACAGGCTAAGCAATTTTGGTTATTGTTGAAAACTACTGAATAAAGAAAAGTGGAAGGCTAGTTTTACTTTTATTAACTCTCTAAGTTACACTTCATAAGTTCTCCATCTCAATCCTCCTCCAGGCTCTGCATCTTCACAATATCTCCTAAATAACTATTGGTTGTCTTAGAAAAGGGATTTGAGCCAGCTGATTTGAGTTCTGAGGTGAGATTTTTGCTCAAGAGCTTTAACTGTAGGAAGATGTAACATTTCAACTGGATGCCAGGAAAAACAAAACAAAACTATAATACTGAAGTTTATACACACAAAGGATGGCATAAATTTCCTAACTCCTTAAAGGAACATAACTTTACAATTACTGGATCTTGGAACATGAAATAATTTGTTACACAGCATTAAAAAAAAAACACCACAGGGTATTTATGATACACTACCATAACAAAATTCTATTCTTTTGTATGTTACATGAATATGTATAAAAATATTCAAAAGGACCAATGATAAATGCTGACAGCAATTATCTTTGGGGGTGTGTGTGTGAGAAAATAAGTGGCTGCTCTTACTTTATTCCTTATATTTCCTGGCTTGTTTTGAAATTTTTAAATAAGCATATATTAATTTAGTAATATGATGGGAAAAATAAACCTTTTAAAAGGTGAGAAAGAAAATAATCAAATTAATATATTGTAAATGCCTCAGGGGGTTGTAATATATTCAAATTATATAACTAATAAGAGTATGTTTTTATAAACTGTGCAGTATTATGAAAAAGCAATGTAGTAAATTTTTCTAAGTCCTGATTTCTCCTCCTTATTTGGAATTAAAAGTCTGATGTCTTTAGGTATGTTTAGTTTCAGAATTTTATTTTAAAGGGATTTTTGTGGCATAACATAATATCTGTGATATTCTTACTGAAATAATTTATGATGGTCAAATTCTAACAATTTTTTCAACAAGATTTTATTACATTTTCCTAAAAGATAGAAAAAGTTTACATACCATTTTGGATTTGTATTTTTACATTTTCAAAATAGTTTATTGCAAATGTTAGTTTCAAAGAAAATTTAAGGGAAATTACAAAGCAGTTACAAGTTCTTTACAATAAAATTCACGATAAAAATAATTTTTTTCAAGTTGAAAATTTATCAAAAGGTATACATAGATTATAAATATATTTTGGCAATATGGTGGATTTAAGGCCACTTTAAAAGCTGTCTAATTAATGACTACAGATATGACATGTCTGATGAAAATCAATCTGTAAGTCAATCAATAATCTTTTCTTGCTGCTTTAATATCAAAGTAATTTATTTAAAAAATCCATGAGTACTATGAAGAGTTTGATGTCCTCACAAAGATTCTTTTATAAGTTCGGCTAATCTCTGGAAGGCCTAAAATAGAAAACAGATAAGAATTAATGAAAGAAGGGTGCTATTTAGGAAAAATTTGTCAGAACATTAAAAATTCAAACAAAGAATATCCATCTAGACGGTGAAATAAGGCAATGAAAACCAAGTTTAACATTAGTTTTATCATGGTCGGATGCCATCAGTGTCATAATAAATGTACATATAAGCATATCAGATTCCCAGGATTTTTATTTTGTTGTTCTTGTGGTCCTCAAGGTCACCACTTTCGATTTTCTCTGCACCACATATTCATATTCTTTTTTCATGTAATCTCTCACCTGCATATACTGGTACATTATATATAGTTGAAATTGTCCAGATTATATAAAGAAGTATAAGCCCTTGCTGAGTGGCTCAATTAGTTGGAGCATCGCCCTGTATATGCGGGTTCGATTCGGTCAGGGCACATGCCTAGGTTGTACATTCGATCCCTGGTTGGGGTGCCTACAGAGGCTGCCAATTGATGTTTTTCTCACATCAATGTTTCTCTTTCTCTCTCTTTCTCTCTTCTTCTCTCTTTAAAAATCAATGAAAACATATCCTTGGATGAAAATGAAACAAAACAAAAATATAAAACATATGAAAAGCATATTTAATGACACGAGAAAGCAAATAAATAAAGAACACACCAAGAACCAATCCATCTGCAAAGACAGGTACCAACTCATTTTGAGGTTAATGGCACCATTCAATTTATGGGTCTTCTGCTTGGCTTCCCAGACATATAGTTCTGAGGAACTTGTTTCTTTGCTTCTTATTATTTTGGTTAAAGTTGGACTTTGTGATTAATCTGAGAGTATTATTCTCTTTGACTTGCTGATATTTTTTCTCCTCAATGAGAGAGACTGGCCTTAATTTGTACTTTGGGCTCATGTTAATTCTATGAAGGAAGGAAAGAGATTTTTTTCATAATATACTGGTGATCAATGAACAGTGTTTAGTAGGTCTGAAAACTATTCTTGAAAACAAAAAAATTAAACTCCAACTCAGTCTCTTCATTTGTCTATAGAAGTCTAACAACAAAATAAATGTGTCTTTTTATGGTAGTTCATGACTTTCAACTAATACTTTTTTTTTTTTTTTTCAGAAACCCAAGACATTAAGCATATTGTAACTCACAAAATGAACACATGCACCACAAAATAGAATTGAGCCCTGGCCAGTGTCAGCCAATGGTTAGAGTGTTGGCCCATGCATTGAAGCATCACGGTATCAATTCCTGGTTAAGGTAGGTACCTGGATTGCAGGTTTGATCCCTGGCCCCATTGGGGCACATGTGGGAGACAACAAATAGATGTGTCTCTCTCGTATCAATGTTTCCCTTTCTCTCTCCTCCACCCTCTTTCCCTCCCTTTCTTCTAAAAAAAAAAAAAAATCAGTGGAAATAATATCCTCAAGTGAGGATTAACAACAAAATAGAATTGATATCTAGTGTTACGCTGAAGAGAATACCATACTTACTATATCCATTTGTTCTGGAGAAGCCAAAGAGAAGGATGCTCTAAAGTAAGGACTAGGAGCTGAGCTGTCAATGTAGAAAGCATTTCCAGGAACCATTAATATCTAAGAGAATTTATGAAAAATAAGCGACATACCATTAAAGAAAAATTCAAAGAAAATATAGGTAAATCAAATTTCAGAATGGGGAAGGACTTTTAAAAGTTAAAGGCAATGAAACAAATCACAAGGAAAATTTATGTAAAAATCCTGTATATTATACAATTAACAAAAATAAATACAGAGAACCTGGAAAAATATCTACAATAAATATGGCAAATGCGACATCTTCTCCACATATAAAGAATGCACAGAGCCCTGGCCAGTTTGGCTCAGTATTTAAAGCATTGGCCTGTGGACCAAAGGGTCGTGGGTTTGATTCCCAGTCAAGGGCACATCGTACCTCAGCTGCAGGCTGGATCCCTGGCCCTGGTCAGGGTGCATGAGGGAGGCAACCAATTAATGTGTCTCTCTCATGTCAATGTTTCTCTCTTTCTCTGCCTCACTTCCTTCCTCTCCTCCACTTTGCCTGAAAATCAATGGAAAAAAATATCCTTGGGTGAAGATTAAAAAAAAAAAAAAAAAAAAAAAGAATGCATAGAAATAGAAGAAAAATACTAGAATTCTAACTTTTATGGGCAAAGGGCTTACAAAAGAAATAGAAACAGAAACAACCATAAATAAATGTTTAACCTAACTAGAAAACTAAGTTCCAATGACAAGATACCATTTTTAAGTTATCAAATTTGGAAGTGACTTTTAAGCTGGAATCTGAAAGATAGGTAGGTGTTGGCCAAACAAAAAGTAGGGGAAGAATATTTTAGGGAGATTATACAGAGTGTACAGGCCCCGAGATGGGAAGAAAAGAACTGAAAGACAGTAAAGAAAAATTTAATATATAAAGCAAAGGAATAACAATGTTGAGTAAGTGTGTCAAGATGCAGTGGTGAGAACCACTGTGGTTCTTGATGACCACTGTGCAGACAGCTCCCTGTGGCAAAGTACATTCCCTCTGCCTCCTGGGCAACACGTGTCTTCTACTGGTATTCCCCAGGCTCTTTCTAATTACTGTGGACACATGACTGAATCCTAGTCAATGGGTGTAAAGTTACGTGTGCTACTTCTAGGCCTGATCCATAAAATTCTTCCCGTGTGATCCATCATGCTCTTTCCATTTTGTAGCCATGTGGACTCTATGTGTTGAAGACTGCAGAGCAAGGAGATAGAAGGAACTAGGGTCTCTGAATTCTGCTTGGAGTGCAGTTACTTGAAAACCAGTTACTTGAAAATTTTATGTGAGTCAGAAATAAACATCACTTATGTTAAATCTTTAACATGATATTCGAAAGTATTAGTAACTGCTTGTTGTTACATGGTGCAAATCTGGGCACTGTCTGCTAAGGTAAGAGGAGTAGAGACTGGAATGATTAGTGTCACTCTGGGGAAGACATTTCAAAGCAGAATATAGGTTTTTATGTCCCTATTAACAATAAAATGAAAATAAAATTTTCCCAATTTAGCCGAAAAGTTTTGGGATGTGCTAGAAGCAAATTGCTGTAAGAGAATGAGGGAGTGGTAAAAGTCTCTCTGCAAGATGACCAAAGTCTGAGCTAAGGCAGTGATGATAATGTTGGAGATTATTTAGAAAAGTAAAAGTACAGGCAACAGGATATATGGAATAAATGTAGAGCCTAAAAAAAGTACAATAAAATATAAAGTCTATATCCTTAGCATGTTGCTTAGAGATATATACAAATATCCACTTATCAAATGTTCTTAAAGATCATGGCATTGATAGAAAACCAAAGAGAATATAAAATTGATTTGTTATACTAAAATGTATTTTTTTTTAAATAAACCAGTTAAATATTTATTAAGTACCTACTGTGTGCTGTTACTAGGATTAGACCAATGCATAAAACATGAGTCTTTCCCTCCAGTAAGACAGTTGGAGAGCTTGAGTGAGCTTCCCAAGGGAATGGGACTAGCCCAGAAATGCAGCCAGTTGCCAGTCTAACCTTTAGACTGCTTCATCTCTTATGCACTGGCAGGGCACTTTGCCACCATCAACACAATCTGTTCTTTTGTATCATTTATCCTATTGCTTCACGACAAAAATTGATACTAGAAATAGGTTTTAGTGTTTACAAAAGAGTGATGAACGTGGTAGGGGAATTAATTAATGGAGAAAGGATAATTTATTTGGTAAACTGGAAAGTTACACAGAAAAATACTTGGATTTCTGAGATTACTCAATGCCCCCGAAAGAAATCTAAATATACTTATGATTCAAGTACAAAAGGAGAATTAAAAAACATAGAAGAAATCATCATAGGCTAATTTAAAGTAAAAATAGAGGATAGAAACTTTTCTGTGTAATTTTAACCATGTAAAATAATTGTACTCGTGTAGCCAAAATATCAGCTTTATATAGGCTCTTCAAGGAAATACACCACAAATGGTCATAAAATTTGGGTGGTGAAATTGAGCTAAACATTTTTCATTATATTTTTCTAAGTTTGCTACCATGTATATGGTTTACTTTCATAATTGGGGGGAGGGGGGCTCTATTTTAAATATTAATGGCTAATACCTACTGAACATTTACTAGACTAAGTGCTTTATATATATTTACTAAATTATCATAACAACCTTATGAGGGAGAAAGTCTCATTATTACTAAAACTCAGGGAGGGTAAAGTAAAGGGCGGAACTGGGATTCAAACCCAAGGAGTATGGTTCCAGGGACTGTGCTCTTAGCTATAAAGTTTAAATCCCAGTTCCGCCCTTTACTTTACCCTCCCAGTAGCTGAGATCAATGACTATATTTCCATTGATTTAGACCAGAATAATAATTTTGTAACCCCAGAATCTATTATGATTTTAATAATGAGATAACATATCTGATATTAAAGCATTATGAGTTAGGGTGGTAGGCAATGATAAACATCTCTCTCCATTGTTATTTAAGTAAGAAATTACATTAAAGAAACAGAATAACTATTTCTGCCTTTTTACCTCTTTCTTAATGGCTTTTTCTTCAACCAGTTTTTTTACATCAGAAATGCCCTTAATTTTAAACCATACAAACATCCCAGCAGTAGGAGCATGCCATTCTGCCAAACCTATAAATAGAAGAAGGTAGTAAATATCTGCTGAAGCTATATTTGATACCTCACATCATTTAATGACACAATCGCAATGACTATAAACTAGTATTTCCATAAAAGTTCCTTCAGTGATAGCATTTTAAAAAAATATAATTTTATGAGTCCTGAAAATTGATGGTTTGAGTTTTATTTCAAAAAGTGAGTCATCCCTGGTCGGGTAGCTCAGTTGGTTAGAGCGTTGTCGAGATGCTCTGGGGTTGTAGGTTTGAGCCCCAGCCAGGGCACAACCAATACTCAGCCAGTGAGTGCATAAATAAGAGGAACAACAAAGTGATGTCTCCTGCTCTCTCTTAAAAAAAAAAAAAAAAAAAAAAGTGAGTGAGAAAGGGGATGAAGGCAGGGAGGGAGACTCGTGTGTGCCGCTTTAGTTTTAGTCAGACTTAGGGTGGCACAAGAAGTCTAGTGTCATGTCTACTTCCTTTAGTTAGAACCATATCTGAGCCAAATATGACTCTTTCAATTTTAGAAGAGGATTCTTCAACTCTTTCTAGTTTCTTCCAGTGTTTCAATAATTGCTATTATTTATGTAATAATTTAGAAGTTCCATGGATTAAAGTTTTTATCGGAACGTAATTAATTATGAAAAGAAGTACTTAAAGTTAGGAATTCCAGTTGCATTTGTAGGCTTTATGCTTTGTTGAGTATTAGAATAGAGAAACCAAGAAGGAAGGATAATTATCTTGGACTTTAATTAACATATTTTTGTTGCTGTTAATTAAAACCCTTTCTTCAGCTCTACTGTACAAAATGGTAGAATAGTGCTCTTTATAAAAAGATAATTATATTTTCATCAATACTTCATAGGAAACAAGGTATAACAATATTGAGGAATTGATATATTTTGCTTACCATTATTCATATTTTCACGATATAATTAAAGCCATGTAATTCATTTTACTTACTTATTTTTAATAGAAAATTAAACCCTCCTTGTAATCAAATTAGCAATAGAGAGTATTAGACAGATAAATGAGGTTAGTAATGAGAAATTAAAAAGCAAATCATTTGTAATGAGAAATCCTCTGTAGACTGTATTAGTATTTTATCTTTAGATAATCTAGTTAGAAAAAGAGTATGTTGTTTGTTTCACAATTCCTCTTCTACTTAAGAGGAAAATTTTGAAATAACTCTAAAAATTTTTGAGTATAGATGTCATTTAGCTTGAACTAACTTATTGCTGGTTGATTATTAGACTAATTAATCTTTTTTTTAAAGGACAAATTCTTTGCAGCAGATAGGTAGAAATGTGTCAGGGTTTGCAGACTGTTCCTTCTGAGATTATTTTTAGGGTAATATTTTCTTGACAAGAATACTCCTGGACTCTTATTTCTTTCCCTGGGATTATTAACAATACCATGCAGTGTTTATTACCCACTTCGATAGGTACTGCTGTTTATCGAAGGGTATATATTCTACTCACCACTTAACCACTTGTCTGCAGCTTTCAGTAATGCATCCTTTTGCTTCCTATAATAATCAATAACCCTAGATGAAGAAAACAGTGAAAAAGATGTGTTTCATCTTTTCAGAAACTAAGAGGTTCTAGAAGAATCCATTTTCTACCTTGATGAAAATGAATGCCATATAAGGAAATTGAACATATTTATTTGACTTGGCTGGTGGTAAACTTTTTACCACTGTGTTTTTCCTTTATTGTGGAATAATTAAAAATTATAAGGCAGACTCCATCTCTAGGTGAAAAATGGGACCTGAATACCATACCTCTCTATGTGAGCCAGGAAGCCCTCCTCTCCCCACTGGTGAAGAAGTTGTGATACCATGAGCTGAAATAGGTAAGACAATAACAGATGTCACGCTTCATCCTCTGCAATGTGTTTTCTGCCAGACACTCTTGAGTATAGGTAAACCACCATAAGAAAATAGAACAAGCTGGCCCAAGCTTTAGTCAGTCAGTGATTTAGAATAAATGTTAATAACAAAGACAATGATAATAAAACGACAAATATTTATATAGAGCTTGCTGTGCCAGAAACTATTGTAATGCATTAGAATATTTTAGTGAACTTAATCTTATATTAACTTCATTAGGCAGGTTATTATTTTTACTTTGCTGATGGGAAAATGAGGCACAAGGGTTGTTAACTTTCCTGAGGTCACACAGCTCGTCACAGAGCCTGGATTCGAGTCAGAGGCCCAGCTCCAGATCCATGCCATTAATTACCACACTGCACTTCCTCTCTAAATATAAAAAACACATAGTAGTTGTAATATATAAAATTACATAATATATTTGGAGATTTTCTATCTAAAATGGAAATTCTAAATGTCATGAATGGATAATGAAGTTTTGTTAGTAACAAAACAAACAAACAAACAAAAAAATAAATGAGAGAGAGAGAAAAGTCCCCAAACATGATAAAGTACTTTATGGAATGTAAAATAACAAACAAACATCCTATTTTACATAAATTCTTCTATTCAATTAGGCAGCAATTCTATCCTTAACATCTACTTCTATGGTTGCCTTAGGAATGGAGCCAATAATTTCTCAAAGCTTGTGAGGAGATTTACACATTCTCTAAAATTAACTTTTTAAAAATTAAAGTACATACCAACCAGTGTCTTTAGGACAGGTTAGCACATGTGCAGTGAAGGCAATGATTCATTAGACAAGTTTGCAATTCTTGTTCTCATTATAAATTTTAATACAAAGAAACCCAAATTACTGCATCAAGCCCAGTTCTATTATGTGAAGTTCAACAGATTTTATGGAGTTCCTGGGCTGGAATGTGAGAGGGACAGCAGAGGAATAAGCCCAACTCTCATGGAGTTTAGTCTTTGCCACAAACTAACACCAGATTAATTTGATTCTCATCTATAATAATAAAAGCATAATATGCTAATTAGACTGGATGTCCTTCCAGACATCCTTCTGTCCTGGACAAAGCTGGGGCTGTGAGGGAAGCCTGGGTCCCGGGTGCCTGCCAGCGGTCGGAGGTAAACCTAGGTCCCAGGTGCCAGAGGGAAGCTGGAGCCAGGGGAAGGAAGGCCTATTCTTGCACAAATTTTGTACATCAGGCCTCTAGTTCATCTATAAGAGTAAATGCCTTCAGTGCCAGGTTTGCTGACTCAGTACATAATGGAACTAGAGATTCAATATGGGATTTCCCTCTCTGGCACCTTAACTCAATCTTACTTGTCAAGATCTATTTTCTATTCTTATCTAATTATTTTTTTTCTTCTATTTCCTAAATTGTTCTTACCTGTGTAAAAGTACTGGTGTGCAATGTTGAGACCTGTGTGTGTAAAACAATTCTCTCTATCAAGGGTTTTGGTCCAGTTATAAACCCTATTCTCAACCTAACCAAAAAAAGAAAAAGAGAAAAAAGGTAAAACCACTGTGTTAACAATGAATCATTTTCCTGATTTCATTAAGAAGAGAGCTATGGCCTGGGGGCAAATGAACCTAGACAATGAAAACATCCTGATAAAATTAACTCCTTTTTATTTAAAATTCAAGTGTACATTTAAAACATAATGCAAGTCTGACTAAGCATTTCTAAATGTGCTCTTTCATATATGAAACCCCAAACCTGACCAGTTCCTCTACAACTTCCGATGAATGCCCAGGCTCTTTTGACGACTGGAGATGGACAGAGAGAGAGAAAGATAAGTCCTATATTCATATTAATAATTTAGCTGGTGTTTTAAGGCAAGTAGAATACAAGCATATTAAATGAGAATTGCTTGTCCAGAAAGCTACTGAGGCACAGTTTCTATCTCGGTTAGATCCAGCCTGATGTTAGAGACACAAAGGACAGCCTTACCCAGAGGACAGAACTTTGGAGAAAGAGTCCGCTCTGATGACGCGCCCATCAACGTCCATGGAAAGAAACGTTGGTGCCCAGGGCTTGACAAGGAAAAGATAAACACTGTTGGTCTGAGAACTCTGTTAGTGACTATGTAATTCCTTCATGTAGAGACTGGAAAGGACATGGATTCAAATAACAGTTGCACAATCAGCTTTTCCATTACCTTTATCCAAACCTTTTAAAATGGAATAAAAACAGAGATGCGTGCTCTTTTATTAGTATCTGCCTGTCTTCATGACTTTTCTGCCAAAAATGCACACACAAGGTTTTACTCATTTGCTCAAGATCCATTATTATGAATTTCCCCCAAATGGTTGAAGTCCAAGATGAAAAGATTTAGAGGAAGAAAATGGGCCTTGCTGAGAACCAAGGTTCTGAAATCCTATAAGGTCCCCATGATGCCTGGCTGGCCTGATTGTTGGAATAAAATGCATCTGAATTAAAAAAGAAAAAAGAAAAACTAGTTTGGATAAGATATAAACAGAGGGGACCTTTGTTTACAAAAAGAATGCTGCCTCTTAGAATTAGAAAGATAAAAAGATGAGACCAATGCTGAGAAATGTAGTCAATATGAAATAATGAAGTAGATGCTTAAGAAAAGGGGGCATGATCATGTTGAGTGGGATGGAGGTTGGCAGACATGATATTCATTCATGTAATACATAGGGGAAAATCAAGAATTTTTCTTTTCAGTAGATTTAAAGAAGGAACCAAGTTTCTTTAGCCCTGAGAGCAACTAAAGATAGTGTTTGATTTTGAAAAATCAGGCATTGGAATCACGTGTCACTACTATGTCCATGAGGAAAGAATGATTATGGATGTGTAGATGGATTATAGTATTCCATTTATACAATGTAATACTATGCTGCTGTAAAAAGGAAGGACTTCCTGCCATTTGCAACAACATGGATGGACCTGGAGAGCATTATGCTGGGTGAAATAAGCCAGTCAGAGGAAAATAAGTAGCACATGATCTCATTCATTTATGGAATATAATGAACAACATAAACTGATGAACAAAAACAGATCCAGAAACAAAGAAGCATCGATCAGACTGTCAAACCTCAGAGAGAAGGTAGGGGAGGGTGGGGGTAAGGGGCAGAAATCAATCAAAGGATTTGTATGCATGCATATAAGCCTAACCATTGGACACAGTTACCAGGGGGTGAAGGCATGAGTGAGGGGGGGGGGGGATAAGGACACATATGTAATGCCTTAATCAATAAAGAAAATAAAAAGAGACTACTAGTTGAGGCCTAGCTGGTGTCTTCAGTGGTTAGAGCATTGGTCCTAACTGAAGGGTCATGGGTTTGATTCCTAGTCAAGGGCACATACTTGGGTTGCAGGCTCCATCCCTAGCCTTTGGGGGTGCACATGTGGAAAGCAATTACTCAATGCATCTCTCTCATGTTGATGTCCTCTCTTTCTTCTCCTTCCTCCCTGCCACTCCCTGCAAGAATCAATGAAGAAAATATCCTTGAATGAGGAGAAACGAAAGAGAGAGAGAGAGAGAGAAGAGAGAGAGAGAGAGAGAGAGAGAGAGAGAGAGAGAGAGAGAGAGAGAGAGAGAAGGAGGGAGGGGGAGAGGAAGAGGAAGAGGAAGAGGAAGAGGGAGAGGGAGAGGGAGAAGGAGAGAGAGACAGAAAAGGAGAGGGAGAGGGAGAGGGAGAGAGAGAAGGAGGGAGAATGACTGTAGTTGACACCCAAGAGGAAACCCACTTTAGATCCCTGGCATGATGATTAAGGAGCTCTGCACTAGGATCTGGAGTTCAAGACCATTAGCCCTAACTTTATCTCTCCAAATGTATGGTAGAGAGAGCCAGATACTATTTTTAAGGTAAGTAATTTCTGGAAAGAGCTGTAATACAAGAAGTGAAAAATACTAATTCCATACTAAAACTAAAAGACTATAAAAGTTGAAGTGGTAGTAAATTAACAATAATTTTTAAAATTCCAATGTCAGCGTGGACTAGCAGCCAGGTTAAATTCAAAGGCAGGGCAATAACTTACAACAATTTATCTTTTAATTGTGAAACAACTTCACATTGTTACTTACCTTGTTGAACTGGAGAAAATAGTAAGGATCATCTTCTATTATGAGAAAATTGTATTTTCTTGCAAGCTAAAAAAAAGGTTAAAATAATATATTTCTTAAGAGCTATCTAAAATTAAAAGTATTTTGGAATCACAATTCTTTGTACTCATTCATTCAACAAGCTATTGAGTGCCTATTGCCTAGACCAGTGGTCGGCAAACTCATTAGTCAACAGAGCCAAATATCAACTGTACAATGACTGAAATTTCTTTTGAGAGCCAAATTTTTTAAAACTTAAACTTCTTCTAACACCATTTCTTCAAAATAGACTCCCCCAGGCTGTGATATTTTGTGGAATTATACTCAAGGGGCCAAAGAGCCGCGTGAGGTTTCAGAGCTGCAGTTTGTAGACCACGGGCCTAGACAATGAAGATAAAGAGATAACGCTCCGAAAGCTCTTGTTCTTATGGAATTTGCATTCTAGTGGGAAAGACAGAATATACACAAGCCAATGGATCATGAACAGAAGAAATATTGGATGGGGGACTTAAAGGCTAGGTGGAACATTAAACAGGATGGAGAGAGAGAAAGATGAGAGAGAGAGAGAGAGAGGAGAGAGAGAGAGAGAGAGAGAGGAGAGGAGAGAGGAGAGAGGAGAGAGGAGAGAGGAGAGAGGAGAGAGGAGAGAGGAGAGAGGAGAGAGGAGAGAGGAGAGAGGAGAGAGGAGAGAGGAGAGAGGAGAGAGGAGAGAGGAGAGAGGAGAGAGGAGAGAGGAGAGAGGAGAGAGGAGAGAGGAGAGAGGAGAGAGGAGAGAGGAGAGAGGGAGAGGGAGAGAGAGAGAGAGAGAGAGAGAGAGAGAGAGAGAGAGAGAGAGAGAGAGAGAGAGAGAGAGAGAGAAGCAATTTCAGGTTGAATCATGGGGAAGCCCTTCCTGACAAGATAACACAAGATCTCAGAATGACAGGAGGGAGCCAGTTGTGCAATTATCAGGAAATAAGCTTATAGAATGAGGGATGAGCAAGAGCAGAGACCCTTGGGTGAGACAAAATTTGGCATATTAGAGAGAAGGCCAGTGGGCTGCAACAATGATGGTAAGAGCCTGAGAATAGCTGATCAGCTCCCCTAGCTTTTGGATTTTATTTTAAATGCAAGGGGAAGCCACTGGAGGCCTGTAAATAGGAGGACCATGAGACTGGCTTTTCGTTTACATCTCAGCAGGGGAAGCACATAAGTGGCTGCTGAGTGAAGAATGGTTAGAGGTCAAGAGTGGAGGGCAGTGGGGGTGAGGAAACGTCCCAGGAGACCAGCAAGGGAAGAAGTTGGTGTCTGAGAAGATGGGGAGAGCAGTGGTAGTGGAGGGAAATGGATAGATTTGGATAAATAATGTCCTCAGTAGAGTCCACAGAATGGACTGGAGATAGTGGATGGGGGGAGGAGAAGGGGAAAAAAGAGGAATAAAAGACAATGGGTCATGCTGGCACAGTGTAAGGAGATGAAGCATGGGAGGGGTTGTGAATGAGAGGTTTGAGGTGTGGCTGGCCCAAATCAAGAGCTCCCTGTGGCTATGTTAGGTTAGAAATGCCCATTAGACATTTACATGGGATGCTGGATACAGAAGTTGGATAGAGAGGTCTGGAGTTCAGGCATCTCCATCATAGAACGCAATTTACAGACACATAACTGGATGAGTGTTGGAGCCAGGAGTGCATGAAAAATAAAAATACAGTAAAAGGAATTGTTTGAAATTTTCCTCATGATTCCACTATAATGATTAAATTCTATATTACTTTAACATAGGCTTGGTACTTACTTTGAAAAATGATTTGTAGTGAAAGGCTAGGGATCATAGTCAGGTACATAAAAAAGACTTTACAGAAAGGCATGTTTCTCTTATTTTTCAAAGATTCCTGCACGGCTACATATTTGCTTGGTACTTTATAAAAAAATGTTTATGGTGAAAAGCAACCTAGGCATTGTTGTCAGGTCCCTAAAATAGACTTTATAAAAGGCACATGCCTCTTATTTTCAAGGAATTTCTCTGTAAACTGAAATGACAATGAGCAATAAAGAAAAGAGACAAGTTGGAAATACAAATGTAAAATAATGAAAATTAAATAGTGGGGTGAAATATTAAATAACCTCATAGAATTTAACATCAGACCAAGAATGCTATTTCTTTTTATGAAAATATCAAAGGGAAAGAAAAATCTTAGAGTTAACAGAGGATGTAGTAAATTCTTGTGTTGAAATTTATTAGGATTGTTGGCATAGATGACTTCCTCTTATTAAAAATGATCTCCCTTGAAAGCAAGACGCTAATAAGAAAGGAAACGTGCAATAGTACTCTTCTAAAGGGTAAAAAAGAAATAGGAACATAGCCACATACACATTTTTTTAAAAATACCTCATAGATTTCTCTTTTGCGGTTACTTGTTAATGAGTTTCCAGTAGGGTTGTCGCCATTTGGGACAGTATAAAGAAATTTGGGGGTGTTTTTCTCGGGGTTCTTTGAATCTTCTGGTTTCCATTTGGAAAGTATTTCTTTGAGGGAGTCTGGAATAATCCCATGTTCATCACTGGAAACATTAATCATGTTGCAGCCCATTGGTCGCAGCTGTTGAACACATAGAAAAAAAAAAAAAAGAAAAAGAAAAAAAGCCCAAGATTCAGATCTGATTACAAAATGTGTCATTGATTCTTCTCATAACTAAGAATGTTACCCTTTATGCCCTTGAACATATAACCTGCAGTCGGCTCTACCGCCAGAGGGTTCAGGCTGTATGTGCTAATTCCATTGTTGCCCTGGGCCAGATTCCATTATTGTTCAAGAATATCCCCTGTCAATTTCCAGAGTAAGGATCCTACTTCCTTGCTCCTGTATGTCAGGCTTGGCCATGTGTCTTGCTCTGGCCAATAAATTGTGGGCAGAAGTGGTGTGTGTTCCTTCCAAGCAGAAGCTTCAAAATCCAGCTTGTGGTTCTCTATTTCTCTTTTCCCTCTGCTGTAAGACTCACAATGTTCCAGGAGATTACTTCTGGCAACCTGGGGCTTGAGAAAAAGATGACATGGACCACAGCTACAGTTGCCTCGCAGTGGACATGCAGTGGGGGAGAGAAGTAAGTCTTTGTAGCTGTAAGTCACTGAGACATTGGGATCATTTGTTCCATAGCACAACCTAGCCTCTTCTGGCTGAATTATCATGACACATATAATTAGGTCTTAGCTTTCAAATGCACACATACCATGAATAACACAGATCACTATTGGTCCATGAAATAAACACATATTGCTTATTAGCATATATCCTCATAGCTTGGCACATGGTTTCTGTCTGGGTATATGAAAATATTTTACATGTGTGTGCCCATGCTGTTTATGTAGACATGAGTTTTATATTTGAAGGCATTATGTAATCTTAAGTGTTAGGAGTTTAGGGAAATAGTTAATAATCACTGTCAAATCATTAAGAAAAAACAATTATTTTACTTTGTTTTTTTAAATGTGGTAACATTTATATAACAAAAATTTGACTGTTTTAAATTGTATAACTCATTGGCATTAATTACATTCACAATGTGTGCACCCACCATCACTACCAATTTCTAAAACTTTTTTCATCACCTTGAATAGAAACTCTGTTCCAATTCAGCAGTTACTCCCTATTCTTCTATCCCCCAGGCCCAGGTTACTTCTAATCTACTTCTGTCTCTATGAATTTATCTATTCTAGATATTTTACACAATATTTGTTCTCTGTGTTTGGCTTTTTTCAGTTGGCGTAATGTTTTCAAGGTTTATCCATGTTGCAGCATGTGCCAGAACTTTGTTCCTTTTTAGCTGGATAATATTCCATTGTATATACATACTACGTTTTGTTTATTTATACACACATTGATGCACACTTGGGTTGCTCCCATCTTTTGGCTACTGTGCATAATGTTGTAGCAAATGTTTGTGTTTCTGTTTGAGTCCCAGTTTTCAATTTTTTTTGGATATATTCTAGAAGTGGAATTGGTAAATCACATGATGGTTCTATGTTTAAAATTTTGAGGAAATGAAAAATTGTTTTACACAGTGGCCGCACCATTTTACATTTTCACTAACAATGTACCAGGATTTCAATTCCTCCACATATTTACTAATACTTACTATGTTCCATTCAAAAAGAAAAGCCATCCTGGTATGAAATAGTATCTACTTGTGGTTTTGATTTTCATATCTCTAATGACTAATGACGTTGAGTATTTTTTCATGTGCTTCCTGGCCATTGGTATATCTTCTTTGGAGAACTGCCTATTCAAGTCCTTTGTCTATTTTAAAATTTGTCTTTTGTTGTTGAGTTATAGGAAGTCTTTATATATTCTACATATTAAGTCTTTATCAGATATGTAATTTGCAAATATTTTCTCCTATTCTTTAGGCTGTCTTTCTACTTTATTCATGAATATCCTTTGATGCTTCAGAGTCTTAATTTTTTTATGAAGCCCAGTTATCTATTTTAATTGTTGCTTGTGTTTTTATTGTCATATCTACGAATTTAGTGCCAAATTCAAGGTTAAGATTTGCCCTTATATTTCCTTCTAAGAGTTCATAGTTTTTATCTCTTACATTTAAGTCTTTTATCCATTTTGAGTTAAAATTTTATATGGTGTGAGGTAAGGGTCCAATTTCTTTCTTTTGCATGTGGAAATCCAGTTGTTCCATTATAACTTGTTGGAGACTTTTTTTCCTATTTAATTACATTTGTCAAAATCAATTGGCCACAGATGTATGGATTTATTTCTGGGTTCTCAATTCTATTCCATTGAAATATATATCTATCCAGCCAGTACCGTACTGTTTTGATTACTGTAGCTTTGCAGTCAGTTTTGAAATGGGGAAGTGTGAAGCCTCCAACTATGTTCTTCTTTTTCAGGATTCTTATGGCCTCTTTCAATCCTATGTGAATTTGAGGATTGGCTTTTCTATATCTACAAAAATGCTATTAGCATTTTGATAGGGATTGCATTGAATCTGTAGATCACTTTGGCAGTATTGGCTTCTTAATAATATTGTCTTCCAATCCATAAATAGGTGATGTGCTTTATTCTTTTGGATGTTATTATAAATTTAAAATGTTTTTAAATTTTCTTTTCAGATTGTTCTCTGGGAAAATAAATTTTTATAAAATCAATTATTATTATTATTTGTTAATCCTAACCTGGAATATTTTTCCAAAGATTTTTTAGAGGGAGGGAAAAGGAAGGGAAGAGACAGAGAGAAATATTGATGTGAGAGCGACTCATAAATTGGTTTGCCTCCCACATGCACCCTGGCTGGGATTGAGCCTACAACTGAGATATGTGCTCTTGACTAGGATCTAACCCATGACCCTTCAGTTCACAGGCTGATGCTCTACACACCAAGCCAAATCAGCTAGGGATACAATATCAGTTTGATTTCTACTTAGGAATGTTGAAAAAATATGCCTTTCATTAAGACTAATTGCTTTATATATTTATGTTTGTAAAGATAATATCAAATTTGAATAAAAGAGAAAATCAATGAAATATGAATCAATAGAGCATAGAGGTCCTCTCATTCAACTCCCCTATTTTAGTATAGAATTACTTTTGCAACATTTGTGTTCGGTGGCAATCAAGAGTAATTGAGCACCTGCTGTGATGGGAAGTTAGGTAAGGCTCAGGGAGTCAGGTAAGGCTGATGGTTAGAAAGTTGCCACACTGAGTTGAAATTGTTTCCCTGTAGTTTCCAGCTTTTGATTCAGTCCTCCCAACTAAAGGACATGCACAAGCAAATATAATTCTTCTGTCACATGGCTAACTTTTATATATTCGAGGCTAATTCTCATGTTTGTTGAGTCTTCTGTTTTTGGGAAATAAAGCCACAGTTCCTAAAACCAATCATCATACAGTATAGTTTCCAGTTCCCTATTCACTCAGACTGCTCTAGTTTGTATAAATATCCTGAAGTATTGTGCCCCAAATGAACCTAATTTTAAGCAGTGTGTTCTGACCATTACACAGCAGAGCCAGATGGTTAGTTCCTCTTTTTGGTTATTATAATCCCATTAATTTGTCACTGGAGTGGAAAATCTTAATTATACCATATTAAATTACAGTTATAGTAAACTGACATATAATATGATTACTATACTTAGGCATGTGGCAATTCAAGATGGTAATGAAAAAATAAATAATTGTAAATTCAATCACATTTCAAGTGAAATATTATGAAAACTGGACAGAATTTTGTACAACCTAATTTAAGCATGTATTCATTTAAATTTGGTAAGAAGAAATGTATAAAGTGGAGGGTATATTTAAATAGTTATATAGTTTGCGTATGTCATTTATGATTCTCCTATTTGCAGGTGAAAGATGTTATTTCTTAGTGGAAAGATCATTCTAATGGTGCAATGGGTTTTTTCTTACTTATTATAAAAAAGAGAGCTGCCTTTTGTAGAAATGTATACTCACAGCTTGAAGTGTTCCTGAATAAACAGGTTCATTTAGGAGGATATTATCTCCACGATTAATGATCATTTCAAACACCTAACAAAAGAAAAATAGGTTGGCTTGCATAGTATTGTTTCCATTCTTAGAACCCCTTCCCTCCATCCACCCCCCATTTAGTTTTAATTCATTAGGATTATAGAGTAGGAGTTGGCAAATATTCTGTAAAGTGTCAAGAGAGTACATATTTTGTGGGCCATAGTGTTCCTGTGGTAACTACTTTTTTCTGTCTCCGTAGTGAGCAAGAGCCACAGACAATATGTAAACCAGTGAGTGTGGCTAAGTTCCAATAAAACTCTATTTACAAAATCAGATGAAGGCTGGATTTGCCTCTCAAGCCATCGTAGCCAACCTCTGTTCTAGGTTTAAATGAAAAATAACAACTGGTTTGTCTCCCAAAATTCATTTTATCCTTTTAGTTTTTCTTTGAAAATGTATTAATATTTACCATAAGCCAGTCCTGTATAAGGTCTGATGACAGAATGATGAATACAATGACATAGTTTTTACCATCATAGAGGTACTAGTTCAGGAAAGCTAGACACTAATTAAATAATGACTCAAAAATGTATATTTAAAAGTGATGAATGCTATTAAGTACAGGTGTGCGATGTTATAAGCGCTTACTGTAGGAGGACTTGGGCATTGAGGAGGAAACTCAGGGCGTTCAGAGAGGGTTTCCCTGAAGAAGGGATGAGTTGGGGTAGGAGTGACAATAGGCACGTTTTGAGAAACTGAAGCAGAGTGTAAAGAGGAGAGTGGAATGAGATGAGACAAAAGTGGGCAGAAACCATACCATGCAGGCACTACGCCAAGTGAGGCCAGTAAGAATTTTAAGTAGAGTGTGGAAAAGGGGAAATCACATGGTCAGATCTGCTTTTTGAGATCATTCTGGCTATAATAACAAGATTAAATAGAAATGGAATACATGTAGAGAGTCTGGGAAGGTTTTATGATTATTTGGGACAGAGAAGGGTAGTCTGAACTAGGGTAACGCCAGTAGGTTTGGAGAGGAGACCTGGGAGGTATTTTGGAAGTCAAAACCAACAGAACATAATTATGGACTACAGGGACACAAGGAAGAGGAGGTGTCCAGAATGACTCCTAGATCTTTGGCAACGGAACTAGATAGATGGTGGGAGTGGTGCCATTCACTGAAAAGCAGACCCAAAGAGTTGTCCATGTCTGAGGAGTGTGTTTTGGTTTGAGGTGTCTTCAAAACATTTTTGTGATGTCAGGTGGACAGATACACAAATGGACTTGAAAGGAGCTTGGAAGTTATTAGCATATGATTGATCACATGGCTGTGAATGGAAGTACCAAGAGATGGTGAACAGATGAAGGGGAGCAGAGGTCCCAGGCCCGAGCCTTGAGGAACTCCGATAAATAATGGCTGTGTAGAGGCCACTGCCCAGAAGGCAGGCAGGTGGGCCGGCAGAGAGCTGTTCCATGCAGTGCTGAGAGCTCTAGAGGAGGAAAGCGGCTCAAAAGAATGGGGAGGTCAACAGTGTTCAAGGATGTTTAGAGGTCAAGAAAGACAAGGGTTGAGAAATCTTAGGAGATTTTGCAGTCAGTATGATGCATACTGATATCAATAGAGTCAGACAATAGATCTTTCCAGCCTAATCAAAGGGGTCTATTATGACTAAATCTTATATAAACCACAGAATAATCCTTTCTTGCCTTTATATACCTATTATATGGGTATTGTTCACAATCCCCAGTTCAAGCCTCTCCTATCTATTATGTTAACAACCTACATCTCTTTTTAAAGAAAGAAATATAACTTTTTAAATTGATTTCAGAGAGGAAGGGAGAGGGAGAGAGAGAAACATCAAGGATAAGAGAGAATCATTTGATCTGTTGCCTCCTGCATGCCCCACACTGGGGATCGAGCCTACAACCCAAGCATGTGCCTTGACTGGGAATTGAACTGTGACCTCTGGTTCATAGGTCAATGCTGGACCACCGAGCCAAGCTGGCCAGGTGATAAACACTGCCTTTATAATTATTCAAATTGTGTGCTTACATTTTTGGGGGGGACACCCTATAGACCTAGAGAAGCACAGTCAGGAGGAAGACAAGATACAAGCAGTGTGAGCACAGATAATTTATGTAAGTGGACATTTAAAGACATCAAATTTCACCTGATGAATATCAGGATATGCACTCTAAAGAACTTAAAAATTATATTGAAATCTCATAACTAAAGTAACAGAGAACAAAATGTAACCCAAAATCTTTGAGCCAGGTAAAATCAAGAGATGATCACTAATGCTTTTGGGAGGAGCTGAGACCTCCTTTAATGGGAACCTGTTGGAATGACTCCTAGCTCTGAGTCACTGACCACATCTTCTACGTGTAAGAAAAATCAGGTTGGTGGATGTCTTTAAGTTCCCTATTTATAATTCTAAGTAAAGACAAGAAGACTACCGGAAATTCACAAAACATGATCCTCTTGCTTGTCAGTGAGAGATGACTGTATTCATGGGAATACATGATTTTTAATGTGTGGTACCTTTCCTTTCAGACTTACCTTACAAAGACCGTCTTGGCTGCCAGATGTGACACATATATCCATTTGTCCTTGACTGGATGGATAATGGACGGTGGGAGGATTATGCAATTTTACTTGTAACTGTTTTAGCCAGGACAACAGCTCTGGTATTCTAAAGCATAAAATGTATTTTAAAATTTATAAAAGTAAATGTCATAATATAAGTAGAGAGGAATTAAATGGTAGCTATATATTAAGTACTTTATACATTCAATTTCAAAATCCTCAAACACTTTTTGCCAATATTAATATTCCCTATTTCAAAGATAAGGTAACAGATGTAGAGATTTAAAAATTCACAAAGTCAGTCGGCTGATATTTGAATTTACATCTTTCTTAGTCTAAAAACCTATAATCTTTATTTTACAATAGAGCAAACACTTAATAATTGATTCTTTGTTCTACTCAGGACAATTTCCATAAGCTACTTAGAAGGAAAGTTTTTTTTTTGTATCATGGGAGTAAAGACCTATGTATATATTACATATCTATCCTTATATAGGATATTATATATAAAAGGCCAATATGCAAATCGACCAAAATGAGGAATGACCAGACGCACACTGACCACCAGGGGGCAGATGCTCAATGCAGGAGCTGCCCCCTAGTGGTCAGTGCACTCCCACAGGGGGAGTATCGCTCAGTCAGAAGCCCTGAACCAGGCTCGCAGCTGGCGATAGCGGAAGCCTCCCTGGCCTCTGCAGTAGCACTAAAGATGTCTGACTGACAGCTTATGACATGCCCTGAGGGCTCCTCGACTACGTGAGGGCGCAGGACAGGCTAAGGGACCCCTCCATCCCAATGCACAGATTTCATGCACCAGGCCTCTAATCTATCTATATAAAAGCCTAAGTGACCAAATAACCAGTCGTTATGATGTGCACTGACCAGTAGGGGACAGACAACACAAAGGATAGGGCTCTCTCCCGTTTGGAATGGGATCGGGCCTACAGAGATCAGGTTCTCTCCTGTGTGGATCGGCCTGCAGGGATCCGGCTAAAACTGGCTATCAGACATCCCCTGAGGGGTCCGGTATTGCGAGAGGGCACAGTCCAGGCCGAGGGACCCCTAGTAATTTATATATATATATTGGGTGTCCCCAAAAATGCATACACACACTTTGAAAAATTATGAAGGCGGTGTTCATTAAAACGTATTTCATTTTCAAAATTGAGCTATCAGATGGTTAAAGTGTGTATACATCTTGGGGGATATTTTATAAAATCTATATTACGTCACAATATAGTTTTCCATCACAGGAACTCTGTAAATTATCATTAGAGGATCAGCTAAGGAAAATCTTAAGGTATGTGTGCTAACTTGCCTTTAAGAATTAAAGACATGTGAAGTGAGGGCAATGTGTTTGCATAGCTGGGAAGGGAACAGACTTCTTAGAAAATTGCCCAGCACTTAGAATTGCTGCTTCCTGCTTCCTGGACCATCCTTTTCCTCCCTTCTTCCTCTCTCTCTCTCTCTCTCTCTCTCTCTCTCTCTCTCTCTCTCTCTCTCTCTCTCTCTCTCTCTCTCTCTCTCTCTTCAGTGTCAGGTTAATGTAGTACTTTCTTCCAGAAGCCTTTGGACTCTCCCAGTCTTGTAAGGGTGAGAAGTCACCAAGGAGCATTCAATATCCTGCTGCTTTTCATTCTTTTGAAAACTCTTCCCCAAACCTTCCTAAACTGTTGAACACTCCAGTTAAGAAAAAAGACAAGTCACTTTATCAGCGGCCTTTAGAATATTGCTCATGAAAAGGAGCCAACAGAATTGTATGACTTATAGTTACCCAGCACTTTCAGAATACTGAAGGGCTCTCTTCATGATCTGTTCATCAAACCGGATGACCTTCTGGTTGCCTATGTTGATAGTAGCAGTCTTAAAGGGGAACGTGTTTGGATTTGGCGATCCAGTAGCCAAGGAGATGACAGATTTCGGTGCTCTGTTCTGTAGCTCAGCTACAATAAATATGGAAGAGAAGAAAAACTTTCACGGAAAACATTCCTAGCTCAGTAGGTTGCATTACACTCAATAACACTGTCCAGTGAAACAATTTCTAGTGATAGGATGCTAATCTAGACAATAGAATAACTCTGTCTGGACCTACATCACCGGTGGCAGAGCTAAGGAATGGAGGTGTCCGACTAAGAAGGCAGAGCGATCAGGATCATCTAGACAAGCCAAGAGCCCCAGGAACCGGAAACCTGCTCCATTTAGCCCCTACCTGTCTGTCTAGCTTCGTGGCTCACCCCCTTTCTCTCCAATTCACCAGGCCTTCCCCACTCTGCACGGCTGCACACTGTGTCTAACCCCTCCCAAGGGCCCGGGAAGAGCCTTTTTAGACAGCACACCGTCTCTATTACTCCGCCAACTCCCACAGCAAACAACCTGTTCTCTCTGCTGCTGCTGCTGCTGCTACTTATCAGCCTTCAGATCTACCCCCAGTGCATGTTTGCACACAGAGCCTGACGCACAGTGAACTTTCGCGGTTGAATGAATGCAACCTAACGGTGACTGTAGGCCCCACCCACAGCGGCTCTGCGAGCCCCCGCGCCCCCACCCGCACCCCGGGGGGAGGGACGCCGCCCCCCGCACTCACTGTAGACGCGGATGGGAGAAGGCCTTCTGGCCGCGCTCTTCGCGGTGATGAACCGTGCGTAATTCATGGCTCCGGTCCCAAGCACCAAGCACCCTCTTCAGTGGCTGCAGACTAGAACAACCCAACAGCTGCTCCAAGGGCTGCCCCTTCAATCTGGAAAAGACGCCTGCTTGACCCCCAGGCTTAGTCCGGGTCCCGGAGGAGCGCAGTGCTGGCTCAGCGCCTCCCAAACTCCCGGGCTGGAGGCGGCGCTGCGAGCCTGCGTTCTGCTCGGGCCTGGGGGTGGGAGGCAAGATTAGCAAAGTCCACCCGCCAGGAGGTCCACTCCCTCTGGCGATCCCGCACCCCACGTGCTGCGGCCTCAGCAGAGGCCCAGGCCGCGCCCCCTCCCGCCCCGCCCCGCGCCGCAGCCTATAGCGGGCGGGCCGCCCCGCCCCGCCGCGCCGGGGTCACCGCCCCCGGGGCCCGGTGCTGGGGTGCGAGGGCGCGCGGCCAGGCGCCTGCACACCTGGGCCGGTGCCCGAACCGATTCAAAGCGAGTACGACTCTTGACCTTGCGGCTGGGAATTGCTCGCGATCCTGCGGCGGGGCTCCCAGGAGTGGGGCCGGAAGTCCCCCTCCTGATCCGTGAGTACCGCCTGGCGGCGGCGGCGGTCCATTGCAGGCGGCGGCTCCGGGACCGCGTTCAGCCTGGCGTTGGCTGCGCGCAGCTTTGCGCTGATGGTCACCTGGCTGGTCTCTGGCCACGCAGGCAGTGCATTTTACCCTCCGGCCAGTGTTGTGTAAAGTACTGTCCTTTTAAAACAAAAACAAAAACAAAAACACAACGATAGGCACGCACTATTCTGGGAAGTCAACGGGGAGCAGATGATTTCCGGTGTCACTTTCTCCAGGAGCTGAGCATTTTAGAGGGAGGGTGGAATGTTGATAACAATTTTGGAAGAATCACTCTGAGGGTCTCCTCAAGTTTCAGAGTGTCTCTCCCGCTTGGGTTCTTTTTTGACCGTTCCTATGGCCTCAGGCTCGATGTGTGTATCCAAAGAGATTCATCTAGTTGAGTCAAGCACCTTACCCTCTTTTCTTACAGAATAACCTTTCCTACCTCCCACCTCTCACCTCGCCGCCGCCCGGTTTTCTCCGCCATTGCTCCTTCCTGAACTACCAACATGGAATGCACAGGGTTTCCATGTGAGCTCATGTGAAATCATTCTGAGACCATTTCTCATATTCTTCAATGGCTATAAAAAAGTCATTTACTTCTAAAAAAAAAAAAAAAAAAAAACCAAACAAATTCAAAACTGGATTCATTCATTCAGTAAACTTTTATTGAGTACTTTCCAGATGAGTAATGACACTGCCAAAGGGGTAAATAGACTGGTCCAGAGAAGACCTAGCTAACTGTACTTACCTAGGTCATTGCAACAGAAAGATGAGGTAACCAGCGAAATCTTTATGCCGGCAGCTGAGTGACAAGGGAATATCTTTAGTAAAGCTGCTAGAAACCCAAGAGGCAGTAGGGTTCTGGATTCAGAGATTTGAAGCAGTTTAAATTCCACTTGATGTCTTTGCTGGATGTCTTTGGCCACCTTACTTAATCTTGGTGTGCATCGTTTTCTCACAGGGCTATTAGCAGGATTAAGTGAGATAATCCACATTAAACTGATTAGCATGGTGGCTGGCACGTTGTAAAAGCACTCATTGACTACTAGCTGTTATCATGAGTAGTAACTGCTTTTAGCAGGACTTAAGGACTCAGCCTTACTGGCTAGAGAAACTATGTGGCATCTCTTCGTCTTTTTTCTTTTTATAATGATACCACTCATATTGGACTAGCCCCCATCTAACAGCCTCATTTAACCACAATTACCTCCTTAAAAGCTCTATGTCCAAATATAGTCACTTAGGGCTTAGGACTTCAGCATACGAATTGGGGGACACATTAAGTCCACAACAGAAGTCACAACATCAAACATTAATGTCACAGTTTTCCTGGGTTGGGAATTCAGGAGCAGCTTGGTTGGTGGTTTTGGCTCAGGGTGTCCCAAGAAGCGGCAGCCAAGATAATGGTCAGGGCTGCAGTCAGCCTGGTTGGGATTGGATGATCCATCTGCTTTTCCAGTGGTTCATTCACACAATGTATTCATTTTGTAGGGCTGCTGTAACAAAGTACAAAAAAAAAAAAAAGGTTGGTTAGAACAATAGAAATTTATTGTCTCACAGTTCCGGAGACTAAAAGTATAAGATCAAGATCTCACAGGGTTAGGTCTTTCAGAGAACTGCAAGGGAGAATCTGTAATGTGCCTCTCTCCTAGATTTTGGTATTTTGCTGGCAAATTTTGATGTTCCTTGGCTCATAGTTGTGGCACTCCGATCTCTGCCATCATCATCACATCATTCTCCCTCTGTGCATGTCTGTGTGTCCAATTTGCCCTTTTCTTTTTAAAAATTTTCTTTATTGTTTAAAGTATTACAAATTTTTTTTTCTCCACTGACCCCCTCTACCCTGCACCCACCCCACCCTTCCCAGGCCTTCACCACTGTATTGTATGTGTCCATGGGCTACACATATACACATATAAGTTTCCCTGTTAATCACCCCCCTCCTGGACCCATACCCCCACCTTCCCTCCGAGATTCTGCACTCTGTTCCATGCTCCCATGACTCTGGATCTATTTTGTTCATCAGTGTATTTTGTTCATTAGATTCCACATATGAGTGAGATCATGTGATACTTACCGGTATCTTTCTCTGACTGGTTTATTTCGCTTAGTTACTAAGCCTTAGTATAATAAATGAAATAAGCCAGGTCAATCCATGCTGTTGCAAATGGTAAAAGTTCTTTTCTATTGCAGCTGAATAGTATTCCATTATGTACATGTACCACAGCTTTTTTTATCCAGTCATCTGCTGATAGGCACTTGGGCTGTTTCCAAATCTTAGCTAGTGTAAATTGTGCTGCTACGAACATAGGGGTGCATATATCCTTTCTGATTGGTGTTTCTGGTTTCATAGTATATATTCCTAAAGTGGGATCACTGGGAGTTCCATTTTCAGTTTTTTGAGGAAACTCCGTATGTTTTGCACAGTGACTGCACCAGTCTGCATTCCCCCCAGCAGTGCATGAGGCTTCATTTTTCTCCACATTCTTCTGGTGAATAAAGTTCTGCCAGCAAGGGTTCCTTTTAAATTTCAGATGAGGTACTTTTCAGTTTTATAATTTCCATCTGGTCCTTTATAAAATTTCTATTTCTGTTGAGATTGACTGCCTTTTCATTCATGGAAGCATGTTTTCCTAGAACATTCTAGGCCAAGGGAAACACTTAATATTTGGCTTAGTATAATTATAATGGTTACTTTCAAATCATTGTCTGCTAATTCAAACATCTGGGTCATCTCAGATGTTACTTTCCTTTGTCCCTCCTCCCCCCTAATACCAAGTAATATTTTTTTGGTCCTTTCTATGTTGAGTAATTTTGAATTTACCTCAGCATTGTGAATCTAATTCTGTAGAGGCTCTGAATTCTGCTATACTCCTCCAAAGAGTGTTGAGGTTTGTTTTGCTTTAGCTGGTAATTAACTTGGCTGGAATCAGAGTGTAATTCCTACCTCTTGGGCAGCAGCTCCAGTCTCAGTTCAGCTGTTTTACCTTTGGCAGGGCTTTTTTCAGTCTTCCCTACGCATTCACGGCTCAAGGATCAGCCAGGGACTTGAGCAGAGTTTATGTAGAGAATTTGGGCTGCCCCCTCTCAGTCTCTCTCCTTTATGGGGTTTTGCCCTTTACTTTCCAGCATCTGTAGTTGCCCTGAGCTTTTTATCCTTTCGTTATTAAGACCAGAGAGACTAGAGATTTTCTATTGGAGTTAGCTGCCTCTTGATTTTAGTCTGTTCTTTGCTGGAAGTTGTAAAAATGAAGATCTCTTCTCCCAAGTGTAGATTCCCTCAGGATTTTTCAGGATTTTGTTTACTTTCCAGAAACTTCAGGGTCCTTCCCTCTTCTTTTCTTTTTGTCCTCTCCTCTCCTTCCTTCCTTCCTTCCTTCCTTCCTTCCTTCCTTCCTTCCTTCCTTCCTTCCTTCCTTCCTTCCTTCCTTCCTTCCTTCCTTCCTTTTTGTATTTTACACAGAACTTATATTTGTTAGCTGCAGGAGGTTTGGGTTCAGTAGGAACATATTTGATTATATCCAAAATGTAAACCTATGGCTGTGGGCTTTTTTAAAGGGATGGGAGACAGTATAGTGCAGTTATTAATATGGCTTTGGAATTAGACTGCCCCGTTTCAAATCTTAAGCTTACCACTCTGTGTGTCCTTGGGCAAATTACTTAACCTCTCTATGTCTAAGTCACCTAACCTGTAAAATAAGATAAAATTGTTACCCATTTCATAGGATTATTATGAGTACCAACTGCATAGAATTTGCCTTGCAGGTCTGATATATAATAAGTGCCTAATAAATGTCATCTATTTTCATTCTAATTATTGGCAATAGTAATAATGATAAAAGGGGTAACTCAGAATATTCTGAGAAATATTACTTAAGAAAGATTGATCTCAAGGATTTATTAAAGTTTAAGGGGACTAAGTCAGTTATACTAAAAAGAATGCTTACCAAATATGAACTTTGGACTGAGTTTACTTAGACAAATAACACAGAGCCCTTATTTTTGATGAGCAAGTATACATGTAGTATATTCAGTGGGTGCTAAAAGTCAACAAATAATGACTGAGCAATGTAAAAAATACAATTTTCTGATAAGAGTACACATGTAAAACACAGAGATAGGAGTAATTAATTTTAAAGGAGATAGTTCTCATTCAACACATTTATCACAGAAACTATCCATAATCTGAGACAGATTTAAGTTTTAGACAAGCACATTTATTGTGAGCATTCTGGCCTAAAATCTATAGCAAAGAGGGGTATGCAATATAATCTCATGTACTCAGTTATCAGATCTGCAGTATGGACATTAATTTAGAACAGAAATAGGAGTTTGGGGGCTGTTGACTTTTTTTTTTTTTTTCCTGGCAAAAAGAAATATGCAGGTGGCAGCTGAAGCAAGATTTAAATTGGGAAGCTAGACACTGTTCTTTTTGTCAAGTCAAAGCTCCCAGGACAAGGACTGATTTGAAAAATACGTGTTTGACATTTCCTGTGTCCAGTGCTTTCATAGGCACCGGGAAGGGCTGAGAAGAAAGGCACACGGAGCTGTGTGTATCGTGGCACAGTGGGGTAGTCCTAGGGTTTGAGGGGTGATAGTCCTTCAAAAAAGTGATGTTTCCCCTGAGATCTACAGGTTGAATAGAAAAAGGGAAAAATAGAGTGGGTGAGAGAGCTCTTAATTAATTAATTTAAAAGACTAAAGTATTTATTTAAAAATTTTAAAAAATTGTTGAGAAAGTACCTGTGCAAAATCAATTTTAGTTACTAGAAAAAGCCACAAAAGGATCCACCACCCTGTGTATTTTTGTAATTTTTGCTTTTTGTCTATACAAGTAATAACTCCACATTGGCACCACGTGCAACTAAGGTTAAATGAGGCAAACTGCTCTGCAGTGAGTTCTTAGAAAGCAGTAGGTGATCATGCTGGAAGTCACATGATCAAGGCTGCATCTCCCATCATCTCTCCTGGTCTTTAAACTCTCTAAGGCAGTGGCACCCTATGTCAGGAAGGGTTAAGACCTATGGTTCTATCTGGCACGCCCAAAGTATGCATGTGTACATGTCTAGCTTGAAGATTTGGCTTGAATGATGAGGCAAGGTGGTAATGATTAATGAGCATGCTTTAAATAGAGAGAGTTCCTGATTTTCAAACAGATGGTGGGCCAAAGCTAGTTCTCTGGCTGCTTGAGTGAAACTTAATATTTTTATTTCCCTAGAAACAATGTAATAAACAGTGATTTAATTTTTCAAACATTATTTCTGTTAACGTTTATTCTGAGTTGAAACTTGGATCTATGGGGAAAATACATCTGATCAGGTTTGGTCTAGTGTAACTTGAGGAAATCTGATTGCCTTCGGTGTCATTATTTCAAAAAGTGTTGAGTGAGCAGTTTATTCTAGGTAAATGTTAGGCACGGGGGATATACTAATAAATATGGCAGATGCAGTTCATGCTATTGTGGAATAATAAAACTTAACGCGTGTTGAGCAATCAAAGGTGAGTAAGAAGAGGTGAGAAAGCATGGCAAGTCTGAGGAGCCAAAAGAAGTCCAGTATAACTGGAGCTGAAAGAGTCAGCTGCCTCCTGCATGTCCCCCACTGGGGATTGAGTTGCAACCTAAGCATGTGCCCTGACTGGGAATAAAACTGTGACCTCCTTGTTCATAGGTCGGTGCTCAACCACTGAGCCATGTCAGCCTGGCTCACCTAGCCAAAGTTTCAAAAATCTGAGAACTTTAAATGAGGACTTACTGTAATGATGTATTTTTGGCTTGGTTGTATGACTTTAGCTGGTGTAAGTTAATTAAGTTTTCTTTGAAAAATCTGGGAGCTTTCATTGAGAAGAAATATTAAATATTTGAAAATGAATATAGAAACAAGTGCTAATAAAACGATGAGAGTTGTTAAAAATGATGTTTGGTAAACACTGATTTGAAGGTTAAGAAATAAGTGGAACGACCCTGAGAGAGACACCTCTACCTAAAAAGGAGGTAATAAATGTTCACGATGAAATGTCTCCTTTAGACCAGTTTTCCTACCCGCAAAAGGTCCAGGGCATATGGGAGGCACCTGGAGTTTGGGAGACAGACCTTGGTTTAAAACTGCAACTTAGATATGTGACTGGGTAAATGACATTCTCGAAATTTCAGTTTCCACCCGTAGAATCTCTGTAGGATAATGTCTGCTTTGCAGGGCTGCTGTAAGGATTTGAGATAATATGATCAGGTCTTCAGTACAGTGAATATCACATACAAGCACTCAATATGGAATTGGCAGATATTGTTACTAATAACTATTAATAGTAGTTAAGTAATACCCTGTTTCCCCCAAAATAAGACAGTGTCTTATGTTAATTTTTGCTCCCAAAGATGCGCTAGGTCTTATTTTCAGGGGATGTCTTATTTTTCCATGGAGAAGAGTACAGTACACATTTATTGTTAAATGAAAATAAAGGAAATTTATTACCTGTATACAGTACAGTAGTTCGGTAGTTGTCAACACAAACCAGACAAACTGTGAATCCTACAGTATCAAGAATTTACTCATTTATTCAATGACAATCATGTCATCATCTTCTGGAACATCATCATAACAATCCAATTCCTGAATTTCCTGGTGAATTTCTTGTGACTCCATTTTTTCCAGAATCAGTGGACCAAATCTCTCATGTTTAGCTTAGGGGGGCTTTATTTTTGGGGGGATGCCTTATATTTCACTCAGAAGGAAACCTGTAAGTAGGTCTTATTTTCGGAGAATGTCTTATTTTCGAGGAAACACGATATGTCTGCGTTAAGCGCCTTTTCCTTCAGAAACCTCTCTTTCTCACTAAACTCATATCAGCATTGCTGCGAGAGGCATTAACTAGCCCCAGTTTAGGGGTGGCCATGAAAGTACGGGGCTAACTTTCCCAGAAACATGTTGTCACTTACACGTGGCACCTAATCCCCCCACCCCACTCCAAAACAAGGAAAATAAGCAGGACAGAATCAGACTCATGGATACAGAGGACCTTTTGAAGGTTGCCAGATGGGAATGGGGTAGGAAGTGGGTGAAAAAGGTGAAGGGATAGAGAAGTACAGATTGGAAATTATAAAATAGTCATGGGGATGTCAAATACAGCATAGGGAATATAGTCAATAAGATTAATAACTATTATATGGTGTCAGCTAGTTTCTAGATTTATTCATTTTGTATGTTATATGAAAGTCTAATCAGGGGGTTGTACATCTGAACTTAATATAATGTGCATCAACTATAACTGAACACTAAATATAAAAAAAAACTGAAAAAAAATACCGATTCTGGGTTTAATATCTTCTCAAGGTGAGCTCAAGAGAGAAAATCAAAATTTACACAAATAGATTTCATCAGCCGTTTATTGTTTTTAATTAGTTTTCATAGCAGACCGGTTTGAAAGGACTACTGGGTATCGGAGGTGCCTAGTAAGAGGCAAAGCTTAGGTAGAGTGAGTGAAGACGGTCTGGGTTCTGGTCCTGCGGGTTTCCCATCTTGTTTCTAGATAGCAAGCTGCTTTCTCTTTTGAATGGTTTTCCCATATCTAAAGAGAGTGGGTGGGCTGTGAATGCCACGGGTTAAAGACACCTCTGCTGCTTTAATCTCTAAGGCACCCATTTGTATATTTGTGCTCTGGTGCGGAGCGCAGATGTGGACAGGAAGCGGCCAGACCGAGTTGCATTTACGCGTTGGAACACTAGGTGTCTCTCCGCACTTGCTTTTGCCCACAGTATTCAGCCAGGCGAGTTTAGCTTCTGCAATTCCCCCTGCACTTAAACTTTCTTCTCCGAGGTTTGTGCCAGTCTCCCGCTTACCCCTCATTCTTTCCCTTCAGCTCCCTGGTCTATTGATGGAGAGGATTCCTTGATTCCCCCCATTTCACTGCTTCCTAGCCTGACATTTTTGCTCTTCTTTTCTCAGAAGCCTCTTTTCATGTAACATGCCTTGACTTCTGTCCACAGTTCTTTTAACTGAGTAGGTCCATGGTATCTTATATAAAGTATATTGTGTCATCGATTCAATCACAGTGCATTTACTGAGTTTGCTTTTGTGTGTATCATAGGCTCATCTTTGATGCACACAAAACACAAACTCCGTAAATGTTGTCTGAATCTTTAAATATGTGAATATACTTTTTAAAGAAATTTAACGTATTACATTTCTTTTCAGTTACAGCTTACATTCAGTATTATTCTGTATTAGTTTCAGATGTGCAGTAAAGTGGTTATAAAATTACGTATTTTACAGAGTGGTTCCCTCCGATGCTTCAAGTACTCATCTGGCCCCATACATATATATTTTTTTTTAAATCTTTATTGTGAAAGTATTACATATGTCCCCCTTTGCCCTACCACCCCTCCCTCCCCCCATGGACCTCCCCACACACATTTATCATGATATTATTGAGTATATTCCCTATGCTGTGATCTACCTCTCTGTGACTATTCTGTAACTACCAATTTGAACTGCTTAATCTCTTCACATTTTTCACCCAGTGAAAACACAGGCTTTGTTCTTCATAAACTTAGAAGAATCTTTGGGGAAATGGAAACTCCACAAGCCATAATAAAAAATCTCTTTATTTACCAGAGTGTGAAGGTTGGACAATTTTTTGATACAATTATGCATTCTCTACTATAGAAAAGGAGAAATATGTTCTGTGCTGCAGTACTTTGGGGAGTGGGAATATTGCATTTTATTGTGAGCAAAGAAAAGTAACCAGAATGAGGACTTTTTTGTGGGAGGGATGATGGGAGTTTGGGCAGAATGGGAAGACTCCACTGAAGGGAAGGAGGAGTAAGCAGAACAGATGGACTTGGTTAGGCAGCGCCTGCATTCAGACCCAGAGGGGTCTGATGGTGACTGGTTACCTGGAATGGCCATGCCGTGCTTGTGTCCAAGCCTGTGGTTCTGGGATGACTAGCTAGGCTGATTGTTTTAGGTAAAGTCTCATTATTGTTATTACCAATAAACGGGGGCATTATGACCTTAGCTGGTTTGGCTCAATGGATAGTGTCCAGCTGTGGACTGAAGGGTCCCGGGTTCACTTCTAGTCACAGGCACATGTGACTACCGAGGTTGCAGGCTTGATCCCCAGCTGGTGGAGGCCCAGTCCAGGCATTTGCAGGAGGCAACCAATTAATGTGTCTCTCTTATATCAACATTGCTCTCTCTATGTTTCTCCCCTTCCCTTCCACTCTCTAAAAATCAATGGAAAAATATCTCAAGTGAGGATTAACAATAACGACAACAAAAATAAATGGAGGCATTATGCTACTTCATTCAAAGTCCCCACTAAGTTGTTAATTGGATAGTGGTAGTAACTTCTCCCTGCCTACACATACAGATATTTCTAGCAAATTATCTCAAATCTGTTAAGTGTGGCATCAGTGTTATTCCCTAAGACCTTGAGTATGACACATATTTTGGCAACCTGTACATGTGATTCTCTCTGCAATGACTCCTGGACTTCCGGTGGGATGGGCAGTGACAGGAGCTTCTATTTGGGCTGGAGCATTCGAAGCATCATGTATGAAGCTGTGTGCTAGGCATTGTGGAATAAATGGAAATGGGTAAGACTTGGTCCTTCCGTCTGATTCATATTTATGGGGCAGAAGAAATACTGTGGGTCCATGGTGAAACATCAGGTCAGGAAGTGAATGCATTGGGTGAAATATTTGCCTATTTGAGACAGGTCTCCTCACTTCTCAGGTAGAGCTCCACTGTGTTTTAAACATTTATTTTTAAAAAAAGGCATATATTTTAAATATATTTTATTGATTTTTTTACAGAGAAGAAGAGAGAGGGATAGAGAGTTAGAAACATCGATGAGAGAGAGTCATCGATCAGCTGCCTCCTGCACACACCCTACTGGGGATGTGCCCGCAACCAAGGTACATGCCCTTGACCAGAATCGAACCTGGGACCTTTCAGTCCACAGGCCAACACTCTATCCACTGAGCCAAACCAGTTTCAGCTGTTTTAAACATTTTTGACCCAAGTTCATTGGTATATGTGTGAAACAAAAAGGTCACTTTCTAAATTTCTTTAAAAAGTCAAATATCCTCTGTAAAGTCTTTTGTTGCTATGTGACATTACACAGAGGGAGAATTATAGTCTGAATCCTAATACTGCTAGTTGATGAGTGTCTGGTTGAGTACCTGCGTCCAGGAGGTGTCAAATCTGATGACAGCTTTCCGCAGGTGTCATGGTTAATCCTGGCCCTTATTCGGTTTGATACATTCATCAGGGATTTAGATAAACGTGTGGAGGACACACTTATCAAATCTGTGAGTGATGCAGAGTTAAGAGGATTAATAAGAAACCAAAATGACAGAATCAGATGAAAGAGGCCTTCACATGGTAGAGAGATGAACCAAACTTTAAAAAAATAGTTTGATAGGGGTAAATAGCAAGCACTATATAATTATATGTTTTTTTTTTTTTTTTCTTTAGTATTATTGAGTCTCATCATTAAAAGCATAACAAATAAACAGGAAAAAAACCCCACAAGCAAAGCATATCAGAGTATATTAGTTCAAGACATATTAGTGTGTGTATGTGTATGTGTGTATATATATATATATCCTATATAATAAAAGGCTAATATGCAAATTGTCCTCTCAACCAGGAGTTTGACCAGTAGTCAGGCTGGCCAACCGCCCATGTCCCCTCCCCCTGGCCAGGCTGGCTGGACCCCACCCATGCACGAATTCATGCACCAGGCCAGTGCATGAATATATATATACACTGAGTGGCCAGATTATTATGAGTTTAGAGATCATAATAATCTGGCCACTCAGTGTGTGTGTGTGTGTGTGTGTGTGTGTGTACAAATATGGATATAGGCACAATTATATGGTTAAAACTCATATTTTATTATAGTAGTATAATAGTTCAGAACATAACATTTTGCAGTGGGACATTGCTAAATAGATCAGACATGTATTCACTTTGATCACAGCAAGATCATTAAAATAGCAACAGCCTGAACATTGCACGACTGTCTAATTTTGTCCTCTTTAGGAACTACATTTTTGACAATGACAGCCTCAAAGTTGGCTTATATACTATAGAAACAGCTGGGGAGAGAAGATTCCATGAGTAAGAATAGTTTCAACTTTCACTGTTCCAGTCAAGGGTAGCTTATCTACATTGTGCATATTGGCTGCAAGCATCAGTCTAGTCATTCACAAGGATAGTCACACACTTTTTGACATCACAGACAAAACCACCCCATCTGTCTCGTTGACTTTCTTTCTCTCTCTGTGAATCAAAGTACATTCTGCATTGAATCTGTTTATCTGGAACTAGGTAGCACTTTGGGAACCACTTGCATGAGGAGAAGTGATGATACATTCCTCTACTTTGCAACATTTTCTTGAATCCACTGCAGACTATAACTATCTGCAGGAATAATATAATAATAATAATAATATTGTAATAATAATAAAAACACACCCAAATATCTGTCTGAGAAGCATGTCTTCTCCCTCGTTACTGAAGTTGTATTGGTTACAAGTTTTTCAGAGATTGAATTATGGCTTGTGGTTTTTCTTTTCTATCTCGTTGGGTAGATGGAAACATCCCTTTGGATGATGATGCGATTTTGCAAGTGTTAGTTATGATGATAGGTTCCACCGAGTTATCCTAATTTATTCACAGTCACACCCAATGATATAGACAGCTTTCTCTCTCACACTGTCACTACTCTGTACTTGGATGTCCTGATTGCTGAACTTGGTGATCACCTTGCTCAGACCTAGGCCCACCTCTTTCCCAGTTTCTGGGACAGGTCTGCGGGTAAGCTGCTGCTAAACGTTACAGTGTTGGGCATGGTGGAGGCTTGAGTGAGTTGGTGGGGGTGCAAGCTAGCTACTGGAAGTCACTTATTTTGAGAATAAGCATTTTATGATTTTCAAAAAACTTCCCACAAGACCCCCCAAAATAACTAATGTTCAAGAACAAGATGAAAGAAATTTAGCAGTAGTATTTCTGAAAATGTTTTAGAGGCTATAACTAAGAATATTCTCAAAATAAATTAACTGTGGAAAATGGCTGCAAAAGCATCAACATATTATACATATTAGTAGAAATGGGTTAGAGTGAGGGGATGATAATCTATTTCCATCTTTCAATTTTAGTTTTTAGCAATACAAGTTTCTTTTAAAAATAACATTTGTTTTTATTACAAAGTAATGTGTTTCCACTATAGAAAATCTGAAATATACTAAAAATACATCAAGTAAAGATAATCTATAATCCAATTGATTTGAGAGAATTATTGTTAACATTTTGTTATATATTATTTCAAGTTTATGAACACATAGAGGTAGATACATGAACAATAGTGATTTTACACATTTTTGGTAATCTTTTTCTCCTACTTGACAACGTATAGTAAACATTTCAGTGGCATTCAATTACTTCTTCAACATACTTTTTAATTTTATCATGTATGTATATCATACTATTACTTTAAAATACTGTAAGTAATGAATGCTGTGATGAACATTATGATACATAAATATTTGCTCACATTTCTGATTATTTCCTTAAAGAAGTTTCTTAGAACTGTAAATTTCTTAGAAACATTCCTTAGAAGTTTAAATTCTGGATAAAAAAGGGATTGATATCATTCTTGAAGAGGTACATGGACACATGAAGTATGTTCAGAAGGCTGTGGCTTTATTTTATTTTGTGAAGGGACTACAAACTCTTTCATTGGAGAAACTTGCAAGAGAATAATTGAAAATAGAAAGAGAAAAATGGGTTTCAAACATCTGCACATATTTCAAGGCCTGTCATGAAGAGAAGAGGAGTTATGTGCCTCTACAGTATAATATTTAGTATCGGTGGTTTGAAGTTATAGGGAGACAGTGTGATGCAGAAGTACTTGTCACTGCCAGGGCCATTACAACTCGGATGAGAGTGACTCCAGGGCAAGAGTGACCTGAACTTGGTGGCACAAGCAGAAGCAGATGGCCACTCACAAGGAATGTGGTTGGGAGGTGTTCAGGGGCTGAAAGTGGATTGGACTCTTCTTACATTTGGAGTCAGTGATTTGTCCTAAGCAGAAAGTTTTTTTTGTTGTTGTTGTTGGTTTTTTTTTTTTTTTTTTTTTTTTTTTTGATAAGAAATGATGATTAGATAATTTTTGTTGTTTGTTTTTAGAAAATAATTTACATGGAGTTTTGGAAAAATACAAATACAAATTTTAGGATATTTTCCCATTTCTGTGAAAATTGCTATTGTAATTTTGATAGGGATTTGTTGAATCTGTAGATGGCTTTGGGTAGTATGGACATTTTAACTATTTCTTTTGCTGATCCACGAACACAGGATATCTTTCCATTTTTGAGATTTCTTCAATTACATTTGTTTCAATAATTTTTTAAACTAATGGAAAACTCACAATGCTTTTTTTTTTTTTACAATTAGTATCTTCTACCTAAAGTTTTTGTTTGTTTGTTTGTTTGTTTGTTTTTTGTGCATTTCAAATCGATTTTCCATTTTACTTAGAGACACCTAGCAACAGTACCATTTACCTATGTAGATAATGTATAATATACTTCCCTTTTTCATGACTTTGGTCAGTCACTTATTTCTTTTTATAGTTCTTTTTCTAATTACTCCAATGTCCACCTCTTTCCACAAATGCAAACAAAGCATGGGGGTTGAGGATATTTGATGAGACCTGTATAAAAAGAAGACATCAAATGGAAATTCTCAGTGCTGAATTGTGCTTTGAGTGATATCAATGAACTCTAAGTTACATTAATTTGTAAGCTAAGAGAAAAATTAGGAGATCAATGATGGGAGACATGACCTCCATAGTGGTAGACTTCAAAATCCAGATACTGAAATCCTTTACAAAGGAGGGGGCTTGAGCATAGAGAAAGTAGCATTTGGAAAGGCACAAGAGAGTGACGTTTCATATTTCTGGATTCTCACTTGCATTCTTCAGATAAGGCTTTCAATATATCTCATCTGGGCCCTTGTAGTATCCTCCATTGCTTTTCTTGTTTTCAGCTCCACATGCGATTCATTTCTCCTAAGCTATTTTCAGATTGGTTATTTCTAAAACACAATTATGTACATTGTCAAATGTGTCTGCCTCCTTAGTTTTAGAATCTGTGGACTACATTCGATGATAAAATTTGTGAGCCAATCAATCCTTCTGATATTTTATGTGGAAACGTGTCCACAGATTGATGGTTGGCTATACATCATCTCCCTGGGATTTACAGCCCATATGAGATCTTGGGGTCAAGACCACCTAGTTATTACTTGGAATGACACTTTATTGCTTTGACAGAGATTTTAACAACTATTTAGTGCTATAAATCTTTTATAAGAATGGTCCCACCTGTTTTACTACCTGAACTAGTTCAGAAATTGCAAAGTAAAATGTAGTATTTGTCAATAATTTTAGTATTCTGTTTTTTAACCATCTAATACTTTTTGTATTTAGTGCAATGTTAGGAATTTAGGGGATATGGGAAAACTAGATATAATATTGACTTTTTCTTGTTGGAAATGCAAAGGTTACATATATGAAATTAAATAAAATATCATATTTTAATAACATAAAATAATGTAAATGGGAGATTTTAAATCTACCCTATGAAGTAGACAATTAAAAGTCAAATGTGAACTATAGATTCAGATGTGCTCCAACACTAATTCTATTAAGTCCATAGAAGGAAGAAATCATTTCCAGAATCATTATAGGAGACTATTAAGATGAGATCGAATTTGAAACTATATTTGAGGGCTGGATAGGAAGTGAGTAGACAAATGAAAGTAGGAAGCAGTCTAGATGAGAGATGTCATGGGCAAATTCCCAGAGGTAAGGATCTAAATGCATGTTAGTAGGAGAGTGTTGCAGATCATAGAGGATTTGCACAGGATGATAAAAGAAAATAAATGAAGCTGACCAGGCTGGAAATAGAATATATATGTTTACAACCATGACTCCCAGCCAGTGAATTCTTACTTTTCCCCATGAGTTTGGAAAAAACAAAGAATTGGGTTACTGAGCTTTTTCAGTTCTACCCTTAGCCTTTTTATTTAATTAATTTTCTACAGAGAGGAAGAGAGAGGGATAGAGAGTTAGAAACATTGATGAAAGAGAATCATCGATCAGCTGCCTCTTGCACACCTCCTACTGGGGATGTGCCCTGCAACCAGGTACATGCCCTTGACTGGAATCGAATCCGGAACCTTTCAATCCATAGGCTGACGCTCTATCCACTGAGCCAAACCAGTTTCGGCTACCCTTAGCCTTTTGTTAGAGTGTCTACTGTCGCATGGTATCACTCCTCAGCAGCAATTGGAATCACTCCTCAGCACCAATGAGTGGTAAATTGCTTTGCTGTGTAGTCTCTGTTGACATCAGAGTAGATAGGTTCAACCTTCAGATGGTGCTCAGACATTCTTGAGGACTGTTATGTGAAAACTCTCCAGATTTTGGAATCAGGACTTATGTTTCTCTAACACCTTCCTCAAGCTGTGGCAGTTCATCATGGGTTCAGCTACTTTATGTTCCCAGAGTCAGATAAGTTCTTTGTGGCACTTGCATGGGATATAGGCTCTGAAGCTCCCTGGGAGAAACCCACAACCTAGGGATGTGCCCTGACCAGGAATTGAACCAGCACCCTTTTGGTGTACAGGACAATGCACCAACCAACTGAGCCACTGGCCAGGGCTGTTTCTAATTTTTAAAGAATGCTATCTTAGCCAGCTTGGGCTGCTGTAATATAATAAAACACCATAGACTGGATTACTCAAACAATAAAAATTTGTTTTCTCTCGGTTCTAGTGTCTAAAAGTCCAATGTAAGCCCTGGCCAGTGTGCTCAGTGCTGGAGAATTTCGAGTTTGATTCCTAGTCAAGGGCACATATCTGGGTTGCAGGTTGGATTCCTAGTCCCTGGTCAGGGCACGTGTGGGAGGCAACCAATCGATGAGTCTCTCTCCCTTTATCTCCCATTTTCCTCTCTCTTTTTCGCTCTCCCTCTTTACTGCCTCCCTTCTCCCCCTCTCTTTTTTCTCTCCCTGTCTCCCCCTTTATTCCCTCCTCCCACTCTACAAATCAATGGGAAAAGTATCATCGGGTGAGGATTAATACCAACAACAAAAATTAGAAGTACAATTGACGGTGCCACCATGGTTGGTTTATGGTGAGGGCTCTCTCTGGCTTATAGACAGTGACCTTCTCCTTATGTCCTCATGTGGTGTGGAGAGAGAGAGAGAGAGAGAGAGAGAGAGAGAGAGAGAGAGAGCGAGCGCGCTCTCTGGTGTTTCTTCTTGTAAGGGTGCTAATCTCATCTTGAGGATCCCTACTGTCATGACCTCATCTAACTCTAATTGGTACCTCCCAAAGGCCCCTCCTCCAAATACCATCACATTGGAGATGAGGGCTACAGCATATGAATTTCAGGGAGACACAATTTAGTCCACAGACTCACTTATTTCTAAACAGGAAGTGTGAAGAAACATTCCTCACCAGCTGGAGGATAACTGAACTTGCTCTTCTGGCGGAGCCTGAATGTGCATCTCGGTTGTACTGTGCCCTCTGCTCATTGTATTTGGGCTGCTCTTCTGTCTCTGTCCTAGACTGTGAACTCCATGGGGACAGAGAGTCTGACTTATTTGTAATTTCTAGCACAGTTACAGGGGAATTCATAATGTGGTTTAATGGCAGAATAAATCAGCGGTCTCAGTCTTAAACATCCCTTCAATGTTTTCACCATGGCTTTGTCAGTATCCATTTTCTTGGTTGAATTTCAATTCTCAGCTTTCTCATCCTCATTTTCATGTTGCTGGCTTCTTTCTTGTTCTTTTGTTGTTGTTGTTAATCCTCATCCAAGGATATTTTTTTTCCCCATTGATTTTTAGAGAGTAGAATGGAGAGGGAGAGACGCAGATGAAGAAACATCGATATGAGAGATACATCAATTATTTTCCTCCTGCATGCACCCTGATTGGGGCCAAGGATTGAGCCTGCAACCGAGGTACATGCCCTTGACCAGAATCAAACCTTAGACCCTTCACTCTGAGGGCTGACATTCTAACCACTGAGAAAAACATGATGGGGTCTTTCTTGTTCTTTATGTGACAAGCCACCAAGGGAACCAGGCCTTTAACATTGCTTAGCACAGTTCTTTCCCCGGCTGCTCTGGTGGATTAGCAGTTATGAGTCATTAGCACTTTATCCTTTTTGTATTTCTTTTTTTGTTATCTATGACTGTGTGCATATATGCCACATGAAGGAATGGAAGAAGGACCAAGCTCATTCTTGTCATGTATAGTCACTGAGATGTTATTTGATTACTTTCCCCCCCCCCCCCAAATATAAGGATAATGAGTTTCTTTCAATTCAGAAATAACAGGATCTTTGATAGTTAATCTGAGAGGTTTAAAATATTTTCCATAAGTATAATTCTATAGAAATAATTTATTCAAAAGCACCCAAAATTCCAAAATTGTCAAAACAATACCCACTGAATTAAAACATAATACATACATACAGCCCGTAAGTGAAGTTGGCATTAATTTTATGCTTTGACATATTTGGAATTGTCACAGTTGGTAAAATTTTGAGGTTAAAAAGACAGAAATCCTGGTATCTGAGTCAAAACCAGGGGAAATAAAATAGAAAGCAAAGTGATGAATTATGTTAAAATCGAAAGGGCTGTGAATTCAGACATCAAATATGACCAAGCGCGAGCTATTTTATTTCCTCGAGTGTTGCAGATCCATGAAGCATTTCTGATGTCTCAGGATTCAATATGAAAAGTCAGTCAAATAGCTGGAGTTCTATTTCTTTGATGGGAAATTAGGTGAGGCTGAGAGCCCAGTGGAGCGTTTTTTGCATATTTTTGAGGTAATAATGGAAAGGGTATGCTTGTCTCTCATTAGTGGTAGCCACAGACAGCTCAATAAGCCACCGATATGACAGGCAAGATGAAGCATGTGCAGACTTAATGCTTCAGCATCGGGCACCTGGACTGGGAAGGAACAGAGGGGGTTCCAGACGCACCCCACTTTCTGCAGCTCGACAGCACTGAGTGCCTATTGATCTCTTCCCTCCCTCCCCTCCCCTCCTTTCTTCTCTTCCTTCTTTTCCCTTTCCCTCTCCCCCTTTCTCCCCTCCCCTCCCCTCCCCTCTCTCTTCTCCTCTCTGCTCTCTCCTCTCCGCTTTCTTGTCAAACAATGTGATTGCTAAATTTTATGTTTTTAATGCTACTATGATCTTAACCAGACATCAAATAATAGCGTGTTTTCAGTGACTAAATTTCTTTTTTTATTCATAATTTAAATTTTTATTTCCAAACAATCATAGTAAATTTGTAATGAAGATCAAGCATCCTCCTTATTTCACATATTTAAAAAGTGAGGAACACAATGTCAGTGACTGAATTTCATTGCTTTTTCTTTAAGTTCAACTCAGCTTTAATTGAGAGAGCCACCCCTTTCCTTTTACATTTTCATCTTTTCAGTTTCCATGTCTAATAAAATGTTAGTGATAACAAGGTCTAGGGACACATATAATTTTGTGAGAAAGCAAACTGATAAGTAGTGTGGATGAAAGGAGAAGTACAGAAAGCAAGTGAGAAGCATCCATGTGTCACGAGCAAGCAGAATGTGTTACAGAGAGATAATGAAACTTCAGCTCTTTAAGTGAGAACGTGAAGTAGAAGGCACTGAAGAGATCTCATTTTGCATAAGGAATGAAAACAGTATTTAATCATTTATCTTTAAGGCATGTAATATCCATCTAGTATACTATTCAAGGGCTCAAATGTAGATTAATTTATAGTGACAGTATTGCACAGCAATTTCCTCAAAAGTTTGGTTTTACTTTGTATCAGAGGTTTTTAACTAAATAGTCCTGTCTCCTTGCATTTAATGCACACTAATGTTTCGGCTGATTTCCCCATCTTTAAAAAAAAAAAAATTGTTTGTAGGGGGCATGATTCAAAATCTTCCATCAAAGACAGTTGTAGCTAAGTTTGTTTTTACAATCCTGTTTTGTGAAGCACACTTGATTTTTTTTTTCATACTTCAGCAGATTTAAGCATGATAGTTCCGAGGGCAGTGATGATCTGTGGACCCATGCAGATCTGTCAAAGTATCCAGAGGAAGCAATGGCTTCTTTGCTGAGAGTGATGCCATTGACTGTGTCCTAAAGTCTATGAGCAGCATTCTAATGGCAACTTGGCATTTCTCAAAAGATTTCAGCTTTGTACTTGGCTTCGTTTGTGCTCAGCCATCTTCAAAGTTAGGCATTTACAAAACAGCAGTACTTCTAACAAATGGTCATGTTAACTATTTAACCTGACAAACTCACGACGACTGACTGGATGGCACACCACAGACAACACTTTAAACTTTGTGTAGATTAATGGCAGTGAGTTTTCTTAGATGCAGAGGAGACAACTCTTGGATTCTTGTAGGATTCTCATCAAACATGAGAAATCCGGGGGTTATAATTTCAATATCATGTCAAAATGCCCAGATGAAAAGGGAAAAAGTAGTTTGTTCATCGGTGCATAGCATCAGATGCTTCTTCATGTTGCCTAATTTATTTTTCTGGTTTTAGGAAAGAATTTTCAAAGAAAAGCCAATAAGTTATGCTTTTCGACTGACTTCAACACATTCCTGCATGCTTATTAAACATAAAATTACTACGTAGGGAGCGGTGGGGGGCTTATCTCAGGCAATAGGCTAGATATTTGGGGATTCCAAATAAATGAGATGAGAGTAGACTAAGGGAGGACTCTGGCGAACACATAAAAAGTACAGGGAACATATATATGGGAGATGGAGGAACAACCACGTGACTGAGGAAGGGAAGGAAGTGCTCCCAGAGGCAGTAACCTCATAACTTCCAAGATAAGTAAGCAATTGTCTGGCCCTCAGGGGTGCCAGGATGGTAGAGCACACAGAGCCAGAATGCCAGCCTCCTGGGACAGTTTATGAAAAGGCTGTCTTCCTAAAGTGGAAATAGCTTAAAGTGTTTCAATCACCTTTTCTTCAGTTATCTTTGCTAGTTATAAGATAAATAATGCAGACAGATAACTTGTTTTTAACCCAGCAGCCTATTAAGAGCATTCACGTAAGAGAGATTAGGAAGATGCCCTTGCCATGAAGGAAAGTGGATATGCTGAGAGCTGGAGAGGGGTTCTAGACCATCCTAAGTGGCAATGTGAAGAACACCCTTGGATCAGGGTTGTAAGGGTCTGGAATCTCAAAAGAGGGCAAGTGTATGAGTGACAGTACTGCCAAAGGAAAGAGACAATGAAATTTTGTTATATTTCAGGTGGAAGTAACAAAGTACTTATTCATTTAATATTTCCTTAACACGCTCTATTATTAAAGCCTATTCTTTGAGGAATATAAAAATGATTGCTTTTGAGGGGTTTACGGTCCAGTAGAGAAAACAGACATCATACTGTGTAGTCAGGGTTCTCCAGAGAAACAGAAACAATTGGAGATACACACTGAGTGTCCAGATTATTATGCATTCAGAGATCATAATAATCTGGCCACTCAGTGCATATCCTACAGACACAGATACACACACACACACACACACACACACACACACACCCTCTTATTGGTGTGTATATATGCATATCTCTATCTGTCTATCTATCTTTCTATCTATCTATCTATCTATCTATCTATCTATCTATCTATCTATAATCATTCAATCTATCTATGTTCCTGGTCTATTTCTGTGTATTTATTGAGAGACAAACATTTATTGTAAGAATTGTCTCACATGATTGTGAGGGCTGGAAAGTTTGAAATCTGCTGCAGGGTATGCCAACTGGCTGGAGATCCAGGAAAGACTTGGTGTTGCATGCTTCAATCAGGAGACTTCAGTCTTTTCTTTTAAGGCCTTCAACTGATTGGACAAGGCCCACCCAAATTATGGAGAGTAATCTGCTTTAATCAAAGTCTACTGATTTAAATGTTAATTTCATCTAAAAAAATACCTTTACAGCAACATCTAGATGGATGCTTGACCTAAAACCGGTATTTCAGCCTCACTAAGTTGACATATAAAATTATCACCTCACACACAAATAGCTAGAGAAATGTGTATATGTGTAAGAAATTATATTTGAGCTGAACTGTCAAGAAAGAGTTGAGGAGGAATTTTTAAAATGGAAGGTGCAGCATGAAAATAAGGATGGAAATGAGAAAAAAAACAGGGTGTATATGAAAAATTATAGAGTTTCCTTTGCTGGAAGAGAACCAAGATGGGAGTGATGTGAATTAAACTTGAAAGAGGAATCATGGGATTCCATGGGATAGTTTAACTTCATACTGCCGATAATGGGGATCCAGTGGAATTTTTGCTCAAAGGATTGATATTCTATGAGCTACTATTGAGTTGAATCTGACAGCAAGCCCAAACCAGGGCCATAGTGGAGTTGTTTGGCTTCTGTGGGGCAGTTGTTCCTTCTTGTGTAACTACGAAGACTGATTCATTTGGAAGATATTTGTGAATAAGATCAAAACCTTAATTTAGGGTTTCAAGATCATTCAAGATGATTGTTGTTGGAACATTGATTGTAATTGTCTTAAAAAAGATATTACATGGTTATAAGAAGAGGGCATAAGTGAAAAAACAATCCAAGGGTAAGGTGTAACTCTTTAAAAATAATTAAATCGGGATATTTAATTATTTAAATTCCATTATCCTGCCTGATTTCTTTCTTTAAACCCTTGGGGAATGTTTTGATAAAAATGTATGTAACACTGGCTAAGTGCCTGTCTAAAAAGGGCAGATATATCATTCTTTGATACCAATGATTATTTTAAAAAATTTTACAGTTGCTGGTTTATCAGTTTGAATTAAGGCCTTTGGTTGATTGTGACCTTCAGTTAAAGCATTTCTTGTATTGCTTAAACCATAAGTAGAGTGTTCCCCTTTTTGTGATTTGTTTAATTTCTTTTGTTTTAAGGACATTGAGTTGTGGAACATTTTCTATTATGCTGAGTCATAGATTAACTTAAAGGAACTCAGAAGTTTGACTATGCTTCTGTAGAGAAAAATACTCACAGGCCTTGGAAGAAATTTGTGGTTTATTAGGATTTTAATGGTAAAGCCTTTTCCTCCACTCATGTTCTTTCTTTATAGAACTATATTAAGAAGATGCTCATCTAGCTAACTTGCTTTTCTTTCTCCCTCCCTTCTTCACTCCCTCCCTTCATTTCTCCCTCCCTCTCTCCTTCCCTCCTTTCCTTTCCTTTCCCTCCCTCCCTCCCTCCCTCCCTCCCTCCTTCCTTCCTTCCTGTATTTATTTATAACTAGAGGTCTGTTGCATGTAAAGATTTGTATGTAAAGATTTGTGCAATAGGCCTTACTTCCCTTGGCATCCAGCATGGGTTTCCTCCGGCATCCGGGACCCAGGCATTCACTCTGGACGGAGTCTGCTGCCTTTGTCTTCGCTGAGTTTGCAGTCTTCTTCTTCACTGTGGCTGGAGTGCTGCTCCTGTAGATCCCTTCACCCCCAACCCTCCCTCTCATAGCAGGTGCCCTGCTCCGCCCCCAGCCACACTGCACCTGGAGCAGCTGGGCAGCTGCCATCTTTGTCCTTCTAATTTGCATATTCCCTCCTGATTGGCTGGTGGGTGTAGCAAAGTAATGGTCAATTTGCATGTTTCTCTTTTGTTAGTGTAGATACTAGGCTATACTAAGCAGGTTTCTAAAAAGCTAAGATATTAGATCCCCATCCCCCAGCAGTCTGTTAAGATCATGAACTTTGGAGCCAGACTGCCTGACTACCAGTTGTGTATCCTTCAGTAAGCTACTTAACCATATGGTCTCAGCTTCTACATTTGCAAAATGAGAATAGTAATAATAACCTATTTATTGATGTTCCTGTGGATGTTGGATTACTTCATGATGTAAAAAATGTTTAAAACAGTGTTTGACACATGACACACAATCCATAAATGTTATCTCTGATTGTTTTAGCTGAAAAATTGTTAGGATATCAGTTATTATGAAGAACCTACTACAATTAACAGATACTGAGTGACTGCTGTTGCTTGTATGGACTTTTACTTCTCTGGAAAAACTCCCACAATGCTCCTAAGCAAAGTTGTTAGTGGATCAAGCTGCAATTTTTTCTTTCCTAAGTGCCCTCATGTTTTAGACATGTGGTTATTGTCCAATATGGGAGGGAGTCAATAAGAAAAGTAATGCATAGTTAGTTTTTAAGTGATGGGAGAGGTTAGCATTTCACAAAGTTATCCAGATATAACTTGTACAATGACTTGTAGCTAGGTAGGAGTATGTGTGAACAGTTAAGATTTTCACAGGCTAGAATGGAGATTTTTTTTTTCCTGTGTACATAAATACCCCCAAGAACGTAAATATCCCTTTAAAAGCAAAAACAATGATAATGAATTATTTTTTAAAAAATTTATCTTCTGATTCGTAGTCAATAAAAAAATTTATCTTCATTGTTGAAAATGTTACAGATGCCCTCCTTTCCCCCCACTGACCCCTTCTAGCCTGCACTCTCCCCTCCCCCAGGCCTTAATCACCCCATTGTCTGTGCCCATGGGTTATACATACGTGCATATAAGGTCTTTGGTTAATCTCTTCCCACTCACCTACCCTCCCCTTCCCTCTGAGATTCTTGATAAGTAAAATCATTTTTGCAAACATCAGCTGACTTTTATGGACAGATTAATAAGGGATGCTGTATAGCACGGACTGTAAAAGTTTTGGAGGTCCATTAGTGTCACTTATATATGACAATTTACTTTATTTTCATGATGCTACTCTAGAAAATCATATATACAGTGATAGCCAGATCAGGCAGTGGTTGTGTTTCACGGGAAAAATTTAAGTTAGAAAAGTGGCTAATAATAATATAATTTTTATTTAGCATAACTCAATTCTCCTATGTCTTCTAGAACTAGAAATGCCAAGAGAAGGAGACAAATTTATAATCATATTTCTTAGAATCAGGATGGATACAGAAAAACAAAGGAGAAATTTCTATTAAATTGGATTCTTTTTATATACCTTTAGGTATTTCACAAATCCCATTTTATTTTTATTGGCATCTTAGTTACTCTGTTCATGTGTCCCACAGCTGGTGATCTCTTTCACATTCTCAATAACTCTGGCTCTCTTCTTTCCCTCATGATAAAGCCCTTATGTAACTTCTGGGTCCTATTCTCTTCCCATGTTTATCCCCCAGGTGATCCTTTAGTTTAATATCCTCTTCTGATCAAAGCTCCTTTGCCTGGATGACTCCAAATTAGTCACATCTAATCTCGATGATTCCCTGAATGACATTTCCACTAACTTTCCAGCCTGTAGTACTCCATGATTAAAAAAAAGTGAGGCCAGTTTTGACAGGAAGCATAAACATAAATATTCTTCCTTGGGCAGTGCTCAGCAGTGTATAAATTTAACCAATGAACGATGGTGTGAATTACAGAAGTTAACAATAAGTAATAAAACCTCATGATAAAGCACCTTGTTATTCCTCAGTTTGGGTAATATTGTGGATCATATGTCTCCCTTAAGAGCAGAGTGAAATACCATGGCTGTATCTTTTTAATGCCATACACACACTTATGTATCAGTACCTATTCTATGGGTGGCATGTGAATGTTATGAGTATGTTCTTTTGTCTGTGTGTTTTAAAAATTTATGAAACATGTTCTCTTCACATAACTCAGAAAATACCTTTTGACTCATCTTCACAACAGCTTAAAATCTTCAATAACAGTGGAAAATATGAAAATCCACTACTTACTCAAAAAATACCTATGACGCATCTACTCTGCATCCTCTCTAATAGCTGACACCGTAGGGAGGTGGGATATGAATAAATCAGTTCCCCACTGCAGCCATCTATGTCTTAGGGCCGTGGTCGGCAAACTGTGGCTCGAGAGCCACATGCAGCTCTTTGGCCCCTTGAGTGTAGCTCTTCCACAAAATATGATGGCCCGGGCAAGTCTATTTTGAAGAAGTGGTGTTAGAAGAAGTTAAGTTTAAAAAATTTGGCTCCCAAAGGAAATTTCCATCGTTGTACTATTGTTATTTGGCTTTTTGACTAATGAGTTTGCCACTGTCTTAGGGGATTGAGGAGAAAGAAGAGATAAATTAACACTCATTGAGGAATGTTCAGGATCTCTCACAAAATGTTCTCATTTAACCTTAACAACAATATTGCTTAATCCCGAATGTTATCTTTATTTTATACATAGAAAACCAAGTCTCAGCACAGAGGCACCCCCATGGTCCCAGGCAAGTATGGTGGGAGCAGGGCTTTCCTCTTTACAGTGTGTGTTCTGTCTGTAAATGCGTTGGCCACTACCAGGAAGAAAGAAAATAGTATCACCGACATAAAGGATCATATGTATTCACAGAAGTGTGCCTTCAGAGAGGAGGAAGCAATTATAAAAAGAGTAAAAAAAAAAAAAAAGGTGAAGCTGATAATCTATCAAATTGACGATCAGACTTTCTCTTAATTGTCTTTGAGATGGTAAAACATTGAAAAAACAAACAATGGGAAATATTGCACTGATTAAAGCAGAACTTGTCAGTCTCTGTTTTTCTTTTTTTCCGCTTATTTGCAATCACTTCATAGCCTGACAGCAAATGTGCTCCATCTGATGGCAGCAGCTGTTTAGGTGCAAGGGCTGTAAAGAAACTCCCAGCGCAGTACAGCTACTCCAGTATTTATGTTTTTAGGGGAATGATTCTTTCCCGAGGTCCTTTTTATAGGCATGTCTTATGGGAGAATACCAGTCACGAAATAAATATAAGCTAAGTTTTAAAATGAAAATGCATCTGATAGTTTCTACAGAATCCAGTCATACTGGTAATCTAAAACAGGTTTGGACATGCACATAAATAGATAAATATTTGTCCACCCCAAATTTACTTGTCTTTCACCTTCTGCTTTATTGCTAATCTGAGAAGATTGTGTGTGTGTGTGTGTGTGTGTGTGTGTGTGTGTGTGTTTCTCGGAGATTGTTGAATTCTTCACTATCTGAGAAAAAGTTATTTTTCTTGAGACTGTTTGAAGTTTGATGTTATTAGAAGATATATAAAAAAGGGGACCAGCTCTAGTAGATTGGCTCCAGTGTAAACCACTCTTAAAATCTCCTAAACTGAGTTTTGACTCCTTGAGAACAGAGAATTCCTAGGCTTTACAATCTGACAGGCATTACATTGGGCAAGTTAGCTTGTTCTAACACAGTGGTAGGCAGACTCTGGCTGCCTGTTTTTGTAAGTAGAGTTTTTTAAATCTTTTTATTTTTTTATAGCAAAGGTGGAGATTTATTGAAGAATAAGTACAGACTCCCACATGGGGAGAGGGAAAGAGTCCCACAGAATGGACTCCCAAGTAAGGAGGGGGAAAAGGGTCCTGTAAGTAGAGTTTTATTGGGTCCCTGCCACCCCCATTTGTTGATGTGTTGCCTGTGCTGCTCTCTTGCTACAGTAGCAATTGATTCGCTGCGACCCTATCATCTGGAAAGTCACAATTTTTTTTTTTTACTACCTGCACCTTCAAGAAAAAGTCTGCTGACCCCTCTTGGGAACACCTTCATCTAAGTTTACCTGGATCAACCATAAAATAAATTACCTTGTATTATAACTCTCCAATACCAGTGTTGCATGAACGACACTTCACTTTAATCATATTTAAAAATAAGCCAATGTCCTTTGGATATAGGAGATGAAAAGTGGAATTTCTAGATTTTCTAAATTTGCCTCCATAGGCATTCAAAGATGCACTTTCTTTCACAAATATGCATTCTCTCTCACATAAGCTCAAGTGGCTCAGCTTTTAAATCTGAAATCTTTGAAGAGGATGCGATGCTCAAAAAGTTGGACACCGGCAACATAGGAGGGGATCAAAATTTAGTTCTTTTTTTTTTAAATTTTTTTAAATTTTTTTATTTTGTTAATACTCTGTGAACTCTTCATGTCCCTTCATGCTTTCTTATTTCAATGCACAGCCTTAAGATGGGCATCACTTATTGTAATTAATCCTAATGCATCTTAGTTTTCCAATTTCCTGAATTTAACACTCTCATCACCATTATTTGCAAATTGTGACAAATAAAAATTCTGTTGTGGAAATGGTTCAGAATTTCAATAAATTTAAGTGTTAACTTCCTGGCACTTGAGTAGCAGATAATTCCTAGTGTAGTGTAAAAGACAATTCTTTTAGTTTCTAGGTAGTTGAAGCCACAAGGGAAAAAAAAACAACCCACCATATACACATATTTGTTGTATATAAACAGAAGAAACTTTTGGGTGATTTTCTGTGAGAAATCATTTTTTAATTCCCTGTGTCTTTAAGTTTGATTAAAGCCATTTCATGATAAAATTGCTAAACGGACATTTTACAAAGCTGAAGCAACCTCTTATCCAGTAACATCAGCACTAATATGACAAGAACAGCTTAGAGATGTTTGAAAATCTGTCTTAAGATTAAAAACCCTTATGACAGGAGGAAATAAGCCACAAACAATCTGGAAAATTTAATGAGAACAACCACCCAATTTTAATTAATTATAGGATCACACATTTGCAGATACAATAATTATATTACCTTGGTGTATATTTTTATAAGGAATCCATAAAATAAATGTGAAGGCAAGCAGATTGCTATCACTAATAGTGTAATTTCTTCATAGGAACAAAGCAACTTCTGCATATTGTTTTGTAAAAGAACAAATTAATGACACCATCCAAAGCCACATTATGACATTTAAATATTTTCTATGTTTCTTGTTTCAACTGTTTTTCCTTATTATTATTTTTTTTAACCAAGGGTTAGAGAAAAGTAAACCCATGAGGATAGATTCAATGTCAGTATCTCTAGTCCTCTCTAGATGGCACTCAAGCCACAGAGTTTTAAAAACTGGTCTAGCTGGGCCCTAACTAGTTTGGCTCAGTGGATAGAGCATCAGCCTGTGGACTCCGGGGCTCCATTCCCAACCTCTCTCTTCCTCTCTGAAATCAATAAAAAATATATATATTTTAAAAAAAAGGCCTAGTTGAAAGTTACATTGAAAATGTTCTAGTGTGATCACTGGGTCAAATGAAGTTCCATATTTAATTTTTTTGAGGAAACTCCATGCTGTTTTTCATAGTGGCTGCGTCCCTCTACATTTCCACCAGCAATGTACTGGGGTTCCTTTTTCTCTACATCCTTGCCAGCACTTGTCATTTGTTGATTTGTTGATAATAACCATTCTGACAGGTGTGAGGTGATACCTCACTGTGGTTTTAATTTGCATCTCTCTGATGATCAGTGACTTTGTGAATTTTTTCATATGTCTCTTGGCCATTTGAATGTCCACTTTGGAGACATATCTATTTAGACCACTTGCCCGTTTTTTAATTGGAGCACCACTGTGCACATTTTAGAATGATATTGCACTGTTCTGTTACCTAGGTATTCAAGTCATCAAGGTCAGCTCAAAGAAGAAATTCAGCCATGGGAGAAAAGGTTGGAAATACAGGTTTAAAAAAATCTCTGCCTCTATCTCATGCTCCAGGGAGGTATAGCTGGAGTTGTCCTAGGTCTTACCTAAGTGAGATGTCTGGAGGGGAAGTGGGAGCCCAGGAGAATTAGCTGGAGGTGGCCTCTTGGATTGTTAGGGGCTACAGAAACGCTAGCCAAAGGAGAGTGCATGATTCATAGCAAGGGCGCTGCAGAAATGAAGGAATGCCTAAAGAACCTCACAAAGGACAGTGTGGGCTATAAAAACTGCCCGGTCCAGAAAGCATGAAGCAAACTCTTACCAATGCCAGTGAGGAAAGTTTCTATATCTCTCTTCCTCTTCCTTTCTCTCTGAAATCAATAAAAATATATTTAAACACACACACACACACACACACACACACACACCACCACCACCACCACCACCACCACCAACAACAACAACAACAACAACAACAACAACAACAAAACTGCTAATTCATTTTGTTCATGATTCAGTGGATCAGGAATCCTGGACGGGCCTGGCTGGCGATTCATCTCTAATTGATTTGGCAGCAAGTGGGCTGTAGGATCCAGCTGGAAGGTAGTTCTCCTTTCACATATCTGATGCCTCAATGCTTCTTGGCCTCTCTTTCCATACAGCATTTCATCCTCTAGGGCAGGGGTCCTCAAACTTTTTAAAGTGGGGGCCAGATCATGGTCCCTCAGAGAGCTGGAGGGCCGGACTATATGAACTACTAATTCCTACTGTAACACCTTGGCTGCGCTCACTGCCCAAAAAACCTGGCGGGCCGGATCAGACTCCTCTGCGGGCCGCATGTGGCCCGCGGGCCGTAGTTTGAAGACCCCTGCTCTAGGGCCTTCTGCATGTGGTCTGAGCGGTTCGCTTACAGTGGTCTAAGGATAGTAGCTCGGGGCTTCAGAACACCAATGCAGAAGTTGCTTGTCCAGGCTGAGCCTGGAACTAGTCTTCATCATCCCCGAAGCTCCTTATTGGTGGAAGCAGCCGTAGTCCAGTGTAGACTGAGGAGAGGGAAAATAGAACCCAATTCTCCGTGGAAGGTCTTGCAGCTTTCTCTAATCCTTCCTACAGTGGTTCTTAACTGTTGAGTTTCTGGAGCCTTCTGAGAATGTGATGAAGGTTAAGGGAAAATGCACTCTCATCATATTTTGTGTGTTGTTTTGGTGGGAACCCTTAAACTGAAGACTTGAATATTTATAGTAAAGCTGCTTGATGAATGAAATTATAGAAATAGTATTAAAATAATTACCTTGGTGCCAGATCCATTGGTATTTCACTAAATCCCCATCTCCTTGGCCCTTTCCTTTCCTCGTTAAGCACTCTTGATTTCCCTCTCCCCTACCCTTAACCTTCTCTTCCCTTCCCTGGAGGTCTGTCTTTGAAAGAATCTTGGTTGTAGTTCAGCAGTTATAATTTCACAAGGTTCATTTCTCTCAGGGTAGTAATAAACCTATGAAGTATGACTGGGTCAATATTTCTCCAAATGAGTTCTTTTGTCCATGACTTATACCTTGAGGCAGACATTCTTTGACTAGAAAGACAGAAAGGAAATAATCTCCTGGGACAATATTTTAATAGCTAAATGTCATTGTCACTAACCAACTTTTAGGCTGTGCATAAGGATAACCTTCAGAACTGATGTCCTCGTCTTATCCAAACTGTCTACCTGGATTTTGCTTTTTATCAGCCATAGTAGATATAAAGGTTGCTTCTTAATTTCTTTTTGTAAACATATGATTGCTGCTTCCTGCAGGAATTGAAATTAGGCATCCGAGGCTTGGGAATATTTTTCAGAAACAATAAAAGGCTTCCTTGGCTTTGTCTTTTTATGAGGATGCTTTGCATCCTGCTCACATGCCTTGTAATGCAATCTCAAGACACAGCTGTTGTTTCAGAGAGTTCATTCATGTCAGCAGCAATTAAAAGGTCCTTTGTTTTCCAAACATGCTCTCCCAGCTTGCCTTGAAGAGCTTTGCAAACAATGATTCCTGCAGCTTGAGGGAAGAGATACGACCTCTTGTAGCAATGAGTTAGAGCATGCTTACTAGATGGGATGGATATCAAACTACACTCTTGGAATCACTGACTTACTCTGTGTTTTCATTTTAGACATTAAAATGGATGCATCTGTGGGGCCTCACACTTAGCCTGACTTTGCCTGTCTTTCGGGTGAGGTGTGCAGTGCAGGACACTATCCTAAGGGCTTCCTGTGTATGCGTTGTGTTTTTAGGTTATGGGCACCGGGAAATGAAGAATTGAAGAAGAGATGTGTATGATTTTAGAGCACTGAAAGGCAGGTTCTTTTCCTGACTGTCCTGTTATTCTCTCTCATGATGAATGAAATTGTTCCGGGTAAGAGAAAGTAGACATAGCCTTGTTTTATTTAACTCTTTTACCTGTGGAGTGGGGTCTCATATGCATTAAGATAAATATCTGCTGAGAACATTTGCAAATGTTAGTGCTATCCATAAGTCTGTATATCTTTCAGATTGCTACTCAGACACTATTCCTCATTTTAATTATTTGTGTGTGTGCATGTTGTGCTGTGGGTAGTTAGAGAGCTAATCAAATAACAAACCCTTTCTGTTTTGTTAATTTCTAGACTTCTTTGTATATTGGGGAAGGGGATAGAAATAGAGATGCAGTTGGAGAAAGGGAACTAACTAAAATTGCTCATTATAACAAGTTAAGAGCCAAGTTGTACAGCCAGGGGAAATGTTTTCCCCTCACATTTAAAATGATCAAAACGAGCAACTGAGATACTGGTTTACCTAATTAAGACAATGAGTTTCATATTCTTGCAAATATATATATATATATATATATATATATATATACACACACACACACACACACACACACACACACACACACATATATACAAAACACAGCATAGATTCCATAGTCTGGGAAACACTAAAGGTAAAATAGGACAGAATATTTCAAATTCAAGTCCATAAGTCTACAGATTATATAAAGTCTATTGACATTATAGGAAGGAGTATCAGGCATACATTATAATGGTTTTTAAAAGGCAGAGTTTAAGTGCACACCCATTTCTGCTCTATTACAGCACTGTCATTACATTTTGTGTGCAGTTTTGGTGGAAACGCTTAATCTGATTATTGTGCCTCACACTTTCCTTAGCTGTAAAGCTGTCCCAGCAATATCTTACTCTTCTCTCACAGTGTCTGAGGCCCCCAGGGGAAGGCAGGCAGAGCAGCACCTGGTGTACCATCCTGGTCTGTCTATATCATGAGACATTTTTCTTATTCTGCCTTATGACAGTAAGGATCAACCTAATCCTAACTTTGTAGAGTTAGACTGGATTTTCAGTCACTAGTGAAACCTTACTTTGCAGAAAAGGAGGAAGCAACAGCAGAGAGATTAAGTGATTATCCAGGTCACACCATCCTTTATAAGAAAGCCAAGATCTAACCACATGTGTCAAACACAAGGCCCGCGGGCCAAATACAGCCCGCCAGGCCTTGCAATGTGGCCCGCACCGCACTGTCATCACTGCACTCTGCTGTCAGTTTATGACATTGTCAGTTTATGACTGTTCAGTAAACCATTCGGCCCGCGATTTAGGCTGGATTTTAGATTTTGGCCCCTTCTCTGATTGAGTTCGACACCCCTCTAACCCAAGCCTTTGGATTCAGTTGATCTTGAACATCAAATTAGAAGACTCAACCCAAGTGTACTAGATGCCATAGACTGAATGTTTGTGAACCACTCCCATGTTCATGCTTAAACCCTAATGCCTCATGGGATAGTATTTGGAGGTGGGGTGGGGGCGTTCTTGAAAGATAATTATGCTATGAGGGTGAAGCTCTCATAAATGGGGTTAGTATCCTTTTAAAAGAGACCCCGAAGGCTCCCTCACCCCTTCCACTATGTGGGGATGTGGGGATGTGGGGATGTGGAGTCTGTTGGCACCTTGATCTGGGACTTTCAGCCTCCAGGACTGTGAGAAATAAGTTTCTATTGTTTAAGCCACCCAGTCCACAGTAGTTTGTTATAGCAGCCTGAACTGACTAAGACACTAGGTTTTTCTTTTACAGTTTAATTAAGATACTAGAAGCCTGATGCATGAAGATTCGTGCCTGATGGGCCAGAGCCACCTTTTCACCTTCCTATGCTGCTCAGAGGCCCTGAGTGACTGGGGACAGGGCAGAATGCCTGTATCATTGCCATGGCGATGAAGAAAGCATCCCGCCCCGCCCCTGGCCACTTGGCACTGCATATGCAAATTAACCAGCCATCTTTTTCAGGTTAATTTGCATACTCACTCCTGATTGGCTGGTGGGTGTTGTGAAGATACAGTCAATTAGCATGTTACTCTTTTATTAGGTAGATATTTCATATACCATACAGTTTACTGACATAAAGCATACAGGTATGTGGTTTTAACATGTTCAGAGCACAATCATGACCGTGTTTTAGAATATTTTAATATTTCAGAAAGGAAACCTGTCTCCCCCTAGACCTAGGCAACCACTAATCCACTTTCTGTCTATATGGATTTGTCTATTTGGAAAAGTGGAATTAGTGCAAAATGTGGTTCTTTGTGACTGACTTCTTTTTGTCTTTTAAATATGTTTTTATTGATTTCAGAGTGATGAAGGGAGAGGGAGAGAGGACTGCCTCCTGCATGCTCCCAACCTGGGATTGAGCCCTTAAACCAGGCATGTGCCATGACTGGGAATTGAAGTGTGACCTCCTGGTTCCTGGGTTGATGCTTAATCACCAAGCCACACCAGCTGGGGACTTCTGTCACTTGGCATAATGGTTCAAGGTTGCTCCATGTTGTGGCATGTATCAGTACTTCATAATTTTTTCTCATTAATATTCCATGGTATGGACATACCACATTTGTTTATCCATTCATCAGTTGATGACTATCTAGGTTGTTCTCACTTTTTGGCTGTTATGAATAATGCTACTGTGAACATGGTGGCAATTTTGTACATCAATCTCATAGATGTATAATACCTGGTATTGGAATTGTTGAATCGTGTGGCATCTCTATGTTTAATAGTTTGAGGAATCACCAAACTTAAAAACACTTAAAAGTACATTTCTAAGAGAATAGGCACAAATAAAAGTATAAATTTGGGAAGCATTGACAAGTTTACTTAGATATTACATCAAACTTGAACAGTATTTCCTTGGCATATGTTGGAAAAAGCAGAGATTACAGAAATTACAGAAGAATGGGATTTGTATTTTCCATAATTTCAGATGAAAGATTGCTTAGTTCTTTTTTTTTTTTTTTTTTTCATTTCTCACAAACACTTGAGGTCCACCAATTCTGCCTCTTCGGGCTGTTTTTGTATTTTTCCATGCAAAGGTAGGCATGAAAGCATTTGGGACAGGTCAATTGTATGGCTACTTCCTCTGTCAACCTCTTGTACCACTAACACACCAAAAAAACTGCTTTCTTCAAGCAGCTTTTACAAGTTTCATTTTAAGAAAAAGGGAATGCAACATAAAGAGCTACCATTGAGCAACATCAAGTAGCAAGTTCAAGGCTACCCTGGAAATGTGGCCCCGCATCATCATTTCTTTTTCACGTCTACTCATTTATCAATATAATTATATTTTCATTAGCATTTGTGACTAAACGTAGTCTTAAAGTAAACATTATCTAGAAAATATAGAATGATAGTGATATAATTTTCCTTGATGGAAGATTGAAGACAGTAGATAAAGCACATATTAGGAAATTTCAGTAAGAATTTATCTATGGAAGAAATAATGAGCATCTTGTGGACAACATTAAATTTTGCTGCTGCCTACTTTTTATGAATAGCAGCTGCTCTGCCACTCCATGCCCAGGCATCAATATATTAAAACAACAAAGAGCTTGTGTTTTTGGTCATTTTTTCCCCCACCTAAGAAAGAAAGGGAATCCAGCAGGTGCTATTTTCTGGAGAAAAATGACTTGCATTATGAACATCTTCAATTATTTGCCTCGCTTCGTATAACTTCCTCTCTCCTCTCCCGAAGTTCTCATTATTCAAAAATCATTTACCACTAAATTATAGAAACATAGTTTCTCATAAAGCAGAAGTGAAGTGAAGCCGGGCCTGAGTCAATAAACAATTACAAGGCTCTCAAATCATCAAAAAGATGCCACCTATGACATATGACCCATTCTGGTCTCCAGGAGCCCGGCACCAGTTTATGGAGAGTCTGGAAGGGGCCATATTTTCTCCTCTCTGAAACGGATGGTCCCTGTCAGCTCAACTTCAGAGAGAGTTTTTTTTTTCTTTTTTTTTTCTTTTCTTTCAAGAACAAAAAAATATTAATGTTTGAGGGTATACTGAAGATACACATGAGCAGGTTTTCCCAAGAAACAGTTCCGGAGCTCTAATCTTATTTGGACAAACAGAGCCTAACATCACTGACCCTCAAACGACAGTAACCTGCTTGTTTCCTTTGTGGTGTGGTGTGTCAGCCACTGCCTGTTTCCAACAGAGGCTCTCAGTCAGTCAGGCGGACATGTCTGTTTATGAGCAGTGTCATCCTCAGATTTCTTGGAACCTTAGTTTCTTCATTTGTGAATGACAAGTATATGCACTATGTTTTTTTAAAAAAAGATTTAACAAATGTGTATATAGTATTGAGCACATGTTATGTATGGCAGACACACTCTTGAGTTTCCTTACTCTTTGCTTTCCAAAAGACTCCTGAGACTATTTGAGTGACAGTGTGCCCAGGGCCAGCGGATTAGTCATGACTCTTAATGACAGCATGTCAATCTCGTTTTCTACCGTCCTGATTGGTTTGGGGCACGGGATCCACTTCTGGCCAATGATGTGAAAGGGGTGGACTTCTGGAGCTTCGAGAAGAGATTGTCCATCCCGAGAGGACAGAGGGTGAGAGGAAACATTCTCTCTGCTGTTGAGTTTATGTGCAGCAGCAGCCAACTGGCTGAGGATGGGAAAACAAGATGGAGGATGCAACCTCGGTGGTGGAGTCTGGATCCTTACATTGTTACCGCCTCGTCCAGCAATTTGTTAACAAACAATAAATATGTTCAAGCCACTTTAAATCAGATTTTCTATTATTTGTAGCTAAAAGTATCTAGCTCACAAAATAGACTATTAGAATACATATTAAAAGATATATTTTGAAAGGGGTAAGTTGTTATTTAAAAACCACTTGCATTGCATTCATAGAAAATGACACCCAAATTAATTTCTTTAGAAATTAAGAAATTTAAAAAGTTTAAAAAAAAACTTTTTTTTTTTTTTCCCCCAGGAAAGGTCTAATAAAATTTAGCTGTGGTATCCAGTTAGCTTTTATTTTAAAACAAAGCAGAACACCATATAATTACACACTGGAAGGGAACTTAGTAATAATTTTAGAGTCTAAAATTAAGATCATCTTTCTGACTCTAATTAAAGAGCACATTAAAACCATCTCAAGAGATGGAACTGGGGTTTTAGAATCTTTAAAAAAATCCTCCAAAATGGAAAATTTTTTAGATAATTCAGTGTTAGAAATATGTAGTACATTAAGTGGCAGTGTTAATAATTATGGGTGTAGGAGGATAGATTCAACCTGGATCCCCCATGGAAAATAATGGGTCTTTTATCTTCATAATTTACATGAGAGAAGGTAGTTCTTATTCCCACTTTTAATTACACAGATAACGTTCACCATTCAGAGAAAGCCTAATTCCTGTTATATTTTCATTCTTCTACGGGAGACCTTTCCCTTTTCTTTGTTCTGCTTGTATCTGACAGACCACAAAGCAGAGAGAAGTATAAAATTTCCAAACATACCCATCCTAGAAATCTGAAATCTTTTTGGGTTTTATGAGACCCTGTGGTATCCAAAAGAAATGTGAATCTTCTTTTGTCTTTGCCTTGAAAGCTGTAGACAGAGGCTTTCTGTCATTTTCTTGAAAAAAAAAAAATTAATCAGGAATGGAACATAGCTCAGTTAATTTTATATATAAGAGTCAGAGTTTAGTACTGATGGTCCTGTCTTTCAGCATGTGGGGGTGGGGAGCTGGTAAGACACTGGCTGAAGTCTGCCTGCAAGGAAGTTTCACCCATCTTCCTGAGGAGGGAGGGAGCACAGTGCCATGTGATTCTGAGTACAACCCTCTTGGAGCTGCTGGATTTAATCACGCTAAAAATGGCTCAACTTCTCAAAAGGGAAGCAAATCCTAGTGCTCATCAGGGTGAAGCTGACAAGCAGTCAGGGTTTCTTTTCTATGAGCACATTTCACTCTAAGAATACAGGGTGGGGCACAAGTTGGTTTACAGTTGTGTGAAACACGAAGTTTATTCTCTTTTTTTAAAAATATATTTTATTGATATTTTTACAGAGAGGAGGAAGGGAGAGAGATAGAGAGCTAGAAACGTCGATGAGAGAGAAACATTGACCAGCTGCCTCTTGCACACCCACTACCAGGAATGTGCCCGCAACCAACGTACATGCCCTTGACCGGAATCGAACCTGGGACCTTTCAGTCCGCAGACCGACACTCTACCACTGAGCCAAACCAGTTTCGGCACGAAGTTTATTCTTATACTAGAGGCCTGATGCATGGAAATTCATGCACGGGATGGGGGGCGGGTGTCCCTCAGCCAGGCCTGCCCCCTCTCACAGTCTGAGAGCCCTCAGGGGTGGGAGGTGACCAGGCAATCAGAGGAAAGCGATGCCCCATCACACCTTTGCTGCTGCCACTGCTGGCAGCACAAGCCTCGGCCAGCCCTGGTTACCTGAGCCTTGGGCGGCCCTGGGCAACTAGGGTGCTGAGGGGATTGGGGGACTCCAAAGGCAGGCATGCCTTGGGGTGGGGCTGACGGGACAAGGCACTGCCATCCTGTGGCTGTGAGTGCCACCATATTTGAGGGTGTGACAGTTAATTAGCATATTCCCTCCTTATTGGCTGTGGGTGCCAGCATGTTTGCGACAGCTTGAGGTTCAATTAGCATGTTCCCTCTTTATTAAATAGAATTCTTAATTGCTGTGTTATTGTCCACAAGAACTGTAAACCTAATTTGCCCCACGCTGCATACCTCAAACATTGGTAATATCAAACTATTTCCATTAAATGCTTTCATTTGAAAAGTAAAACATTTTCTCACATCAATCCTGTGATACAATTTTTCACTTTAAGTTTACAAATTGGAAAACAGGCACAGATATTAGCATGTCTTGGGTAAAGGGAGTTACATAGCCAAAATTAGCTCCAGTCTCCTATTTACAACTTTCTCCTGTCCCATTTTTTAAAAATTTATGCTTTAAATTTATATTTATTGTTGAAAATATTACAGATGTCCCTTTTTTTATCCTCCATTGACCCTCCTCCACCCTTCACCTAACCCCCTCTGTGTTATGCATGTTTGCATATACCAGTACCTCCTTTGGTTAATCTCTTTCTGTCCCACTCTTCCCCCCTTCCCTCTGAGATTTGTTAGTCTGTTCCATGCTTTTATGTCTCTGGATCTATTTTGTTCATCAGTTTATTTTGTTGATTGGATTCCACCACATATGAATGAGATCATGTAATACTTGTGATTCTCTGACTGGCTTATTTTGCTTAGCATGATACTCTCCAGGTCCCTCCATGCTGTCTCAAAGGGTAAGAGATCCTTCATTTTTATTCATGCGTAGTATTCTATGGTGTACATGTACCACAGTTTTCTAATCCACTCATCTCCTTATAGGCACTTGGGCTGTTTCTAGTTCTTAGGTATGGTGAATTGTGCTGCTATGAACATAGGAGTGCATATATTCTTTCTGATTGGTGTTTTGAGTTTCTTAGGATATATTCCTAGAAGTGGAATCACTGGGTCAAATGGCAGTTCCATATTAATTTATTGAAGAAACTCCACACCGTTTCCCACAGTGCCCGCACCTGTCTGCATTCCCACCAGCAGTGTACTATCTTTCCCTTTTCTCCACATCCTGGGCAGCACTTGTTTGTTGATGGTAGCCTTCTGGCAGGTCTGAGGTCACACCATTGTCATTTTAATTTGCGTCTCTCTGATAATTAGTGACTTTGAGCATTTTTTCGTATGTCTCTTGGCCATCTGTATGTCCTCTTTGGAGAAGTATCTGTTTAGGTCCTTTGCCCATTTTGTAATTGGATTGTTTTTCTTCCTTTGGATGGCTAGAAGCCCCACTTTCCCCCTTAAAGGGCCAACACACTGAATTTCATTTGTAGTCACTTACCTTGGACTCCAGCAGTGGGCAAACAGAGTGGGCTAGCGCGGCTTGATCAGAGTCTGGGGGTGGTGGTTCTCTGGAGAGAGCACAGAGGGCAGACTTGGGGTCCCTGTGTTGAGTCACTCCCCCATGCTGCAAAAGCCACCTTTCTCAGGTGGACCTTTCCCATCAGTGCAGCGTTAGCCCTGGGATGGGGTGGGGGTGGGGGAAATTGCCCCACCTGTTGGAAACCTCTCCACACCCTGTGGAGTTTATGCTTTACACTTCAAACTTTTTAAAGTGGGGGCCAGATCACGGTCCCTCAGAGAGCTGGAGGGCCGGACTATATGAACTACTAATTCCTACTGTAACACCTCGGCTGCGCTCACTGCCCAAAAAACCTGGCGGGCAGGATCAGACTCCTCTGCGGGCCGCATGTGGCCCGCGGGCCGTAGTTTGAAGACCCCTGCTTTACAGCCTGAAGCTCCTTAAGTGACTGAGACTAACAATTGATCTGCAGGCAGAGGCAGATCTCTGGGTGTTCAAGTCTTTTCCTGACCTGCCTCTGGGCTGTGGGCTAAGAAAAGCACACCTTGGTGCACAGCTTGGTCTCCCGTCCCTTTCTCTCCCTCCACCCAGAATTCATGTGGGATCAGACCTATGGTCAAGTTTGCAGAGCCACCTTACTCATTGTCCGAGGAACTTGTAAATGTATAGACTGTTCATACTAGAGGCAGTTTTTCACCAAGTCAGAAAAGTTTAAATTATGAAAATCTGCTCAAAAGTTACTTTAAACAAGGTGTTAGTTGTACTTACTGAAAACACACATCAAGAGTTATCATTTGCACTTAAAGTACTATTAAACAGCTGAGTCTTAACTCTTAGCAGGCTAAAAATAGAGAAACCTTGCCTTTCCTTTATGTTTCAGGATGAGAACGGGGAAGAAACCAGGCTCAGTGTGGCTGGAACATTCTTGGGTATTCTGATGTTCACTTGTACATTTTCAGTTCTGTCTCTCCCTAGAGTTTAAAGGCTGGGTGAAAAGTCTCTGATTTAGAAATCTGAATTGATTTCCATTTTTGCAGCTACTCAGTCTGAAAACCTTAGAATGTTTCTTGAATTTTCTCTTTCTCTTGTATTCCACCTCCAACGTGTCACCAAATCTTGACTTTTTACTTTCAAAATATATCTACACTGTCGTTTCTCACCATCTCCTCTGCAAAAAACCATCCTGCCACCATCTCTCTCACCTGGAAGATTCTATTGGCCTTCAAAGTGGTCTATTTCCTCCCTCATCCCCTTCAGACTATTTTGAACACCTTAGACAGAAGTCTGGTAAAATGTTATTTGGTCATGTTACTCCTCCATTTAAAACTTTCCAATGGCTTCTTACCTCGCTCAGAGACTCCCATTTCAGCAACCACCCCCTTCCAGTGGCCTATAAGCTGTCCCTGTTAACTCTCCAGCTTTATTTCCTACTACTTTCTCCCACTCACTGTACTCTTGTCATTCTGATCATTTGCTATACCTTTCACTAAAGCCTAGAGAATAATGGCTGGCACATAGTAGTTGCTCAATGAATTTTGGATAAATACATGGTAACCATATTCTGGACTCCTACTGCTTTCTTAAATCCAAAGAAAAATTGATTAAAATCTTTCATTTTGTGATTAGCTCCTAATATCTCTTGTGAATTCTGGGGAAACTTACATTTCTTTTTAGTTCCCACTGTCTCTGGAGTCTTCATTTCCGTCTTGCACCCTGCTTTTCCATGTGCTGCCCTTTCTCTGCATCCTGTCGCCCAGGTGGGTGGGCACCATACAGATTCTTTACTCTCTGAAGTTCTCTACAGCTGTCTTTGTTAAAGATCTGAAATAGTGGAGGAGAGGATAACACTAAAAATTAAATTACAGGGCAACACCTAAATTTAAATTTTAGGTGTCTTCTTTCTTTAAAGTCATTAATGTCTGCACTGGGGATTTATGTTGTGTTCATCAACTCAAGCTTCAGCCTCCCTACATTTCGCTGATTCCATTTTTTTTTCTTTCCCAAGGCACAACATTTTATTTTAGGACATCTGACTATCAGGGAAGTCTTTCATTATTGGGTCAAAATCCATCTCATAGAGTTTTTACCCATTTGTGGGTAAAATTAGGTTTTATATTCTTTGACGTTCATTTAAAATAAATGATGTCCCCTTTCCAGTGTCATCTAGGGTTCTAGGAAAGTATAAAAGTCTAGATACACTTGACTAGTATAGTTCTCTCTTAAAAATACAACCATTCTTTCATGTGGGAAGTAATATTTATTTTGTAAAACCTATGCTTTATATTGACTAGACTTAAAATATAAGTTCATTGGCCACATGACAGGCTGCAGTTTTTGATACACATCAACATTTTTAAAACACTTCCATAACTGATCTCTCGATACTGTGAAAACTTTGACTAGTTTTTATTAGTCTAGTAGGTATTTATAAAATATAAAAATATTAAGATATATTTGAATTTATGCTTTATTGCTAAAACTTCGAAAAGGTACAAATAAATGGCATAAGATGCCACATTTTGTTGGAAGAAACTTTTTGTAAAGTTTAATGTGCAGTTGATTCAGAGCTTACACAAGACTGGCCTCCCCTCATGGGATCAACTATTCATTTACGTGCCTCTTGAAGAGAAACTTAAGTAAAATAGTCTAGGGAGATTCACTCTAGTTCTTGGCATGAAGCAACACTGATGATTAATGGCCTACAGTGGTAATTGGCTCTTGGTTAGAGATGCTTCAGACATTCAAGAAATAAGACTATAATGAATGGAAATATCTCAGTAGTTCAACTAGTCCTTATTCACTGAGAGATTAAGGTGACCTGACATGCTAGGAGAAGCCTGGTTATATAAAATTGCATTTGCCATTTTTAGCTCTACCTTGCATGCAGTAATTTTTTCATTAAAAAAAAAAAATCTTCAAGTTAGGAAGTATGCCAAAGAGAGAATGTAGTGTGAAAAGAAAAAAAAAAAGTTACTCGAAACATTTGAAACCAACTTAATAGCAGACCTAAGAAAAATAGCTTTTTGTTTTCTAAGCAAGTGACATTTTCTGAGGTTGACCTGCTATGAACAGGCTGTTACATTTCAGTCTGTCAGACTCTAGCCTTATAAAGTCTGTGCTTATAAGAAAACCCACGGGAATTGAGTCCTGGATCCTCCAAAAAGGCCCCAAGCCAAGAATCACTGTCCATGGCCATTGTGCAGATAGATTAAAGACCTGGTATAGGCAGCGTGGCTTTTTTCCTTATTAAATGCTTCCAGTATTGCACTTGGATTTGCCACCTTTGGATTTTAAGGCCCCTGCACATTCAGCTTTGTCATTTAGCATTAAACTTTGCCCATGTTTGGCCACATCATTTCTTTCCACCTACTGTTACTTCAAGTCCCTACTCTCAGGCTTTCAATAGATTTCAGACCTGTGTAGTCTGGGGATGTGTTACAAGCAAGAGAGCATTTTCTGTGCAAAGACCAGTGAGAGAAAGGTTTGGAAGTAGGAACATTTAGATTGCTTTTGGAAGAATAGGTTGTGGTTTAGTGTAGCATGCAGTGTGTGGATGCATATATTGAAATAGACTCTAAATGTTAAGTTGTGCCGGATTGTAAGGAGCTTGAATGCCTCTCAGAAGAGCTTGGCAGTTTTACTCAGCTGAGGCTTTCAAGTATGATAATGAAACACAACAATATCTTCATGTGTTTTAGGAAGATAGCTCTAAGAATTTATTAGGGAGGGAGGGCGGGAGGGCAGGAGGAGATTGGAAGTGGTACTAACTGTTTCCATTAGTTCACACCAAGATCATGAGGAGTTAAATTAGGAAAAGGGCAGTAAAGTGGATGAGAAGGTGAATTTAAGGTAGAGCTTGACACGTAACAGAGATAAGAGAGAAAATGTGAAGAGCTAGAGCTAACCCGTAGTCTTCTAGCTTGTGGGACCAGGAATGATGACCCGTTAGGGGAGGTGTGCAGCACATGAGGAGTTTGACTTTTTTAGGAAAAATGGTTGAGGTTTGGCTATATTGAGTTCAAAGGACTATTGAGTCATTTTTCTGTTAATGTACAAGTGAGCAAGTAGAACTTAGGGTCATGGTCAGGGATGAAAGAGTCCTCTCAATACTAGGAAATGTTTTCTTCATTGTGAGCAAACAGTCCCTCCTTAGAAAACAGGTCCAGACACAAACATGACACTGAAAAAATGTTGACAGTGAAATGTCTTTTTTTTTTTTTTTTTTCATTTCCCCCTCTTATTTCTTTTTTTCCAGGTCTCTACCCATTACTTCAAAGAAAAGAAACATAAACCTTAAATATTGATCATTAATTTTTCCTCTCTCATTTGGAAGATAAGTGTGCATACTGGAGGAAGAAGAAATTGGATAATATTCCCAACATGATGGTCAAGTATTCTGGATCTCTAACTTTCAGTCTTTCTAAAGATAAATTTTGCTTTTCTACTTATTATGATTAGCCACTTCTGCAAAGGCTCATAGTTTATCACAGGCCCTTGAACTAAAATTAATTTTATTGTTTTGTTGAAAGCAATAGCAACACACTGGAAAAATAAGTATCTAGTTGCCTAATATTAGGAAAAAGGTTTGTTTTCAACAAAACATGTAGCACTTCTAAAATACAGACCATAGTTGATAGTAATGCTAGGTGACAAATAGAGCCAGTTTTTTGTTAGTAGAGTAGCTAAAGAAACGTTTTTGGAATTATGATTTTATTTTGATAATTAAAATGATCAGGTGAAAAAGTTTGGCTTCCTCATGGTTTTTACTCCAATTGGTCTGCATCCCAAATTGACCAATCTGAAGCATTACAGTGGTGATTAGTGATGCAGTGAAGGTCTAAGAACTTTTGTTGCTTCTTGATTTCTTTATTAGTGTTATCTTTCTGTGTTTTTCAAAATTCCCAAATTCTTTTGCTGAAAAGGATTGTTTATCTATAAAATTAACTATGAGGAGATTGATGGAAAAAATGACTTTGGAAATGGTATCTGATTTAATATGATACTGATTAATTATATTAACAATTGACAGTAATTATCACCAACCACTTGTAAATTCCTTACAGAAAGGAGTGTCTGTGTTTGTCTGTTTATTTATTTTTTATGTATTTTTTGTTAATCCTAACCCGAGAATATTTTTTCATTGATTTTTAGAGTGAAAGAAAGAGGGAAAGACAGAGAGAAATATCGATGAGAGAGAAACACATTGATTGGTTGCCTCCTTCACGAGCCCTGACCAGGGCTCAGGCCAGGGAGGAGCCTGCAACCGAGGTATGTGCCCTTGACTAGAATTGAGCCCTGGACCCTTTGGTCTGCAGGCCGATGCTCTATCTACTGTCTATCTACTGAGGCAAACCAGCTAGGGCTGTATGTGTGTTTATATGTTATGCGTGTTACAGAGTTTATATCCAATATATACAAGCCAAATGTAAATGAGAAAATGAGTGATCATTGAATAGTGATTGTGTAGTCCATTTTTTTCAGAGATAAAACTACATTAAACTGGTTACAGGAAGCATCATCATTACTTAATATAGCTCTTTATATTAAGAACTATAAGCCAATGACCTCCAAGGTTTTCAGAAGGATGCCATTGTCAGAGAGTAACCTATGGCATATCCAAATTGGCAAACAACACCTTCATCATTGTTTTCTGTTGCCTTTAGTGGGTAGATATAACATTCAGAAGACTCACAATTTATTGGTGGTGACATCTATACTAATAAAACAGCAATATGCTAATTAGACTGGACATCTTCCGGATGTCCTTCCAGACAAAGCCACGGTAGCAGGGGCTGAGGCAAAGACAGTTAGCGGTGATCAGGCTGGCAGGGGAGAGCAATTAGGGGGCAATCAGGCCGACAGGCAGGTGAGCAGTTAGGAGCCAGTGGTCCTGAATGGGCCTAGACCAGCAGTCGGACATCCCCCAAGGGGTCCTGGAATGGAGAAGGTGGAGGCCGGGCTGAGGAATTTCATGCACAAGGCCTCTGGTGGGTTAATCAGATTACACATGTTTCAAGTGTACATTTCTATGATACATGATTTGTAAATTTCATTCTGTGCCCACCACCCAAAGTCAGATCATCTTGACTGATCCTCTTTACCCTTAACCACTCCATCTCCTTTTTCTCTAATAACCACCATACTGCTGTCTGTGTCTCTGATTTTTTGTTTGTTTTTCTTGCTTGTTTACAAAATGACTTTTTCTTCCGCATTTTTTTTTTTTTAAATTCCAAGTCAGATGTTAAACAATGTAGTAGGGAAATCAGCATGGATAGTTTCACTGAGCATAAGCTGCACTCATTATGTATTTTTTTCAGGAATATTAATTAGGGCTGTCACTTTCCCATGGGTCTCTTACAACCTCACAATACATCCCTACATGAGCAAGGAAGGTGCCCTGCTCCTGGGAGTCATATCAGCGAGGCCAACTAACTCTTTGCATTCTAAACGCCTCAGAGCCTGCGGATGGCAGATGCTGGCAGAGCACTGTCCCTCGTTGGTCTTTCTCATTTCTCTGCTCTTCATCCTGTGACTGCCTTGGAGAAAAGCATAAAACTTCCCAGACTGTGTCTAATTATGTAATCTCAGGTGGGCAAAAACTGCTCCCTCTCTCCGACTAATGATTGGTTTGTAATCTAAGGAAGGAGGATTGGCAGCCCTGGTTATTTTTGTCTTATTGGTGCCAGCACAGATGCTGTTTTCACTCAGAGAGGTGTCTAGAGAGGTCTCTCCCTGAGGCACTCCATGGAAACAGATGCGCACTGTTTTCTGAGGGCCAATTTGGGAAGCTTGTCTTTCTTCTCCAGGCCTTAGGGTATAACGCCAAGATTACCTAGTGCATCTTTTAGGAGGGAAATATCCTCTTTTTGAGCAGAATGAACTAGTTTCCCCAGCCCATTTCCTCCCTTCCTTCACTGCTGTGCTCCGGGACAGGCTGCCACACTTGTGTGCTCTGCCCCTGCCCACACCCATTGCCTGGCTCAGGCCTCGGAATGCCAACCCGACCTCTGGCACGGACTGCTCATTTGTTTCCGATGCAAATACATTTGCTTCAGATGCTGCATCCCTGAATTTTCCATCCATCATCCAACTCTAGCTCAGCCACGCCCCGTGGGTCCCTAATGGAGAAAGTGCTTGCAGGACACTCAGAAAGGACACTTCTTTGGCAGGGGGCAGGGCTTTGGCCGCATGCCCCTTCCTTCCTGGTGGGTGAGAGAGATGGCAGGAGTGCTCTTGCCTTCACATCTAAGCCTCCCCTTCTAAGAGACAGACCCAAGGCCTCTGACTCTGACATTGAACACTCATATCATTCTGAGGATACAGAAGGGTGTGGAAAAAAAACCAAAAAACAAAAACCCACCATGAAAAGTCCTATGAGGTGTTCCCAGCCTGGGATGCCTCTCTTGCAAAAAGGAGACCAGTTCTTTGAGGAGAAACCATCCAGAGGCTAAAATATTATTTACCCTAGAGCTTCCTATCAATTTTCCCTCTTTTTATAATATATAATAATACACCCTCTTTTTCAGTGCCCTCATGTGTCTTTGAAGTCCTTGACTACTCTTAGATCTTCTCTTTCTCTTTGGCAGTGGAGGTGGTGAGCAGATAGAGAAAGAAAAGAATTGGTCCCCGCTCGGGCAAGTCAGATGTTTTGGTCAGTGCTACATATTTTAATGTTTTTCTGCTTGGCTGCCTGCACCAGCCTTAGACATAGGCCTCTGGCTTCTGAAGTTTCATGATCTCAGTTGATGGGAGACTTGGGCTCATAGTTCCTGGGTGGCTTCTGTGTCTGTGCTACATCCTCTGAGAGCATCTGATCTGTCCCAGGCACATCTGCCTTCCGTTTCTATATCTGGCCTTTGATGTGATCCTGCCTTGAGGCTGGGGTGGGGTTCAGAGTCCTGGTTCTCCAGGGACCTGAGAGGGGATGGGTAGGCTTCAATTTTATTTCCTTTCATATAGCCTGCTTTTTCTGTAGCAATTCATAGCACATCTAACTGATTCTTGCCTTTGTGCTTTCTCTTCCCCGAAATCCTTTACTGATGACTTCCAAATTAAAGGCGTTCATCATCTTAACTCTCAAGGATTTATGTTCTCCTGAAAATTTAAAGATTCACTTCATACTGTCCTATACTTATCTTCAGCGAGTCACACTTTTGTCTTTATACTAATTCCACCTCACTATTTCCCCCACCACCTACTCCTACCTCACAATAGTGAAAGTTATTTTGAGTTGCTTGCAGAGTTCAAATGAATATACTCAGCCAACTCTTCTAATCTATTGAACCTGTAATCTCAGCGTCCTTGGGGCCCAGCGACTTCTTAAGGATCTGATTAAATTCAATCAAACATTTCTTCCCCAGGAATGGTCTAGGACTATCCCTAAATTGCTGGATATCTATGGTCACTTTCTCATCACCTGGTGCTGCTTTGTTTCTTATGCCTCTCACTCTGGTCAAAAGCAAGAGTTGATGAACTTTGACCATGACCCACAGCCTGCATCTGGCCTACTCCCATCTGTGTATGGCCCATCAGCTAAGAATGAATGTTACATTTTTAGATGGTTGAAAAAAGAAAAAAAAGAAAAGAAAAGAAAAGAACAATGTTTTTGAAACATGGAATTTAAATGTCAGTGTCCAAAAATAGTTTATTTGAACAAACACAAGCCATACTCATTCATTTACATTATGACATATACAATGGCAGAGTTGAGCTGTGTGACATAGAACAAATGACCCTGAAAACCTAAGATTTTTGATATTTGGCCCTTTTAGAACAAAGTTTGCTGATCAGTATCCCCATAGGCGGCTCACACACCATGTGTGGCTTGTAGAGCAGTCACCTAGAGGTCATGCTTTTTCATTTCTCTTTTGGGTTCACACCCCATTCTGTCTTTTCTTTTTTCTACCTGACCCTCTCTCTGGAGTATCTGGCAATTTTTTTTCCCTATCTAACAATGTTCAGTTTCACTTAAATATCTTTTGAAGTTTTCCAGTTCACTTATTTCTAGTGAGGAAATCTGGTTCCATCTGTTAAGAGAATTGCATTTCCCTTCTTTCTATACATTTTTTAATGAACTTAAAAAAAAAACTATTGTTTTATTGATGATATATGAGCTGCTTTTCTCTAATTTTGGTTTTAAGATTTGTTACAATATTTGAGAAATGATATATCTACCTGGAGTCAAACAACGAAATCTGTATGTTGTGGACTCTGGTATGGGCTGGAAGGTGGGGATGCCAAGGGCCTACAGCGGTTATTGAGGCCTCAATAGGTAAAGATTTTCTCAAGGTCCCACAGCTGGTGAGTAATGGTAATTGTTCACCTGAGTCCCAGCACTCAGGTATTCTGACTCCCATTATGCCACATCAGCTCCCCACATTTCTTTAGACTCTTCTCCCAGTGAAGAATAATAAAAGCCAATAAACAAACAATTTTCACATACTTGACCTGGTGGAGCAAAATTACACAAAATAATAATCATGACATGATGCTCACTGTGGAAAATTATTCAGGAGAGAATTACAAATGAATAACTGGAGAAGGCAAGAGCATCTCTGTGCACACAGACACGGAGGCCGAGTGGTCCGGTCCCTCTGAGCTTCCTCTGTTAACTAGCACCGCACCAAAGACAATAGCTGTGCCGGATTGTTAAAGCAATAATTATTTTATCTCTTATGTAATATCCCACTCTTTTCATTTCCCCATCTCACACTAATGTAAGATAACTTGATGGCCTTAAAAAAGAATTTGCATGTAAATGAAGGAATGGACAAAAATTGGTTATTAAAGTGTTGGATTCTAGAAGGCTTCAAGTTTGATGAAAAAACTATGACTACAAAAGTGTTTAAGAATATCTGGGGAAACTTTTTCTACTAAATGATTTTAATTTGAAAATAATAATGTAATCTTTATTTTTGAGTAAAACAAATTCTGCAGCAGCTTTGTAATAAAAAAACCAACAAGGTAAAAACTACCTGAACACTTTGCCTGCCTGAGCCATCCTATCTAATAAAAGAGTAATATGCAAATTGACTGTCACTCTAAGATACAAGATGGCTGCCCCCATGTGGTCAAAGATCGCTGTTTCCATATGGACACAAGATGGCCTCCACAGGATGGCCTGCAGGGGAGGGCAGTTGGGGGGGCAGGCCTGCAAGGGAGGGCAGTTGGGGAGGGGGGGCAGGCCTCCAGGGGAGGGCAGTTGTGAACAATTAGGCCAGCAGGGAGGGCAGTTAGGGGTGACAGGCCAGTAGAAGAGGGCAGTTGGGGAGGGCAATTGGGGAGACCAGGCCTGCAGTGGAAGGCAGCTGGGGGTGACCAGGCCTGCAGGGGAGGGCAGTTAGGAGCAATTGGGCAGCTGGGGAGCAGTTAGGCATTGATCAGGCTAGCAGGAGAGTGGTTAGAGGTGATCAGGCTGTCAGGCAGAAGTGGTTAGAGGCAATCAGGCCAAGGCAGGTGAGCGGTTATGAGCTAGCAGTCCTGGATTGTGAGAGGGATGTCCAAATGCCCGTTTAGGCCTGATCCCAGTGGTCTTAGGCTCTACACAGGTTGAGAACTGCTAGCAGGGTTGCCTAAGACCATCAGAAAACACAGATATTTACATTATGATTCATAACAGTAGCGAAATTACAGTTATGAAGTAACAATGAAAATAATTTTATGGTTGGGGTCACCACAACATGAATAACTGTATTAAAGGGTTGCGGCATTAGAAAAATTGAGAACCACTGTTCTAATCTCTTTCCTTAGGTAGGTAGAAGAGAGTATGGTGGAGAAGAGACTAAGATATATCTAACATTGATTAGATTGTTACAAACAATAGATACTGTATTTACACATTTTGTTTTAGGTTTTTAAACATCTAAGAATATAAAATAAATTTATCAATATTTATTTGGCAAAGAAAGAAAAGGAGAATGTGAGAGTATGTGTGAGAGAATGACCATTGCCTAATTTTTCCAACATTGCATGGCAAGTTGAGAGAAATTTTACAAAATTAAAAAGGAACGACATTTAGCTCTTCTAACTGCTTTTTGTAATGCTGCTGTCATTAGTCAACTTATACCTTGATGTAAGGACAGATTGCCTACGTTTCCTCTTATTGGGGGAAAAAGACTTCTGAATTGGTTCATGGAGGCTTTTAATTTGAGATCTCAGAGGGATATGGGACAGATGCTCTCCTTGAAATAGATGCTCTCCCTTTGCTTTTGGTATAATTCCAGACTTTGTAACTTCTTAGATATGTGTATACAACCATTTTCCATTGAATAGTTTGGATTCTTTATGTCACAGATTTTGTGATTATAATGCTACTCTATTCTCTGGAATGTAACTGTAAATTTCAAGAGTAGTTATTAGCTACATAACATTTTTAACAAAATTGCAGAGCATGACACATTAGTTTGAGTTGTGGAGAATGTCATTGATATCTTTGTATTACTAGAAAGGGTGGTAGGAATTAGAGCAGGGGTTCTTATCGTGTGTGTGTGTGTGTGTGTGTGTGTGTGTGTGTGTGTGTTATAGATACTACAGTTGATAAACAGCCTCTCCACCCCCAAAGATATTCATGTCTTAATCCCTGGAATCTGTGAATATGTTACCTTACATGGCAAAGGGGACTTTACAGATGTGATTAACATTACCCTGGATTATCTGGGTGGGCCTAGTGCCACCACAAGTTTTATATGCGAAGGAGGGAGAGTGGATGATCAGAGAAAGATATAATCATGGAAGCAGAGATCAGAGTAATGACTGCTGGCTGGGAGTCATGATCCAAGAATGTGGTCATCTCTAGAACTGGAAAAGCAAGGAAGCATTCTCTCCTGCAGCCTCCAGAGGAGCTGCAGTCCTCCTTAATTTTGTTGTTTGCTTGATGACACCTATTTCAGACTTCTGACCTCCAGATCTATAAAATAATAACCTTGTTGTTTTTTAAGCCTCTAAATTTGTAACACCAGCAACAGGGGACTAATACAGACATCGTAGGGCAGTCTGGGAAGCCTATAAACCTCTTCTCAGGATACTATTTTAAAATGCATAAAGTAAAATACATAGTTTAGAAAAGAAAATCAATTATATTAAAATAAAGACAGGATTAAACAATTTTGTGACACAGTAATAGATGTACTTCTGTATTCATATATTAATTAACAGGATAAACCATTTAAAATATGGATGAATGAAAGTTGAATGTTAGCTTTTAGTATTAATCAATGTGAAGGTTAACTACTTATGGACCAGAACCTATTCGTATTTCATACACTATGAGGTCCTACAAAGGAATAAGAATTGAAATTTGAATGTCTGTATTTGTGAAATGTTGACAATATGTTTTTCTCTTCGTCCAAGTTTGATCTATAAACAATTGTAGATGTAGAACTCTGGAAAATAAAATCATTATCAGGACACTAATATGAAAGTGTGCGATTTCACTATTAACTGAATAACTACAAGATGAGAAATTATCCATTAGTTGGCCAGCTGAGCTGCACAAGTGTCTCAGAA